>NC_090923.1:922518414-923143414 GCF_040938575.1 Ambystoma mexicanum
CTGCTTCAGAATATTTGTGAGATCACTTGTTTTATTCTAAGAATCTTTTTCTTTCACATACTCCTAAGTATTACTCTAAATGTCACAGTAATATATTAATGTCCGCAGTGTCCTAGCTTAAGTCACCTAACGGTGTACGAAATGTCTGTATGCCATCCCAAATGGGTAATTGCTGATTTAGAGAAATTAAGTGTGTATTTTGGAGTATATTTGTGTGTTACTATTATATTGCCCCTTCTGAAGAAGGCTTACTCAAACGGACTGTCAAATAAATAATTCTTTAATCAAGAAACCTTGTGTGTAAGAGTTTATTTGAATACTTGTCACTGTGAATCTGTGCAACTCCCCTAGAGCTCACATTAACCCCTCTTGAGATAGGTCTGGCTGCTCAACAGGCTCCCAACCTGTGTAGTACAGACTTCTACCAAAGGTTGGGTTTCCATTGCCATGGAGGTCAGGGTTGTTGTAGTGCACCCAACGGGTACTGCATACAATCTTGCCTAACAACGGCCCCTTTCGATTCTCGAAAGACAAGATGCAATACTCTGCGGTTACCACTAGATGTCGGACTACATGCACAGCATGTGATTCTAAGCAGATTAACAAGCATCAGAGCTGTGTTATCTTGAATCAGAGTTATAGGTGTTTTACTGTTCCTAGAATAAGTGTTCCACTATTCACAAAAAGTATGTTGTCCAGTTGGTTTACTAGGTGATTCCTTGCTGAGTGTCCCGGTACAATGGTTAGGGTCTACTACCCCTATATTACTGAAAGTAATCTAAAAAGCAACTATTGGTTTGTCTTCCCTAGAACTCCTGTTAGGTGTTCCAAATGACATGCATTACTTACCGTAATAGAATGTCTGATGATTGTATCTGCTCAGATTCACATGCTGTGCATATAGTCCGACATCCAGTGGTAACCGCAGAGTATTGCATCTTGTCTTTCGGGGACCGAAAGGGGACGTCGGCATAAGCGTGTCTGTAACACTATCCCTATTGTGACGTGTAGTGTACCCACAATCCCTCATGCGCCGAGGTCCCTCCGATTGTATTTTTTCTGCCATGAGGGAGCCCAAGGCTATAGTGAGTGAATACATAAAGAGAGAAAGTAGTAAGACGTCTATGTTCCTCCACCCCGAGCGGGGAGGTAGGGAGGGCGCATGTGAATCTAAGCAGATACAATCATCAGAAATGCTATTACGGTAAGTAATGCATGTCTTCTGATGCTTGTTAATCTGCTTAGAATCACATGCTGTGCATAGACTAGCGAGCAGTACCCGGAGTTGGAGGTGGGTTGTGAGAAGGAACAGTAGAGAAAAGATGGCATGTCACACCCTAGAATCAGACATAGAATGAGTGTCTAGGCAATAGTGTTTTGTAAAGGTGTGTACAGAACTCCAGGTTGCCGCTTTGCAAATGGACTCGAGGGGAACATTTGCAATGAATGCTATGGATGCCCCGGTGCCTCAAGTGGAATGTGCTCTAGGCTTGAAGGGCAGTTCTCACAGTGTGATGCATTTGACAATCCACCTTGAGATAGCTGATTTAGAGACAGGTTCACTTTCTCTACCAGCTGCCACCAACTAAAAATTGGTTTGTTTTTCTCAGTGGTTTAGTTTTTTCCAGGTAGAACATGACTGCCCTGCGCACATCCAGTGTGTGTAGGGTTCTTTTGGCCATGCTAGTGGGATTCTGGAAAAAGGTACGTAGTTCAATGGACTGGTTCACATGGAACTTCGATATGAATTTAGGCGCAAATCTGGGGGGCGTGCGCAGAACTACCTTATCTTTGTGGACTGTAACAAAAGGGTCTAGAACAGAAAGTGCCTGTGGTTCGCTAACTTCTGATAGAAGTGATAGCTACTAGGAAGGCCATTTTATAAGTTAGGTCTTTCAGACTTGCTTTATGCATAGGCTCAAAGGGAGCTCCCATGAGCCTAGTCAAAACCCCATTTAGGTCCCATCCAGGAGCTGGGTGAGAAATGGGAGGATAAATCCTCTTAACCCCTTCCATAAAGGCCTTGATCACTGGTATCTTCCACCACAACACTCTTTGTTGTGATGCGGTGTAGGCTGACAGAGCAGCCAGATGAACCTTTAGGGAATTGAAGACTAACCCAGTGTCCAACAGATGGGTTAGGTACAGTAAATCTGTGTGGGTGAGCAATCAATGGGATTGACGCCCTTGGAATTGCACCAGATGACAAAATGTTTCCACTTGCTGGTATAGCAATAACGTGTGTTTGGTTTCCTACCTTCCCCGAGTATGTCCATGCACCTCTGAGGGAGTTGTAGGTGTCCAAACTCTATGACCTCAGGAGCCAAGCTGCCAAGTTCAGAGTTTGTGGGCATGGGTGTAGGGTCTCCCCCCTGTCCGGAGACATGTTGTACGGGCAGGGTAGTTTCACTGGTGGGGAGAGGGACATTTCCATCGGGTGATCGAACTAGGGTTGGCGGGCACACATGGGGGCCACCAGTATCATGGTAACTGGTGCATCTTGTGCAGTATCTTGTTGAGAAGGTTCTGGGGGTACCTCGAGGCGTAGTCTTGGCATTGGGCGTTCTCCTGAGTAGCGAACAGGTCGATCTCTGGGAAGCCCCATTCTGCGAAGACGTTGGACACAATGTCTTTGTGTAGCCGTTATTCGTATTCTTCGGGCAGAGGAAAATCTCTGCTGAGCACGTCTGCCAGAAGATTGAGTTCCCCTGGAACATTTTGGGACAACAGAAACATCTTGTGTTTGAGAGCCCATATCCAAATGTTTTGGGACAGCTTGGATAGACCTGGAGAGTCAGTGTCCCCCCTGTTTGTTCAGGTAATACATGGCTGTAGTGCTGTCTGTTAGAATCAGCACGGTCTTCCCTTGTAGCTGCACCTGAAAGGCCTTCAAAGCCTTGAACACCGCTAAAAGCTCCAGTAAGTTTATATGATTGGACGCTACTTGAGGGGACCACACTCCATGCGCTGTCTGCTGAAGCAGGTGAGCTCCCACCCCGTGAGAGATGCGTCTGTCGTGAGAGTGGCTTCCACTGCAGGGGTGGTGAAGGTCTTCCCCCTTCAAGAGGTTTTCTCTTGACCACCACTGGAGAGAGAGAATGAGGGCTGGCGAGACAACTACCAGATCATCCCATTGTCGGGTGGCCTGACACCACTGCCTGTTGAGCCACTCTTGCATGGGACGCATGCGAAGCCGCGCGTGGGGAACCAAGTATATGCGCAACGCCATCATTCCTAGCAAGCGCATGGCTTTGCGCACGGTCACCTCCCGACTGGCCACATATTGAGGGATCTGAAAAAGCATGTTCTGAACCCTCTCGTTGGAGGGGAAGACGAGACAGACTTCCGTCCGAATTAGAGCACCCAGAAATTGTTTCGTTTGACTGGGGACTAGACGATTTCTTTTCGTTGATTGAGAAACCGAGACTGAAGAGAAGGTCTACTGTTTTTTGGGTGTTCGAAAAACATGCGCCGAATGAGTCCCCCGTGATGAGCCAGTCGTCAAGGTAAGGGTAAACTGGGACGGACAGTCTGCGCAGGTGTGCTGCAGCCACTGCCAGGATTTTGGTAAACACCCTTGGCGCCGAGGTGATGCCGAAGGGGAGTACCTTGAATTGGTAATGCCTGTCCTCTATCATGAACCTTAGGTATTTTCTGTGCGTTGGCAACATTGAAACGACGGGGAATATTCATGAGCATGTGAATCCATGCCAGACCCCATGCTGGAGAAGTATGCATCTTTTATGTCCAATGTTGCCATGTAGCCCCCTGTTTCAGCAATGGGATCACCTCCTGTAGTGTTACCATGCAAAGCTTCTGGGGTTTTATGAACTTGTTCACTGGGCGCAGGTCTAGAACAGGGCGCATGGTGATGTCCTTTTTGGGTACAAGGAAATACACTGAATAAATACCCTTGTTTACCTGAAGAATAGGGACGGCTTCTATGGCGTCCTTTCCCAGCAGTGCTTCCACCTCTTGATTCAGGATCTCCAGATGGTCCGGTGAAAGGCGCCGTGAGCGCCGGGGGTCTCAATTGTGGAGGTCAAGCGAATTCCACACAGTACCCGTGGGCGACCGTCTTTATGACCCACTGGTCTGAAGGTATCCCCTCCCATGCCATGAGCAAAGATGTTAATCGCACCCCGACCGGGGTGACATGGGAGGGGACCTAGATCTGGTGGTCATTTCTGACCAGAGGCTGCACTCCTCTAGGATTGGGTCCTCTACCTCTGCGTTTGCCGCATCTGACCCCTTGAAGGGTAGTATGCAGGGCTTCCCAAAGTTTGTCCTGTGTTGAAATTCCCCGTGCCATAGTTTTGACCAGCATGGGCTTGCCCTCGAAAGGACTGCCGAGAGTTATTACCTCTCGGTGGGGAAGGTTTCTGTGTGATCTGTTGCAGAGACTTAAGAGTCTCATGCTCTTTTTTAGCTGTTTCCAAGGCCTCATTCACCGCTTTCCCGAAGAGGTTAGATTCCTCAATGGGCTTATTGATGAAGTAGGCTTGTGTCTCAGGTTTAAAACCTGCAGTACGCAGCCAAGCGTGTCTTTTAAGTAGGGTCCCTTGGGCCATAGACCTGCCTGCTGTTTCAGCCGTATCCACGGTGTATTTGATCACATTCTGGTTAACTTGTCTTCCCTCAATTACATTGGAGAGAAGCTTGGATTTGACGGGTTCAGGAACCTCTTGCAGGCCTTCCTGGAGCAGATTCCACTGAGCGTCAGCATAGCTTGGCAATAGTGTGGTATTATTAGCAATCCGCGTAGTGTATGCGGCAGCCGAAGTGACTCGTTTGCCTAGAGCATACAGTCTTTTGGATTCCTTGTCCGGAGGTGCTTCTCCCATGGCAAGGGGTACCCCTGCCCTTTTCCGGGTGGTAGTCACTACCAACGAATCTGGGATTGCGTGCCCTCTAATGTATAGAGGGTTGGAAGGAAAAGGGCGAAATAGTTTTTCCACTCTTGGGTTCACTGCTCGAGTTTGAGCTGGTGATACCAATGAGGAGGCCAACCTTCTTTTGATAGAATTAAGGAGGGGGATGGCTTGGCTAGAAGGAGGCTTCTCCGTAAGGATATACTCTACAAAATCCTGCTCAGGCACAGCCTCTTGAGTGGAGATTTGAAAGTGTTCAGCTGCTTTTTTCAACATGGAGTTGAAGGCCATTTGGTCATCTACAGGTGATGCCTGGCAAGCCGGAGTGGAAGGAGGAGAATCTAGGCATAAAACATCAGTGTCCTGATCTTGATGTGTCCATGGGTCTGTGCCTTCATGCTGAGTTTCTTCCCAGTTGTCTGTGGTACCCTGCTGTTCCTCATAATTCTGAAGAAATTAAGGTTCTTCCTCTTCATTATAAATGTCCCTATATGTGTCCATGTGGACAATGTCTTCCTGCTGGACGGGGAAAGAAGGCTGATGATCTTGAAAATGAGAAGAAAAATTGAGGTTCGGCTCTACCCAAGACCTTTTTGGGGATGGATGATTAGAAAAACTGATGATCTTCTCCAGCCGATCCATACACCCTTCGAACTTCTCTCTAGTACATTTAGAGGACCCAGGCGGACCTATGGGTGGAAAAACGTCGTTTTCTGCCCTACGGCGCAGAAAAGAGCCTCTTAGGGTGTCAGACAGAGGCGCTTGACTATCTTCATAGGTATCGTAAGAATTGGGAACCCAAACAGCATCTGAAGATTTTTCCGCGGCTTGTCCCATGATTTTAGGCGGAACTGGGGTAAGACCCACTGCCGCCGTAATTCTTTCGATGCGGTCTTCGATAATCGCTGAATCGGCCTGAGATAGTTGCTCCGATGGTCTATCGGTAGGTGTATTACCTTCCGCTGTGCTAGAGCATCTAGCGGTTGGTTTCTCAACTAGAGGCCTAGTCGTAGTTTTTGGGCTTACTGCGGCCTTCACGACCGTCGCAGCGTCGGATTTCCGCGCTTCGATGTGTGAAGTTTTAGAAGTAGCGCCCTTACTTAATTTTGGTTGCCCAGTCGCAAGACGCTGCTGCGGATGCGGGGAAGGCTTTGGATCTGAAAGATCCGAGGAAACAGTTGAAATTTTCGGCGGCCCCGTTGGCGCTTTCACCTTTTTCGACTAAGATGTCGAAAACGGTGTAGGGGTTGTCTTCAGCGTGTGATGCGTTTGTACGCCCCTGTTGCGGGTGTTGTCCCTGAAGCGGGACCAGAGTCAGGTCTTAAAGGGTCGGGGACGGGTGTGGCAGACCTAGAAGTGTTCGCTTCGAGGTCTAAAAGGAACAAGTTACTTACCTGTAACTGTTGTTCTCCAGCATGGGTCTGGCATGGATTCACATGCTCATGAATATTCCCCGTCGTCAGGCCGGGAATCCTTGGTAAAGAAAAAATCAGTATCAGTTTCGTTTCTGATCTGTCTTTCTCAGTAGTAACCAATCACTGGTCTCTGGGTCATACTGCCCCCAGCCAATGACTGCCCTCTCCCTAAGCCCCGCCGCTGGCAGCCATCTTCAGATTTGGTAGCACGCAAAGTTGCAGTATGACCAAGTGAAGAGCCGTAGAGGGGTAGGAGGGAGGGTTTGCTTGTGAATCCATGCCAGACCCATGCTGGAGAACAACAGTTACAGGTAAGTAACTTGTTCCTTCTCCAGCATGGGGTCTGGCATGGATTCACATGCTCATGAATATAAGAATACATAGCAGTACACACATGCACAACCAACGGGAGGTGGAAAAAAGGCTCAACATTAAGCATTACATCAAAAGTCAACATTAAGCAGTTCTTCCCCTCCTCACCAGGCTCACCTTAGGCGAACAGGTTGCGCAGCACCGCTTGGCCGACCCTGGACTCCTCCCTGGAATCCCGGTCGACGCAGTAGAATCTCGTGAAGGTGTGCGTTGACCTCCACGTAGCAGCCCTGCAGATGTCCAGCAGGGGCACACCAGACAAGAACGCCGTGGTAGCAGCGATAGCTCTGGTCGAATGGGCTCTCGGACGGCCAGGCAACGGTCGGTTTGCCAACCGATGACGGTGTGTGACGCAGCCGGAGAGCCATCTGGAAATGGAAGCCTTCAAGACAGCCTTCCCTTTGTTCACAGCTCCAAAGTTCACAAAAAGCTGTGATGTCTTCCAAAAACTCTTCGTGCGGTCCACGTAGAACTTCAGCGCTCTAGCCACATCCAGCGAGTGCAAAGTCCTCTTGGCCGGTGACGAAGGCGACGGGAAGAAAACAGGTAACATCAAGGGCTCATTAAGGTGGAAGTCCGCCGGCACCTTGGGCATAAAAGAGGGGTGCGTCCTCAGCACCACCCTCGTGTCATGAAAAGTCAAGTATGGAGCCTTGCAGGATAGGGCATGGATCTCTCCCACTCGCCGTGCGGAGGTGATGGCCACAAGAAACGCAGTCTTCCACGACAGGAATTTCAACGGTGCCGAATGCAGGGGCTCGAATGCGCCCCCATGAGCCTGGTCAGCACCACTTTGAGTTCCCACGCCGGGGCCGGGGCCTTCACCGGTGGGAACGATCGGAACAGTCCCTTCATAAATTCCTTCACCAGGCGATGGGACCACAAGGACGCCCGTCCTGTGGTTCTGGTGTATTGGGAGATCGCAGCCAGATGTATCTTGATGGAGGCGTGAGCCAGTCCAGCTTTGGCCAGCGACAGTAGGTACGGCAGCACTTGAGGGGCCGTAATCCGTAGAGGGTTAATCTTCTGTGCACAGCACCAGACAGAGAACCTCTTCCACTTATGTCCGTAGCACTTGAGAGTCGAGGACGCCCTGGCTTTTGCAAGGACCTCTCTGCAGTCAGCCGGGATATCGTACCTTCCAAACTCTAGTGCTGCAGGAGCCAGGCCTGTAAGTTCAGCGACTCCGGGTCGTGACGAAGTATGGCGCCTCCTTCCCTGGAGAGAAGATCCGCGTCCGTCAGCAGCTTGACTGGTGGGGACGCTGACAAGTCCAGAAGGTCCGGGAACCAGATCTGCCTCGGCCACGCCGGTGCGACTAGAATCATCCTGCACCGGGACCGCTTGAGCTGGTTGACGAGTCAGAGTGGCAACTGAGGGAACGCATATAGGAACAGGCCGTCCCAGGGGAACGAGAAAGCATCGCCCATGCTCCTCGGCTGGGGAAACCTGCTGGTGAACCTCTGGCACTTGGAGTTCGTTGCCGTCGCGAACAGGTCGATCTGCGGTTTTCCCCATCGTCGGAAGAGTCGATCCACTTGATCCTGACGTAGTTCCCACTCGTGCAACAAGCGCAGCTCCCTGCTGAGTGAGTCGGCGATGGTGTTCTTTATCCCTGCCAGATGAAAGGGCACCAGAAACATCCCTTGGGCGATGTCCCAATGCCACAGATCCTGGGATTCCTTGGAGGGCTGGGGATCTGGATCCTCCCTGCTTCCGGATGTAGAACATTGTGGTGGTGTTGTCGTTGAAGATTCTCACCACCTTGCCCTTGAGGGACGGGAGAAAGGACCTGAGGGCCCAGAACACTGCACAGAGCTCCCGGATGCTGATGTTGAGCGTCTTCTCCTCCGGGAGCCAGAGGCCTCTCGCATGAAGTTCTCCGGTGTGTGTTCCCCACCCTTCCAGGGAGGCATCCGTCGTCACCGTTATCTGGTGGGATGGGGTCTGAAAGTCTGTGCCCGCCGTCAGATGAGCGCGGGTGCCCCACCACTGGGTCGCTCATCGGAAGGTCTCGTCGAGCGGGATCCTGTCCTCGAAGCTGCCCGTCGCTTGGATCCAGCGGGAGTCGAGGAACTCTTGCAGAGGGCGCATCCGAAGCCTGCACAGGCGCACGAGATATATGCAGGAGGACATCATCCCGAGGAGGGACTTGATTGACCTCACCCTGGCCACGTCCGTGGCCAGCAGACGCTGCACCTTGCCCAGGATGGCCTTCATCCTTTCCTCTGACTGTGAGGCCAGACGCGCCACTGTGTCGAGCTTGGCTCCCAGAAACAGTGCAACTTGCGACGGAACCAGGTGGGATTTGGGGAAGTTGATCGAGAATCCCAGATCCGTGAGCAGCTGGACGGTCTTTGCTGTGTGATCCACCGCGAGCTCCCTTGTCCTTGCTCGAATGAGCCAGTCCAGGTAGGGGTAAACGTGGATCCCCTGCAGGCGCAGCCGCGTCGCCACTGGTGCGAGGCACTTGGTGAACACTCTGGGTGCCGACTTCAATCCGAACAGGAGGGCCTTGAACTGCTAGTGCCGTCCTTGGACCACGAACCTGAGGACATTTCGGTGTCCTTTCAGAATAGGGATGTGAAGTACGCATCCTCCAAATCCAACGACAACAGGAAATCGCCCTCCTCCAGCTGTCCCAGCACGTGCTGGAGGGTGACCATCTGGAACTTCTGTGTCTTGATGTACTTGTTGAGTCGTCGCAGGTCCAGGATGGGGCGCCATCCTCCTGTCTTCTTTTTCACTAGGAAGTACCTTGAGTATACTCAGGAGCCCTGGAGCCTCTTCGGGACGAGCTCAATGGCACCTTTTTTGAGCAACGCCCTTACCTCCAATAGCAGTTGAGGGACGTGATTTTCCTTCCCGACCACGGGTGGAATGCGGGGGACCTTTTTTAGAACTTCGAGGACGTGCCCCTGGGCCAGGGCGTCCAGCACCCAACGGTCGGTGGAGATGGACTCCCACACGCTGACTAACTTCGCCAGCCGGCCTCCCACCGGGGTGCTTTGGTGGGGGCCCGACACCGCTGTCGGTTCAATCTTGCTTGGATGACACCTTGCCGCCTTGGCCTCCCTGGCGACGACGGCGGGGCCCACCCGACTTGCCTCGTCCTCTATAGGCTTACTGTGACGAGGAGCAGGCCGCTTGGCGGTACGTAGAGGAGCCACCGCCGAATCCCTTGGAGGCACCCTGCTTGCCTCCGGTGCTCTGAAAGGACGGCCTTTGTTGCCAGAGAATGCCTAGGGCCCTATCTGGCTCCGTGTCCGCCTTGATGGCTTGGAGGGACTCATCCACCGTTTTCCCAAACAGGTTGTTCCCGTCGAACGGCATGTCCAACACCTTGGCTTGTACATCCTGGCGGAAATCCGTCACCTTAAGCCAACCTCGTCGTCTAAGGCAAACACTGTTGCCTAGCTGGCGGAAACCGGAGTCGGCAATGTCTGTTGCCACCGTAATGGAGTGGTCCGACGCCACTTCGCCTTCTTGCAAGATCTCCCGGGCCTCGGCCCTCTTGTCATCCGGTAGGAAGTCTAACAGGGGGGCGATCTTGAACCATAACTCCCTGTCGTAGTGGGCCACGATCGCTAGGGCGTTGGCCGCCTTAATCGTTGTTGCCGCCGACGAGATAACTCGTCCCATTGCGTCCAGCTTCTTCCCTTCGCCGTCAGGCGGGGAAGTTGACGCTGAGGCCGATGCCCCCCCGCTTTCTTCTTGGCCGCTGCTGAGACAACGAAGTCAGGGGTCGTTTGTGCCCTAAGGCACAAAGGGGCCGCGTCGGGGACCCGGTACTTCTCGTACTGAACCCGTAGATGGGTGAGACCCTCGTCCCAGATGTCATCCAGCAGAGGCACAACGAGGACTGCCTTCCTCTTGGCCTCGCGTCGTTGGTAAAGGAAACCTTCCTTCTCTCCGGGGCAGAGCTGAAAAAGCTCGGATGCCCTGGCGATCATTGCATGGAAAGATCCGATCTCATCGGACGGGGAGGCCCGGGCTGGCGATGGGAGCTCCGTCCCATCGTCACCACCGGCGTCGTTACCCTTCGTGGCCGTGTCCGTTCCTGTGTCATCCCCAGGGACGGGGACGTGGGTAAAGGCCGAGCAGGCCGCGAGGGCTGAGAAGGTGGGGCTGGATGGATCCGCCTTCTCTTGTTCGGGGGGCTTCCTGCCGGGCTCGGCTCTGGTTCCTCCGTCGAGCCTGGTTCCGGATCCTCCGTCAGCAATAAGGGCAATCTCGTCCTTATCTCCGAACATAAGGATTGTATTGCCAACAAAATGGCAGCCGAGTTATCCTGCGGCTCCGGAAGCGACGGGTGACTAGGACCCTCGCCGGTGCCGTTGTCACCCTCGTCGGGACCCCTCCCGTGGGGACAGGCCTCTTCGACGCCCTCGTCGAGGCCCTCTAAGACTTCTACCAGCTCCTCCTCGGATGCTGTGTCCATGTCCACAATGGCCAACACCCCCCCCCTCTTTTTCCGCCGGGGTCTTCACGGGGGTCTTTTCGATGGGTCTGAAAGAGGCTTCCCTCTGCGGAGGCAGGGAGACTCTGGGCCCCGAGGTCGCCTCCACTGGTGTAGCCTCCACAGGCTGCGCCAGGGCCACCGCGACTCCCTCAATAGAGGCCTTGGCTGGGTGAATCAAGGCCTTCACCGCCTTAGGCGTGCTTGAGGCCTTTCACCTTGGGGGGAGGGTCACTGCCTCGCTCCCCCTCGGCCGAATCCTTCGAGATCGACCGGGGCCTCTCCAGAAGCTTACCCGGGTTATCGGATTTCCTCTTCCCCGAACCAGAGCGTTGGCTCGTGGTTGATGGCGACGGGGAAGGCTCGCCCTGCCTGGCAGCCGAAGAGCCCGACCGCTCGGCGCTGCCGGTGCCCGCGGACTTGCGGTGCTTTGCCTTCTGTTGGGCCTCCATCGCCAGGGCGCCCTCACAGGACTTCGAAGACCGCTCTGACTTCTTCTTCTCACCTGACGGACTCCTTCCTCCCAGCCAGTTGGAGAGACGAAGGCGTCGGTCCCTGATGGTCTGTTCCGACATGTTACTGCAAAACGCACAGTCCTTCTCCACGTGCGTTTTGTCCTCATGAAGGCAGTAGAGACATTTTGAATGCCCGTCGTCCTTGTACACATTCTGCAGCTGGCATCCAGGGCAAACCCTGAACAGCTTTCCAGGCGTCGAGCTTCCTTTCTCCTGGGCCATGTTCGGGTAGGCCGCAGAAACTTCTAGAATCCCCCAAGAAGCTTAACTCGACGAAATCTTCACCCTTGAGGGGGGTAGAAAAAAATCTGACACGGATACCCGTTAATCGGATGTATAGACGGTGGAGCTTGTGGCTCTATTTGACCGAAAAATTAGAAATTCTCTTTGAAAAAGCGCAAAAACGCAGCAAAAGCTCGAGAGCTAAACACGAGGACTCCCAACACTTGAGCGTGCAGTAAAAATCTGAAGATGGCTGCCAGAGGCGGGGCTTAGGGAGAGGGCAGTCATTGGCTGGGGGCAGTATGACCCAGAGATCAGCGATTGGTTACTACTGAGAAAGACAGATCAGAAATGAAACTGATACTGATTTTTTCTTTACAGAGGATTCCCGGCCTGACGACGGGGAATATTCATGAGCATGTGAATCCATGCCAGAGCCCATGCTGGAGAACATCCGCAACGGATGTTTGGTCATCTGAGGTGCCCTTGTCACTCAGCGGGTGTGGCGGTGGGGGAAGGGGGTTCCACACACGACATACCGTACGCGGAGCACTGCTTTACACAGCGCTCCTTGAGGGTCTTAGGCCGAAGGAGTTTGCAGGCCGCACACCGCTTTTCGTCGTGCTCTAGGGGGAGACGGGCGTTGCACGTCCAGTGTTGGTTCTTCCAAGGATAGCTGACCCTACGCTTAGGGCAGAATCTAAAAGGAGTCCTTTCCATAGCCAAAGGGAAAGATGACCAGACCAAAAGGGTAAAGAGGGGAAAGAAGGAAAGACATACCGAAAATATGGCCACCCCGACCCCACTCTCCCTACTGTACAGTTGGGCCAGAGGGCCCGACCATGTGGAAAATCCGGCCACTGGATCTTAGGTGCCGAAATCCACAGCCATAGACGTATCCCCCGCAGTCTTTGTCGAAGATTTTCTTGTGACCGAAGTGACTTAACGGGGAATAACCAACAAGTCGGTATAAGATGAACAAAGTCTCTTCTGCAAGAGCTCCGCTATAGGGCGACCAGTTATCTGGGCGGAAAAAAACAATCTGAGGGACCTCAGCGCGTGAGGGATTTTGGGTACACTACACGTCACGATAGGGTTACAGACATGCCTATGCCGACGTCCCCTTTCGGTCCCCGAAAGACCAGATGCAATACTACGCGGTTACCATTGGATGTCGGACTATATGCACAGCATGTGATTCTAAGTAGATTAACAAGCATCCGAAAAGGTTATGTGCTTTGGTCTGTGTACCTTCCAGCATAGTGTTGTGTTTTTATAATTGTGGTTACATATAATGTGATTGTACCGATTTCCCCCAAGATTTGTCTTGGCCTACTTGTATTTAAATACACATTTTATTTTTTACAATACATGGTGTTTCAATGTTTCTTTGGACCATTTGTATTACCAATTTCATTTGTACTGATTCTACAGCCCTCTCTCCCTCCTAAGTTAAGCCTGGCTGCTCTGTCTACGCTTACCATAAACTCAGGTGGTACAGCCTTATACTAAGAGTGGAGTCTTGTACTGTCTCAGTTGAATGGTTTTACTAAGCCATTACTTGGACTTCAGAAAAACTGTCAGAACAGGGATCTATTTAGGTCTTTCTGGCATCCAACACAGCAGGAGCTACTTTGAACTTCCCAGGCCCGCTGGTGCCATATAAAACTATCTTTGGGATATTTAATCAATGTTTGGGATTGTGACTAAAGGAGTATTAGGAAAACAATCTAAAACACCTTTAAAGCATAATTGGGCCCATTACAGGGCAAATAAACGAAAGCTGAAAGCTACTAGCCAGGCATAAAAAGTAATTTGCCCCCTCAATTCATCACACACCACACCATTTCTTACTCACCAATAGTCAATTATCACTAGCCAATTTCTAATGACAAGTGCAAATGTCGAGTTCTGTCTATATAATGAATACAAATATATAGTTTGCTTCTTGCATAGAGGATTAGATTTGGGGCAATATGTACTAGCTTCTTCCCGCCGAGTAGTTCTTGCTTTCTGGGTTGATGTCGGACACCCAGGAGCTACTGTTAATCAAGTCATTACTGTTAGGCAAAGTTTGAATGCAGTACCCTCTGGGAACACTACAAACAACTATGACTACAGGTGTAGGCAAACCAACCTTTGGTAGAAGTCTGTACTACACAGTTTTGATAGCGTGTTGAGCAGTCAGGCTTATCTCAAGAGGGGAAATGTGAGCGGTAATGATGTTACATAGAGGTTTACAATCACAGGTGTTCAAATAAACTCTTACACTCCAGGTTTCTTGGATCAATACTTGCTAATTTATTTATCAGTCCGTTATAAAACAATCATTAGAAGGAGGTAATCATAGTAACACAAATATACTTCAATACTGTACACTCTAGTTTCTGAATCAGATAAGACCCTTTTGGGATGGCCCACAGACACAACCTACACTAAATGTAACTTTAGTAACAAGGGTGCTGGAAACATGAATATCTTAGCATTCAGAATACTTTAAGAGGAGTGAAAGGTAAAGGTTATTAGAACATAAAAAGTTCCAATCATTCTTTAGCCAGTGCAAATATGTTGAGTTCACCAGAAGAGTCAATTCAATTCAATAGGCTAAGCCAAAGTCAATGGGCTAAAGTCTTGGATAGCATAAAGCGGTTCTGGTAAGTAAACGGAAAAGTCTCTGCAAAAGTTCTCAAAAGTAGTTTGTAGAAGGAAGAATCATATGTTGGGTCACAAGCTGATTAGGCCTGTGAGTTGCAAAAGTTTCAAGCAATTTCACTGCGAAAAGCAAGTTCTCGCAGTCTTGTTTCACAGTACCTTACAATGAAGAAAAAGAGGCAGCTGATGACTTCCGTTCTAGGCAGTTCCTGCAGATCTCGCTGTCGCCTTTTAGGCTGTCCCAAGGTTTAAATACCTTCTCTGTCTCTGAGATAAACTACTGTTTCCCAGAGAATGTAAAGTGAAATTGACTTTACTAGTCTTTCCAAATTTCTAGACTTGGCACACACCATCTTACAATGGAGTGCTGGAGGGGTTACATAGTATCCCCTATGTCTAAATACTCATTTAGCAGTCAAATGCTACCCTTTCCTATTGAAAAGGCTGGTGGCAGTGGTTTTACAACGAACTACCATGACCTTTTTGACTGCGAACACCGTTAGCTAAAAATCACGGGAGCCATATTTTTCAAGGTGGCGCTTTAAGCCCCTTTGTATAAACAGGCCCCTGTATTCTTTTTTCGCCTTTTCTTTTTGGAAAGGTCCTTCTAGAATTTGTCTCTGCGCGCCAAACCAGGTTTGGCCCCTTTGTTCGTATACCTTTGGCGGGCTTCAGGACTGAAGACTGCCTCTGGCGTCTGAGTAGGGCAGGAAGTGAGGGAGGTGCCTGAAACTCCCTTGCTTAGTCTCCTAGGAGACCCAAATGCACTCTGGCGTGATTGTCTGGCTGACTGTCCGGCAAGGAGAGCCACCCTGATGGGTGAGTGACAGCTAGGCTGGAATGAAAGGGAGAAAACTGTTTAAAAGGCAAGTTTCTCGGACTGGAAAGCAGAGTCGACCACTGGAACGAAAGCACCGAAGAAGAGCTGGAAAAGGACAGCTGCTGCAAGTCCTGGACCGTTGGTTTACCCAGTGAAGCCCTACTGCAGGTCCGAATTGCCAAGTTCATCTCGACAGAGAAGCCCCTTCAAGGACGACTTCTTCCTTTGAGTTGGTGGGACCAATCAACTCGTGAACTACCTGGATACCATTCTCAAGGCTGGTTAGGATTAACCAGGGAGAGGGATGAAAACTTGTGAACTTGAATCTACAGCTACTGGAACTGAAATGACTTCATCTTGTTTGCTTTTTCGATGATCCCGTGCAGTGCAGGAGTCCCCAGACGTCCTCCCTCTTGTCCCCATGACTGAGGCTCAGGAATAGTGATATATGCAGGACCTGCTAGGAACCACCGTCTTCAGCTGCATTTTGTTCTTCATATTAAGGTACTGTGCCAACCCGATTGAGAGAAAGCCACTCTCACTGTGAAAGTTTGTGAAACTTTCCCAACTTGCAGGCCTAATCAGCTTGTAACCCGACATATGAATCTTTTTCGCCTAAACTACTTCTGAGAACTTTTGAAAAGACTTTACCGTTTGATAACAGAACTGGTCTTTCCTATCCAGAACACTAGCCCATTGACTTTGGCCTGGCCTATTGACTTGAATTGAACTCTTCTGGTGAAATGAAACTATTTGCACTGTCTATCTATTCTACTTACCATGTCCCTTTTGCTGGTTTCCGATCAAATGTTCCAATGCATTTGAACGAATGACAAAATGTTCGAGTCAATTTGACCAAAAACGACAAAATTCTCAAGTCAATTTGACCAAAAACAAAAAGGTCGAATTTTTTTTAACAATGTATATTTTTATTTTTTGCTCTAGTGTAGGTAAAAAAAGGTTTTAACACCAAAAACAAGGTTTGCCCCCCAATTATTTTAAAAAAAAGACCCTTTTTTCAGTCAAATTGACTCAAGCATATTGTCATTCCATCAAATGCATTTGACCTATAACCCCTTTTGCTCACTTCTAAGTAACTGAACTGCCATTTGGCTCCTATTTCAGGGGAGCTCAAACTGTCTCAAAATCTTAAAGAGTTTTGTATTGAAGTGTATTGGTATATAATAAGTTGCCGCCTTCTAGTGAAATGTTTTCTAAATGATTGTGTAATAAATTAATAAGTGTTTTACCAAGAAACCTTGAGTATAAGTGTCTACCACTGTGATTGAAAGTCCTCTGTGTAATTACTTGTACTGCTCACATTCACTCTTGAGATAAGCCTGGCTGCTCAGCTCGCCATCAAAAACTGTGTGGTTGGTTTGGCTAACACCTATAGTCCTAATTGTGTGTAGTGGTCCCAGAGGGTACTGCGTGCAATTCTGCCTAACAACCACCCCAAAAAGGATTTTATCTGATTCAGAAATTTAGAGTGTACAGTATTGAAGTATATTTGTGTATGATATATAATTGCCTCTTTCTATTGAATATTTTATAACTGACAGATACATTAATAAGTATTTATCAAATAAACCTTGAGTGTGTTTATTTGAAGCAGTTTATTTGAAGCTCAGCAACGCCACCAAAACTGTGTAGTACAGACTTATACCAATGGTTGGTTTGCTAACACCTGTAGTCAGTTGTGTGTAGTGGTCCCAAAGGGTACTGCATACAAACTCTGCCTAACACTGGTGGCAGGCGGCGAGGATCAAATGTACAGCTGTTGCATGGAGAATTTTGCTTCACTTTTTTTCAACTAAAAACCTTCACAAGGCTAAGCACCACTAGAAAAGCAATTGTAACATGCCAGATATGGATAACTTCAGACAGGAAGCCCTGATCATTCTAACAGTAGATCAACTGAAAGAAATGTATAAGGACAGGAATCTCCCTGTTAAAGGAAAGAAACATGAATTGATTAAAAGATTCTTGAATCATCAATGTCTGTCACCCCTAATCTCTCAGAAAATGTGGAAAATGATGAGGATGATAATATTACTGAAGGGTCAGAAGAGTTAGAGGAGTTTCAGGATGTGAGCCCCCTCGTTACCTCAACAAGCGTAGGACTCAACCTTTAGCCACAGGGCCCCTAGCAGGTCCAGTACAGAGTCCAGAATGTGTCTCTTGAAAAAATGAGACTCGAGTTAGAGTTCAGAAGACTACAAACGCAAACTGAAAGAAAGGTAATGCCTTTTGGATTAAAAAATGCCACATGCTACATTCCAAAGAATGGTGAATCAAGTTCTGAATGGGATGGAGGACTTCTGCATGGCATACTTGGATGACTTTGCAGTGTTCAGCCCTACTTGGAAAGAACATGTTGACCACCTAGGATATGTATTGCAGGCTCTTGAGCAGGCCCATCTGACCATAAAGGCAAGTAAATGTCAAATTGGTCAGGGCAAAGTGGTCTACCTTGGACAAGAAGTAGGAGGAGGTGAAATAATGCCATTGCCTAGCAAAGTACAAGCTGTACAAGAATGGGCCACCTCTACTGCTCAAACACAAGTGAGAGCCTTTTTAGGCCTCACTGGTTATTATAGGAACTTCATAGAGAACTATCGGACCATAGCTTCTCCCTTAAATGTGGTCTCCTCACCCAAATTCCCCAAAAAAGTCAGGTGGAATGAGGAGTGCACTAAGGCATTTGAAGGACTTAAGAAAGCCCTTTGTCAAGCTCCAGTCTTAAGCGCTCCAGACTACAGCCAAACCTTCATTGTGCAGACAGATGCCTCTAATACAAGGATAGGTGCAGTTCTGAGTCAGCTGGATGAGAAAGGTAGGGAACACCCAATCTGCTTCATCAGCAGGAAACTGAAGGAACCCGAGAAAAGGTGGGCAACCATAGAACCTGAGTGTTTTGCCATTGTGTGGTCTCTGAAAAATTTAGACCATACTTGTATGGATCTACTTTTATGATTCAGACAGACCAACAAACCCTTGAGAGGGTTAATGCAGATGAAGGGGGGGAAATCCTAAATTGTTAAGATGGTCAATCAGCCTACAGGGGTTTGATTTTTCCATTGAACACACGTCAGGGTGTAATCACCAAAATGCTGATGGTCTCTCCAGAATGTATGACCCACTGGAGTAAGGAGATTCATCCAGGGGTTGAATTCAATCCTCCGGCCCCTTAGTCTGGGGGGGACGAGTGTTGGGGAGAATTCTCAAAAATGTGCTAATTCCCTGCACCTTAGAGACCCCCAGCAACTTTGCTGAATTTTGAGGACTTGATTTTTTTTACCTGGAGAGAGTGTGACCCTTTTTTACTCACTCATGTATTTTGATGTGCGTTTTACTCTTAGGTTATTTGATTATGGAGTTTTAGACAACACCATAGGCATCATCTTTTCATTTGTGTCACACAGCACCCTCCGTGCAGTGGCACAGGAAAACCTTTCAGGCTTTCCCAATGTTTAAATACCTTCTCTGGGATAAACTATTGTTTCCCGAGAAAGTAAAGTGAAATTGACTTTACTAGTCTTTCCAAATTCCTAGACCCAGCACACCCTATTTTACAATAGAGTGCTTAAGGGGGTTACTTAGTATCCCCTATGTCTAGATATCCATGTAGTAGTCAAATGCTACCCTTTCCTCTCAAAATGGCTGGTGGCAGTGGTTTTACAACAAACTACCATAATTTTTCCCCGACCTCGAACACCGGTAGCGTTAAATCGCAGGAGCCATGTTTTTCAAGATGGCGTCTGAGCCCCCCCTTCTTTTTTCGCCATTTCTTTTTGGAAAGGTCCTTCTAGAGTTGGTCTCTGCGCACCAAACCATGTTTGCGCCCTTTGTTCTATCGCCTTTGGCAGGCTTCAGGTCTGAAGACCGTCTCTGGCGCCCGAGTGTCTGGGGTGGGCAGGAAGTGAGGGAGGTGCCCCGAAACTCCCCGTGCTTAGTCTCCTAGGAGACCCAAATGCACTCTGGCGTGATTGGCTGGCTGACTGTCCGGCAAGGACAGCCACCTGGCTGTGTGACTGACAGGTAGGCTGGGATGAATGGGAGAGAACTGAATAAAAGGCAAGGCTTTTGGCTTGGAAGGCAGAGTCGACCACTGGATGAAGGAACCGAAGAAGAACTTGAAGAGGACGCCTGCTGCAACTCCTGGACCGTTGGTTTGCCCGGTGAAGCCCTGCTGCAGGTCCGAATCGCTAAGTTCATCTCGACGGAGAAGCCCTGCAAGGACGACTTCTCCCTTTGAGTTGGTAGGACCGACCAACACGAACTGCAAGCCGCCTGGATAGTCACCTCAGAGCTGGTTGACTTTCTTCAGAGTGCTGCAGTAAACCGTAGAACCAGGGAGGGAGACACCAGTTTGTGTGCTTGACTACAGCTACCGGAATTGAAGATTTGCCAGTTGCCAGCTTTTTGACCAGTCCCAGTGCAGGAGTCCCCAGACGTTATCCCTCTTGTCCCCACGACTGAGGCCCAGGAACAGCGAGATCTGCACAAACTGCCCGGGAAAAGAAGTCTTCAGCTACATCTTTTTCTTCATTTGTAAAGGTACTGTAAAACCAGACACAGTGCATTGCCTCTCGCGGTGAAAGTGCTTGAAACTTTCCCAACTCACAGGCCTAATCAGCTTGTGACCCAGCATATAATTCTTCTTGCTACAAACTACTCCTAAGAACTTGTGCCGAGACTTTTCCGTTTCACTACCAGAACTGCTTTATCCTATCCAAGACTTTAGCCCATTGACTTTGGCCTAACCTATTGAATTGACTCTTCTGGTGAACTCTAAAGATTTGCACTGTCTAAGAATAACTTGTAACCTTTCATGCTCTAAATAACCTATGCCTTTTTGCTCCTACTTCAAAGTATTCTGAATGCCATTTTGCTCCGCCTTCAAAGTAGTCTGAATGCCTCAGAAACTTAGTGTATAGTACTGAAGTATATTTGCGTATGATTTTTAACTGCATCCTTCTAGTGAATGTTTTATAACTGACTGTTGAATAAATTAATAAGTGTTTTACCAAGAAACAGTGTAAGAGTTTATTTGTACACCTGTGATTGTAAACCTTTGCGTAACATCATTACAGCTCATATTCCCGCTTCAGATAAGCCTGGTTGCTCAGCTCCGCTACCAAAAAATGTGTAGTACTGACTTATACCAAAGGTTGGTTTTGCTTACACCTGTAGTTGTGTGTAGTGGTGCCAAAGGGTACTGCATACAAACTCTGCCTAACAACCTCCACCACCCCCCCACCTTGCTCGAACACAAATCCATTTACTCAAAAGAGCCTTTGTGGGTTCCGAGTCAGAGATCATGTGCTGTAGTGAAACACAAACAGGAAAAAACATGAAGACAATGGCTAGGTCACATAACTTAAATATCAGGTAGTCATATTGTTCCTGCTCAGAGAGCAATTTGCTACACTGGTGCAGCCTATACCAAGTAAAACGCTGTCACCACCCTGTAACAAGGTCTAGATGAGGAATCCCACCAACGGGGCAAAATACATTTCTGAGGCATGCCATTGGTAGCCCTATGTGCTACCTAGACAGCACATATACAAATGAGTAACATTCTCTATTGAGGGTATAGAGTAAGCCTTACTGGAGAAAAGATCAGGACACAGAAAAGCCAACCAAAAACCAAAAACTTTTCTTCTGCATTTCATGTTATTTATTTTCCGTTATAATTTGAGTTTAAAGCCTTTTATTTCAAGGTACTTTATGTTGAAATTGACTTTCGGCTGTTCCAAGATGGATTGTATTTTCTTCCTATTGTTGGATTGCGCTCTGGATGCCATTTGTTACAAGGTCTGCACTATATGAAATGCTGTAAATAAAATTAAAACCTTTTCTGATCATCCACCTGCAAACTTCCTTACCATGTTTGATGTAGGGGTGGTCTTTTGGTATGCGGTCAAGACTGATGTCATTCTCCTGGCGCTTGGGGATGTCAGAGTCATACATGCGGGGAGAAAGGATGATTATCACGCTCTCCACAAACTTGATTGCATGTGTTCGGATGCCATCATTATCAGAGTCCAGCAGCAAAATGATGTCCCCAGCCATGTCTGAGACCATCTCCCAGCAAGACTCCTGTTTCTCTGTAACTCCTCGAGTACGAACCATCCACTGCATAACCAACAGGAGAGGACATAGATTACAGTCAATCCCCAAGTTACAGCTCTTTCCTACAACATACACCGGCTCCAATAATGAAAACCTAAAAGATTGCAAGAGTTTGTTTCATATAGGCAGAACAAATATCAACCCCACAAAGTGAAGGAAGCTATACCAGCTTGTCATACAAACTTTACACCTCAAGGAGCTAAACAGCCATCCTTGTCAAAAGGCCCGACTCTTGGGGAATAGCTGCAAAGATTGAAGCATGCATACATTTTACCCTTGAAAGATTCAAACAAATTAAAAGTAAACAGCTCATACAAAAACACAGGCTATGCTTCTCCATAAACAACCAACTGCCATATCAAAGTAACACACTAGGTTTTAATGTACTTGACATATGAATGAGTAAACCTCAACCCTCAGACGGCACTAAATCAGATGTCTTAGCTCTTATAAATACAGGAAGCCCGAGTGGGTGACTGCATCATTCATGAATACCACCAAGCAGAAATGCTGTGACTGGCGCGAAGGCTCAGGGAAGGAGGATTGCCATTGGACTAAAGTTTTGCTACAGTGAATAGCTTTTACCTATGGTTACATCCATTATTCTCTTTATTCTGATGCATGGGAGGCTTTCACTCCAGAATTATTAAAGTGGTGGGAGGCCGAATATCCAGCACAATCTAAAAGAAAGTGCTTTAAAACATGGCTTGAACTAATTGGAGAAAACTAACATCCAGCAGCTAGCAGAAGCAGCCAAAGTGGCTGCCTTGCAGAAGACCTCAATGGAGACATGCCTCTGAAAGGTTAATGGCATTTCAGTTGTATCCATCTTTGCCAGTGGATCCTCCAGACCCTACGTTCAGGGTATGCGTCTACCTTACTCAACCCAGGTAAATTGGTTCCCCTAGGCTTTCGTTAGCTCACTTAAATAAGGTTTACATCTCTCGTAAAGCAAGCCCCTAATTTTTCTTCAACCTTTCAGCAGCCTATGACCAACTTTTAGGAAAGATTTCTCATTTATCAACTTTCCCTCCATAGTTTTTGTAACCTCAATTTTTTTGCTTTGTTTTTTAACCTGTTCTGGCTTTTATTTAGGGGTAGTAAAGCCTTCAGCTTCACTTCGCTTGCCTTTTTGCTAATTTTCTATGGGGAACTGATCAGTTCTTCAGACTATCAATACTAAGGAAACTCTTTCCTTTTTATCAGTTACTTTTTGTAACTTAACACTGCACACATCACCTTACAATGCAGTGCAATGGGGATACTTTTGTAACATAGTATTTTACACTTGGGTTTTTTGGTTACTTTCATATGTGCCTAAAGAAATGCTAGTGGCAGCAATTATTGTATTGTTTTATTGTTTCATTATTCTTAAAATGTTAGTGTTATTTCTAGTGTGCGCATACGCGTTTACTGCATACGACTAAACGTGGCTAGTGCCGTAAAATGGCCACACCACTTCTTTAGCCATATTGTTTGGCCTTCTTCCTGTCTTGCCAGTTCAGGAAAGGACATATAAGGTCATGCACTTGACCAGGAAAGCTGCCACTTTACGGGCTAGTGATTGTTAGAATGGATTTCTGAACTATGGCCTGGTGGACAGGTGTTTAAGAGGTCACCCTTGTTATAGTGAGCAGGAGAAACCCCTGGGAGTTCAATCAAACCAATCAAGGTAGCATGGAGAGTTTCAAGGTTTAATCTCAGGAGAGGAAAGTGTGGTCAGGGGAGTCCACACAATGAGCAATCAAGGATTACACTTAGACAGGTAAGTACAAATATATTCTATGCATTACTGGACAATAACAATATGGAAAATGACTTGGAACATGTATTAAAAACTAACCAATTTAACACCTATATAGTCAGTTTCTCAGAACCAAATAATCAATTCACCTCCACAATACCTGAAAGGGAAGGTAAATAATTAGATATAGCAGATTCAGTCGACATGAATTACAACCCTAACTTATAAAGAGCAACCGTAAGTTTGATTGGGGCGTTATGTGCAAAAGTTCAAAGTTTTCTAAGAGTTTTAGGAGTAGAGGAAAAAATGAGGGGGAGGTTCCTGGGGATGTAAAGAAGGATCCAAACATCAGATGAAGATATTCACTGGTAAGTAAAACCGTTTTCTACCTTTTGGAGGACTTTAGGTAGCACGTGTTGCCAAAGCCAAGAGTTATAAAAAAGGAGCCCCTACCGCCTCCTGTGCCCCTAGAAACACGCACGCCGACATTTAAAAAAAAAAAAAAAAATGTCGGGCGCGATGCGGCCCGAAAGCGAGGCTTGGCATTACACGTTGCCTAGCAACGGTGTGTAGGCTGCTTTTAAGCCCACACATCCGCCGGCAGGCGGAAGCCGGCGACCACCCAAGGCCAACATAAGGCCGTCTGCCCCGTTTGCCCCCCCTCAGACCCCCATCGACGTGGAGAGGGCAGGAGCCCCCCACCACCGTCCAGGACCGCAGGACGTCCAGGATCTCAGCGGAGACCTCCCGACTCGACGGAGGCGGCGTGTTCCCCTCACAGGATCCGCAGAAGATTTCTGCCATCTGCCCCCCCTGGGCACCCGCCTGCATCTGGCCATCTGCTAGCCCTGGGCACCTCAGCACAGAAGCCCCTACCGCCTCCTGCGCCCCTAGAAACACGCGCGCCGACATTTTTAAAAAAAACAAAATGTCGGGCGCGATGCGGCCCGAAAGCGAGGCTTGGCATTACACGTTGCCTAGCAACGGTGTGTAGGCTGCTTTTAAGCCCACACATCCGCCGGCAGGCGGAAGCCGGCGGCCACCCAAGGCCAACATAAGGCCGTCTGCCCTGTTTGCTCCGGGGAGCTACTGTTACTGATAGACCCCTGATGTCCCACGCAAAGTTCACAGGCAAACTCCGCATTAAGGAAAAACTTTTTTAATGCACTGAACGCGGATGATCGTATATATACTGGACATTAATCCACGCGAGTACTGTTACTGCTAAACTGCTATGCTATAACTAGCTACAGTAGTGCTCCCCTGTTACCCCTGTCACGTGCTATGCCCCATGCCCTGGATCAGACACCCATTGTCCTATGTTGTGCTTTTTGATCGTTATATGGTTCATGCTATGCCTGGTGTTGTGCCTCACGGTAACCCACAAGTGAATTGTGCCCATGGTCGCCTACAGACCAGTTTAGAATTGTATTGTGCCCTATGGTCGCCCACAGACCACATTTCAGTTGTGTTGTGCCCCATGGTCGCCTACAGACCAGTTTAGAATTGTATTGTGCCCTATGGTCGCCCACAGACCACATTTCAGTTGTGTTGTGCCCCATGGTCGCCTACAGACCAGTTTAGAATTGTATTGTGCCCTATGGTCGCTCACAGAACACATTTCAGTTGTGTTGTGCCCCATGGTCGCCTACAGACCAGTTTAGAATTGTATTGTGCCCTATGGTCGCCCACAGACCACATTTCAGGTGTGTTGTGCCCCATGGTCGCCTACAGACCAGTTTAGAATTGTATTGTGCCCTATGGTCGCCCACAGACCACATTTCAGTTGTGTTGTGCTCCATGGTCGCCTACAGACCAGTTTAGAATTGTATTGTGCCCTATGGTCGCCCACAGACCACATTTCAGTTGTGTTGTGCCCCATGGTCGCCTACAGACCAGTTTAGAATTGTATTGTGCCCTATGGTCGCTCACAGAACACATTTCAGTTGTGTTGTGCCCCATGGTCGCCTACAGACCAGTTTAGAATTGTATTGTGCCCTATGGTCGCCCACAGACCACATTTCAGTAGTGTTGTGCCCCTTGGTCAAATTGCTCTTTTGTGATATTGTCTGCCCCAAACTGCCCTGATTTACTTTGTGATCTGACCAACAGCGTTTTTGCCCACCTACCTGTACATCTCTTGTTTACCAATGCAGCCCCCTAGCCCACACCCCAAAGCGCCTACATACCTCCCTTCCACTTTTTCCATCTTTCTCACATCCCTCTCCTTTCTGGCCACCTGCAACATGCTGCATGCGCACCCAGACCAACATGCCCACCTTTGCCCTACCCCACCATCTGATCTCATACACAACACACCGTCATATGCACTCCATCCCACATTCAACCTCCTTACCGATCCGGTCAGACACCACCCACTCCACCTCAGGCTCTGTAGACTAAGAACTCGCACCAAACACCTCCTTACTCTCCGCAGTACTCCACACTCCACACTCCTTAGGAACTACAGACTCAGCTCTCGCACCCATACTTCAGCCGCCCAGACTTCCTTCCCTGACCACACTCACTACCTTAGCTCGCATCACACTGCATGTGCCACGCCCAAGCCTCACACACCCATATTCACACCGCCCACCCCCAGCACCACCAACACACACACTCTACATCCAAACTTAAGATGCGCTCTCATCAACGCGCGCTCTGTCCATGCCCATGCCATTGAAATCAATGACCTTATCACCACCCACAATCTCGACATACTTGCCATTTCCGAAACCTGGCTCCATGAAGCCTCCAGTCCCTCCATTCACCTCGCTCTCCCTGAAAACTATACCATCCTTAGACAGGACCGTAAAAACTTAAAAATTGGTGGCGGCGTCGCCCTCATCTTTAAGGACACCCTCTCCATAAGAATGTGTAATCAACAATGGGACAATAACGCCGATCTCCTCACTGCCAAACTAGCCCTTTCACCTAATTGCACCATAAACTTCTTTATCACCTACAGACCACCAGGATCTCCCCTTGACTACCAAAAGCAACTCCTCCAAAACATAGGCAACAACCTCAAAAGCACCACCAAAAGCATCCTTCTAGGGGACATTAATCTTGGCTTAGCTGACCCGAAGGACAAAGCAGCCGCAAATTTAGCCAAAGAATTATCTAACATGGGGTTCGAACACAAAAGTACTGCACCCACTCACAGCAAAGGCAGATCCATTGACTGGCTAGCTGATCACAACTGCTCATCTGCAATTACCTCCTTCTCAGCCCTTCCATGGACGGACCATCACCTCATCCAATTCACCATTCCTACCACGCCCACTCATAAAACCTTAACTCATGCCCCACCCGCTAAAGTAAGAAGCTCCAAAAAACTCACTGCTGCCAACCTCGCCCCTCTCCTTGATATCCCGCAACTCAAGCATCCATTCCCCCTTGACCCTACATCTCTAGCCAACATCTACTCCAGCACACTCACTCAAGCCATCGATTTCATTGCCCCGCTAGAAAAAAAAAAAGGGAAAAAATCAATACACTGCAATTCCTGGTTCACTGAAGAACTATCCGTCCTACGCAATAAGAAACGCAAAGCCCTATCCAGGTGGCAAGCAGCGCCTAACCAATCCTCGCTTAATGACTTTAAAGAGATCTCTCTGACCTACAAAAAAGCCATATTCCTTGCTAAATCCGAATCCTACAACCAGAGAATCACTATTGCCAGTTCCAAATCAAGAGAAATTTTCTCCATATTCAAAGAACTCACCACACCAGCCTCCAGCCCAGACGAAATCATCAAGGATGAAGCATGGTGTACAGGCATCCAGGCTGCTCTCCTCAACAAAGTTAAATTACTCTAAGACAAAATAGCCTCCCAACGCAAAGCTCTCAACACCCCCACCTGCCCGCCCATACCTCTCACCTACAACTCTCCTTCACAAACACCCCTTTTTGCCTTCAGAGAAGTCTCAGAGACGGAAGTCAAGGACCTCCTTAAAAAAATCAAACCCTCCACATGCAAAGGGGATATCTGCCCACCCTCCGTAATCAAAGAGTGCGCAGAATACCTCACCCCCATCATCACGGCTTTTATCAATGCCTCTTTCGCATCTGGAAGTGTACCACAATGCCTAAAAGAAGACTGGGTCCGCCCGCTCCTAAAAAAACCCTCTCTCGATCCTTCCTCCCCTAACAACTATCGCCCCATCACCACCGTCCCCTTTCTCCTTAAAATCCTAGACAAAGCCGCACACAATCAAATCCAACACTACCTGGAAACCAACACCATCCTAGGCAAAAGACAGTCAGGTTTCCGCAAAGGCCATGGAACTGAATCTGCTCTTCTAGATTTAAAAAATCAAATTACTAAAATAATGGACACAGGCAAACCTGCCCTCCTCCTCCTACTCGACCTTTCTGCAGCATTCGATCTGGTCGACCACAGCATTCTCACATCGCACCTCTCCAATGCTGCACACTTCTCTCACAAGGCTACCACGTGGATCACATCCTTCCTTGAAGGCAGGGCCATGAAAGTATACTCTGACCAGGATAGCGACCCCCCCACCACTATCAATTGTGGAGTCCCACAAGGGTCCTGCACCGCACCGACCCTCTACAACCTATTCACCAAACCCCTCTTTGACTTACTGGACTCCCTCAACATAGCGTACACCAAGTACGCTGATCCTCCTCCTCCCCCTCTCTGGAGACTACGACCTTGACTCAGAAGCCCTCCGCAAAATCTACTCGACTATCCAAACATGGATGGCTATCAATGGTCTCTGCCTAAACGGAGACAAAACCGAAATCATCATCCTAGCCCCTAACGAAACTCTAACCAAACTCAGCCCCGATTATTCGCACATGATCATCGACAGTATTAGCATTCCTGTCTCCTCCGCCGTCAAGACCTTAGGAGTCTACATTGACGCGACACTCTCAATGACAAGACAAACCAGCGCCATTGCCTCAGCTTCTGCTCTGACTACCAAACTCATCTACGCCATAAAATCCTACCTCACCACGCCCAACTGCCTCTCCATAGCCAGAGATACTATAGGAGCCAGATTGGACTACTGTAACGCCCTCCTGGCAGGCACCTCGTCAAAAAACCTAAACAGGCTCCAAATAGTGCAAAACAATGCCCTCCGTGCTGCACTACACATTCCCAAAATTGACCATATCTCACAGGCAGGAGACGCGTCCACTGGCTCCCAGTCAAGGAAAGGATCAACTTTAAAATCCTCACCCTCACACACAAATGCATCAACCACACTGCACCCCCCTACCTATCTGAAACTATAACCAAGAACTCCTCCATCCGCCCCAGAAGAAGTCATCACGCCAACCAACTCCAAATACCCACTGTAAAAAGAGCCAAAGCCGGTGGCATTGGCTTCCCTCACATAGCACCTAAGCTCTGGAATGCCCTCCCCAACTCGCTCAGAGCAGAACCATCTCTGTATCTCTTTCGCAAATCCCTCAAAACCACGCTATTCAACTAACTCCACCTTCCCTTCACCCACTTCAGCTCGCACACATCTGATACGAAAAGTGTTCGACACGAAATGCTTCCTGTAATGAAAATTGCTTTGTAACCATCTTCCTTCCATTGTAACCAGACTATGTATGTATTCATGTAACAGCGCCACGATGCCCCCGGGCTGACGTGCGCTTTAAATAAATCAGAATAAATAAATAAATGAATACGTTTTACAACCTGCTAAAGGGTGGAGATAGGGGTACCAGTAATTATCGTTTTAAGTTACCACTGATAGGAAAAGATATCTCTTTACAGCCCCTTCCTTCAATTTCCATCGACCCCCAAATCTTTTGCTTTTATTTTGGAATCTGACCTGCTCTGTTTAAAGTGCAGTGAAGCCTTCAGCCTCACGTCACTAGCTTTTGCTCATTTGTCATGGGGAAACCAACATGTCCATCAGGCCGTTAGTACTGGGAAAGATGGTTTCCCTTAGTTGAACAAGTTACTTACCCCTGGTAACGTTCTTTCGACTGGATGTTCCTCCAACTTATTCCTCATCTTTGACATGTAGTGTTCAGCTTTGGGAATTTTTTGTCAGAGGGTGCCCTGCGTCAATGGCGTCAAATCGATGCATCTCAAAGCCTCCGTCGAGGGCGATGTCATTGTATGTTATAAGCAGCACGGACAGCTCCCGTTGCTTCAGTTCTGATTTTTCCCTCTTTGTGTGTTAAGCAAAGTTTGTATGCAGTACCCTCTGGGAACACTACAAACAACTCTGACTACAGGTATAGGAAACCCAACCTTTGGTATACGCTTGTACTACACACTTTTGGTAGCGTGTTGAGCAGCCAGGCTTATCTCAAGAGGGGTCATTGTGAGCTGTACTGGAGTTACACAGAGATTTACAGTTACAAGTATTCAAATAAACTCTTGCACTCAAGGTTTCTTGAAAAGACAATTATTAATTTATCCATCAGTTAGAATAAGCCTTCATCAGCAGGGAGCAATATAATAGTAACACTCAAATACACTTCATGAAATACACACTCTTAATATCTCTAAATCAGTAGATACCCATTTGGGATGGCCCAGAGACACTACCTACACACTCAGATGACTTCAATTGCTAGGTTGCAGGGGACATTAATATATCACTGTTGCATTTACAATCATATAGTAATAAGTCAAAGGAAAAGATTATCTAGAACATACAAGAGACCACAAATATTCTTAAGCAGGCAAATACTTTTGGATCCCTCCAGAAAGAGTAATTCTGTACAATAGGCTAGGCCAAAGTCAATGGGCAAAAGTCTTATAGAAGATGAAGCACTTCTGGCAGGTAAATGGAAAAGTCTTTGCACAATTTTTGAGAAGTCTTTGGAGAAAGGAAGATTCAAATGTAGGGCCACAAGCTGATTAGACTTGTGAGTAGTAGAAGAAGCAAGCAACTCTACAACAAGAGGTATGTTCTCTCAGACTTTGTACAGTACCTTTAAATATGAAGAAAAGATGCAGCAGATGACTCCTGTTCAGCTCTGCAGGACTCACTATTCCTGGGCCTCAGTAGTGGGGACAAGAGGAGGATGTCAGGGGACTCCTGCAATGCACTGGGATGGTCAAAACTCACAACCAGCAAACTTCACTTTTAGTGGCTGTTCAGTGTTTCAGCCCCTCGCGCCTACCACAAATAGCAACACTGCAGTTCCTGGCTGTCGAGATGGACTTTCCTTGCTTCTGGGATCCCATACTCTGTTGAGGGGGCACAGGCTCGGTCAGTCCTGTTTCCTGGGAGTCCAGAAGATCTTCCTGGAGCTCTTGGCCAGCCTAAAAAAAATGCACACAATCTGGTGTTCCTCTCCCTGGTTATACCGTTTCCTGCAGCAACTCTGTGGAAATTCAACCAGCTCCGAGATGGATGTCCAGGTGGTTTACTTTGGAGTTAATTGGTCCCACACCAACTGAAGGGGAGAAGTCGTCCTTGCAGGGACTTCTCCGTCGATGCGAACAAGGCGTTTTGGCACTGCAGCAGGGCTTCACCGAGCAAACTAACGGTCCAGGAGTTGCAGCAGGCGTCCTCTTCAAGTTCTTCTTCGGTTCCTTCATCCAGTGGTCGACTCTGCCTTCCAAGCCAAAAGCCTCGCCTTTTATTCAGTTCTCTCCCATTCATCCCAGCCTACCTGTCAGTCACACAGCCAGGTGGCTGTCCTTGCCGGACAGTCAGCCGGCCAATCACCACAGAGTGAATTTGGGTCTCCTGAGAGACTAAGCACAGGGAGTTTCGGGCACCTCCCTCACTTCCTGCCTACCCCAGACACCCTGGAGCCAGAGGCGGGCTTCACTCGTGAATCCCGCCTAAGGCAAAGCGAACAATGGGACCAAACTTGGTTTGGTGCGTAGAGTAAATCTTTTTTTTTTATTATTTGTATCTGGTTTATGCAAATTAAACCTTTACAAAATTTAAAGTAAAATTTTCACGATATTAAAACAATTACAACATTATTCCAATTATAAAATTCATCAGACAGAGTACACAATATAAAGTACAGTCCATATTGCATTACAGATATCCTTTATCCTTTCTTTTTAGAATCCCTCTACAGTGTTTTCCATATTTCAAGACTTATACATATTGTTAGAGCGTGAGAGAGAGAAAGGCCCATAAGTGTCTTCAGTAGAGAATTAGGGCTCTTAACATAGGTTCTTTACAGTACTAGTTTGTTCTTTCTAACGTTGCCAGACCGCACACTTCTACTAAAAAGGTGACCACTGCTAGCTTTAGTGAGTTTGACTTTCCATGTAGCATGTATCACCATAGTAATTCAGTATGGACCCTAGAGGGGTCATGAACAAATTTTCCAAACACATTTATTCTCTGTTTGACTATTGTTGCGCAGTGTAAAAGAAGATGTTCAAGTGATTCGGTCGTGTAAGCGGAGTGACAAAATAAATTATTTGGCCCGTAGCCAATCTAATCTCGAGAATTTCCCCAGTAGGGAGGACATTGAAACGGAAACGTAAGTAGATTGTTCTCCTTATATGATCTGGAAATTTGACTAGATAGGACTCCAACGTACCCAGATTTTTCCCCTCTGCGACCAGTTGTTTATAGATCTTAGAGGCAGCCACCTTTTCTGTGGTGGTGACCGAGTCTGACCATTGCAACCCTTTTTTCACACCCATTGGATTAACAAATAGCATTTCATGTGAGACATCGGTGGTATTAAGGAGATCTAGACAATCTTTCTGTAGTCTCAGCATCCATACTGATTCACTGATTCCCCTTCTTAGTATCTCCCAGTAGTGTATAAAGGGAGTTGTTTTTAGATACCATATAGTGCCATTTATTTCCATTTCACTCTCATATTTAATGAGATAAGGCCTTATTCATATCGAATTGCAGATATGGGAACACTCTGGGGCAGGTAAAAAATAATTTTCCGCCAGATCTTAGATTCAATTTTTTGTACCAGATGAGATGTTTCAAACGGTAAAATTTCCATGCCGTATGTCAGTTTTGGTACAACTTTCAGGTTATAGAACCTAATGAGGGGAATGATAGAGAATTTACAATATTTGCCTGAGATCTTCCTCATTTGGAGTATGAGCTTATCTGTTTTCTCCAAATAAAAGTTCCAGTAGGAGTGTATCGATATAGTCCCAAATATAGGGAATCCCAAGTAGCACAATGATCTTACTTTTACTAGAAGACATGTATTTATTCGCCATTTGTATTTTGGAATTCTCGTCCTGGAGGTAAAGGATATAATGACAGACTTCATTTATCACCAATGCATTTTCTTGCGCATATAGTGTTAGTGCTGTAAGTTTTTGCTGTAAACCCACCGGGGTATTATCGACCAGAAGCAGGTCGTCAGCATAGGCGTTCCAACATATTTTAGTTCCCTCAATCTTCGGAGAAACCAAAGAGAAGGTCGTAAGGGGGACATTTGCATCAGTAGCATAAAGAATAAAGAGAGTAGGGGCAAATAAACACCCTTGTCTGAGACCATTATTAGTTTGGATTATTTTTGAAAGATCACCAGACATGTTTAGTCTCACCTGAATTGCCGAATCTTCATGGAGATTGATAAGGACTGTCAATAGATGAGACAGCAGCCCCATTAGGGCTAGTTTTGTCCAAAGTCTCACCCTGTCCACCTTATCAAAGGCAAGCAACAGATCTACTGATGCCAAGTATATAGGGGATGCAGTTGCTTTACATGCCTTTTCTAAGAGCAAGCAAATAATCAGTACTCCTATTTCAGTCCCCATCCCTTTACGAAAACCGAACTGCTGGGGGGGTAGGATGTGATTGTATTCCGCCCATTCCTCTATTCTCTGTAGTACTAACCCTGCAAAGATCTTGGAATCAGCGTCCATAATTGAGATCGGACAGTAATTTGTCGGGCAAGTTCTATCCCCCTTTTTATATATGGGCACGACATATGATATCCTCCAGGACTGAGAAATTGTCTTGGACTGTATAATAGAGTTAAAGAGGATAAATGGCGATTTCACCCAATATTCCGGAGTTTTCTTCAATGTATTCTTTGTTAGCCCTTTAGGGCCGACCGCTCTTGAATTATTTGCCCTCTTGGATCTGGGATTCAATATTCTCAATCGTAAAGTCAAAGCCCCAAGACCCCTTTTTTATGAGCAAATGTTCATGCGTCATAGCCATTTTACCCTTGTAGAGAATTGCAAAGTGTTTTCCCAAGGTATCCGCCTGTACATTAGCCGATTGAAGTATAACCTGTCTTTTTTCCAAGTGCGTTTATTAGCCCCCAAAATTCACGGCCCGAAGTCCCCTTTAGAGCTGCAAGCATATCGATATTATTTTGCAGGACACACTTATGATTTTTCAACCAGTTTTTTTTGGTTTAATTTGTAGAATTTCTTTTTTTCGGTCTCAGTCATATTGGTTTTCAAAATAGATCTAATTTGACGATTTGCAAGATTTATTTTTTGCCTTACCAAAGGGTCATACGTATGTATGTGAATAGGTTTCAGAGTGCCATATTTACTTGGTTTAACTGATCTCCCCATCAAGTTTTTAATATGCTCAGTATAATTCATGACCGAATAGCACTTGGTTTTAATTGACAGAGACATTCGGTCATAGTCTTGGACGAAGACTGTTGGGTTTATCAACATTTCCTTTGTGCCAAATTATGCGATTTCCACCGCATGACACTATCGAGTGTATCTGCTTTATACTTTGTTTAGGAAGTCTGTTATTTAGTACCATTTTGATTTCCAAAAATCTGTGGTCGCTCATATTTGTGTCAGTTATATGGAATTCTGAACATATTACTGAAAGAGATTTTGACATGAAAATATGGTCAATATGTGATTTATAAAGGCCATTCGACCATGTGTGCTCATACACAGAGGAATTGAAAAGGCCATTAACATGGTCCAAACCCCAGCATTCAAACAAGTTCCTCCAAATTTCACCGTTGATGGATTTTTGCTTAATGGCACAAGCGGTTACCACCCCCTTATCCGTGTTCAACGTAGACCTTAATGCTGATACGCCCATCTTTTTCCCAATCCCTAGACCATATTTGATTTCAGAATTAAAATCACCTGAGATTATGATGTCAATTCCTCTGTATTATGTAACATGGCGGACAAACAATTGTTCAAATGCGAGACAGCATTGCCCAGTGGTACTTGTGAGTTCCAATAAATGTTTAGAATTAACAACAATTCAAAGGGAGAATCACTTCCATAATCCACTACAAGTGCAAAATTCATTAGTTCAGTTGATTCTAGAATACGTGTACCTAGCTCAAGTTTGACTGCAAAGTACAAACCTCCAGTGGGTCTGCCACGTAATCCCGCTTTAGCTAAAAGATGTATACATATGAAACCATCAAGTTGTATCGGGGCAGTCAACCACGTTTCCTGTATACAGAAAAGATTGAAAGATTTAAGTTTTACACATAAGATCCCAGAATTCATCAAATTCGAGTGGCCCCTGGAGTTCCATGAAAGGAATTTCCAGTGGTCCACTACTTTAGTAACGTTAAAGCTTTTGTTTCATTATTTGCATTGCAGATATTGATTCTCTAAGGGCTAGCCAAACCAAGTCATGCCCATCCCCTCCTTTGAGAGGCAGAGTGTTTACTTTTCATGTATCTGCCTCATCCCTACATTTATTAGTACTTACTTTTTCCATTTCCTGAACATTTCCTTTCTCCCAACCATTACTGAAGATCAGGATATCGTAACCCATTCTATTGAATTGTTCTGTCTCCTTAATAATCATTTCAAAGATCTTTTAGGAGTTTGGAACAATACGGACATGGTCATAGCGAGAGGGATGGATAAAATCCACCAGACTAATATCCGCTGAACCAATCATCCTAAGTCGGGGGACCTCATTAAATATTGACAAAATGCGTGGTCTATTCAGCGAGGATGGACCTCCAATGTCACACAAATTATAAAAGAAGGATACTTTGGTATTCCGGAAATGAGATGTTTCGCCACATTATATTCCTTAAATCGCTATCCTTCACATGTAAAGGTCTTGCCGGTTCATATTGTGTAGGATTCCTCATATCCAGAGGACCATTGGGGTAAAAATACCTGTCCCCCGCAGGCAATTGTAAGGGGTCTCTTTCAGGTTTCTCACACTGTCCCCCCTCTGAGGAAGAGGTAGGTATTGTAACGCTCACCTGACTCCCACGGGGGCGCTGGCCTGGTTCGCGCTGCTGTGACCTCGTCTAAGGCGATGCGCAGGGTTCGGAAGACGGACTGGACCGGGCCCCAGATCTGGCTTGTCTGACTCGCAGAAGTATCCTTCTGTAGGTGAGAATAGGGGGTTAACTGTCTGCGGGGTAATGCAATCGGCCTCCCACTTCCCCCTCTCACCCTCCTCAAACCCTTCTGTGCTTCCCCGTAGCGTCTCACCTTAGGGTCTGGAAGGACGAGCTCTCCATCCTGCTTCTGATGCAGGGGCGCATTGTTATCCAGATACGTCACTGGATTTTCGGATGGGTGAGAACCAAACTTGCTTGGCTTCCAGGTAAGTTTTTCTATAAGTGGTTCCCCTTGTGTCCATGCATTAATGTTCTAATGCTAGTGTCTTTTTCCCCAGAGGGGCCGGGGTACGGAATGCCGGGGAACAGGCACCGACCCGAGGTGAGCGGTGAAATCCTTGAGGAAATCAGGTAAGTCTTTAATGAGTGTTTTGGTAATGTCTTTTCATTCACTCATTTACGCTGATGTCTTTTTCCCCTTAGGGGCCGCTGTCCGAAAATGCCTGGATGCGGCGCGGACCCGAAATGAAAAGGGAATGACCCAACAGGTAAGTCTTGACATGGAGTTTTAGCTTCCCTTTTCCCTTCTTTCTCTCACCTTTGTTCTTGTCTTTTTCTCCCTAGGCGCGGGGGCGCGACAGCAAATCTGGATGGTCGCTGCTGAACATGGAGGCGCCCTGTAAAGGTGAGTAGAATACGGCGCTGCAGCGATCGATGCGATGTGCTTTTAAAAATAAATGTCTTCCTTTTCAGGATTGTCGGCGAAATGTCTCTGGGATGATCATTTAGCAGGTGAGGCCTTTTCCTTCTTCTGTTCTCTTGTTCCCTTCCTTTGCAGGTGATTCAGGATGCTGGCAGGTGTGGCAGAAGTCAAGATGCAGGAGCAGACACGGTGAGCGTCCAGCTGCTAGATGCAGAACAACGCGAAGCACGTGTGGCTGATCGGGTGTGGTTTAAATAGCCTTGGAAGAAGTTCCTAGAATGTGTCCTTCCTCCAATCAGGTACGTATCCTTCCCCGACCACGCCCGGGTGGTAAATGAGTCCCACAGGTAAAGTAGTTCCTTTCAGGTCTCAAGGAGGCCGGGGTTCTGCAGCATGGTCTGCATCAGGTAAGTGCACCCAAACACTTTCATAATGAGCCTGGCGCCTATGGCGCAAGGACTGACGTTTTCTATGAGCCTGGTGCCATAGGCGCCAGGACGCTGTCCCAACGGCCCCTATAAGGGGTTGCTGGGACCTTCCCCGGGGACTTGATGTCCGCTTTCGGGGACGCAGGGCCTGAGCCGGCTCCCCGGGAGCGGGCATCGTGACAGCACTCCCCACCAAGGCCCCTCCCAAGGTTGTTCCCTCCGGGGGTTTTGGTTTGTTTGGGAAGAGTCGGTGGAATTTCCTGACTAATCGAGGTGCATGCACATGGTCACTGGGTTCCCACGACCTCTCCTGAGGTCCGTACCCCTTCCAATCAATTAGGTAGAAAAGCTTTGACCTAAACATTTTTTAATCTAAAATGTTCTTCACTTCGAATTCGGGTTCCCCATCTATTTGAATAGGTTCTGGAGGTTTGAGTAGTCGGGTTCCGGGGACCACTGGTTTCAGAAGTGACACATGAAAAACAGGGTGAATTCGCATATTAGCTGGTAAATCAAGTTTAACCGCTACTGGGTTAATTATTGCCGTAATAGAATAAGGTCCCAGATATTTTGGGTTAAAAGTTCGAGGCCCTTTGAGCGGTAAATGTCTGGTAGCTAACCACACTTGATCCCCAATCTGATACGGAGGTGCTTCACTCCGATGTAGGTCAGCATTCTCCTTGTATTTTCTCTTGGCTTGCTGTAAATGCGTGCTTGCCTCTTTGAAGGCTCGGGTAATGGTAGAATGCAGATGTTCTACTGCGGGCACTCCGAGGTTCTGAGGTGAGTCGAGGTTTGAGGTTCGAGGGTGATGTCCAAACAAGGTATAAAGAGGACTATGGCCAGTTCCAGAGTGTACCGAATTATTAAATGCGTATTCGGCTATCCAAAGAATGTCTTTCCAGTTGCTTTCAGATTGCTGTAACATACACCGTAAGTACTGCTCAAGGGTCTGATTTGTCCTCTCGGTCTGGCCATCGGTCTGAGGGTGGTGACTGGTCGATAATCTTACGTCGATTTGTGCCATTTGACAACATTTGCGCCAGAAGTGGGAAATGAATTGGCTTCCCCGGTCAGAGATTAGTATAGATGGGAATCCATGTAGCCGAACAATATTTTCGAGGAATTCTTTGGCTAGGACAGAAGCTGAAGGTAAACCTTTCAAAGGAATGAAGTGGGCCATTTTGGAAAACAAATCCACAATTACCAGAATGGTATTGTATCCCGAACAAGGAGGCAAGTCCGTAATAAAATCCATTGATAGGGTGTGCCAGGGTGCTGGCGGTATGTCTAGAGGTTGAAGGAGACCGGCTGGTCTTTTCTTTTGACCTTTATTTTGGGCGCAAACACCACAGGACATCACAAAAGATTTAACATCTTTTCGCCAAGAGGGCCACCAGAATTGTCGTTTCACCTTTTCCATTGTCTTGGCAATACCGGGGTGTCCCTCTATTAATGTATCATGATAACCTGAAATAACTAGTTCGTGTAAATCCTTGTGCGGCAGGAATAAGCGTGCTTGGTAATAAGGTAAACCATTATCTATGGTAAAGTCTGATCCCTTTTGTATCCAATCCTGTAGGACTGTAGGGTCCAGGAGTTGTTTCACTCTGACTTGAATGTCTTCAAGCGTCTGTAACAAAGTCATGCCTAGAATTCTCTGTTCGGGAATTATTGGTACTGGTTCTGAGTTTGTATCAGATTCTCCCATTCCAATTCGGGATAAGGCGTCTGCTTTGCCGTTCTTGCAGCCAGGTCGATAGGTAATCACAAAATCAAATTCAGCGAAAAACAAAGCCCATCGGAGCTGCCGTGATGACTGATCCTTGGCGGTTTTCAAATACTGTAAATTCCGGTGATCAGTGATCACCGTGATGCTATGTCGAGCGCCAAGCAGGTAATGCCGCCAGGCTTTAAAAGCGGACTTTATGGCTAACAGTTCTTTGTCAGTGATTGCGTAATTAATCTCTGGTGCCGAGAATTTTCTGGACCAAAATGCTACGGGATGCAGTTGGTTGGTTTCAGGATCTCTTTGAGACAGAACTGCTCCCATGGCTAGGCTGGATGCGTCAGTTTCGACGACATACGGGAGATCTGGACGTGGGTGTTTCAATATAGGTGTGGAGGTAAACTTAGCTTTTAAATCCTGGAAGGCCTGCTCGGCTTCTTCAGACCATTCAAAACGTTTATTTTTCCTCAAGAGTGCAGTAATGGGTTGTACTATGCGTGAAAATCGCGGGATAAACCTGCAATAGAAATTGGCAAAGCCGAGCATGCTTTGAACCCCTTTTACAGAGCTAGGTGATGGCCATTTGAGGATGGCATCCACTTTTCTTGAGTCCATTCGGACTCCTTTGGGTGTCAGGATGAAACCGAGAAACTCAACTTCTGTGGTATGGAAAACACATTTCTCCAGTTTAGACCTTCCCCGGGGACTTGATGTCCGCTTTCGGGGACGCAAGGCCTGAGCCGGCTCCCCGGGAGCGGGCATCGTGACAGGTATCTCATTCATAACCCGAGGTCGGCTTTCCTTTATCTCATGAACCCCCCCCCCCTCAAGTCCTTATTACCCAACCGTGACAGGTAAGGAAGGAGGTCCATCATGATCTTTTTTATAGTGTCAGGGAGATTCGCAATTACCCCTTCCACCCCAGGCCGGGGGGGAGGGGGGTTGGACTTCCTTCAGGGATAGTTTTGGGCATTCATTCAGAGTTCCATCCAGTAGGGAGATCCCAGGATTAGAGTTCATGTTCGCCTCAATTGCATCCATCCCAAGGGACTTTACAGTCTCCATTGCTGTGGGTGAAAAGGATGGAGCTGGGGGTAGAGAGGAAAAACCTAATCAGTTAGATTCTGCTGAGGTCGTAGGATGTTCGACCAAAACGTTACAGATATCTTGTGGTAATACCTGTCGGTATGTCGACTTCTCCAGAACCTTGTAAAAATTAGACAGTTGTGACTGTTTTATCTCTTTGTTTTCCCCATCCATTTGTGGAGGGTGTACTTTCTCATTCTCGGTTCCTTCTGTCTTATCATTTGCCTTTGGTCTAATATCTTCACTCTGAATCATGTTCATTTTCCCCATTTTTTTCAAGTTTTCCCCATTTACATTGTTTCCTTGAATTTTTTTTTTCCTTAATGGATTGCGAGTTATCAGCAACATTTAGTTGCAAGGCCATCCTACTTTCCTCGTTAAGTTGTCTTAAATCGGATAGTGCAACTTCATTCGAGGGTACCTTGGGTTCTTTCTTAAAGGTTTCTGGCTTAGAGGAGGTCAGTCCCCTTTTCAACAGCCTTTTTTGTTGCCTTTAGAGCCAATCGTTTGTTTCCTTGACAGGAAGAAGCTGTTTCCCATCGGGCTGCCCTCCTCCTTTTGGTTTTTTGTATCATCTCCTCTGACTCCTACACCATCAGCAGAATCCATCAGTTTTATCAGAACTGATGGGCTGTCAGGGATAACTGTGAAATTAGGGTCCTCAACCTGGACAGACCTTGCCGGTCTCAAAGGCATTATAGATGCAAGTTTGCCTGGTAGCTCTAACATGCCCTTTTCTAGTGATAACATTTTCACTGATAGCTCTCTCAGGACCTCCATGATCCTTTTTCACCCTCTGAGTCAGATTTCTGTTACTTTTTCTCATCAATTGTTTTTTTTCCCTTTGATAGGTTCATTGCAATCCCCACAGGTATCACAGTGGCATAGCTCAGAGCTTCCTTTCCACCATCCAACGTTTGAGATCCTTGGGAGTTAGTTATTTTAGGAATTTGTGTGATATCTGTCTTTTCTGAGGATTCCATCCTATCATCTTTGCCCATGAGAAAACCTTCCACTCTGGTTAGTTTTAATTGGATATCCAGAGCAACCCTTTTCACATCTCTCAACTCCCAATGGCTAAGCTCATGACCTTTATCTAGAAGGTTTAATATTCTAGATATTACTGGGAGTGATTCCTCAAATTTGGCATTACTATCATTAATGGGGGAACTTGTGAGGGAAGCTCCTAAAATTTGGGAAGTATCAATGTGAGTTGGCAGAGCGGGGATCGGCAGATTCCCCTTTGGTATGTAGCCCGCCTACGCCTCTAACATTTTTGTCTTCCACTCCCCAGCCCTCTTGTAGGTTTGTAAATATTTAGGCAGATGGTAACGGAAATTTAGCATTTGATGAGAATACTCTGTATGGTATAGTAGAACTCAATTGAGGGAGTGTATTAAATAGGTGCACTTGATCAATCCCATTTCTAGACGCATTTACAGGCGTAGAGGGGCCCCTTGAGAGCCTAGCTCGCTTCCCAAATTCCGTTCTTACTGCCTGTCCCATCATGGATACATCGATATTTATCTCTTCTGACATATTTTCTGTCCACTCAGTTAGCTTTTGATTGGGTGGATTTCTTATACTCAGAAAACTTGATTGAATTGGAATTTGGCTATCAAATGACAGGCCCGCAGGCACAAAGGAAATATCCTCCTCCCCCAAAGATTGAGCTCCCATTTTTGTTTGTATTTGCGAGTACATGTAGGAAAATTCCACTTCCTGTTTAATGACGTCCATTTTTGCCCTTTCATCCTCTTGAGTAGTAGTAACCCGGGGGGGGGGGAATGTAACGCTCACCTGATTCTCGCAGAGGCGCCGGTCTTGACTCGGCGACTACCGTATCTTCAAAGGTGATGTGTAGCACCCGGTTGGCTCTTTGGGCTGGACCTCTGTGCACTGTATGCCTGACGTGTAGAGTAAGATGTCTTAGGTAAGTGAATGCCGAGCTCTCCATCTGCCTCGGGGCAGGGTGCTGTAACCAGTTTCTTCACTGGATAGGTAGCGCAGGCCTCTTGACTTCAGAGGACTGCTGTCCGTCGTTTACTGCACGAACGGTAAGTTTCGAGTCATTCAAATGTCTTTAAAGTCTTTAGTAATGATGTCTCTTGTTTTGCAGGGTTCCGGCGATGGCGGATGACAGGCTGAAGTGAGTTGAAGATGGAGCCCGTGTGATGAATAGAAGCGCCTGGAAGCACGTAAGTAAGCGCTTGTTGCCTGCTTCACTATGCGCTCTAACTGTCTTTTTATTTTGCAGGTACGAGTTCGGAGCGGCTGCAGGGTGCCGGAATACCCACTGAATTAGATGTGGAAAGGAGTAATGGCACGTGAGTATTAAAGTTCCCCAATGTCTTTAAACGCACCTTGTTTTGTCTTTCAGATGCGGGATGCAGCGCCGAAGGCCTCCGGAGCGTGCGAAGAGTTGGTAAACTTTTGTCTTTCAGATGCCGGAATGCTAACCTGTTCTTTCTTGTCTTTATAGGTGTTGCTGAAGACTGGATTCAGGATGGTAAGCCTTTGCCTTTCAGATGCCGGAATGCTAACCTGTTCTTTCTTGTCTTTATAGGTGTTGCTGAAGACTGGATTCAGGATGGTAAGCCTTTTTCCTTAGGCCCAGGACCGGATGCAGAAGACACGATGAGCGTCCTGCTGCAGAGGTTGCAGAATAACGCAAAGCAAGATTCATCCACCGGGTGTGGTTTAAATAGCCTCCTGTAGTGCTTAGGTCTCTCCTTCCACAGCCACGCCTAAGTAAGAAAAGAGTTCCTGGTAAGAAAAGAGTTCCTGCCTTCCAGAAGAGTTCCAGTGTTCTGAATCTAGGGAGTGGCTCCAGCCCCACCCAACAGGAAAAGTAGTTCCAAACAGAAGAGGATCAGAGGCTCAACTGGCAGGCAAGTAAGCAGCATGGTCTGCTGAAGGTAAGTCCACCCAAGCATTATGAGCCCGGCGCTTCCAGCGCTGGGACTGGGCATATTTATGAGCCTGGTGCCACTGGCGCCAGGACTGGGTCCAAAAGGTCCCAATTGGGACTGGTTGGCACTCGGAACCTGGGTTATGGATCTGCTTCCAAGGGAGTTGGGAAAACCCTGACCTTTTGGAAGCAGAGATCATGACAGGGAATCACAGATTTCTGATCTTTGTGTCCATCTCGCATTGGAGTGGTTTCGTATGGTACTTGCACATCCATACTAGATTTTATCTCAATACCGACACTCTGAGAGGGCTGGCTATTTTCAACGGCCAATATAGGCCTGGGAGTCTTTATAGCACATACTTTCCTGTTGCGCAACACAGTTGCCATAATGTTCTATAGGGGGTAGATATTTTTTTTTTCCTTTTTATGTACACTCCTTACCCCAAAAACAAAAAATAGTAAAGCCGTCTCTCTCCGCCTCCGCTCCTCCGCACAGCCCAAGAGCCCAAGAGCCCACTTGCGTGCCACTTCCGGGTGCGTGCGCGGGTGCGCTGGTACCAGTGATTAAATGCTGTGTGCGGGAGGCGGGATCCAAACAGAGACAAAAAACGGACTCTACAAGGCAATAGAGAGAGAAAGAGGAGGTCAGTATTGCAATCAATTCCCCTAGTCCCCTAATCCCAGTCCCAGTCCCCAAACAAGTCCCAGAACAAGACCCCAAGCACTGGGCTGCAATGTTCCACCAAGAGGCCGCATGTTACGCAGCCAAAGTCCACTTGTGCTTCCTCTTGCCGACTCACTCACTTGAATGAGAAAAATCTGTGTGAAGGGCAACGTAGCAACAGAGTCCCCCAGCCCAACAGCCCACTTGCGTGCGCACGCGGGTGCGCTAGTACCAGTGATTAAATGCTGTGTGCGGGAGGCGGGATCCAAACAGTAGAGACAAAAAACTGACTGAGAAAAATCTGTGTGAAGGGCAACGTAGAAACAGTCTCTCCCAGCCCAACAGCCCACTTGCGTGCCACTTCCGAGTAAATCTCAAGAAGGACCTTTCCACAAAGAAATGGCAAAAAAAGACCAGGGCCATGTTGACAAAAATGCCACCCTTGGGTGCTTCACTGCGGCGGCGAATGTAGCCCGCGGTCAATGCACTGCATGGTAGTTAAATCAAAACCACTGCCACCAGCCATTCAGTGAGGAAAGAGCAACACTTTTTTTTTTTACATGATAAGCTAGACAGAGGGGATACTAGGTAACCCCTCCAGCACCCTATGGTAAGGTAGCGTGTGCTGGGTCTAGAAAGTTACAATTGTAAGTAAAGTCAATTTCACTTTACTGCTCTGGGAAACAGTAGTCTATCCAAGGGAAGGTATTTAAACCTTTAGGAAATCTGAGAAACTTCCCTGGGCCACTGCACTGAAGGTGCAGTGTGACCCAATGTAAAAGATGATGCCTATGGAGTTTGTCAGACTCCACAATCAAAAGAAACACAGTGTACAAAATCACATTAAAATACTTGAGAGAGTGGGAAAAAGCTCACTCTCTCCAGGAGAGAAAAAAAAATCAAGGGGTCTCTAAAGTAGAGGGAATTGGAACATTTCTGAGAATTCTCCCCAACATAGTGTAGCAGAGATGCCCATAAAGTGAGCCTGATCGTACTCCGCCTTGTTGGAACGAAAGCTGTAATAGCATGGGAAATTCTACAGAGCAGTAGGTTGGGAGGGCGATGAGGAATACGTTGGAGAAACATCCAATCAAAAGAATGTTACCAGGGGTAAGTAACTTGTTCTTTGAATGGATTGTGTCCTCCAACGTATTCCTCATCTTTGACAGACTCCAAAAGCAGTATCCAGGATTGGAGGAGGGTGAAGAATTTTAGAACTTGCAGAAGATCTGACATATTCCCTGAAAATTGGGACCACTGGGTCCTGATGGCCCATTGAAGGGATCTCAGTCTCAATCTGGCCTCTAGCACCAGAAAAATGCAGGAAGCCATGAGGCCAAAGAATCTCAAAAAAAATAAAAATAAATAAACGAAGGCCAGAAGACGCTGGGCACTCTAGAATTTTGTTACCATCTGGTGAATGTGTTGAGCTCTCACTTTGGGGGGGGGAGACTTTCCCAGAGGATATCTCCAAGACCACTCAGATGAATTGGAGTCTTTGGAATGGTATATGGGACTTCTTGGAATTGAGGAAGAAGCCCAGCCTGTGAAAGGAGTGGCAGGTGATGCTGAAATGTTCCAGAGCCTGCTCGGGAGAACATGCCCTGATCAGCCAATCATCCAGGTAGGGGTAGACGTGAATCCCCCCCTCTCCTGAGGCTTGCTGCCACTACCGTCATCAGTTTGGTGAAAACCCTCAGGGCGGAGGTCAGCCCGAATGGCAGAACTCAAAACTGATAATGAGAACAGCTAACCGCGAACCTCAGGTACGTTCTGTGCTTTGGATGGATTATCACATGAAAGTAATCATCCTGAAGGTCCAATGATACCAACCAATCTTGGAGTTGGAGAGCCTGAAGGATCTGAGAAAGGGTGACCATCTTGAACTTGTCCTTCCTGAGGAACTTGTTCAAGTTTCTTAAGTCCAAGATGGGTCTCAGTCCTCCGTCCTTCTTGGGAATGAGAAAATGGGGGCAGGGGTGGAGTACCAACCCTTATTCCTCTCCGCTACAGGCACATGTTCTATTGCACCTTTCTCTAGCAGGGTTAAGATTTCCTGCACAAGGAGCGGATCTGGAATTTTGACAGAGCTGGCGTTAGGGATAATTCTCAGAAATATGCTAATTCATCTCTACCTTAGAGAGCCCCAGCTCTTTTGCCTGGAGAGAGTGAGACCCTTTTCCCCCCACTCTCATTTATTTTGATGTTATTGTGAACTCTTTCTTTTGGTTGTGGAGTCTGACAACTCCATAGACATGTTTTTACATTGTGTCACACAGCAACTTCAGTGCAGTGGCACAGGGAAGTCGTACAGATTTCCCCAAGGTTTAAATACCTTTTCTTGGATTTGGATAAACTACTGTTTCCAAGAGCATTGAAGTGAAATTGACTTCACTTCCGTTGTAACTGTCTAGACCCAGCACACACAATCTTACAATAGGGTGCTGGAGGGGTTACTTAATATCCCCTTCGTCTAGCTCCTCATGTAACATTTTTATGTTACCCTCTCCTCGATGAATGGCTGGTGGCAATGGTTTACTTTTATCTACAGTGGTGTGCATTTACAGCAAGCTGCGTTCGCAAATGCAGTAAAGCACCCACGGGTACCATTTTTGTCAAAATGGCTCTGGTCTTTTTTTGCCATTTCTTTGTGGAAAGGTCCTTCTTGAGATTTACTCTGGGTGCCAAACCAGGTTTGATTCCTTTATTCGTTTTACCTTTGGCAAGACTCACGAGTGAAGCTCGCCTCTGGCTCCAGGGTATCTGGCATGGGGCAGGAAGCGAGGGAGGAGCCAGAAACTCCCTGTGCTTACTCTCCTAGGAGACAGGAATGAACTCTTAGGTGATTGGCTAGCTGTTTGTCCGGCAAGGCCAGCCACCCTTCTGGGTGACTGACAGCTAGGCTGGAATGAATGGGAGAACCCTGCATAAAAGGCAAGGCTTTTTGGCTTGGAAGGCAGAGTCGACCACTGGACGAAGGAATCCGAAGAACAACTTAAAGAGGACGCCTGCTGCAACTCCTGGACCGTTGGTTTGCCTGGTGAAGCCCTGCTGCTGTGCTGAAACTCATTTCGCTTAGACTAGAGAAGCCCTGCAAGGACGACTTCTCCCCTTGAGTTGGTGGGACCAATCAACTCCAAAGTAAGCCACCTGCACATCCTATCGGAGCTGGTTGAAATTCTACTGCAGTTGCTGCTGGAACCGAATAGCCAGGGAGTGGAACACCAGATTGTTTGAATTGCTTTTAAGCTGGCCAAGAGCTCCAGGAAGACCCTTCGGACTCCCATAAAGCAGGACTGACCGAACCTGAGCCACCTCAACAGAGTGCGGGACCCCAGATGCAAGGAAAGCCCATCTCGACAGCCAGGAACCGCAGTGTTGCTGTTTGCAATAAACGCGAGGAGCTGAAACACCAAAGTGCCACTTGTTTGAAGATTGCCGGTTGCGGTTGGTGACCGTCCCATTGCAGTGCAGGAGACCCCAGACGGCCTCCCTCTTGTCCCCACGACTGAGGCCCAAGAACACCAGGATCTACACTGCTTCACAGGAACAGAAGCGAAGTGCTGCAATTTTCTTCAACCTAAAGGTACTGTACTAAGAGAACATACCTTGTGTTCTTTAACTGGTCTTGTTCTCTGTTGGAGAGACCGGTTGTGTTTGCTCTAGAGTTGCTGATAGCTTCTTTACTTCACAAGTCTAAACAGTGTGTGACCCTACTTTGAATTCTTCTTTTCTACCAAGACTTCTAAAAACATTGTGCAAGACTAACTTGCATGCAAAGAAGTGCTTCGGCACCTAGACTTTTGCCCAATCGACTTTGGCTTAGCCTGGCTCCCTGAATGACTCTTTTGCCCTCTAACATTGTGTTTTATCCTGCTTCCAGGAAGGGGTTAAAAAACTTTGCATTGGGGGTTACCAAAGTCTCTGAAGTACCTGCTTCAGAAGAATTGTGTGATCTCTTGTTTTGTTCTAATAACCTTTCTCCTTTGACATATTCCTAAGTCTGATTCTAAACGCAACAGTGATATATTCCTGTCCCCAGCACCCTAACTATTGAAGTCACCCGAAGGTGTAGGTAGTGTCTGTGGGCCATCACAAAAGGGTATTTGCTGATTTAGAAATATTAAGAATGTGTATTTTTGAAGTGCATTTGAGTGTTAGTTATATTGCCCCCTTCTGAAGAAAGCTTACTCTGACTGTTAAATTAATAACTGTTTAATCAAGAAACCTTGTGTGTAAGAGTTTATTTGAATACTTGTCACTGTGAATCTCTGTGTAACTCCCCTACAACTCACATTGACTCCTCTTGAAATAAGGAAATGCAAAAAGTTAGAGCAAGGGAGTCCTCTTTTTTAGGGGGCTGTGTGGCTGAAGACTAGTTAAGGTAAATATAAGGGAGGTACCACAAACAGCTACCCAGCTATACACGCACAAGGTGTGCCTGGTTGTAACAAGTGCTACTTATCATGTTGGTCAAAAGATCCAAACAGGGGAAATAGAGAAAAACATTTTAATCAGTTCATGTGAAAACAACCGGAACGTTTTCCGTATAAAACAGTGGACAAAAAATGCATTTTGTAAACAAAGAAATCACATAATACAATCTCATGTGACGGTCATATTTTTCAATAGTTGAGCCAAGCCACAATTTTCATATAGTGACAGTTTTGTGAGGTTAGTAATATTGTGTGACAAGCACATCATTATATCTGATGTCTTTAAATGATAACTAGTCCTGGACGGTTATTGGACGGAGTCAAGGACTAGTTATCATTTAAAGACATCAGAAATAATTATGTGCTTGTCACACATTATTACTAACCTCACAAAACTGTCACTATATGAAAATTGTGGCTTTGCTCAACTATTGAAAAATATGACCGTCACATGAGATTGTTTTATGTGATTTATTTCTTTGTTTACAAAATGCATTTTTTGTCCACAGCTACCAACGTGTGTAGTACAGACCTATACCAAAGGTTGGGTTCCTATTGCCAGGAGGTCAGGGTTGTTGTAGTGCACCCAAAGGGTACTGCATACCATTTTTGCCCAACACCCTGTTCATCAGATTTCTTTAACCTGAATCAGCATGGTCTGATGGGTCAGGTTTACCAAACTCCAACTCTGGGGATGTATCAAGACCTCTGGCAGAGTGTAGGGAGTCACAGAGATCTTTCAACTTACACTCAGGATCAATTAGCTCTTCAGGTACTTTTCTAGTGCCAAACCTCACTCCTAATGGAGAAACATCCTCATCTAAAGCCCTATACTCCTCATAAATGGAGGACATGGACTTAAAAACCGTCCGTCGGTACAGGTTTGATTATTTTTTCTTTTTCCGTTAAATGCTTCAATGGAATCGAAGATGGCATCTTGGAGAAATCTCTCGATTTTGGAGTCGACAAAATCGTCAAAGGCTTCAACCTTTTTTGTTTCTTCGCTGGTATCGAGGGTGGAGTCGACTCGCGCGTCAATGCCTTCGACCCCTTTTGGTCAGGTTGAGCGTGTCGAACCATCGATTTACTACTCTTCTTGCTCAAAGTAGTTTCTGACCTTCCTGCGTCGTCCAACTGAGCGACCGGGGTCTGGCTCTTGCGAGACTCTTTTGAGGGGTCATGGCCGCATTCTCAAAGATTTGCATCATCTCTTGCCTAAAGGCATTAAATTTACTGGGAGAATCCGACAAAGTCTGACATCGTATAACCTCAGGAGAGGTAACCGATGACGAAGAGCGAGACCTGTGGCGTCTTTTTAGCCTTCTTGGAAGAAAGTTATGAGGACTGTTTGCATTAACGCCTCGATCTGGACCTCTTCGAATGTTCCTGTCTAGTAGAGTCCTTGGACTCGCCAGACTTTTTATATTTCTTTGCAGAAACCTTCAAAGCCTCAACTCCACAGCGTTAATTTACCTTTGCGTTCACTGGGGGGAGCTTTCTCAGTCATAGACTGACAGGACCCGCAGTCCTCGGTTCGGTGACTGGAAGCCAAACACCAAAGGCAGTTACAGTGAGCATCAGTTGACATTTTCGCACCGCAGTTGTGACATTTCTTAAAACCCGACTTTGGGGTCGAAGTGGTCAAAGAAGACGACATTTTTTCAGAAGAAAAAATTAAGTGCACCGTTAACGTGAAGCAAAGCTATTGGAAAAACGGAACTGAAGCCAACGGGCGTGGGACGAGCTACTTATATTACTGATGACGTTGACACGATACAGCGGCCCTTGAGGGACATAGACGCCACAACATTGGGCACAGCGCCCTCTGCCAAGAAACATTTTCCGAAGCAGCGCAGCTGGCGAAACATATATCAAAGATGAGGAATACATGGGAGGACACAATCCATTTGAAAAGGTCCGTTTAGAAACAGCCAGGCCTAGCTTGTGACCCGTATGCCACACAAAAAGCTGGTCGTCCACTCTCACTTTGGACATTCTGGAAATATAAAAGCTCAAAGCTCTCTTAGGGTCCAACCTATAGAGCCTTTCTTCTTACTTACTAGGATGCGGAGGAGGATAGAAGGCTGGTAGCACAATTTTCTGACTTAAGTCCGAAACAACCTTAGGTTGGAAGGAGGGTCTTACCCTCACCACCCTTTCCTTGTGGAATATAGAAAATTCTGACTTGGAAGACAGTGCCTGCAAATCGCTCACTCTACGTGCGGATGAAATGGCGAACAATAGTATAGTCTTATAGGTCAACAAATTCAATGGACATGAGTGCAATGGTTCAAATGGAGCACCCATCAGAAACTTGAAGACCAAATTAAGGTCCTAAACCAGAACCCAAAGGCGATGGCGGGAACACATTTGTGAACCCTTTTAGACACTGAGTAACCAGTGGGATCTTGAAGTAAGAGCATTCCTCGGATGAGTGCTTAAAGATAGAGAGCACTGCTAGGTAACCTTTAATGGTTCCCATCTGAAGACCCTTGTGTGCTAATGAAAGCAAAAAGGATAGAACATCCGGGGTCGAACACTGAAAAGGATTAACATTCTTTTCTCTGCACCAGTCGCAAAACTTATTCCAACAGCAACGGTACAGAGACTTAAATGATGGCCGCCTGGCCGAAAGCAACACTTCCATCACGTCATCCAGGGGGTCCAATCCCTATAGCCCAACGTTTCAGAAACCATGCATGAAGGTTGAGAGTTTTGCCCTCTGGATGGAGACCCGACCTTCCTCTCGCGAGAGAATATCCTCTTTTGCGGAAGACGTATCGGAGGACAGATTGACATGTCCAGAAGGTCCGGGTACCACGGCCTTCTGGCCCAATCCGGAGCAATGAGGATCATGTGGGCCCAAACCGTTTAAACCTCCTGAGAACTTGAGGAATGACAGGGACTGGCGGAAATGCATACAGTAGTCGAAATACCCAATCCACCACGAACACGTCACCTAGAGTTCCTCTCGGGGGAAATTCCCTTGAGCAGTGTTAGGGAAAATTCTCAAAAATGTGCTAATTCCTTTCTACCTTAGAGGCCCCAGCTCGTTTGCTGGACTTTCCCTCTCCTGTAATTTGAATGCTATTTAATTTCTGTGTTATTTTTAACTTTGGAGTCTGACAAACTCCATAGTCATAATTTTTACATTGTGTCACACAGCACCTCAGTGCAGTGGCACAAGGAAATCTCTTGGATTTCCCAAATGTTTAAATACCTTCTCTTGGTTAAACTGCTGTTTACAAGAGCAGTCAAGTGAAATTGACTTTACTTACAAATGTGTAACTTTCTAGACCTAGCACACACTATTTTACCATAGGGGGCTGGAGGGGTTACTTAATATCCCCTTTGTCTAGTTTCTCATGTACATTTTTTTTATGTTACTCTTTCTACAGTTAATGGCTGGTGGCAGTGGTCTACTTTTTACTACAAGTGTGTTTTTACCGCGGGCTGCATTCGCATCCACGGTAAGGCACCCATGGGTGCCCATTTTGTCAAAATGGCCCTCGTCTTTTTTCACCATTTTCTGTTGGAAAGGTCCTTCTTGAGATGTACTCTCTGCCCCAAACCAGGTTTTGTCTCTTTGATCGTTTTGTCTTTGGCAGGATTCCCGAGTGAAGCCCGCCTCTGGCACCAGTATGTTTGGCGGGGGCAGGAAGTGAGGGAGGTGCCCGGAACTCCCCGTGGTTAATCCCCATGGTTACAGGAATGCACCCAAAGGTGATTGGTAGGCTGGCTGTCCAGCAAGGACACCCACCCTGCTGTGTGATTGACAGCTAGGCTGGAATGAATGGGAGAAACCTGCCTAAAAGGCGAGGCTTTTTGGCTTGGAAGGCAGAGTCAACGACTGGACGAAGGAATCCGAAGGAGGACTTGGAAGAGACGCCTGCTGCAACTCCTGGGCCGTTGGTTTGCCTGGTGAAGCCCTGCTGCTGTGCTGAAGCTCTGAATTTGCCTCGACAAGAGGAGCCCTGCAAGGACGACTTCTCCCTTTGAGTTGGTGGGACCAATTAACTCCAAAGTAAGATCGTCTGGACATCCTCTCGAAGCTGGTTACATTTCCACTGCAGTTGGTGCTGGAACCGAAGAGCCAGGGAGAGGAACACCAGATTGTGTGCATTTCTTTTTAAATCAGACCCGAGCGCTAGGAAGATCCTCTGACTTCCCTGATGCAGGACTGACCAAGCCTGAGCCACCTCAACAGATTGCTGGACCCCAGATGCGAGAAAAGTCTGAATTGGTATCCGAGAACCACGGTGTTGCTATTTGCGGTCAGACGCGAGGAGCTGAAACACCAAAGGACCGCTGAATTGAAGTTTGCCCATTGCTGCCGCTGACTGTCCCGTTGCAGAGCAGGAGTCCCCAGACGTCCTCCCTCTTGTCCCCACGACTGAGGCCCAGGAACAGCAGGATATGCAGAGCTGCACAGGAACAGAAGCCAGCTGAAATCATTTCTTCTAAACAGGTGTACTGTAAAGTCTAAGAGAACTTACCTCTTGTGTAGCCTTACTTGCTCTCAGTTGAGACCTGTCATGGTTACCTTGCAGAGTTGCTAAAGCTTGGCACTTCACAAGCCTGCGAGCTTGTGGCCCTTCAAGTGTTCTTTTTTCTACAAACATTTCTACAAACATTGTGCAAGACTTTTTACCTACCTGCAAAGAAGATGTTCAGCTCTCCTTGACATTGTGTAATTAACATTGGCTGTCCTGGCTCCCTGAGAGAATCCTCTTTACCTCTGACTTTATGATTTGGAAGGTGTTCAAAAGTACATGCATGTTTAGGAGTTATTTGTGAACCTTTGTTTTATTCCTCTATTCTATCTTTTTCACCTAACTCAGTATTGCTCTAAATGTACCAGTGATAAATCAATGTCCACAGTGTCCTAGCTATTGAAGTCACGTGAGGGTGTAGGAAGTGTGTGTCCCCCATCCCCAAATGGTGTCATCTGAATTAGAGAAATTGTTTTTTTTAAAGTACATTTAAGTGTTACATGATTTGCTCCTGTTCTGAAGAAGGCTCATCTAACTGACTCTGAAATAAATTAATAATTGTTTTATCAAGAAACCTTGAGTGTATGTGTTTATTTGGATAACTGTTTTGTGAAACTCTGTCACAACCTTACTACTCACATTGACCCCTCTTGAGATAAGCCTGGCTGCTCGACCACACTACCAACCTGTGTAGTTCAGACTTCTACCAAAGGTTGGATCCTTATTGCCAGGATGTCAAGGTTATTGTAGTGCACCCAAAGGGTACTGCATACAATCTTGCCCAACAAGCAGTACCGCTCGCCATTACGGTTGGCCCTGGTCACAAACAGACCCACTTGAGGGGTTCCCCAAAGGACGAAGATCTCTTGAAGGACTTTCTGAGCTAGTTCCCATTCATGGGAGACTGCACTCTGCCTGCTCAGAGTGCCTGCCACTGTGTTCTCCTCTGCGGCCAGGTGAATTGCCGCCAGGGAGATTCCTTCTTAAATTGCCCAGAACTAGAGCTGCATTGCCGCTCTGCACAGTGGTAGTGACCCTACGCCGCCTCTTGTTAGGTAATTCATGGCCACCGTGTTGTCCGTCATCATCAGGAAATGTTTTCCCCGTTCAGATGTCAGAAAAGCCCTCAGTGCTAGCCTGTTTGGTCGCAGCTCCAAAAGATTGATGTGTAGTTTGGACTCCAATGGAGACCAACGACCGCTGACTATCAGATCATTGGCATGAGCTCCTTCCCACCCTGTGAGTGAGGCGTCCATCACTACAGTTATCTCCGGCCATGGTTGCCAAAAGTGTTCTCACTTCAGCAGATTTTCCTTGCAGGCCCACCACAGAAGATCCTGTGAGACTCGGACCGGAATCTTAAGGAGATCCAACATTTTCCCTGAGAATTGGGACCATTGTGTTCCGAGAGCCTATTGAAGGGATCTCATTCTCAAGCGTCCCTCTGGCACCAGACAAATGCAGGATGCCATGTGTTAGGGAGAATTCTCTTAAAAGGCTAATTTCCCAAACCTAGTGAGTCCCCCAGCAGCTTTGCTGGATTCTTGGGGTTTGTTTTTGTTCTCCTGCTAAGAGTGAGACTATTTTACTCTAACTCTTAGGCATGATTTGAGGTATGTCTTTGACTTGTTATGTGCTTATGGGCTATGGGGTTTCTTTTTACTCCATAGGTATCTGTTTTTCTGTACGTGTGGTACACAGCACGCTCAGTGCAGTACCACAGGGGTGTCACAGTGACCCCCAAACATAGACTCCAGACCCTGGGACTGACTACTGTCTCCCAAGGCATGTCAAGTCACCATTGGCTTTACTAGTCCAAAATTGTGAACAGAACCAGTACAAACCATCATATTGTGGAAGTACAGGAAGGGGTTAAATATATTGCCCGTTGGTCTGTTTTCAAGGGGGCACTTTCCAGTCCCCCTTGTCGAGTTTCTGGCTGGTGGCAGTGGTTACCACGCAAAGTATTCCACCGGGATTATCCCATTGATTTTAAACGCACCACTTTTTGGTGCAATGTTAAAGAAACCGCCGGTTTATTTATTTAATATTAAATCCCCGGTGGGTCTTTTTTCCAGAACTCTTTTCTAAAATGGCGTTTGTGTCCATCTCTGTAACTCTGACCAAGGTCGAGCCCTTTGTTCCACTATTTTGGCGGGCTTCTCCACAGAAGCTCTCCAAATGGTGCCACTCGGTCTGGGTTCCACAGGAGGGGTGGAGGGGGGAATTGACACCCTGGACTGCGTTGCCTCGGCAACCCAAGTCGCACTCTACTCAGATTGGCCCAGTGGTGAGCCGCCCGGCTCACCACTTAGCATGTGTGATTGACAGCTAGGCTGATGAATGGGGGTTTTTCTGCAAAAAAGCAGGGCCTTTGGGACTGGAACTTCAGAAGTCGCCACAGGACCTAAGAATCCGAAGAGGGAAGAAGCTGAGCCATCTGCAACGACGACACCACCGGTGAAGCCCTGCTGCAACTACCTCACCACTTTCCCGACGACAAGAGAAGATCTTCTGCTGGACGAGTCTTCTTCCTCTGAGCTAGTGGGATCAACCAGTTGGCCCTTTTTCACCTTCCAAAGAAGGTCTCTTGGTCAAATCACCCGTGCCAAGCACCCCGGTGGCCGGATAGCCAAGCTCACCACTTTTGACCACGAATAAAAGGACTGCACCTTTTAATCGGGAACTCCGCGGCTGGTTTCATCCCTGTGCAGTGCAACAACTCCCCGTTCCCTCCTCGACGAGATCTACTCTTCCCCTGGTCGGAACCACAAACTTCAATCACTGCCAGGAACAACTGCCCCCGCTGGAACTTCCTTTCTCTATAAAGTACTGTGTCCTGCCGGGCCTCCCTTTCTACAGATTGCTAAAGGTGATCCTTAAATCCTTGGCTTCTAAACTGGGTTGGCTCCAGGCCTTCCAACTATATCTTCTGAATCAGCCCAACCTCTTTTGAACACTCTGCAAAAACTTTTAGTGCACTTTAAACCGTGTGATCCTGGGCACATTTTGCTTTGCTCCATTTAAAGTGAGCCTGGCCTATGAACTTTGGCTCTACAGTATAAGCTGCCTTTCTCCCCTTGCTCTGAACTCTTAAGTGTTGGGAACTGTTTTATTTTTATGCTCTGCCTTCTTCTCTCCCTTTAACTACATTATCAGAGTGCCATCTTGGTTAAGTGCTCACATCTGTTCTAACAAATAGTAGTGTGTTAACCCTGACTTGTCTGATGGCTATTAAGGGAGGTGTGTATACTTTACCTGACTGTGTTTTAACTTGCTTTTGGTTGAGAGTGCTAGTATATGCCATAACGTGTGTTTTAAATAAATAATTATATACTTTTTATACAAAGCTCTGGTCACTGTTTGCTCCACCATGTTTTGGCCCTATTGTGTATACTCTACATACTGCCCTACTCTTCTTGAGAGAGGTCTGACTGCTCACCCACAGCTACCAGGTAAATCTGGGTGGTGCAGACTGCTACCAATTGGGCTTACTGCTTACTCCTTACTCCTGTAGTCTTAATCTTTTTGCAGTGTTCCCTAAGGGAACTGCACAGGATTCTGCCTAACACCATGAGGCCGAGCAACCTCAAGAATTCGAAGGCTGGAAGACTCTGGGCACTCCAGAATTTGGTTACCATCTGTAGAATGTCTTGAGACATCACCCTGGAAGGCGAGCACCTTCCCAAGGATGTGTCTAATACAGTCCCGATGCACTAGAGCTGCTCGGAAGGTGTCATTTGGGACTTCTTGCAATTGAGGGAGAAGCCATCTATGAAGGGTGTGGCAGGTAACGTTGAGATGATCCACGGCTTGTTCAGGAGAACGTGCCCTGATCAATCAGTCGGCCAGATAGGGGTAGACATGAATACCCCTCTCTCCTGAGATGCGTTGTCACAACCACCATCAGTTTGGTGAAAACCCTTGGGCGGAGGTCAACCTGAATGGGTGAATTTGAAACTGATAATGCGAGCAGCCAATGGCGAACCTCAGGTATTTCCTTTGTTTCAGATGGATTGGCACATGAAAATAGGCATCCTGAAGGTCCAATGACCCCAACCAATCCTGAAGTTGGAGGGCTTGAAGGATCTGAGAAAGAGTGACCATCTTGAATTCGTCCTTCCTAGAGGAACTTGTTCAAGTATCTCAAGTCCAAGAAGGGTCTCAGTCCCCCGGCCTTTTTGGGAATTAAAAAATATGGGGAATACCAACCCTTGTAAATCTCTGCCACAGGCACTGGTTCTATAGCGCCTTTCTCTAGCAGGGTCAATATTTCCTGCACAAGGAGGGGATCCGGAAGCCTCAAAGAGCAATTCCCTAGTGGATTGTTCTGAGGCATTGTTATAAAAGGAAGGCAATAACCGTGGGCTATTGTTTCCTATCGCACAAGCCTCTGAAGTAATGTCTCACCATTCTTCTAGATCCTGAGACAGCCAGCCCCCCCCCCCCCACTGGTGAGCTGTGACAAGGCCAAGTTGTCCTCTTTGACTAGCCATTCCTCTCGCCCTTCCAAATGAGGAGCAGTAGCAAAAAGATCTCCCCCTCCACTGCTGTCAACTAGGACGAAAAGGCTGAGGTTGCTGAACAGCTGCGCCTAAAAACTTGGCGGCTGCTTTAGAGGTCTGCAACTTCTCAAGGCTCTCATCAGCCTTGCTGCCAAACAGATGAGACCCGTCAAATGGCATGTTCAGAAGCATAGTCTGCACATCAGGTGCAAACCCCGACTTCCGCAACCACGCAAAACTGCGTAACATGGTGCTCGTAGCCATGGATCTGCTTATGCCATCTGCAGTATCCAACCCAGACTGAAGGGACTCACCCATGGCTTCCTTGCCGTCCTCAATAGCCAGAAAGCCGTCCCTTTCTTCCCCTTCGGGAATATGCCCCGCCTCCATAGATATGCACTCCCACAGTGTGTATGAAAAGTTAGCCATGGCACAAGTGGAGTTGGCCGACTTAAAACGCCATACTCCCAGCTAAAAATACCTTACAGGCCTATCCATCCACACGCTCATCGTCCTTAGGGAGGGATAGTAGGGTACGCGGCCTGTTTCAAGGTAGCCATGGCTGTGTGGACCACCAGACTCTCTGGAGTGGGGCGAGTTGACAGATAGCCGGGGTGGCTACTGGAGGGGTGGTATTTTCTCGTAAGAGACTTGTTCACCGCAGGATTAGTCTCTGGGGTCTCCCAGATCCTGGCCGCCTTTTTTGCAGAGCCACATGGAATGGTAAAAGGATCTGTAGGTGGACCCTTGTCCAAAATGTCCATAAGATCATCGTGATCATAATGATATGATATAGCATTTATAACGCACCTATACACAAGTGTTTCAAGGCGAGGCAAGGCAGGGGGGAAGACTGACAACGATCCTACTAGGCCAGGTGTCATTCAGATCGCGCAAGTGCATGGGAAGGGGAAGGAGGAAAGTGCAGATGGAGGGGACAGTGCAGTGCTTGGGATAATAAAATAGATAAAGTAAAAGTACAGCCAGCAGGTGGCAAGTGCTGGTAGTATGACTGTAGGGATACAGAAAACAGTCCCCGAGTGCGGAGCTTGCCAGGAAGGCAGCGCATGATGCGACAGGCAAGGGAGGGGGCCTGGCCTGAGATTAGAGGGCGGCCAGGTAACCAGTGCAGTTTCAGTATCAGCCAGGAAGACAGCAGGGGTGTGGAGGAGAAAAAGCAGAAACAAAGAAAGGTTTTGAGACGCTTCCGGAATCGGAGATGATTCTCCTCAAGTTTCAGGGAGGCTGTTCCAGAGGGAAGCCCCAGCCGAAGAAAGATCTACTACCAACTTGGAGCTGGAAACGGATGAGCGAAGAGCTTGAGAAGGAAGATATTTAGGAAGAGAAAGTTGAAGGTATTGAGGCCCCAGCCCCCAGAAGGCCTTATGGACGATTCAGAAGGTTTTAAACTTAATCCTCGCAGCCACTGGGAGCCAATGAATAGTAGGTCTAGACCAGCCCAGATATTCCTCAATTCTCAACCTAAGTTGACTGTAAGAGGAGTCGGCATGCTCCCCTGGGTCGGGTTTGCCGAACTCCAGCTCAGGAGAAGTGTCTATACCACTAGCATTATGCTCACAGAGATCCTGCATCCTACTCTCCTCCGAAATGAGGCATTCAGGTACATTAGGGTTCCCAAACTGGAGACCAAAAGGGGCATCCTCCTCATCCTGTCTGGCTCTGTAGATCCTTTTGTTCCTGTGCCTCAGTCGTGGGGACTAGAGGAAGGACTTCTGGGGACTCTTGAAACACAATGGGAAGGATGGCGGCAGTAATGGGCAAACTACAATTCAGTGGCACTTCAGCGTTTCAGCTCCTCGTGTCTGACAGCAAATAGCAACACTGCAGTTCTCGGATACCACTTCAGACTTTCCTCACATCTGGGGTCCAGCGCGCTCTTAAGGTGGCTCAGGCTTGGTCAGTCCTGCTTCAGGGAAGTCCGGAGGATCTTCCTGTCGCTCTGGTCTGACTTAAAAGCAATCCACTCGACTTGGTGTTCCTCTCCCTGGCACTCGGTTCTAGCAGCAGCAGAAGTACAGCCAGCTCTGAGAGGATGTCCAAACGAGTTCACTTTGGAGTTGATTGGTCCCACCAACTCAAGGGGAGAAGTCGTCCTTGCAGGCCTTCTCTTTTCGAGCTGAATTTGGAGCTTCAGCACAGCAGCAGGGCTTCACCGGGCAAAGCAACGGTACAGGAGTTGCAGCAGGCATCTCTTTCAAGTTCTTCTTAAGATTCCTTCGTCCAGTGGTCGACTCTGCCTTCCAAGCCACAAAGCCTTGCCTTTTATGCAGGTTTATCCCATTCGTTCCAGCCTAGCTGTCAATCACAAAGCAGGGTGGCTGTCCTTGTCGGACAGCCAGCCGGCCAATCACATATGGGTGCATTCCTGTAACCATGGGGATAAAGCCCAGGGAGTTTCGGGCACCTCCCTCACTTCCTGCCCCTGCCAGCCACTCTGGAGCCAGAGGCGGGCTTCACTCGTGAATCCTGCCAAAGACATAACTAACAAAGGGACCAAACCTGGTCTGGCGCACAGAGTAAATCTCAAGAAGGATCTCTCCAGCAAGAAATGGCAAAAAAAGAAGACCGGGCCATTTTTACAAAATGGGCACCCATGGGTGCCTTACTGCAGCTGCGAATGCACCCCGTGGTAAAAACACACAATGGTAGTTAAAAGTAAACCACTGCCACCAGCCATTAATTGTAGAAAGGGTAAAACAAAAATGTTACATGAGAAACTAGACAAAGAGGATACTAAGTTACCCCTCCAGCACCCTATTGTAAGATAGTGTGTGCTGGGTCTAGAAAGTTACAAAATGTAAGTGAAGTCAATTTCACTTCACTGCTCTTGAATTTAAACCTTTGGGAGATCTAAGAGACTTCCCTGTGCCACTGCACTGAAGGTGTTGTGTGACACAATGTAAAGATGATGCCTATGGAGTTTGTCACACTCCACAACCAAAAAGAAACAGTTCAAATCACAGAAAAATACACGAGAGAGTGGGAAAAGAGGATCTCACTCTCTTCAGATTAAAAATTAAAAGTCCTCAAGTCCAAACAAAGTGCTGGGGGTCTCCAAGGCAGAAGGGAATTAGCAAATTTCTGAGAATTCTCCCTAACATTTACCTCATGCGGGAGTCCTATGGACTCCCCACCCAGTCGCCAGAGTGTCTGTGAAGGCAGGAACCTCTGCAGTCCTTTGTCTTCAAGCATGAGTGTGAGAATCCAGTTCAAACTGGGAGGCTGGTGGTCCTGAAAGGATTGCCAACCCCCCTCTCCCCACCAAATTTGAATGTTGCAAGGCTGTTTGATTGGATGGGTTCCTGCATAAAAGCCTGATCCTGGAAGCTGAAGAGGTAGTCGACCACTGGAACCAAAACCGAAGAGGAAGAATGCACAGCTGAAACGATTTCCAGCGACTAGATCCTTGCTGTGTAGCCAGAGCCTGCCTTCCTTATCGACCTGGGGACTCCAGAAATGATGACCCAGAGCCTGGTGGGACCCACTAGACTCAAGAAGACCTGTGTTTTGAGCCATCCCACGCTGTGCTGCGATACCCAATTACCTGAGTCCTAAAGCCATTGTGCAGTGCACGGTCTTCCGAATTCTGAATCTTGCTGAAACTTTGTGGGCATCCTGCTGGACCTCCACAGACATGAATCTAGTTCGAAATGTCCCCTCACCAGAGTGCTGGAACTTGCAAACGAAAAGAAGCCAACCAGCGATATTCAGTCTTCTTCTGGCTCCTGAAAAGCACGCCAAAAGCCTAGAACCGCATCAAGCCGCAAAGAAACTCTTGCCTGGAGCCTTCCCCGTTGATCTTTGCTTCAAAAGTCCTTCCAGGGTCCTGTCGTCAGTCTTCACGACAAGGAATTCAGCAACCAGGTTTTTGGCTACAGAGCCTGAAGTCTCGCCCGCTGTAACACTTCTTCTGTGCGGAGGTACTGTGTTGGCTTGGGTATTACTTACCATAAGTCTCTTGTGATTCCTGTGTAGCTTTGGGGTGTTTTCTGTGATTGGAAGTCCTCTCATCCAGTTCAGCCAAGCCTCTGCTGGAATCCTTCTAGAGTGTCTTAGAAGTATATAAAGAAAAGTCCAGCAAAAAGTGATGGGGATCTCACTAGGAAAGGGGATTAAGCATAAAAATGATACATTTCCCCTCACACTGGGGTTCCTCTGTACCTTTCCTATCTTAGGGGAGTTTGGATCCCTGAGCCCCACGCTGTGCATTGTCTATGTGACAGTAGTTTGGACTGCTGATGTCTATGCTGTTCGTATTCTATGCAAGTGTAGCTTGCATTGTGGAGGGCCTTCATTTACCTGTTCAATGTGGGGGAGCTTGCACTGCTACATCACATGCAGTTCCCGTTCTATGAGAGCGGAACTTGCACTGCTGTAAACCACGACTTGCCTTTTTTCTGTGCGGTCATCTTGGCACTGTTGGGACCTAGGACGTTCATGTTATAGGTGAGGAAAGCATGATCTACAAAGGTCCATGACATACCTTTTATATATACGGTGGGGGGTGCTGAGGGGAGATTTGCGGAGTGTGTACTCCTACAGCCTATGTTGTACCAGTTCTGCGTGTATGGAGCTTCCATTTCTTCTATCGATAGGAATCCTCTACCTTCGCACTGATCCACCGTTTTACATTATGAAAGGTTGCATTGCTGTTGCTGCGATTCGACTTTTCCGTTTGTGTGAGATAAGCCAAGAATTCAGCTACTCAAGCTGACCAGTTCTGCGTGAGCTTAGAATTGAAAAACTTCTGCTGGTGTACCTTTTCTTTACATGAAAAACAGGTCCATGGTGTTACAGCAAATCTGTTCCATTTGTGATATGTTTCTAGTGCCATTACACCCTGGGCTGTATATGTTAATCATGAAAGACACTCTTCAGCCACAATGTGAACCACTTCAAATGATAATGATTTCAATACAGTTTTCCTCTTCACATGCCTTGGCTGGATGGCACAGGTTTTTGTACTCTGCTGTGACGGAGACAACTAATTTTTACTCCCTTGAAATTGAATTTACTCTCCAAGCATAAAAGCAGGGATTAAAAGTATCCTACCTCAAATCTTGTCTGGAGCATTTGTGACATATTATTTCAGATTTTTTAGGGCCAATAAAAGTTACTGTAAAAATGTGCTATAGGTTCACCCCGAGCAATAATTGGTCAGGTTGGGCTCATATACAACTGATTGTGCAGAACTACCACTCACCTGCAGCGCCACCTTGTACAGCTGGGTCATGGTCAGAATGGCTTTCTTCACAACGTTCACATTATCATCCCGCAAAAGCATGTTCAGGTTGGCGATGAGCTTCAGTAGCAGCTCATTGTCCCGCTTGCTGAAAGGTAATAGATGATTTTGGTAATCCAAGTAACAAAACAAATCTTAAGAAAAATGGCAAATCATTAAAAAGAAATTGATTTCAAGAGCAGGGTAAATGGGGAATACTGGTTACGTTCATTTGTCACAGCAGGAAACTGAACAAGCATGTTCAAACATACGATCAGTATGTGGCAATGCGAGTCTGCCGAGTGGTCTCTGCTCCCATGCAATTGTGAAGGGGCAGCATGCATCGCACCTTCATCAGCCCACCCCCTCATTGTCAATCCCAACAGCTCACAACATCCAGTGCTCTGTACAACGATCTCTTTGTCGACACGAATTCCACTAAGTCTGCTGGTGAGTACATTTGCTCAGAGGGAACCTACCAAGCACTCTCCCTGAAACCCACTTCCAATGTAATTCAGAATGTGCCTCAAACATGGATTACCTGCTTTTAGGTAAGATTTTCATAGAAGAACAAGTTACTTATCCATGGTAATGTTGTTTCGACTGGATGTTCCTCCCACGTATTCCTCATCTTTGATATTTCCTAATATCCAGCTTGCTTCTTCGGAAAAAATGTTTTCCCAGTAGAGGGAGCTGTGCGTCGATGCCTGGTCGAGTCGATGTCCCTCGAGGCCTCCGTCCTGATGTCGACATCATCACAAGTATAAGTAGCGTGCGCAGCACCTGTTCCTCAGTTTCGTTTTGAAGAGCGAAGCACCGTCTTGAGTTAGACAGTTACTCCCCTTGAGAGAGCGCAGACTGTAACCACTAGAGAAGTTTTAATGCGGGGTAGGATGGGAGGGCCGATAAGGAATATGTGGGATCAACATCCAGTCGAAAGAACGCTACCATGGTTAAGTAACTTGTTCTTCGAATGGATTGTGTCCTCCCACGTATTCCTTATCTTTGATACACTCCCAAAGCAATTACATAATTTGGAGGAGGGAGCAAAATTCAAGTGACCAAGTATGCACAGAGTGCAGTACTGCTTTTCCAAAAGCAGAATCTTGGCTAGTGGAGGAATCCAGACTCCAGTATTTCGTAAAGGTGTGTGCTGACAACCATGTGGCAGCTGCACAAATATCCTTTATTGGAACACCCCCTCTGCAAAGCAGACGAAGTTGCGACACCCCTGGTCAAATGAGCCCTTAGATGCTCGGGTGGGGGTGGCGGGGGGGGTCTTCACCGGTCAATCTGTACCATTCTGAAATTGTTAAAATAATCCATCTAGAGATGGTTTGTTTGGTGATGGCTAGACCCAATTTATGACCTGTATAGCCCACACCTGTCAATTGTACGCTGAAATGGAGCTTACTGCGACTAGGGCCTTTCCCATCCATGAAGAATTCCCAAAATCAAGGCATTTAGGGATACTGTGAAGATTAGCTGCAAATCATATAACCCACTAAACAAAAACCTCAAACTCTCTGCATACTTAACTCACTCAAGAACTCACACAATCACCTCACGCACCGCAAACTGCATGCACTTGCCACACTGCAACAACACATAAGCCGCACCAACAGCACACGAGGTCTGACATCGATCCGATAATCGCAAAGCTCAGCACACGGTGTATACCATGCTGAAGCTGCCAACAGACCACCACCTCTCTCACTATCTTACTCCCTCTTCAACTTACTAACCCATCCTGCCTTCTCGTTTGCAGATCTGCCAGAGCGCCTGGGTACCAACTCTGTTAGTGACGGTGCGCGGTACAATTACCTTTAACATTTAACATTAAATGCCCAGAACCAAGGCTGCATTGCTCTCTGCAAAGTGGTAGGGACCCTACACCTCCTCTTTTGTTGAGGTAGTACATGGCCACTGTGCGGTCCGTCATTATCAGGAAATTATTTCCCTGTACAGCTGGCAGGAAGGCCTTCAGAAGCTAGTATGATAGCCCCCAGCTCTAAAAGGTTGATATGTAGTTTGGACTGCAATAGAGACCAACGACTGATGATGGTTAAATCGCTGGTATGGGTTCCCCACCCCATGAGTGAGGCATCCATTACTACTGTTATCTCCAGCTATGGTTGCCAAAATGGTTCTCCTTTCAAGATGTTTTCCCAAGATGTTTTCCCCGACAGGCCCACCACTGAAGATCCAATGAGACTGTCTAGGATATGTAGGAGATCTGACATCCTTCTTGAGAATTGTGACCACAGGTCCCGAGAGCCCATTGAAGAGATCCCATTCTCAGGCGAACCTCTGGCACCAGAAAAATGCAGGATGCCATGAGACCGAGCAACCTCAGAAAGTCGATTGCCGGAAAATGTTGAGCATTCTGGAATTTTGTCACCATCTGCAGAATGTCTTGAGCCCTCACCTATGATGGCAGGGCTTTTCCCAGGGATGCATCCAGGATTGCTCCGATAAACTGGAGTCTTTGTGAAGGTATCATTTGGGACTTCTTGAAGCTGAGGGAGAAGCCCAGCCTGTGGAGGGAGTGGCAAGTATAGCTGAGATGATCCAGGGCTTGTTCTGGGGAACTGGCCCTGATGAGTCAGTCATCCAGATAGGGGTAGACGTGAATCCCCCCTCTCCTGAGACTCGCTGTCACTACCACCATTAGCTTGGTGAAAGCCCTTGGGGTGGAGGTTAGCCCAAATGGCAGAACCCAAAACTGATAGTGAGAGTTGCCAATGGCGAACCTCAGGTACTGTCTGTGCTTGTGAAGGATCGGCACATGAAAGCAAGCATCCTGGAGGTCCAATGATAACATCCAATCCTGAAGCTGGAGGGCCTGAAGGATCTGAGAAAGGGTAACCATCTTGAACTTGTCCTTCCTGAAGAACTCTTAATTCCAAGATGGGTCTCACTCCTCCGTCCTTCTTTGGAATTAAATAATAAGGGGAGCACCAACCCTTGTTCCTCTCTGCTACAGGTACGGGTTCCATAGCACCTTTCTCCAGCAGGGTTAAACTCTCCTACATAAGGAGCGGATCCAGAACCTTTAAAGAGTTGTTCCGAGGCCCCCAGGGGGAGCACAGGTAATGGCTGCCTGATTGTTGGGTTCCCGCCGAGGCTGGGCCTATTCAGGGGAGTGAGCCCCCCCCCCGGTATCCCCAAGGCGGATTCACTCGACAGGTCCGCGGCAGTGACCCCCCCCCGTGAGGCACCTGCGTGAAAGAGCGAAACTCCAGGACCCCGGGAAACCGGTTTACTAGCGGTGACGGAGGAACGACGGGGCACGCTTCGGCCCCGGCGCTGGTAAAGGAGGAGCGGCCCGCCGAGGTGAGGAAGTCCAGGCGAAGGGCCCGGCCCCTCTCATCCACTTGCCGGCGGGAACTGGGCGGCCGAGGCATCGGGGCCCGACGCCCTCCGGAGGTGGTACAAGAAGACAAGCGACTTCGGGAACGAGGGCCCCCCGCAACGCACCACACCACGGAAGGCGGAAGTGGCGCCGCCTCATCCCTGCGGTTGCGGTCCGCCCCCCCGGCGCAGGGCCGCCATCGACTGCATCGCCCTGCAGAAGGCCCCCACAACAACAACGGACCACGGCAATCCGACAGTTGGAGGGGGAAGCGTGCCCCCCCGCTTCTGAGGGCTCCAGGGCCTCAGTGGCCGCTCCCGTCCCGAAGACAAGCGAGGGGACAGCGCATACCCGCATCCAGCCCCAGCAGGTGGAGGCCCCTGGGCCCGGCCAAAGGGCGTGTGCCCGCCTGGCGACGAAAGGCTTCGGCCAGAGGTAGCGGAATGGCAACAGCGACTCACTTACCTGGAGAAACATCACCAGCGCCGAGGCGAGAGGCCCCCATCCAGAGTTGGTGGGGCGAGTGCCCGCCTGAAGACTGCCCCCCCGCCCACAAAGGAGCGCATACCATTCTCAAGCTCCCCCGAGACGCTCCATCCAGGTCCCTACAGGGCGGGGTGGCACCCCCCCGTGGGCCTCCCAGCCCGAGGCAGACCCTGCGGTGGGTGTACAGCATGACTAGATAAACTGGCAAGAGAGACTGCAGGCTTTCCGCTACAGGGAGACGGAGAGCAACACCAGTGGCCCAACTCGCACCAGGGACATGGCTCACCCAGAGACCTCGACACAGCCCGCATTGACGATAGAGAGGGGCTTCGCCTCCATTCTCCAGGAGATCTGACATCGCCCAGAAGTTCGAAAAGATGGACCAAAGGGTGGACAAAGTCGAGGACAGACTCCTACAAGTGGAAACCAACCAGTCTTCCTCGGCTTCCCAGGAGGTTCAATTTGATATGCGGCTAACGGCCTTGGAGAAGAGGGACGAGGAAAGAGCCAGGCAGATGGATGACTATGAAAATAGGGAAAGGAGGAACAACCTTAGACTTTTTGGGGTCCCGGAATCGGAGGGCGAATCGGAGGGCGAGACGGAAGCGAGATTTGACCCGAGTTATGAAGGACATTATTACTCGGTTTGCAGAGGAAATGACTACTGAACCCACGTTCGACCAGGTGCACAGGGCAGGGGGTAGGGCAGGGAGCCCCAGATCGGTACTGGTTCGGTTCCACTACTATACCGAAAAAACTAAAGTACTGGAAGAAGGAAGGAAGGCGGGGGTAATTACTTACAATAACGCCCAGATATCCATTTTTCAGGACCTCTCCGCCTATATGTTAGCCAAACGTAGAATGTGCCACCCCCTAACACAACTACTGAAGGAGATGGGAGTGCGCTACAGATGGGGATATCCCTTCTCCCTGGCCTTCGAATACCAGGGCCAACGAACATTGCTGGTTACAGAGGAGGACATAAAAGGATAATCCATCCAGGATTATGTGGTGGAGCCTACCCCCCGGAGGGGCCCAGTAGGCACAGAAGCACTCAGTAGGGGCACCCCCGGCCAGTCGGGTGCCAGGAGGAAAAAAACCAGTTCAAGGGAATTCAGAAAATTGAACACCCCGCCGTCTGCAATGGAGGAGGAGCATATCGACTCGGAGGGCTGATGACCAGGGCTCCCGGGTCTGCAGTGGAGCGGAAAAGGAAGACACGAAGGATGCACCGAGGACAGTTTCTCCATAAACAGCAAGTACAATGGGGGCAATGGAAGGGACAACCACAGGGAAGAGGGGACATGATATACTGAGGTCCTAGCAGGGGAAGGCTAGAAACCCGGCCCTGAGGAGTGGATGACCACAGAGGAACGGGGAAGTCCTGACCATTCATAGAACGGGACCCAAAGAATCTGGGGTTAAGTCAAACTTAAAGTCCCTCTGAAAAGCGATCAATGCAGGGTCGACCGAGGGGACGAAGCTGGGGGGAGGGTCGCTCACGAAATCGAGCTTGGCAAACAGCGCCTGGCCGAAGGGGACAGGCTGGTGGTCCGGCCACAATGCCAGAAATGGCGGAACTAACTGGCTGGACGCCGGGGTGGGGGGTCACAAATTAGCTGGGGTTTGTTTGGGAGGGAGTACGGGGGACAGTTGGGGAAAGGTTCTATAAGTGTCCAAACGAGGAAACAGAGGAGGCAGGGAGAGAGTACCGATGCAACATTGCTGACCACCAAAAAGGGAAAATAGGTTATGGCTGAGGACCGACCGACCCTGGGAGTGGGTACCCGGAATGTGCGGGGTTTGAACACCCCTACGAAAAGGTCCCTGATCTGTAGGGAATTTAGGAGGGCGAAACAAGACTTGCTCTTCGTGCAAGAAACACACTGGGCACGGGGGAAAGAGCCCAAAATGCGAGGGGGAGGAATCGAGGAGGTTTTTCACGCATCCCACAGGGCGAAGAAAAGAGGGGTGGCCATCCCGATAGCCAGGGGCGTGGGTTTCGAGAAAGAGTCAGTCCTGAAGGACCCCGAGGGCCGTTACCTGATGGTGCGCGGCTCCTTACAGGGCTCTCCCCTAACCTTGGCGGTAGTGTATGGCCCGAATGAAGGTCAAGCCCTATTCTGGGAAGGAGTAAGAGACAGGCTCAGACTGTTTGTGTAGGGTCCCTTGGTGGTGGGAGGAGATTTCAATATGGTCCTGGACCCATCCAGGGACAGAAAGCGGTTAGGCCCCCAAAACCCTAAACCGGCAGACAAAGCCATGGCTCGAAGCTTCCAGAGGGCAAATGAGTGCTTGGGCCTGGCAGAAACTATCCCGACCCCCCGAACAGGTGTTCCCTCCTTTTCTTACTACTCCACCATCCACAACGCGTTCTCTAGGATAGATTATATTCTGGTGGATGAGATCCTTCGCCCATATGTCACAGGCTATAGGATAGACCCGGTCCCTTAGTCAGACCATGACTTGGTCCGAGTCGCCTTAGCGGTGGGCTGGTGTAGGGAACGCAAGGGTTGATAGAAATGTAATGACACCCTATTGAGAGACTGGGCCCATGCCGAAGCTGCCCTGGACGCTATAGCGGAATTCTTCGACCTCAATGATAACGGGGAGGTAGGCACGCACACACTCTGGGACGCCTTTAAGGCAACCCTAAGAGGAGTACTTATAAAAATGGGAGCCCAGAAGAAAAGGGAGAGGGAGGCCTAGGAAAAAACCCTGCGGGAGTAAATAGCTTGTCTCCAACCGGGGGGCACTCCGGAACGGGCCTTGGGGAGCGACCAGGTGGCTGCACTGGAGGACTACAGGCTCCAGCTAAAAGACCTACTCCTACACAAAACGGAGAGGAGCCTCCAAATGGTAAAACAAAAATACTACGACAAGGGGGACAAAGCGGATAGCATCTTGGCCTGGAAGTTGAGAGAGGTCCAGAGAAGCAAAAGGGTGAAGGAGGTAAGGGACAGCCGGGGGGCCCTTGGCTGCGACACCCCCCACATAGGAGAGGCCTTTCGCCAATACTACAAGTCACTATACTCATCTGAATATAACGGGGGCAATTCCCAAATAGAGGACTTCCTGAATTCCATACAAATCCCGTCCCTGTCGAGAGAGATGTCAGAGGGGTTGGTGGGCCCGGTCACGGAGGAGGAGGTGGATGGGTGATCAGTGGAATGAAGGTGGGAACCTCCCCCGGGGAAGACGGCTTTTAAGTCTATTTCTATAAGAGATTTCGTTCCTCCTTGATCCCTTAACTAGTGAGAGTTTTCAACACCGTGCTGGAGGGAGGGCTCCCTCCCAGACTCCATGATGGGGGCCATAATAACTGTTTTACCCAAGGAAGGAAAGGTCCCAGCAGAGTGTGCCTCCTATCGGCCCATATCATTGTTAAACATTGATGTCAAGATCCTGGCCACGGTGGTGGGGAGGCGGATGGAGGGGATCATGCCGAAGTTAGTCCACGGGGATCAGGTGGGCTTCATCAGGGGCAGACAAGGCTCGGATCACATCCGTAAAACATTAGACCTGTTCCACTTTGCCCAAACATCAGAGCTTAACGCATGTGTCCTCTCGCTGGACTCGGAGAAGGCCTTCGACAGGGTCGAGTGGAGATACATGGAACTCCTTCTCCAGAGAATGGGCTTCGAGACACACATCATGAGTTGGGTGGCCACCCTCTACAGAGCCCCCACGGCAAGGGTTCAGGTGAACGGGTCGCTGTCCGAATCATTTACCCTCTCACAGGGGACAAGACAGGGTTGCCCCCTCTTCCCCCTGATCTATGTCCTCACGATGTAGGCACTAGCCATAGCTATTAGATCCCACCCAGACATCAAGGGAATCAGAAGGGGGGAGGTGGAATTTAACCTTTCCCTGTTTGCGCATGACTTCTTGGCTTATGTGGTGGACCCGGGCAGCTTGATCCCCCCCCCCACACCCCCCCTCCTGGCCCTGATGGACACTTTCGGGCGCTTTTCGGGGCTGAAAATTAACACGGCTAAATCTGTCCTGCTCCCAATGAGACCAGTGGACCCGGTGTTAGACCCCCTGAGCAGGTTCCACGGGATTGCGGTGGAGACAGAAGCCATAAGATACCTGGGCATCCTCATAACTAGGGACTTATCGAAACTAGGACCCACCAACTATGACCCCATAATGGCAGGGATCACATCTGACTTGAGGGGGTGGGGCAAGATGATTCTCTCGTGGTACGGCCGGATGACTGCAGTAAGGATGAACATATTGCCACGGCATCTGTACCTCTTCACAGCGCTCCCAACAAAGGTCCCCGCTCAGACTTGCAAGGACCTTCAAAAGGGGGTCCAGGACTTTGTGTGGCTGGGGAAGACCCCGAGAACTGGGAGGACCACCCTGACTACCGCGGGAGGAGGGGGGAATTGGGCTGCCCGACTTTCATTTATATTTCTATGCCGCCCAATTGTGCGTCCTCCTAGAACATATGAAAGAGGGCCTGGGAACGTACTGGACATACTTAGAGGATATGGATGTCCACCCTTTAAAGGTTTGTGACCTCCTGTGGGCCCCGCGCAAGACAATCCCGAAGCATGTGAGGTCCCACCCGACACTGGGAGTTCTATGGGACATCTGGAAGGAGGGCCCCTGGACAGCACACCTAACCTCTTGGCCGTCCCCGATGACCTCCCTATGGGGCCACCCCCTCAAACTGGGTGTCAGGGGGTTCTGGCATTCCCAGCGATGGTCGGACATGGCTCTGGAATGGGCAGGCCAGATGTTCAGGGAGGGCGAATTCCTATCCTATGAAGACTTGAGGGAAGCGCTGGGGGTGGAGCACTTTCCATTTTTGAATACCTCCGCCTTAAGGGCATCCTCTGCGAGCAGTCATGGGGACCAACCTGAGGAGACAACCGACCCCCTTCGAGAAGCTCCTTGACTCGGCGACCTCCATAAAGGGTGCGGTGTCCAGTATGTATAAAATCCTAAACGCTTACGACCTTCAGGTAGGAGGAGCTTCTGCACGTTCTGGAACGACCTGGCAGGCAAAGAGATCTCAGAGGACGCCTGGGCCAGAATTTTCAAAATAGCGCTCATGGGCACCTATTCACCTCTGATATGGAACATAACTTTAAAATTCTGCAGGGGTGGCACAGAGACCCAGCAAAACTGTCAAAGATGTTCCCGGGGGTGTCTACAAGGTGCCTTAGGGGATGCGGCCAGACAGGCTGCAGAATCCACATGTGGTGGCATTGCCCGAAGGTCCAGGCCTACTGGGGGTCAGTGAGGGGCTGGATAGCGGAAGTAACGGAGGAACTCCTACCACACAATCCCCTGACCATGTTACTGGGACTCCCCCCGGAGGAAGCGGAACTATACCGTTACCCAAGGATGTGGGAACCCATGCTGAGGGCGGGCAGAGTGGCCCTCGCTCAGAAATGGAAGAGCCTGGAAACCCCCTCCAAGGTAGAGTGGGTGAAAAGCATGTTCTTGATGGACAAACTGACGGCCATGGTGAATTAAGACACGAGCTCATTCCTCACAAACTGGTATGGGGTACAACAAACTTGGGGTTGGGATGTGCATTGACCTCAAGGGTAGGTCCCCGAACTGAGAAGAGTGCCTAAGGCCCCGAAAGGAATAATAATAAACCGGGGGACCCACGGCCCGGGGTAAGTCGGCGCCAAGCCAGTCGGCGAATTGGTCACCCGTCGCATCGCCTCCGAGGCCCAGGGAACGGAGTGAGCATTATGAGTCTCCTTTGTCGATCACTTTGAACTGGACACGGGGTAGGAGGGAGGGTCGATGTTGGGGAGGTGGGTTGGAGGGGGGGGCAGGGGTTTTTCTAATGTTCTGTTTTATTACAAAATGCTAATAAAAACTAAAGTTTAAAAAAAAAAATAAAGAGTTGTTCCCCGGTGGATGACTGAGGTTTTTGCAGGAAAGGTAGGCAGTAACCTTGGGCAACTGATCTGAAGTAATAGCCTGCCATTCTATCAGATGCCGTGACAACCTGCCTCCTATTGTCATCTTGTGATGTACGACCTTCGAGATCCTGACTTCAGCAACCATGCAAATTTGCGGATCACTGTACTAGCCGCCATGCCTCTGCTGATGCGGTCAGAGTAGAGACCAGTCTGGAGGGATTCGCACATAGCGTCCTTCCCATCCTTGACAATATTTAAGAAACTGTCTCGTTCCTCCCCTTTGGGGATGTGGTCAGCCGCCAACAAAATACAGTCCCAAAGGGTGTGGGTAAACCTTGCCAGCATGCACATAGCATTAGCAGATTTTAATGCCATACTACCGGCCGAGAAAACCTTCTTGGCCATGGCATCGTATTTTTTGTCACCCCTTTCTTGTGGATTTGTGGGATAGGCATTTTGTTTGCCAGAAGAAGTAGCAGCTTGTACTGCCAGGCTTTCTGGTGTTGGGTCTTTCGAAAGGTATAGCGGGCCATAAGTTGAAGCTCTGTATTTGGCTGTTAACCTCTTATTCACTGCCGGGACAACCTTGGGTGTTTTCACAGTTGGAAGTTACCCTCCTCTGCAGAGCCTTATGAAATGGGACAACAGGGTCTTCCTGTGGTCCTTTATCCAGTATGTCCGTTAAATCATCCTGTTCGAAAACAGGTGTGGACCTGGACCATCCTATGTATTCCATTACTCTAGTCATGAGTGGTCTGTAGTTGTCCTCGGCATGATCTTCTGGATCAGCCTTACCAAATTCGACTTCAGGCCACTTGCCTCATCTAGAGAGTCCTGTAGGTTATTTATCGCGACTCTTCCAATATGATTTCCCAAATGGTCTTTCCTCGTCAGACGAGTCTTCTGCATCTTCATAAATTGAAGAAATAGTTTTGAAATACTCAAGCGAGGTTGTGGTTTATAAATCTTTTCAAAAAGAGAAGGGGCTATAGATGTCATAATGGGAGCTGACAGTGTCGAAAACTTCGAAGTTGACATCAACGGCTTCGACAAAACGGTCGATGTCTAAGGTTTCCACGAAGTCGTCGATGGCTTCGACACAAGCATAGAGGTCTTTGACGATAGCGTCGATGGAATCGTCATATACTGCGTCGAGGAGGTCGACACTCGAGGTGCAGATGGTTTCTCCTACGATGTTGGCACCGAGGACGTTGATGCACTCTTAGGGCTTGCCGTATGGGTTTCTTTTAGCGTTGATGACTAATTTTTGTGTGTCACTGAGGCTTTCTCTCGATTCGAGGGATTAGATTGCTCTCTAGGAGTTTCCACAGCTGGGGCGATGACTCCCGGCTTCTGTTTTACCCCAGGTGTTTCATCTAGGGTATCACCTCTAGGTGTTTTCCAGGGGGGGGGGGAGGGCTGTGTTCTCAAACACCTTCATCATACTCATTCTGAATTCCTCCCATTGGGGCGGGGTATTATGTTTTGAAGGACAAACAACCCTTTTGGGTGAACTAGATGAGGAAGTGGAAGGATCCACTCGTCAGAAGATTTATGTTTGGACAGGGTAATTCATTGGGGCCTACCTCTCCAACTTCCCTCTGCGCTCCCTCAAGGTTTTGGCCGTCATCGACATGCGTTCGTCGCACTCCGAACACAGATGTTCTGCCCCTAGACACCACAGGCAATCCTGTGCTGGTCCGTCATGGACATTTTAGCATCACAGTCGCAGCACTTTTTAAAACCGGACCGAGGAGTCGACGGAGCCGATGAGGAAGCCATCTCGTCAAAACTCAAAGAATTTTCTGAACAAATGAAGAAATTCTAAGAATCACACGGAACCAAGTGTTCTGTTACCGAAGCTCTGAAGCGTGGAAAAACGAAACTGAGCAATGGGCGCTATGTGCGCTACTTATACCTGTGATGACGTCGACATCAGGACGGAGGCCTTCGAGCGTCATCGACTCAACCAGGCATCAACGCACAGCGCCCTCTACTGGGAAAACATTTTTTCCAAAGCAGCAAGCTGGATATTAGGAATTATCAAAGATGAGGAATACGTGGAGAACACAATCCATTCAAAATGGTAAATCTTTGTTACCTGAGTCAACTCAGGAACTTTTTGCTTTACTGGTTGATTATTTTTCCTTATACCTCTGTGAATGGGTACCTTTTTCCACACCCACAGAATCTTTTACTCTTTTTATTGGTGTCTGTTTTTAGACTCTCCATAATGTCTTTTTAAAGTTATCCTCTTTGACAACTTTTTGCCAATAAGTGCCTGTTGCAGGGTTGCCGTAGGGGCTCCCCTTTTAACTTTCTGTGCCTAACCTTGTGAGAACTACTGTTCCCAAGGGTAGAAAGGATCTTTGGATCCCTTTTACATTTTATTTGGTGAAACGAGCACACCCCACCTTATGTGGAGTCCTGGGGAGATACAATGTACCCCCTTTCACAATAATACTAAATTCTGTTACAGGGACAAGCTTACCTTCAACGGCTGGTGGCAGTGTTAACTTTTACTAATTCAGTGCACCTTTACTGCAGGCTGTGTTCACAGCTGCAGTAAAGGCACCAAGGGTGCTAATTTTTCCCAAAATGGTCCCTGTCTTGTTTTTGCCATTTCAGGGTTTCTTGTCCTTCCTTCTTCCTTCCCCTGACATCCAGGCGGGGAATTCCTTTGTGCTAGTCCCCTGGACTCCCTGCCCAAGCTTCAGTTTGTCTGTGAAGGGAGGAAGCGAGGGAGGAGTCCAAAACTCTGCAGCCCTTTGTTTTCTTCCTTGCCTGAATGGGGACAAATCCAAGTGGGGGGATTGCTGTCCTGACTGGAGAACCAGATTGCCCCTTGTTGTAAATTTCAGGGCGAGAATGCAGAGGCTGTGTTGTAATTCCTGTTAAATACTCTGTTAGGCAAGAATGTATGCAGTACCTTGTGGGAGACTGCAACAGGCTTGTCCTCTTAGCAATACTAACCACCAGGTAACATTGCACGCGCAATCCTTAATCACTCACTCATATCAGGATACTTCCCGAAAGCCCTAAAAACATCCTACATCAAACCCACACTCAAAAAACCAACTCTTGACCCACTCCTCCCCCAAAACTACCATCCTATCTCCAATGCGCGTTTCATCGCCAAACTCATTGATCATGCGGCTTACAAACAGCTTGGCCAATTTGCCGAAGGCAACAACCTCCTAGACCCAGCACAATCAAGCCTCAGACCACTAAGGGGAACAGAATCTTCCCTAGTCTCTATCTGGTACAACCTAAAAAGAACAGCCGACGCAGACGGCTGTGCGGTCCTCATCCTGCTAGACCTCTCTGCAGCCTTCTATACCATCGATCCCTCAATTCTATTAGTCAGACTACAAACACTAGGAATCAAAAGTACAGCCCTTTCATGGATCTCATCCTTTATCTCTAATCGGTCGCAAATCATGCACCTCGACCAGTTCACATCCATATCACAAGCATTATGTAAAGGTGTCCCCAAGGAGAGTCCACATCACCTCTAATCTTCAACTTCCACATACAACCCATTCCCGCAATCATCCACTCGTACAACCTTACCTGCTACAACTAGACAGATATACAGATCATCCTCAAAATCCCAAATTCCGAAGGCTCTGGCACACCGGACATGTCAACGTGCCTTTCTGACATTGACCACTGGATGACTACCAACCATCTCATCCTCAACCCTGGGAAAAGTGAAATTTTAGTCTGCGGGAAAACATTGCTCCTTCCCCAACCAATCCAATAACCCAAACCACTAGGACAAACACTGGTACCCTCAAATGTGGTAAAAAAAAACCTTGGATGCGAGTTGGACTCAGATTTACCCAACACACCACCAGCTTATTCAAAGCCATGTGTATCACCCACTGCGCAGTCCAGACCACAGGCCTGGAATTCCTCTGTGACAAAAATGTCCCCTACCGACCTTCCAGGAACCTCAGATCTCGCACAGCATTTCGCTTAGTGATCTCACCCCACAGCTCCACAAGGCTTGGTGGCGGTTCCTTCTCAGTCCAAGGACCAATCTGGAATTCCCTTCCCCTACACATTTGCAAGACTGAAAACCACCCGAAATTCAGGAAAGCCCCTAAAACCTGGCTTTTCCCAATACTCTTCTAATCCATTGGACCCTAGAATACAGCACCAATAAACTCCCCTGCATCAATCACAACACAGGGGCTGGCAGCTATCGCAGCGGTTTCCCCCGACGCACCACCACCAATTGCTCATCTACAGTGCCAGCCTACAAGTACTCCAGGTAAGCCAGCAGCTGTTGTGGCACAGCTGAAACACTACCAACCCACCCACAACAACACTCACACCAGACAACAACTCCAAGAAAGCCAGCAGCTTTCGGTGTGGCACACCCGTAACATTCTCACAGCGCCCCGCCCGCGGGCACACATCAGAGACCACGAACAATGAGATAATTAGCCCAGGCAGGCACACGCCTATCACTAAGGAATCACTGTGATTGTTAACCAGCATCGCTCACTCGGGGAATTCTCCATTCTAGTAATCGTCCACTACAAATGTACTCCCAAATCTAGGTACAACAAACCATCGATGACTGTTCTATTACGGAAACCTACTGTCCAATATGCTGAAACCTACGGCCTCGTGAGGCTTGGGCCTCTTCCCCACCATACAGGTTTCTCAAATCTAGTTGTAACCTCCTTCTTGGTTTATTACATGATGAAGCATACTGCCTGCATTAGAAACCTAGGCCTCACTATGCAGGATGCTGAAATCTAGGTGTAGCCTCCATATATGTGTAAAAAATGCTGAAACCTGCTACATTGTGAAACCTAGGCCCATTGGTATAGGATTGCCAATTCTAGACCTGGACAATTATCGCCCCAGCCAAACACTTTCGTAGCTTATCGTACGTATATCTCACACCACTAGTGTGGACACAGGCCGCAGGCACGGCCAAGCATCCATACACGACAGAATATGGCTATGCACATCCGGTCTAGCATCACACAAAGCCGACCAGACAAACACCTGACGTACCTCAACACCTCTGCCACTAGCATACAGCGACTACCACCTGAAAGGAACCCGGTATAGCTGGCCTCGCAAAGACTCTCTGCACAATAGCAATCTTTCTAAAATCCTCAACAGCGCCCACCCACGTGTCTGACCTCTCGTGGGCTGCTTAGCTGAGCCTTGCATGTCACCCAAGTCTTACAAAGGCAACATGCACACATGCATCTCCTAAGCTAAACTCCCTAGAATTTCCCACAGTCACCAAAGGCATTCCAATAGAGAAAAAACACATTGAGGCCACACAAATGGGTAAAGAGCGCTATATAAATAACCAAATACAATACAATAGTTCACCCAACCTTTGGTATAAGCATGTACCACACAAGTTGGTAGAGTGACTGAACAGCCAGGGTTATCTCAAGAGGTGTCAATGTGAGCTGTATGGTTGTAACAGATTCACAGGGACAGGTACCCAAATAAACACTTACTCTCAAGGTTTTTAGATTAAGCAATTATTTATTTAACAGTCAGTTTGAATAAGCCTTCTTTAGAAGGGAGCAAATATATTTAACACAAAAATATACTTCAAAATACAAACTCTGTTTCTGTAAATCAGTAGATACCCAGTTGGGATGGAACACAGACACTTCCTACACCCTGAGGTGACTTAAATAACTAGGACACTGTGGACATTGATATATCTATCATTGGTACATTTAGAGCAATACAGAGTTTGGTATCAAAGAAAAGGTTTTGGGAACAAAACAATTGTAAACAAATAGTGTTAAGTAGGTAAGTACTTTTTCAACCCCTCAATGCAAAGTAAATTAACTCTTTACCAGCTACACAAGTTCTCGAATGTGTGACTTTTGTTGAAGGATAAGTAAAGCACAAAGTCAGAGGATAGATGAGTTTTTCAGGGAGCCAGGATAGCCAATGTTAATTTAGCAAAACTCTAGGTGAGCTGAAGCACTTCTTGCAGGTAAGTAAAAAAAAAATGAAATCGCTATAAGGCCACAAGTTGGGAGGCTCATGAGGGGCAAATCTGCAAGCAACTCTACAAAAGCAACCAAGACAAGTCTCAACTGAGAACTAGCAAGGCTGCAACAAGAGGTAAGTCCCCTAAATTTTACAGTACCTTTGGTTTGAAGCAATTGGTTCCAGCTGGCTTCTTTTCCTGTGTAGGTCTGCAGATCCTGTTCTTCCTGGGCCTCAGTTGTGGGGACCAGAGGGAGGATGTCTGGGGACTCCGGCACTACAAATTGAAGGTCGGCGGCAGCAATGGGCAAACTTCAAATCAGCAGCACTTCGCGGTTTCAGCTTCTCGCGAATCTCGCAAATAGCACCACTACAGTTATCGGATACCTTTATGGACTTTCCTTGCATCTGGGGTCCAGCACTGTAGAGGCGGCTCAGGCTTGGTCAGTCCTGCTTCATGGGAGTCCGGATAATCTTCCTGGAGCTCGGATCCAACTTAAAGACGACACACTCGATTCTGGTGTTCCTCTCCCTGGCAATCGGTTTAGGCAGCAGCAATGAAGTACAGCCAGCTCCAAGAGGATTTCCAGATGAGTTTGTCTTGGGGTCGATTGGTCCGACCAAGCCAAAGGGGAGAGGTCGAAGGTAAGTAGTAACTTGTTCTTCGAAGGGATTGTGTCCTCCGATGTATTCCTTATCTTTGATAGACTCCCATAGCAGTGGCATGTAATTGGAGGTGGGAGTAAGGATGTCATGTATCCCTTTAGGGATGAACCGAATGTAATATGGCTTTGCCAAATCTGGTCTCTTGACTAGTGGAGGAATCCAGGTTGTAAAATGTTGTGAATGTATGTGCGGACGACCATGTGGCAGCTGCACATATGTCTCTGACCGGTACCCCTCTTTGGAGGGCCAAAGAGGCGGCGATACCCCTGGTTGAATGAGCCCTAAGATTTTGGGGTGGCTCTTTCCCTGCCAGTTTGTAACACTCCAGAATGGCCAAAATAATCCACCTGGAAATGGTTTGTTTTGTTATGGGTAATCCCAATTTGTGACCCGAGTATCCTACAAACAGTTGGTCTGCTTGCCTGATCCTAGCCATTCTGCTGATGTAAAAGCTTAGAGCTCGCCTTGGGTCCAGCCTATGTAGCCTTTCTTCCTCTTTCCCCGGATGGGGAGGAGGCTAGAACGAAGGTAAGGTAATTTTCTGAGTAATATGAAATTCAGAAACCACCTTTGGGAGGAAATTAGGCTTCACCTGTAGGACAACTTTGTCCTTGTGGAAAATTGTATGTGGGGGTTTACAGGAGAGAGCTTGTAGCTCGCTCACCCTCCTAGCAGATGTTAGTGCTACCAATAGGACAGTTTTAAGCGTGAGAAATCTCAGCGAACAAGAGTGAAGTGGTTCGAATGGCGTGCCCATTCGGAAGTTTAAGACTAAATTTAAGTCCCATAAGGGAACTTGGAATGGTTTTGGAGGATAAACATTAGTTAATCCCTTGAGAAATTGTAACACTAGAGGTAGTTTGAAATACAATGGTTCCTCCGCAGTGCGCTTGAAGATTGAAAGCGCTGCGAGATAGCCTTTTACAGTGCCAACTTGAAGGCCTGCGTTTGCCAAGTACAGTACAAACGATAACACCGTTGGTGTACCACATGAAAAAGGGTCGATATTCCCTTCTCTACACCAGCTGCAAAATGTGTTCCAACGGCAGCGGTATAAAGACTTTGTTGCTGGCCTTCTGGCCGAAAGCAACACCTCCATGACCTCATCAGGGAGGTCCCAATCCTTGTACCTCACCCTTTCAGAAGCCAAGCGTGAAGGTTGAGGGTTCTGATGTCTGGATGGAAAACCTGACCTCCCTTCTGCGAGAGAAGATTCTCTTTGAGTGGAAGACAGATTGGAGGGCAGATGGACATATCTAGAAGGTCCGGGTACCACGTTCTCCTGGCCCAGTCCGGGGCAATTAGGATCATGGTTTTCCGGAATCTTCTCAATCTCCTGATCATCAGAGGAATAACAGGGACTGGTGGAAACGCGTAAAGGAGTGGAAACTCCCAGTCCACTACAAACACGTCTCCTAGAGCTCCTCTCAGGGGAAATTCCCTTGAACAGAACAGATCGCACTTCCTGTTGGTGCTTGTGGCAAACAGATCCACCTGAGGGGTTCCCCAAAGGGCGAAGATCTCTTGAAGGACTTCCTGAGCTAGCTCCCACTCGTGGGAGACTGTGCTCTGCCTGCTCAGATCGTCCGCTGTCAAGTTCTTCTCTCCGGCTAGGTGGACTGCCGATAGAGAGATTCCTTCCTGAATTGCCCAAAACCAGAGCTGCATTGCCTCTCTGCACAGTGGCAGTGACCCTACGCCTCCTCTTTTGTTGAGGTAGTGCATGGCCACCGTGTTGTCTGTCGTTATCAGGACATTTCTCCCCTGTACTGATGGCAGGAAAGCTTTCAGCGCTATTCTGATCGCTCTCAGCTCCAATAGGTTGATGTGTAGTCTGGACTCCGACGGAGACCAACAACCGCTGATGGTCAAGTCGTTGGCATGGGCTCCCCACCCCGTGAGTGAGGCGTCTGTGACTACTGTTAATCTCCGGCCATGGTTGCTAAAACAGTTCTCCTTTCAAGATGTTCTCTGGATAGGCCCACCATTGAAGGTCGCGGGCTACCTTGTCCGGAATCCGTAGGAGATCCGTCATTCTCCCTGAGAATGGCGGCCACCGAGTTCTCAGTGCCCACTGAAGAGATCTCACTCTCAGGCGAGCCTCTGGCACAAGGAAGATGCAGGATGCCATGAGGCCTAGCAACCTCAAAAAGTCGAAGGCTGGGAGACGTTGGGCATTTTGAAACTTGGTGACCATATGCAGAATATCTTGAGCCCTCACCTTTGGTGGCGAGGCTTTTCCCAGGGAAGTGTCCAGGACCGCTCCAATGAACTGTAGTCTCTGTGATGGTATCATCTGTGACTTCTTTAAATTGAGGGAGAAGCCCAGTTTGTGAAGGAAGTGGCAGACATAATCTAGCTGGATCTGAGCTTGTTCCGAAGATACAGCCCTGATCAGCCGATCGTCCAGGTAGGGGTAGACGTGGATCCCTTCCCTCAGACTCGCAGCCACTACCGACATTAGCTTGGTGAAGACCCTCGGGGCGTAGGTCAGCCCAAATGGCAGAACTCGAAATTGATAATGAGAGCTGCCAATTGCGAACCTCAGGTATTTCCTGAGTTTGAGATGGATTGGCACATGGAAATAAGCACCCTGAAGGTCCAGAGATACCAGCCAGTCCAGGAGCTGGAGGGCCTGAAGGATCTGAGAGAGTTACCTTCTTGAACTTGTCCTTCCTGAGGAACTTATTCAATTCTAGTAAGTCCAGGATGGGTCTCAGTCCTCCGTCCTTCTTTGGTATGAGAAAGTAGGGGGGGGGGGGTTGGGAGTACCAGCCCTTGTTCCTGTCCGCTACAGGTACCGGTTCTATGGCACCTTTCTCTAGCAGGTCTATAATTTCCTGCAAGAGGAGCGGGTCTGGAACTTTTAGAGAGCTGTGCCCCGGTGGATGACTCTGAGGGAAGTGTAGAAAGTGTAGGCAGTAACCCTGGGCAACTGTCTCCAATGCCCAAGCATCTGACGTTATAGCCTGCCATTCCGTCAGATGGTGAGTTAACCTGGCCCCTACAGGTGTTTTGTGTGGAAAGACCTCAGAGTGGTTTGGGGGCGGCTGATGCAGATGCCGAGGGTAAAGAGGCACCTGCTGCTGCTGCGGCATTAGTACTTTTCACCCGTCCATCTCGGGTGGATCTCCTTTGGCCTCTTTGAGCCGGCTGTCCTCTGCCTTTCCCGAATGCGGAATAATAGCGAAAGGACTTTCCTCTTCCAGAGGTCCCTGAGGGGCGAAAAAAGGAGTTTGGCGGATTGCAGCTCCTAACTATTCTGCCGCTGCTTTAGATGTCTGTAACTTTTCCAGACTGTCATCAGCCTTTTTTCCGTATAATGAAGAGCCATCAAAGGGCATATTCAAAAGTCTGGCCTGTACATCTGGAGCAAAGCCAGACTTTTGCAACCATGCATGCCTGCGGATTGTTGTACTTGCCCCATGGCCCTGCTGATCCTGTCAGCAGAATTGATGCCAGTTTGAAGTGACTCGCACATGGCATCTTTGCCATCTTTAATAATGTTAAGGAAGGCTTCCCTTTCCTCTCCTTCGGGTATGCAGTCAGCCGCTGATGAAGCACACTCCCACAGTGTGTGACTGAACCTGGCGAGCGTACAGGTGGTGTTGATGTACTTCAACGCCATGCTACAAGCAGAAAAGACTTTCTTTGCCATAGAATCGTACCTCTTGTCATCTCTATCCTGTGGGACAGTAGGGTAAGTGGTCTTGCTGCTTGATGAAGTTGCCGCTTGGACCACCAGGCTCTCTGGAGTCGGGTGTTTTGATAAGTACTCAGGGCCAGCTGCAGCTACCCTATACTTGGCTGACAATCTTTTATTGACAGCAGGGATAACTTCAGGAGTTTCCCAATTAGATGTAATCTTTCTTTGTAAGGCTACATGGAAGGGGACCACAGGATCCTCTTGTGGACCTTTGTCTAATATGTCTGTCAGGTCATCCTGTTGAAAAACAGGCAAAGGTGCAGACCAACCCATAAATTCAATAATTCTTGCCATAAGAGTTCTATAGGATGTTTCGGCATGTTCCCCTGGTTCTGGCTTAACAAATTCCACTTCTGGGGAAGTGTCCAGCCCACTTGCCTCATGTAATGACTCCTGTAGGTCTTTCAACCTTCTTTCCTCAGAGGTGAAATCCTCTGAAACAGGTAGTGTGGTCCTCTGCAACCCGAAGGTTTCCTGGTCAGAATCTTCCCCTTCTTCATAAATTGAAGATAATCCAGGGTACTCTGACCTCTGAAATGGTGTAAAACCCATTTCTAAGGCAGAAGGAGCCAAACTCGTCATTATTGGGTGAGAAAACGTTGATGCCGATGTGACAGGCTTCGAAGGCGCCGAGAACGGCGTCGAGAAAACTGGAAGAGGCCTCGAAGAACTTGAGAGGATCGGGATCCTACTCGAGGATGTCGATGGTCTCGGCGTCGTGTCGGAGGCTCTTGGAATCACCGTTGGCTGTGGAGCAGCCGTGGTCTTCTCTTTCATCAGCGTCGATGTCGGCGATGGCGTCGAGTCGATCGACCGATGCATCGAAGAACCCTTTCACAACGGCGTTGATGGCGCCGATCCATGCGTCGAAGGGATCTTCGACGACGGCGGCGGCGAAGACGGTGCCTTCTTACCCGATGCCTGTGGTGCTCTCGGGTGGAATGTTTCACCGGGTGCAGCGACTCGCAGCGTTTTGATTTTTTGGGTTTTTCACCTGGGGTATCACCCTCAGCTGTCTTCGAGGGGTGGGGTAGGAGACCCTTTCTGGGGAAACAGAAGACGAGGAAGGGGATCTTCAACGTCTCTTCTTTGAGTGTCTTGATCTCGACGAATGGTGGGAGCTACTTCGAGATCTAGAAGGGGAATGTTTTCGACGGCGAGGAGACGAATGCCTCGACTCAGCCAAAGAAACTTTCGAGGAGGTTTTGACTGACTTACCTCTCTCGAGCTTCCCCTTGCGCTCCTTCAAGGCTTTCGCCGTCATGGACATGCAGTCCTCACACTCCGAACAATGGTGCTCGACTCCCAAGCACCACAAGCAGATCCTGTGTGGATCCGTTATCGACATTTATTTACTGCAGTCTCGACATTTTTTGAAGCCGGATCGCGGTGGTGTCGGTTCCGATGAAGATGCAATCGAGAACGAGTTGGTATATTCGAGTAGATGTAGAAGGTTTATCTGACTGAACTGAGCAACGATGTTCCGAGGGCCCACGAAGCGCGGAAAAACAGAACTGAGCAACGGACGCTGCGCGTGGCTATTTATGGACATGGTGACATTGGCACCGATACGGTGGCCGTCGAAGGACATCGACTCGGCGGACGTCGACGCACAGCGCCCTCTACAGAAAAAAATTCTGAGGCCAGCAAGCTGGAGACAAATTATCAAAGATAAGGAATACGTAGGAGGACACAATCCCTTCAAAAAAAGAGTTTGTTACATAGACCCAGTGTAAAGAGGTGGGTTTTCAATTGTTTGCGAAATGTCCAGAAAGAGTTTTCTGCTCTCAGTTTGGTAGGTAAGCCGTTCCATTGTTTAGAGGCTATTGTGGGGAACCTACTGCCTCAGTTTTTTTTTTTTTTTTTTTTTTTAGGTGTAATCCAGGTGTAGCTAGTAGGTTCATGTTAGCTGAGCGGGTCGGCCTGTTGATCTGAGATCTGACTACTTTGTCAGCGATGTAAGTGGGCGCTACTTTGTTTATGCACTTATGAGTAAGGGTGAGAGTTTTAGTACTTGAACCGGTAGCCAGTGCGCATCTCATCTAACCATAGAGATGTGGGTAGCTTTAGGAATGTTGAGTTCCGCCCTAATGGCATTGTTTTGGAGTATTTGGATTTTTTTGCTATTTTGGATCTTAGTGCCTGCATACAGGGCGTTGCAGTAATCCAATCTAGAACGAGGACTTCGGCCAATGTGATGCAACTGTCAGTTGACCAGAAAAGTCTGTAGGCATTGATGAGCTTACAGGTGTATGCAGTTGCTAACGCTGTAGCATTAACTTGTTTAGTTAATGTGAGTGATGAATACAGGTGAAATCCATCCCAGGGTTTTCACTTCTTTGGCTACTTTTATGAGGTTACCGTCAATGCAGAAGGTTTTGAAGGAGTCGTTTAGTTTAGCAATACGGCATTGTGATCCTATGAGAAGAAGCTCTGTCTTTTGCCATTCAGGCACAAGCCATGGTGTGCCATCCAAGCTTGGATGGTTAGGTAGATGGCATTAAGAGTCAGTGATATGGTCTCTTGTGATGGGGATGACGATGAGGATTCGTGTGTCATCTGCGTAGTTAGTGTAGGTGACACCCAAATCATCGAGGCGGTTAAAAAGAGGTTTAGTAAAAATGTTATATAGCGTTGGGGAGACGCAGGAGCCTTGTGGAACTCCACAGGTGACTGGGGAGGGAGGAGCTTCCGCACTGGGGGAGAAGACCCTCGTTCTGTCTGACAGGAATGATGGAATCCATTGAATGGCTGGGGGAGAAGTGAGCAGCTATGGCTAGGTGATTACATAGGATTTTATAGTCAACAAGATCAAATGCTGCGGAAAGGTCAAGTAGGAAAAATAAGGCTAGTTTCCCTTTGTCTTTTAGTTCATCCATTTGGATTTTTAAGTCCAAGAGGGCAGTTTCGATCCCGTGTCTAGGGCGGAATCCAGATTGTCATACACCAAGGAGGTTATCGGTCTCCAAGTAGGTTTGTATTAGTAGGTACGCTGCTCGGTCTACTATTTTCTGTACAAATGGCACTGTTGTCATGGGGCGTTAGCTGATATGTTTGGGTCTAGTGATTTATTTTTAGAAGCGGTAGTACCCAGGTGTTTTTGATATTGATAGGTATCATGTTAGCGAAAGAGGTATTAATTAGGTTTGTGATGAATGGGGTGAGTTCAAGGGCGCCACCCTTGATGACTGTGGCTGGGCACGGGTCACTTTGGCACCTTGAAGGTTTAAGGCTACTGATAATTTTGAGGACTTCTGCATTTCTGACAGATGTAAATTCTGTTAGGGAGAATGCTAATTCTGGCATTGCAAAAAGCGAGGAAAGTTCTCGAAACTCCCTGTGCGTAGTCTCCTTGGTTACAGGAATGCACCAAAAAGGTGATTGGCCGGCTGGCTGTGTGAGTGACAGCTAGGCTGCAAATGAATGGGAGAAACTTGCATAAAAGGCGAGGTCTTTTGCAAGGAAGGCAGAGTCGACCACTGGACAAAGGAACCAAAGAAGAAACTGGAAGAGAAGCTTGCTGCACCCTCCTGGACCATTGTTTTGCCCGATGAAACCCTGCTGCACTGCTGAATCTGCGAATTTCGAATCGACTGGAGAAGCCCGGAAAGGACGGCTCCTACCCTTGGGTTTATTTATTTTATTTATTTATTTTTTTTTACATTTGTAGAGCGCACTACAGCCCGTGGGCATCGAGGCGCTGTAAAACGGAGCGTAAGAAGGCTTATTTAAGGGTTACAAGAAGCCGCCCAACAAGTGGTCTTAGGAATACAGGTTACATATAAATCGGTACATCAGTTAGCGAGGATAACATACGAATCACTTAAGATGTACACGTGGAGCCTGCAGGTTTACACAAAGAGCTTGGTTTTGATGGCCTTACGAAAGGCACCATGGGATTCAATTTGCCTAAGGTATGGTGGTAGGGCGTGCCAATGGGTGGCAGCCATGGTGGGGAAGCTGGGACCTCCAGCATGTGCTTTGTTTGTTTTGGGAACAGTAATCATGCTAGCATATGCTATTCTGGCTGGCCTGACGGTACAGGGTTTGGAGATCCTTTGGACAAGGTAGGGTGGGGCCATGTCATGAAGGCACTTGTGCGTCAGGGCAAGCGTTTGAAGATGATTCTTTCCTTGACTGGGAGCCAGTGGACTTGTCTTTTGAGACCAGAAATATGGTCCCTGCGTGAGATGCCGGAGGCAGCCCCAAGGGCATTATTTTGAACCAGTTGCAGGTTAGCAAGGTTTCTTCCTGATGTTCCTATGAGTAGGGCATTGCCGTAATCAAGCCTTGAGCCAATTAATTCCCTGGCGATAGTGAGGCAGTTCTGTTGGGAGAGATAGGGCCTCACAGCATTGAGCAATTTTGAGTGATAGGCTGAGGAGGATGCTATGCAATTGACCTGCCTATCCATAGTCAGGTTAGGATCCAAGTAGACACTGAGGGTTTTGACTATTTGAGATACTGAGATGGGGATGTTGTCAATGGTGAAGGATCTGTATTGCTTGTCCAGCCAGCCTAGGGTGGAAGAGGATCCAATCAGCAGAAGATCGGTTTTCTCGGTGTTGAGGCATAACCAGTTTTCTGCCATCCAGGATTGGATTGTGGCATATATAGACTTAAGGGAGTTAAGGTTGGGCGTGTAATGGTGGGACAAATCAGCCCCAAGACATACTCGACCGGTACCCCTCTCTCTCCTGCGGCAGGAACCGAGTGCCAGGGGACAGGAACACCAGAAACTAGTGCATCGCCTTTAAGTAGGACCCAAGCTCCAGGAAGATCCTAAGGACTCCCTCGAAGCAGGACTAAACAAGCATGAGCCACCTCAACACAGTGCTGGCCCTGAGAAGCAAGGAAAGTCCACAATGTGTCAAAGAACCGCAGTGGTACTATTTGCATGTAGTTGAAACCGCAAAATGCCGCTGATCTGAATTGTGCCCATTGCTGCGTCGGCCTTCTTAGGGAGAATTCTCAGAAATGTGCTAATTCCCCTCTACCTTATGCTCTTTTGCTGGACTTTTTTTTATCTAACTTGGAGAGTGAGACCTTTTTCCGTCTCTCTCATGTATTTTAAATGTGATTTTGAACTCTGTTTTTCTTTTGAATGTGGAGTCTCTTAGGCCAGATTGTATGCAGTACCCTTTGGGTGCACTACAACAACCCTGACCACCTGGCAATAGGAACCCAACCTTTGGTACAAGTCTGTACTACACAGGTTGGTAGCGTGTTGAGCAGCCAGGCGTATCTCATGTGAGCTATAGGAAAGTTACATAGAGATTCACAGTCACAAGTATTCAAATAAACACTTACACACAAGGTTTCTTGAATAAAATTATTAATGTATTCATCAGTCAGTTAGAATAAGCCTTCTTCAGAAGGGAGCAATATAAAAACAACACACAAATACACGCCAAAGCTACACACTCTTAGTTTCTAAATCAATAAAGACCCTTTTGGGATGGCCCACAGACACAACCTACACCCTCAGGTGACTTCAATAGCTAGGGTGCTGGGAACATTAATATCTTACTGCTGCATTTAGAACATTCATAGGAATTGGTCAAAGGAAAAGGTTATTAGAACAAACAAGAGATCACAAATTCTTAAGCAGGCAAATACTTTTGGATCCCCTAAGCAGTCATTCAGTATAACAGGTTAAGCCAAAGTCAATGGGCAAAAGTCTATATGAGCTGAAGCGCTCCTGGTAGGTAAGTAAAAAAGTCTTTGCACAATGTTTTAGAAGTATTTGAAGAAAAGAAGACAAGAAGAATCAATGTAGGGCAACAACCTATTTAGGCTTGTGAGTAGTAGAAGATGCAAGCAACTCAATAAGAGGTAAGTTCTCTCACACCTTTGGATTGAAGGAAAAGTGCAGCAGATGACTTCGGCTCCCGTGCAGCTCTGCAGATCTCACTGTTCCTGGGCCAAGAGGGAGGCCTTCTGGGGACTCCTGCACTACAATGGGGCGGTCACCGCTCGCAAACGGCAATCTTCAAACAAGTGTCACTTCAGTGTTTCTGCTCCTCGCGACTACCGCAAATAGCAACATTGCGGTTTCTGGCTGTCGAGATAGACTTTCCTTGCTTCTGGGGTCCTGCAATCTGCTGAGGGGGCTCAGGCTCGGTCAGTCCTGCTTCTTGGGAGTCTGGAGGATCTTCCTGGAGCTCTTGGCCAACTTAAAAGCAACACACAAAAGCTGATGTACCTCTCCCTGGCTATTTGGTTTCCAGCAGCAACTCTGGAAATTCAACCAGCTCCGAGAAGATATCCAGGTGGCTTACTTTGCAGTTGATTGGTCCCACCAACTGAAGGGGTGGTCTCTCGTTCGATACTAATTTGGAGTTTCAGAACAGCAGCAGGGCTTCACCAGGCAAACCAATGGTTCAGGAGTGCAGCAGGCGTCCTCTTCAAGTTCTTCTACTGTTCCTTCGTCCAGTGGTAGACTCTGCCCTCCAAGCCAAAAAGCCTTGCCTTTTATGCAGTTTTCTCCCATTCATTCCAGCCTGCGCCTCAGTCACCCAGCAGGGTGGCTGTCCTTGCCACACAGTCAGCCAGCAAATCACCACAGAGTGCATTTGGGTCTCCTAGGAGACCAAGCACAGGGCGTTTCAGGCACCTCCCTCACTTCCTGCCCCCAACAGACACCCTGGAGCCAGAGGTGGGCTTCACTTGTGAATCCCGCCAAAGGCAAAGCGAACAAAGGAACCAAACCTTTCCACAAAGAAATGGCAAAAAAGACGACCAGGGCCATTTTGACAAAAATGGCACCCTTGGGTGCTTTACTGCAGCTGCAAACACAGCCCGCGGTAAATGCACACCAAAGTAGTTAAAAGTAATCCACTGCCACCAGCCATTCAGTGAGGAAAGGGTAACATAAAAATGTTACATGAGAAGCTAGACAAAGGGGATACTAAGGAACCCTCCAGCACCCTATAGTAAGATAGCGTGTGCTGGGTCTAGAAAGTTACAAATATAAGTAAAGTCAATTTCACTTTACTGCCCTTGGAAACAGTAATTTATCCAAGAGAAGGTATTTAAACCTTGGGGAAATCTGAAAGACTTCCCTGTGTCACCACACAGGGCTCTGTGTGACACAATGTAAAAGATGATGCCTATGGAGTTTGTCAGACTCCACAACCAAAATAAACACAGAGTTCAAAACCACATTAAAATACATGAGAGGGTGGGGAAAAAAAAGTGTCTCACTCTCTTCAGGCAGGACATTAAAGCCCTAGAGTCGAGCAAAAAAGCTGGGGGTCTCTAAAATGGAGAGGAATTAGCACATTTCTGAGAATTCTCCCCAACAGGCCTCCTCCTGGGTCTCCAGAGATACGATTCGAATCTCTGAAGTCCCCTCACCAGAGTGCAGGACCGAGAGAGTGAAGAGATTTTGACCGGCGATATTCGATCAGCCAGCCTCTGTAAAAAGGTGCCAAATCCACAGTGCCACGAGAATCCTTAGATTATCCGTTCCTGGATGCCTCCTCCTCAGACTGCTGCTGAAAGTTCCCATCCGGTCTCCAGTTCTTTCGTCTCCAGACCAAGAATCCAAGGACCGGGTACTGTGTTGCTGCATCCTGATTCACAATAGGGTTTGAAATTAAGGGGAGCTGTGAGCTATTTAGCTCCTGCTTGTAGCCTAGAACAGCCTGGTTAACTTGACACGAATTGCTACCTGGAGCTACATTTTGCTCCCCGGGGCAACTGATGCCAAACAAACACCTATGTGAATTTAACTACGTGCATTTGGGACAATCTATAAATTAACATAAGGATACATGCCTATAACATTTAAAGCATATGGACTGTTGGGGAAGGAGGGTCTTTCTGACCCCCCCTCGACATTCCCGCGTGAAATGGATCTCACGTTTGTTCACCTGTTTTTATGATTTGGACCAAGTATTAACCACAAATAAGACGGTAAACAAGACCATCTGGTGAGACATACAGACTCCATTTTGTGCCACCCCAAATGCCATCTTTTTGTAGGCCATACAATGATCTCTAAAAGGCCATCTCTCCCTCTACCCAGTGCCACTCACAGAGAGCCCAGCCTCCTCCTCCACCTCCTGGCAGATCCGCACAATCCCATTTCTCACACCAGCTCAGCCATGTATTGTTGCAAATACCCAGTATCCTTTCTCTTCCTATGAGCTCACTCCCCTGTCTGTGACCATAGCAAACCCTGGGCTGCGTGCCCATCTGTCTCCACTAACCTGTTTGTGCTCACTCGACCCCCAACTCTGAAGTTACAGTTTACAGAGCCCCTGACCCTCTATGATGCAGATATACATCTAACCCCTTGTAGTGACCAAACCGAATGCCCACCACAGCCTTCATCCCCCACACCATATATCCGTTGTACAAAAGACGCATGTCAATTTGTATCATGAGGCATCATAAAGATAAAATAAAAACACAGAAGACACCTGGGTCGGTGTATTGTGGCTTATGGATCCTTAAGGGTAGATTAACCATATACTTGTCAGAATGGACTTTACAGCACCTCCGTTAATGTCAACCATTTATGATGGTCATTTGTCTCATGTCTTTAGTTCCTGTTTTTGTAGAATGGACTAGTCAGAGATGTTGCATTCTGTGAGTCTGACCTTCACCCCACGAAAACAAGCCCAGCTGACCCATGTGCTGCCCACAGAACATTCAAACTACTAAGAAATCCTGTGTGGCCGACTTGTATATTCATATAATGTATCCATATGCCTATCGTGTTGAAGTATTATGCACCTATAGTGGAGCGTCAGTAGTGATGTTTTCAAATCTTATAATGTGCTGGCCGTGTAATGTTTGGAAGAGCGCTCTCAGGGTAGCAGAGTTCTCTACATGCACAACTTTAATATAAAACGTTGTTCAACTTGCAATCCATCTCCTGGTCTCATTACCTAGTGGGGTGTGTCCTTTATTTGGGACCAGGTGCCTTCAAAGTGGTGACCAGTCCAACATAATTATTTCTTGACATCCCTGTACTGCAGCGAGATCCGGAGCTTCCCTGGGAGGCTCATCACCACCTACGGCTAACTAGATTCTACAAAAAGCATACGCTCCTGAGCAGGTTCTGTGGGTCCCAGCTTTGCAAATACCCGACTGTTCGCCGGGCAGGGCGCACCACAGGGAGGGCCCCCTTCTGGATAGACCGCGAACGGAGGCTCTTGGAATACCATGGACACGTGAGTATTGATTGCAAGAAGAATTAAAGGTCGGAGTTTGAGAAGCATGGAGCAGATTTATTAAGAGGAACAGCGTTATGGGTTGGGCTGAATGCGAGTAAAAAGAGTGATTGTTGAACACAAAGGGGTTGTTTGTTCTTCCATGGCCATTAGTTTTTTTTATAAGTATGAACAAGGTAATGAAGTAAAAGGAGATACAGGAACCTAGCTCCAGAAGGGGGTGGAAGGCAGCGCTGCATAGCACTGTCCCGACCAGTGCTGGAATATAAGTGAGGAAAAAGATAAAAGTAGGAGCCTTGTATATTTAGTAGGATCGGGAAAAATATTAGCTGGTCTTTTTAATATCTAAAACTCGTTGGAAGACCCAGGAGGGGCAGAGGTGATGTGAATGGGAGGAAGTAGACTTTACATTAAGTAGAGGCCTGAGGTATAAGGGGGCTGTTTTAAGTTCTCTGTTCAGTGTTGTTGGTATATATGTCGATCTGTCGTGCCCCACGTTAATTGGTTACATTTGTCATTTTCATAGTTCTATCATTGCAATGTATAAGTAATTCATTTAAGTGCAGGATAAAAAGTGTAAATGATATGTCAAAGGTTCAGAGGTAACGGGGTCAACAGACACATACGCACTAAGGAAGGAATATAGCGACAACATGGGTGCTGACACGCCACTTTCACATATTTGTAAGCACCTCCCTCTCTATAGTGACAAAATAAAGTAATATCATGGGCAGTGGTTGACAGAAATTAAAGGGGCGGAGCCACCCCGCGCCTGGCCAGAAGAGGGGTCTTTTAATAAAGTAGTATTAGACCATGTAGAAACGTACTTAATGGGCAAGTAAAAAGGGAGGCAGCTCCAGAATAGACGAGAAGTGTTGGATTTGTGGAGGATGTTCGAAGAAAAGCCCACTAGAAAATAGCAAGGAAAAGGAGTTGGGGGCTCCAAAAGTGTCAAATGGCGAGGCGGGAGAAAAGGACAAAGGAGGGGCAGAACCAAAGAAACGAAACCAAGCAGTGGGTATAATATATAATGGATCGCAACACCCCTCAGCAGGTCTTGTAGGCAGAGTTTGTATGCAGTACCCTTTGGGACCACTCCATACAACTAGGACTACAGGTGTAAGCAAAACCAACCTTTGGTATAAGTCTGTACTACACAGTTTTTGGTAGCAGAGCTGAGCAGGCAGGCTTCTCTCAAGAGGGAATGTGAGCTGTAACGATGTTACACACAGGTCTGCAATCACAGGTGTTCAAATAAACTCTTACACTCAAGGTTTCTTGGTTAAACACTTATTAATTTATTCAACAGTCAGTTATAAAATATTCACTAGAAGGAGGAAGTTAAAAATCATACACAAATATACTTCAGTACTATACACCAAGTTTCTGAGGCATTCAGACTACTTCAAAGGAGGAGCAAAATGGCATTCAGAACTCTGAAGTAGGAGCAAAAAGGCATAGGTTATTTAGAACGTGAAAAGGTTACAAGTTATTCTTAAACAATGCAAATATTTAGAGTTCACCAGAAGAGTCAATTCAATACAATAGGTTAGGCCAAAGTCAATGGGCTAAAGTCTTGGATAGGATAAAGCAGTTCTGGTAGTGAAACGGAAAAGTCTCGGCACAAGTTCTTAGGGGTAGTTTGTAGCAAGAAGAATTATATGCTGGGTCACAAACTGATAAGGCCTGTGAGTTGGCAAAGTTTCAAGCACTTTCACTGCGAGAGGTAAGTACCCTCAGTCTGGTTTTACAGTACCTTTACAAATGAAGAAAAAGATGCAGCTGAAGACTTCTGTTCCGGGAAGTTCCTGCAGATCTCGCTGTTCCTGGGCCTCAGTCGTAGGTACAAGACAGAGGACGTTGCGGCACTCCTGCACTGCAATGTGACTGGTCAAAAAGCTGGCAAATCTTCAATTCCAGTAGCTGTAGTCGAGCACACAAACTGGTGTCTCCCTCCCTGGTTCTACGGTTTCCTGCAGCACTCTGAGGAAAGTCAACCCACTCTGAGGCGAGTATCCAGGTGGCTTACGGTTCGACTTGATTGGTCCCACCAACTCAAAGGGAGAAGTCATCCTTGCAGGGCTTCTCTGTCGAGATGAACTTGGCGATTCGGACCTGCAGCAGGGCTTCACTGGGAAAACCAACGATCCACGAGTTGCAGCAGCCGTCCTCTTCAAGCAGGTCTTCGGTTCTTTCGTTCCAGTAATCGACTCTGCCTAAGAAGCCAAGAGACTTGCCTTTTATCCAGTTTCTTTCCATTCATTCATTCATTCCAGCCTAGCTGCCACTCACCCAGCAGGGTGGCTGTCCTTGCCGGGCAGTCAGCCAGCCAATCAAGCCAGAGTGCATTTGGGTCTCCTAGCAGACTAAGCACAGGGAGTTTCAGGCACCTCCCTCACTTCCTGCCCACCCCAGACACTCTGGCACCAGAGGCGGTCTTCAGTCCTGAAGCCCGCCAAAGGCGATGGAACAAAGGGACCAAACCTGGTTTGGCGCACAGAGACAAACTCTAGAAGGACCTTTCCAAAAAGAAATGGCGAAAAAAGAAGACCTGTTTAAACAAAGGGGGCTCAGACGCCATCTTGAAAAACACAGCTGCCATGATTTAACACTACTGGTGTTCGCGGTCAGGAAATATCATGGTAGTTCGTTGTAAAACCACTGCCACCAGCCATTCTGAGAGGAAAGGGTAGCATTTGACTGCTACACAAGTATCTAGACATAGGGGGATACTAAGTAACCCCTCCAGCACTCTATTGTAAGATAGGGTGTGCTGGGTCTAGGAATTGAAAGAGACTAGTAAAGTAAATTTCACTTTACTTTCTCTGGGAAACAGCAGTTTATCCCAGAGATAATATTTAAACCTTGGGAAAGCCTGAACGGCTTCCCTGTGCCACTGCACTGAGGGTGCTGTGTGACAAATAAAAAGATGATGCCTGTGGAGTTGTTTAGACTCCATAATCAAAAGAAACAAACACAGAAAACGAACCGAATTAGAAAGTTCAAAGTCCCAAAGTTTAGCAAAAGAGCTGGAGGTCTCCAAAGTAGAGAGGAATTGGCACACTTATGAGAATCCTTCCTAACAATAGTGTATCGCAACACCCCTCAGCGGGTCTTGTAACTACAAGACCCGCTGAGGGGTGTTGCGATACACTACATCTTCCACAGCCTAGTGCACCTGCCACCCCACTGACTGCACCACCTTCCCCATATGTTCCAGCAAACTCCAATGGCGCCCATGTAGGTTTATATGCTCCAACAAGTACAACTCCTGCCCCTGTAGGACCAACAACACAAGATTTTGAAATTTTAGGGACAAACACACAAGCAGAGTTATCTCGATTGCGGACACTGTGTGAAACACAGGGGGAGGACACGCACAGCTGCCACCCCATTACAAAATTCCACTGTGTTATCAGAGGATGAACGGAAATCCGGGGATTTCCTTTTTCAAATAGACAGCACACCAATTAAAACAGTAAGTTTGGAGCGAGAAGGAGAAACAGTAAGCGTGGGATACAACACTGTAGCATCTGAAAGGGAAGAGGAAAGTTGGAGTGACTTTGACGAGTCAGACGAGGGGGCAGTGGGAGGAATACAACAGATACAGTGGGCAACTCAACAAGTGACGGAAGCAGGAGAAGAAGGGTGGGAGGAAGGCTCAGCAACAGGCTAGGGCAAATGGCAATAGCAAAAAAAGAAAGGAGTGAAGTAGAGGAAAATTTAGGTCAAAATTGCAAATGCCTCACTCACAAGGGAGCAGGACGTCCCCATTATGTCCCTTGGGCATTGACGGACAAAACTAACCTATTAAAAAGCGTTCCCTCCACTTCCAGGGGGGTGAGGGGGGGAATGGATATACGTATTCAAGAAAAACACAGCAGGGGTCCCCCTGGCCATAGGGGATATCAAAAGCATCCTGGTATCAGCAGTGGGTGATCAGGCAGACGAAGTGTGGGTGAAGGCTGCATTCCCGGCAGTAACAATGGGCAATGATCGATATGATGGGGCATCTTTTAACAATGTAAGAGCACAAGTAGGGGATGCACTGAGGAGGACCTTCCCCGACACCACCGATTTACATTCTGTCATGCAATGCACTATGGGGGACGAGGAAGAGGCTCTTCGGATGCAGGATATGTGGCGGATTGAGACGGGTACAGCATGGGTCCAATCCACCTCCCTGTTCTATTTCATTATCAAAAAAGGCCTCCCAAAGGAGGTACAGAAGGCCCTTGATAAAATTGCTGGGATTGAAGCCAAGGTATGACCAGAAATACAGAGCATCATAGTTCACCACTGCAGGAGGATCAAGGAAAGGGAAAATGAAATAGCCCAAAGAAGATTAGCAGATGAGGCAAAGCTGTTACAGAGTAAGTTTGTGAAGGTTGCAGCTTTAACAGCAGGACCGCCCACGGAACGGCAGGTAGAAGAGGGGGAGGGAACAGTAGCATTACAGGCTAGGATAGCAGCTACATGGGGAAACAATGGTCAGGAGCAATGGGGTGGAGAGGAGCAGTATGCAGGACCCCAGTGGCAAGGGAGTACCGCAACAAGGACAGCACAGAGGATGGTACGGAGGGCAAGGGCCTAGGGGAGGAGGACAGGGTGCATGTTGGTCAAGTGAGAGATGGGGCCACTTTGCGAGGGAATGTCGTGTCGGCCCTATGACCAACTACCAAAATAATCAAAAGTACAATAATGGATACCAATATGGACACCCACACCCAGGCAGCCCGTATAGGCTACCTATGGGAGGTTACAGACAGGATGAACAGCAGGACAATACACACACACAAGGACCCAACATGCCTAGGCAACCACCACAAAACATGCAGACACCTCTCACTCACCAAAACCAGACACACACACACAAACCTCTTTGCTACAACCGCGAATGGCGCACCAGCACCATTTCGAAGAACATGCATGCTCTGTGACGACGTTTTTCTCCTGCCCCGGAACAGACACTCACCCAGTCTAGGTCAGCACACAGAGCACCCTTGCGTGTCCAGTCCTTTCGACTACCTTATGCCCAGACGAGGAACCATTGGTTGGGGGAGAGATAGGAAACAAACAGTTCATCTTTATGGTGGACTCGAGAGCAGAGAAATGTCTACGTGAAGGCAATTTTCTGCTGGCAGGCAAAAATCTTGAGACGCAGGGATTCTCTGAGGCTGTGGTCACGGTTCCTTACACTGAAGAATTGGATGTCAGAGTGGGGGGGGGGGGGGGGGAGAACGGTACAAGCACCCCTACTTCACCACAAAAATTCACCTGTAAACTTATTGGGAAGAGACCTCCTCAGCAAAATCGACATGACCATAGCATTTACAGACAGGTGCGTGGTGTGCTCCACACCAGGGATGTGCACCATTAGAGCCAGGTTGGTGATGCATACATTAGCAAAAGAAGCACCAGTGCAAGGAATTCCCATAAATGGGGATGTGTTTATCTATGGCAGGGGTGCACAACTGATTTTGACAGAGGGCCGAAAGTACCTTACATGAGGGCTATAGTGGGCCGAAAAGTAAAAGTGGGCGGGGCGGTAGGCGGGACATGTCAGGAGGCTTTCTCAACCCCCAATTTGTATTAAACACATGGAAAAAGATATGTTTTTGAGGGGTAACGATTTTTATTGCATTTCAAACTTACATTTTGTACTACACATTTTCCATTGCTATCATTTATTTCTAACTGTGCCTGTTTTAGCTTTATTATTGAGTTCACTCTTGGAGTGCAACACTATGCCCCATGGCTCCCACCCCCAACCAAACACTATGCCCCATGGCCCCCTCACCCCCAACCAAACACTATGCCCCATGGCCCCCTCACCCCCAACCAAACACTATGCCCCATGGCTCCCATCCCCAACCAAACACTATGCCCCATGGCCCCCTCACCCCCAACCAAACGCTATGCCCCATGGCTCCCATCCCCAACCAAACACTATGCCCCATGGCCCCCTCATCCCCAACCAAACACTATGCCCCATGGCTCCCATCCCCAACCAAACACTATGCCCCATGGCCCCCTCACCCCCAACCAAACACTATGCCCCATGGCCCCCTCACCCCCAACCAAACACTATGCCCCATGGCTCCCATCCACAACCAAACACTATGCCCCATGGCCCCCTCACCCCCAACCAAACACTATGCCCCATGGCCCCCTCACCCCCAACCAAACACTATGCCCCATGGCTCCCATCCCCAACCAAACACTATGCCCCATGGCTCCCATCCCCAACCAAACACTATGCTCCATGGCCCCCTCACCCCCAACCAAACACTATGCCCCATGGCTCCCATCCCCAACCAAACACTATGCCCCATGGCCCTCTCACCCCCAACCAAACACTATGCCCCATGGCCCCCTCACCCCCAACCAAACACTATGCCCCATGGCCCCCTCACCCCCAACCAAACACTATGCCCCATGGCTCCCACCCCCAAACAAACACTATGCCCCGTGGCCCCCTAACCCCCAACCAAACACTATGCCCCATGACTCCCACCCCCAACCAAACACTATGCCCCAAACACACTCAAGCATGCACCCATACAGACCCGAACCCCCCACCCCCAACTCAGCACAAACACACAAACATGCACCCATACAGACCCGAACCCCCCACCCCCCAACTCAGCACACACACAAACATGCACCCATACAGACCTGAACCCCCCACCCCCCAACTCAGCACACACACTCTCAAACATGCACCCATACAGACCCGAACCCCCCACACCCCCAAATCAGCACACACACAAACATGCACCCATACAGACCCGAACCCCCCACCCCCCCCAAATCAGCACACACACAAACATGCACCCATACAGACCCGAATCCCCCACCCCTCCAAATCAGCACACAAAAAACATTCAAATCAAAACATTCATACACATCCGACACACATCCGACACCCCCCCACCCCCGCATCTCAACATACACACAAAATACATTCAAATACAAACATTCACACCCCCCCACATCTCAACATACACACAAAATACATTCAAATACAAACATTCACACCCCCCACATCTCAACATACACACAAAATACATTCAAATACAAACATTCATACACATCCGACACACCCCCCCACCCCCGCATCTTAACATACACACAAAATACATTCAAACACAAACATTCATACACATCCGACACCCCCCCCACCCCTGCATCTCAACATACACTCAAAATACATTCAAACACAAACATTCATACACATCCGACACACCCCCCCCCCACCCCCGCATCTCAACATACACTTAAAATACATTCAAACACAAACATTCATACACATCCGACACACCCCCCCACCCCCGCATCTCAACATACACTCAAAATACATTCAAACACAAACATTCATACACGCCCCCTTCCCCCCATACACACACAAACATAAAGCAAAACAAACCCGACACACAAACACAAACAGACCACTTACCGGAGACGTGCTGGAAAGCAGGTAAGCTGGAAGTCGCTGGAATCGCACTACGGCTGCCGTGGTCCAAGGCTGAAATGCCTTCCGGCATCAAGCCTTATGGACCACGCCAGCCGTAGTGCTGGCCCTCCATTGGTGCAGCACACACGCATTACGTGGCTCGTAGGAGCGACGTGATGCGTGTGTGTGCTGAGCCAATGAGTGCCAGTGTTTTCACCGGCCCGGAAGTCAACAAAGACTTTCCTAATGGAGGGCGGCCGCGCGGGCCGCCCTCCAAGTCTTTGTGCCTCGCGGGCCGGTCAAAAGGGCATGGCGGGCCGCAACTGGCCCGCGGGCCGTATGTTGGGCACCCATGATCTATGGCATAAAGGTGTTGGTGAGAGCAGTGCCAGAAATAAGTAAAGACTGGAGAGCGCCCTCCGATTTGTTTTTCTGTCTAGTGGCTACCCCCGAAATACTATCTGGTACAGTCCTCATTAGATTTGCAAGGAGTACAGGTGTCACCAAAACGTATTGTGGCGATTGTATTGGACACGCACGGGTGTGAAAGCACACAGTATTATGCATAGACCCAAAACATAAACTGCAAGATTTGACAGAAGAGGAGTTATTCACTGACATTGACACTGATGGAGAGAGAATGATTTTATTTATTTGCATTTGTATAGCGCTCTTGCAGTCCAGGGGCATCGAGGCGCTGTTACAAGAATTTGTAGGAATTTTGATTCAAAGGTGAGACAGGTGACCAGAGGTCTCTTGATTAAACAGATACAGATGAATTTATCTGATGAAGAAAACAAGAGGGTTGTGGAAGATGGTGCAGGACCTTTGTCCACTCCACTCCACTCCACTCCACTCCACTCCACTCCACTCCGGGAGAGATCACTGCCTCCTCTCCTCCAATCTGTCCATCTCCTCCCCCCAAGCCAAGCCTTCCCCGAGATTGCCACCCATCTTCTCTGACATCCGGCCCATGAAGCAAGTGTCAATTGAGGCTTTCGCAGCCACCTTCCCCCCTGCCCTCCGCAGGCTGACTCGCACCTTGACACAGCCCTGTACCTGCTCTATTCCTTTAGTTCTGCTACTCTTGATGTTCTTGCCCCTGTCATGAGGATCCATTTGAAGTCCAAAATCAAGTGTAATTCCTGGTGTGACTTGGACCTCGCTACACTTAAACGCAAGAGTAGGGCGGCTGAAAGAAAATGGAGGGCTTACTGCTCATCCTCTGACAAACTGGCCTGTCGCCTGCTCCAGAGGCAATACCATCTCGCTGTCTGCTCCAAAAAGAGAGCCCACATTCAAGCCTGCATCACTGCGGCATCTGACAACTCAGCCGAACTCTTTAAAATCTGCAAGGAGCAAGCCAAACCTGCTGCAGTCTCCACCCCCCATACCCCTCTCGCCACCCAGGCTCTGTGCAATGCCATTGCCTCTCACTTAAAACTCCAAAACCCAGGACCCTCTCCTCCACCCTCCCTCCTCTCTCCTTCCCAGCTTGCTGACCCTCCTCCAGCCAGCCCCCTCCCTCTTTTCCTCTTTTCTCCCCAGATGAGATTGCTAGACATGTCCGATCTATGAAAGTGTCATCAAAACAGGTCCATCCCTGTTCGTCTAAAACCATTAAGGACCACATTGATACCCTTGCTCCGGCCCGTGCCGATTTCTGTAACCATTCTTTTGCCTCCGAATCTTTACCTTGCCCCCCTGAAGCACTCCCTTGTGCATCATCTCCTCAAGAAACTCACAGCTGATCCCTCTTGTCTGCCTAACTACCGACCAATTTCCATTACTCCCTTTTTGGGGAAGCTCCTGGAAAAGCTGGCCATCTCCCAGCTTAACCTTCTTTCTGACTGTTGGCTATCTCCATGAGCACCAATCTGGAATCAGAGCTGCCAGAAGCAAAGCACGGAAACTGCTCTCCTGTATATCCATGAAGACCTGCTCTCTAACCTTGACTAACATTCCCTCCATCCTCATCCTACTTGATCTCTCCTCTGCTTTCGTACGGTCAACCACACCATCCTGTTCAATTGTCTTTGTGACAACCTGGGTATCACTGATCAGGCTATGGCCTGGCTGACCTCTTTCCTTTCTGATCAACACTGCCAGGTAACACTTGGGTAGAGAGGGAGATGGAGGATAGGAAGGACCCGAGTTGTTCCCCAGGGATCTAACCTCTCACCCTGGCTTTTCAGCCAATCCCTGGCACCTCTCGCCTACTGCATTTCCATTTTCTGCTCAAACTTGCAGTGCTATGCTGATGACACCGAACTCATTTTCAGGCTCCCCTTAGGCACCTCCTCTCCTTCCCTCATCTCCGACTGCTTAATCGCCATTCAAAATTGGTGTGCCGCCAACGATCTTTGTCTAAATTCCAACAAGACTGAGATCCTCCTCATTGGTACACCCCCACCATCCTTTCCACTCACTCTCTGGCTGGCCTCCCTTGGCCCTCCTCCTAACCCTACCTGCGAGGCTAAGAACCTCTCGGTCATCTTTGACTTCACACTTTCCTTCTCCGCACACATCTCTGACGTCTCTAAAAAGTCAAACTTCTTACTGCACCTCCTTAGAGGTATTCATTCTGCTTTTCCGCTCCTTCCCCCAGAAGCTCACTGTCTCCCAAGCTCTGGTTCCCTCTAGGTTGGACTATTGTAACAGCCTCTTTCTTAATCTAACTGCCTCCACTCTTGCCCTTTACAACTACCCAGAACAGGACTGCGAGACTGGTCCTTGGCCTCAAGCCCTGGGATCGTATCTCTCCAGCTCTGAAATGCCTTCATTGGCTCGCAGTGGATGCAAGGATTACATTTAAAACCCTCTGCATTGTCCACAGGGGGCTGGGTCCAAAATACCTTCAACTATCCCTCCATAAATACCTCCCCTCCTCCATTTCCAACTCCCTCAGGGTTGGTCGTTTAAAAAAAAAAAAACGATCTGAGGCAGATCTCAGTCTTCTGCTGGGGCCTCCCTTTGGAATAGCCTCCCGACCACCCTGAAAGTTGAGAACCATCTCCTGTTCCGGAAGCACCTGAAGACTTTCCTCTTCGCTTCTGTCTTTGCCCCTCTTCTCCCCTGCTGATCTGCTTCTCTCTCTCGGCACCGTGCAACTGGCCACCCTCTGCCCCAGGCCCAGGCACCTGCTCGCCCTGCCTCCCTCCTGCATTGCCTAAGGGCCACCCCTGGCACTAGGATCTGTACCCATACAATCCACACTCTTCTTCTGCACTTATCAGATTTACCCTGTCTATTCATGCACTGGCCACTTGCTGGCTGCACTACCTTTTTTTTTACTGCACTTATTTATTTCACTTACTATTTATTCTGTTCTCCCGTCAGTTTTGCACTTTCCACTTCTCCCCTTTCCATGCACTTCCGCGTTCTTAATGTCAGTGGGCCTAGTAAGATCATTATTTTTGTTATTTTGTTCGCCCCTGTTCCCCTCCCTTTGCTTGGTCGCACTCTGAAACACTTGTGTATCAGCGAAATATAAATAATCTATCAATTTCAATTTAATTACATTGTCCAAAAGGAGTTCCCTCTTGTCCCAAACGCAGCGTCCATTTTGTGCTGCATCCCAAAAAAGGCAACACATTTTACTGTGATTGATTTAAAGAACGCCTTCTTCTCAGTGCCCCTCGTTCCAGACTCAATACTGGACAGCATTTACCCTAGGGGGGAAAGATACAAGCACTGCAGACTGCCCCAGGGGTACTGCGAAAGCCCAAGCATTTTTAACAGAATATTGTAAGAAGACCTGGGCAACATTGCTGTCCAAAGTATGATCATCCAGTACATTGATGATTTGCTGGTATGTACTGAAGGAGAAGAAATGTGCAGGAAAGATTTTGCTGTACTACTCACCTTATGGCCCACAAGGGGTATAAGGTGGACAAAAATAAACTCCAATACTGCCTTGCAGAAGTATGGTACCTGGGTCAATTTATTTCCAAAGACAGCACAAGAATAATACCAGACGGGGCGGCCACAGTGTGTGCTGCAGCCATACCTCACACAGTGAAAGATATGCAGAAATTCCTTGGCATTTTAACTATTACCGAGCATGGATTCTCGATTATGCCGAATACACAAGGCCCTTACTACAAGGGCTAAAAGAGGCTCAAAAACTAAACAAAACTATAACATGGATCCACAAAATGCACACCGCCTTTAACACATTGAAGGAAATGATTTGCACCGCACCCGTCCTTGCAACGCCCGATTATGAGCGGGAATTTTTCCTGTTCTCGCATTCTAACGGGACATTAATGACAGCAGTACCAATACAAAAAACATCTTTGGGACATAAGCCATTAGCTTATTACAGCGGTACTCTTGATTCGGTGATGCAGGATCAGTTTGCGTGAGAACAGGCCCTTGCCACCGTTTACGCAATTGACAAAAGCTCCACAATCGTGATGGGCTGCTCTGTCACGTTGTTTGTTACACTCCTTATTCGCCATCCTTGAACGATCTAAATCCACACTCACTACACAAAGAGCAACAGCATATGAGATAATCTTGAGCCCAAATGTTCACATAGTACGTTGCAAGACAGTGAACCCAGCTACATTCCTCACAGAACAATGCACAGTGGAGGACATACAAAATCATGATTGTGCCACTTATGAAGGAGACAACATTCCCAAAGAAAGTGGGAATACATTAGATGAGGGTGAAGTGTACTTCGTAGATAGGTCAGCTTTGATTTGTCCAGAAACAGGGGAGAAACATGTGGGCACAGCAGTAGTGAGGTTGGAGGAAGGGTAGTACGAGATGTTGGTCCAAAAACGATTACCCATGCATTATTCAGCGCAGGTAGCAGAACTGGAAGCGCTAATTGAGGCTCTGCGTGCAGCAAAAGGCTGTGCAGTAACAATATATTCAAATTCAGCATACGCAACCACTACGATGCACGCTGGATTATCCTGCTGGAGGAGAAGGGAGTTCAGAAGGGCAGATGGGTCACCAGTACAACATGCAGAATTGTTAAACGAACTAATTAAAGCTCTTGCAGTACCATCTGTAGTAGCATTGGTAAAATGCCAAACCCACACAAACAGTGACGAAATATCACTGCGAAACGCAGCGGTGGACCCCGCGGCGAAAGAAGCAGCATATTTCACTAAAACACTGCCGGCAGAATGCGTGCAAAAGAGTAGACAAGAGGAAGAGAAGGAGGACGACTGGTATAATGCCTTGCCTATAGCACAAATAATAGAATTACGAAAGAGCTCTACCCCCAGAACAGGACGTATGGTTAAAAAGGGGCTGTACACAATCACCAACGGATCTCCCAAGGAGACAGGATGCAACAGGAAAAGTAGTAATACCTGTAGAATTGTTAAGAATAGAATTCAAACAATTGCATTTCCCTGCACACACAAAAAAACACCACATAGCTGCAGACATCCAGGATGACAGGTTTGTCCAAACCTCCACGAGCACCTCATTAAAAATGACCATAGAGAGTGTCACGTGCCAAACATACAATTCGGGAATGACACTCTGAACATCGAGAGGAACACTACCCTGCTCCATCAGACCATTTTGTGTGCTGCAAATTGATTATGCGGACATGGGAGAAAGATGCAATGGAGCGAGATACTTAATAGTAGTGGTCTGTATCTTTTCGCTGTGGATGGACAGGGCCTTGTGCACACCCAAATGCTAAACGTGCTGCAACATTTTTGGTGAGAGAAGTGTTCCCGCGCTGGGGATTATGCAACGTCATATGCTCAGACAACGGAACGCATTTTGTTAATGACTTATTCAAAGATGTCACTACACTGTTGGGAATAAAACACAAAATGTGCTCGATTTATCATCCACAAGCGCATGGAACTGTTGAGAAGATAAACTGCAATAGGGCCAAGGGCAAGCAATACACCCAATTCTTTTTAACACTGAAATAATTTGTATAGTCTGCTCTTTAGAAGGCTATTACGCACACAGCCTTGTAAAGACCACCACCCCTCCCACCCCCCACGAAATCGTGACAGGGAGTCTGTTAGGGAGAATTAACATAAATGTACTAATTCCCTTCACCTTAGAGACCCCCGGCAACTTTGCTGGATTTTGAGGACTTGATTTTTTTCCCTGGAAAGAGTGTGAGCCTTTTTCCCCACTCTTTCATGTATTTTGATGTGTGTTTTACACTTGTGTTCTTTGATTATAGAGTTTTAGATAACTCCATAGGTGTCAGCAGGAGAAGCCAAGGAAGCCAGCAGCCAACAGACACCAACAAAAACCGTGAGTGTGGCATGGGTGGGGAATAGAGCAATCACTCTACTCCAGAAAACCCCTGCCACTCTATCTTACCTATCAATAACAAAGTGCAATAATACTTGCATGTCCACTCTTTTAGAACTGTGAATGTTAGCATGTCCACTCTTAGATAGAAGCGCCAAATCTAGACAGAAATGTGATTGTTAGCATGTGCCACACCTGCATGGAATTCTCAAGTTTAGTCTGCGCCTAATCTAGACAGAAATATGACTGTTAGCATGTGCCACGCTTAGATGGAATTGCAGAAATGTGACTGCTAGCATATACCACACTTAGAGGTAACTACAGAAACGTGATTTTAGCATGTGCCACACTTAATGGAATTTCTCAAGTTTAGTCTGCGCCAAATCTAGACAGAAATATGAATGTTAGCAGATATCACACTTAGATGGAATTTCAGAAATATGATGGTCAGCATATGCCACACTCAGATGGAATTCCCAAGCTTAGTCCGCGTCGCATCTAGATAGAAATATGATGGTTAACATATGCCACACACAGATGGAATTCCCAAGCTTAGCCCGCGTCGCATCTAGATAGAAATATGATGGTTAGCATATGCCACACTCGGATGGAATTTCAGGAATGGGACCGTTAGCATATGTGACCCTTAGCATGCACCACACTTAGAATTACGAACCCTAGCTTGCGTCGCATCTAGATAGAAATGTGACTGTTAGCATGTACCGGACCTAGATGGAATCCCACAATTGCAAGGACAGCAATGCCAACTAACCAACCAACTAACAATTCCATCCCTCTGCAGACACCTCTCAAACTATAACCAAACACAACCACAAGCCTTAAACGCAGCAATCCGCACAAACTTCACAACAATGCAACAACAAAACAAACCACACATAGCCTTGCACAACAGCACACGACGACTACGGACCATAAAACACCCCAAGCCCGGCCGACGGAACCACCGGGCTGAGGCTGCCAACAGCACATCACTGCTCTCTTGCACTTTTCCAGCTTATTCCTACTAACCCACCCCCTCTCCTCCCCTTTTCAGAGCCGCCAGAGCGCCAGGGGACCACTTCGGTGGTGATAGTGCGCGGTACAAATGACCTTTAACATTAACATTAACATAGGAATCATCATCTGTGTTACACAGCACCCTCAGTGCACTGACACAGGGATTGCTTTTAGACTTCCCAAAGGTTTAAATACCTTCTCTGGGATAAACTACTGTTTCCCAGAGAATGTTAAGGGAAATTGACTTTACTAGTCTTTCCAAATTTCTAGATCCAGCACACACCATCTTACAACGGAGTGCTGGAGGGGTTATATAGTATCAGCCTCTCACTATCCCTCTGAAGGAGCAGGCACTCCCTTCCTCACACTGCTGGAGCAGTGCCTGCAAATGGAGAAGCTGTGCAGCCAGACCCAGATAAAAGGTAAGCCTTAAGGCTTAATGTGCTGGCCATCCACACGAAAATCAACAGCAGCCGCTTCATGGCGAATTTCTGATGAATCTTGCTGCCTTAATCATACTATTTGCCAACAAGAGTTGAATAGATGTGGCCTTCAGTTTCTACTGCCCTCTACACCCAGTGTTAGTAAACCTCAATTGTGAACCACGAGGTTTCACTATTCCAAGATGGCCGCCCGCCGAAGTCTCTGAGAACCAGCACCTTTGTTTCCTGTGCTGAGCTCCATGCGGCCACTGATTGGCTGCTGCCCTGCTTCTAAGGGCCAATAGAAACCGGGAGGCGTGAGCCGGCACTCCCACGAAGGCAGGACCACAAAGGCTTCCTGTCCACAGCCTTCCTCGCCGTTCACCTGGTCCTTATGCCCAATTTGCCTTGATATGGCTGACTACACTTCACTCACGAGGCACGGAGCCTACACAGTCACAACCTGCAAATCGATCCTTAGTGTCATGATCTCTGCTTCCAAAAGGTCAGGGTTTTCCCAACTCCCTTGGAAGCAGATCCATAACCCAGGTTCCGAGTGCCAACCAGTCCCAATTGGGACCTTTTGGACCCAGTCCTGGCGCCAGTGGCACCAGGCTCATAAATATGCCCAGTCCCAGCGCTGGAAGCGCCGGGCTCATAATGCTTGGGTGGACTTACCTGCAGCAGACCATGCTGCTTACTTGCCTGCCAGTTGAGCCTCTGATCCTCTTCTGTTTGGAACTACTTTTCCTGTTGGGTGGGGCTGGAGCCACTCCCTAGATTTAGAACACTGGAACTCTTCTGGAAGGCAGGAACTCTTTTCTTACCAGGAACTCTTTTCTTACTTAGGCGTGGCTGTGGAAGGAGACACCTAAGCACTACAGGAGGCTATTTAAACCACACCCGGTGGATGAATCTTGCTTTGCGTTGTTCTGCACCCTCTGCAGCAGGACGCTCATCGTGTCTTCTGCATCCAGTCCTGGGCCTAAGGAAAAAGGCTTACCATCCTGAATCCAGTCTTCAGCAACACCTATAAAGACAAGAAAGAACAGGTTAGCATTCCGGCATCTGAAAGGCAAAGGCTTACCTACTCTTCGTGCGCTCCGGAGGTCTTCATACTGCATTCCGGCATCTGAAAGACAAAAGCTTACCAACTCTTTGCACGCTCCGGAGGCCTTCGGCGCTGCATCCGCATCTGAAAGACAAAACAAGGTGCGTTTAAAGACATTGGGGAAATGTAATACTCACGTGCCATTACTCCTTTCCGCATCTAATCCAGTGGGTATTCCGGCACCCTGCAGCCGCTCCGAACTCGTACCTGCAAAATAAAAAGACAGTTAGAGCGCATCGTGAAGCAGGCAACAAGCGCTTACTCACGTGCTTCCAGGCGCTTCTATTCATCACACGGACTCCATCTTCAACTCACTTCAGCCCGTCATCCGCCATCGCCGGAACCCTGCAAAACAAGAGACATCATTACTAAAGACTTTAAAAAGACATTTGAATGACTCGAAACTTACCGTTCGTGCAGTAAACGACGGACAGCAGTCCTCTGAACTCAAGAGGCCTGCGCTACCTATCCAGTGAAGAAACTGGCTACAGCACCCTGCCCCGAGGCAGATGGAGAGCTCGGCATTCACTTACCTAAGGTGAGAGCGTTAACCTTTGGGGGTCTACAGGAGAGGAGAAGAGGAAAGAGATAGGGACACCCCAATAACCCCAGTTCATTAACCCCATATTTTCTATCTGCAGACATCTTACTCTACACGTCAGGCATACAGTGCACAGAGGTCCAGCCCAAGGAGCCAACCGGGTGCTACACATCACCTTTGAAGATACGGTAGTCGCCCAGTCAAGACCGGCGCCTCTGCGAGAATCAGGTGAGCGTTACACTTAGACAGTAAGACTCTCTGGCGCCAATGTCTTTTCTACTTGCCAACAAGTCACTTCAGTATCATAATCATCTGCGCGACGCGAGTACATATACAATTGTAATGCCACGCACTCTTGTCAGGCTACAGGGTACTCATCCATGACCATAAGCAACTCGTCTGCTATATTAGTGTGCATACTTTCCCCAGCGTGTTTGCCTTGCCCCCTTCCCTACCCCATCTGATACGCCCTCTCTTCTAGTCTGGACCTTGTCGCTTATACTCAGCCTCATAAGTCACTACCCCAGCCAGGCACTCGGTCTGTCATTGTTAGCAGGCCTGCTCTAAATTGGCATGTTAACGCTCTGCACTGCCGCCGACTTTGTTACGGCATCGTACTATGACCTGCCCGTGGAACATCAATTGAGTGCATGTCCTGCCGCACATAACTTTTACGTGACCCCTCATACTGCCTTTTGTTGTTGATACTGCACCGCTGCGCTACTTGCCGGCGGATCGCTCATTGTGCGATTGCCCTGCCCACCAGAACGCTGGCTACCAACCTGGCATCACCTTGTGAACTCCTTGACTGCATCGTATGATTATTTACTTGTTGAACTTGTGTTTAGCCTGCCGCCTAGAAAGGCTCTGCTGCCCACTGCATTGCCTCTTTGAAGTCTGACTTGCTTGCAGAACGTACTTCGACTGCCCAGAACTTCGTTCGTATGATTAGTTGTGTGCAAAACTTAGTGTGTTTAGCGTGCCGCCTAGAATGGCTCTGTTGCCCACTGCATTGCCTCTTTGAAGTCTGACTTGCCTGCAGAACGTACACTGACTGCCCAGAACTGCTTTGTTGCCCATTGCATTGCCTCTTGAAACTGATACAGCACTGCACTCTTATTTGTTGGGTGTACGCTTACTGAGCAACTGATAACCCCGCTGCCATCTCCCCTGCCATTATGCATCTCCAGAGTGCAGCATTCATTCACCGTCAACTTGCCTTCTGCCTCTTGATCAATCGTATTGCATATATAGATTCAGCATTACCTAGCCGCAACACCCCCACAGTAGCACCACTACAGAACTACACATGTCTCCCTGTCAGCATTCTGTGCCTCCCAAAACATTGAGCATGCACCCTACCTTGCACGCACAACACCTTAGGGGTACCTTTGACAACTTACACAAATAACTCCCTTTTTATGCTACTATGGATACCCCTCTGACTAACCCTTACCTCAACGACCCAGCTCTTTGGCTACATGACTTCACCAGGAAACCTACACCTACCCAACCTTGCACTGTCTTATTGAGAAATTCTAGACTAGGGTCCAGACTTCCTTACACCTCTTACCATCGTTCCATTAGTGCCCAGCCTGCCAAACCATCTGACATCAAGCCCACAGCAGCCACCCATCACCATAATCCCATCCCCCCCATGGCCACCCTCTCCTTGAACACACCTTCGCTGGCACCCACCCCTGATTCATGCACCTCTCCGGTCACTACACAACCCTCAACAAGTATTAAGGCAGCATTGATTAATTCCACGTCTCTCACAGCCCATGCCCTTGACATGGGTGATCTTATTACTACTCATGACCTGGACCTTATAGCTGTCACTGAAACTTGGCTCCATACAGCCTCAGGACCCCTGCTATCCCTTGCACTCCCTGAAGGCTATACGATTATCAGAAATGACCACAATACTGCTCAAACTAAAGGCGGAGGTATAGCTCTTATCCACAAAACCGCGTTAAATTTCAGGCTTTCCACTCCGTGCCAATTCAAATCAGCAGAATCCCTCACTGCGAAGCTCGCCATCTCCCCCAAACAGACCATCACCTTCCACATTACATACAGACCCCCACCCCCCATATCAACCTTTACTGAGGATCTCGCCCATACCCTGTCTGAAAACACCAAGACGACCTCTCAAATCATCGTACTAGGTGATTTCAACTTAGGCCTCTTTGACCCCAACGATGCATCTGCCCGTGATGTCAATAGCTTACTACTCAATCTAGGCTTCACACAACGTGTTACCGCACCTACTCACTCTAAGGGCAGAATCCTAGATTGGATAGCTGACCTTAACTGTGACTCTAAGGTCAAGTCCAACTTACCATGTGCCTGGACGGACCATCACCTTATCACATTTAGCATCCCCTCTAAAACCATCCTCTCCACCCCTAACATAGTACCAGCCACGTCCACCAGGAATAAGCGCAACATAACTTGCACCAAACTCATCCCACTCATCCTCCCCGTCCTCCATGATCTTGCCTCTGCATGCTCTGACCCCACTGTCTTGGTCGACACTTACAATCAGACCATGCTAAAGGCACTCTATCTCATCGCTCCCTCCAAATTACGTAAACCTAAACCCCGGGCTCATCTTAACACCTGGTTCACGCCTCAGCTAAGAACCCTACGTAAGTAAAAAAGAACCCTTGAAACTCGCTGGAGAAGCCATCCCACGGAATCTAATAAAGCAAACATGGCAGTAGCTACTTTAAATTACAAAGAAGCCATACTATCTGCCAAAAAAGAGACATACAATAAATGTATTGAACTTGCCCAATCCAACACCAAGGAGCTATTCAAAATTTTAAAGGAACTGGAATCCCCTGCAACTCCTCCCGACACCTGTTCCAAAGACAGCGCTTGGTGCACAAACATCCAAGAGGCTCTCCTGGGAAAAATCACTATACTCCAAACCAAAATGAATGAGAAAAAATAAAGCCTACGCTCATTTATAGCACAGCTTGCCCCTCAGGCTAACTACAAACCCAATACTGTATCTTCGCAACCATTCTGCTTCTCTCCCGTCTCTACTTCTGAAGTTGAACACATCATTAACAGCCTTAAGCCTTCTAACTATCGGGGAGACTCTTGCCCTGCCACCATCATCAAGGAGGCCTCACACCACCTGGCGCCCTTCACCACTACACTCAAACTCCTCCTTCAAGTCGGGGATCGTCCCTGACAACCGCAAGGATGCCTGGGCTATTCCCCTTCTGAAAAAACCCACCTCGGACGCTAACACTCCTACCAAATATAGACCAATCAACACGGTGCCATTTCTTTTAAAAATTCTTGATCGAGCGGAATACCGGCAGATCCAAGATTGTCTTGAATACAACCTCCTGGGTCTTAGGCAATCTGGCTTACGCCCTCGCCATGGCACAGAAACTGCGCTACTAGACTTAAAAACACAAGTCGAAGACCTAAAAGATAAGGGAAAATTGGCTTTTACTACTCTTAGACCTTTCCGCAGCATTCGATTTAGTCAATCATCAAATCCTCTGCCACCACCTCAAATCAGCGGCTAACTTTTCTGAGAAAGCAACAGCTTGGATTACGTCCTTCTTAGATAATAGATCCATGAGGGTCTTCTCCCCCTCCGCCACTGCTGAACCTTCCCCGTCACATGTGGTGTCCCCCAAGGATCTTGTGTGTCCCCGACACTCTACGTCTTCACAAAACCTTTGACATCCTGGACCGCATGGGCATCACGTACACTAATTACGCGGACAATACCCAAATACTTATTCCCATCACAGGCAACTACAAAACTGACACCCTAGCTATCGACGCCATTTATCAAGTCATCCAGGCCTGGATGGCTCAGCACAAACTGTGCTTAAATGACGAGAAGACTGAGCTCCTCATCTTAGGTTCACCCCAAAAACTCAGTAAACTTGACTCTTCATTCAAGTCCTTCACCATCGATGGCAACTCCATCAAAGTGCCAAGGACACCAAGACCTTAGGTGTTTACCTTGATTCCACCCTCTCCTTATCTAGACAAACTAATGCAGTCTCTTCAGCCGCATCTTACACTTGCAAGCTTATCACAGCTTGCCGCCCATTCCTTGCTACTGCCATTTGCACAACTTTAGCCAGGACTCTAGTCCTCTCCAAAACTGATTACTGCAATGCCCTCTATCTGCGCACCAACCAATGCAATATCAGAAAATTTCAAATCATCCAAAACAATGCTATTAGAGCGGCCCTGAACATTCCTAGAACTGCACACATCTCCGAATACAGACTGAGCCTCCGCTGGCTCTCAGTTACACAAAGAGTCTCTTAAAGCCCTAGCACTCACACACAAAAGCATCGCTAACCTAGCCCCTAGCTACCTGTCCAACAGGTTCACTTTGCACTCAGCTGCAAGACCTCTCAGAAGTGTACACTAATTGCCTTGTCATCCCACGGTTCAAACTCCATAAATCGTGAGGTTGCAGTGTCCCTGTCCTCGCAGCCAAGCTGTGGAACACATTACCTAAACCACTCAGAGCTGAACCCTCCTTCAATGCCTTCAAGCGTAATGCCAAAGCTTGGCTGTCCAACCTCGACCAGATATGACCTTTGACTAGAACACCATTCATGGCATCATAGGCTTTGCACTACATTATGTAATTTCCATTGCATTCTGCTCAGCCTGTGTAAAATGTATACCTTTGATTATGTCACATGCATATTTTGTATATTCTAAATGTAAATACTTTATGTAAGCTGACTAAATAATGCGCCCGTATGCCCTCGGGCCTTATGCGCTATACAAATAAATAAAATACAAATACAGTCTTGTAGCCCGCCAAAGGCATACAAAAAAGGAACGAAATCTGGTTTAGCGCGCAGAGAGAAACACTAGAAGGACCTTTCCAAAAATAAATGGCGAAAAAAAAAAGACCAGGACCCGTTTAAACAAAGGGGCTTAAGGCGCCATCTTGAAAAACATGGCTCCCGCGATTTTTAGCTACCGGTGTTCGCGGTCGGGGAAAATCATGGTAGCTCGTAAAACCACTGCCACCAGCCATTTCGATAAAAAAGGCTAGCATTTGACTGCTACATGAGTGTCTAGACAAAGGGGATACTAGGTAACCCCTTCAGTACTCTATAGGAAGATAGTGTGTGCTGTGTCTCGGAATGTTAAAAGACTAGTAAAGTCAATTTAACCTTACATTCTCTGGGAAATAGCAATTTTTTTCAGGTTTGGTCCCTTTGTTTCCATGCCTTTGCCGGGCTTCAGGACTGAAGACCGCCTCTGGCGTCCAAATGTTTGGGGTGGGCAGGAAGTGAGGGAGGTGCCCGAAACTCCCTGTGCTTAGTCTCCTAGGAGACCCAAATGCACTCTGGCGTGATTGGCTGCTGACTGTCCGGCAAGGACAGCCACCCTGCTGGGTGAGTGGCAGCTAGGCTGGAATGAATGGGAGAAAACTGTTTAAAAGGCGAGTCTCTTGGCTTGGAAGGCAGAGTTGACCACTGGGACAAAAGAACCGAAGACTAACTGGAGGAGGACGGCTGCTGCAACTACTGGACCGTTGACTTGCCTGGTGGAGCCCTGCTGCAGATCCGAATCGCCAAGTTCATTTCGACAGAGAAGCCCTTCAAGGACGACTTCTTTCTTTGAGTTGGTGGGACTAATCAACTCATAAGCCACCTGGACACCATTCTCAGAGCTGGTTGCATTTTCCTCATAGTGCTGCAGGAACCGAATAGCCAGGGAGAAGGACACCAGTTTGTGTGCTTCAAGACAGCTACCGGAATCGAAGAATTGCCAGCTTTGTGACCAGTCCCTGTGCAGTGCAGGAGTCCCCCAGCGTCCTCCCTCTTGTCCCCACGACTGAGGCTCAGGAAAAGTGAAATCTGCATGAACTGCCAGGGACAGAAATCTTCAGCTGCATCTTTTTCTTCAAATAAGGTACTGTGAAAACCCGACCAAGAGAACTTACCTCTCACCGCTTAAGTTTGTGTAACTTTGGCAACTTGCAGGCCTAGTCAGCTTGTGACCAGACATGTGAACCTTTCTTCCGTGAACTACTTCCGAGAACCGTGGCAAAGACTTTCCCGTTTAAATACCAGAACCGTTTTTACCTATACAAGACACAAGTCTATTGACTTTGGCCTACCTATTGCATTGAATCAACTCCTCTGGTGAACTCAAACTATGTGCACTGTTTTAAAGTAACTCTAATATTCGTTTTATTAACTTATGCCTTTTTGCACCTACTTCAAATGCTCTGAATGCCATTTTGCTCCTATTTCAAAGTAGTTTAAATGTTTCAGAACCGGTTAGTGTGACGTATTGTATGATATTTTTGTGTGATAGTGATTGCCTCCGTTTAGGGAATGTTTTCCAAATGACTGTAATAACTTAAGTGTTTCACCAAGAAACCTTGAGTTTAAGTGTCTATCTGAATACTTGTGATTGTAGACCTCTGTTTAACATCATTACAAGCTCACATTCCCTCTTGAGATGAGCCTGGCTGCTCAGCTCGCTACCAAAAACTGTGTGGTACAGATTTATATCAAAGGTTGGTTTTGTTTACACCTATAGTCCTAGTTGTATGTAGTGGTCCCAAAGGGTACTGCATACAAACCTTGCCTAACAGTAGCTCCTGGTCACAGGTTGATGCTGGACACCCAGAAGCTGCTTTTAGCCCTGCACAATGTATACAAAATTTTGAAAATGCATTCATGGGCAGTGGTAGCTCTCGATAGAGCAAATGCTCTGCTCAATTAGTTGATAATAATTCTTGATAAATCGTGTACCAAAAAAATGAGAAGAGACCTTAAAACCTTTACAGGATGTGGGAACGTTTAGCTGGGAGCCTCATTCCTAGTGAACTGGAAAATGCTTTAGAACGCTGAAACCACCCCAGACCTCAGATTATCCACTGGAGATATAGCGCAATAGAGAATAAATATGCAATTTGTCCTTACCAAGCCTCTTCAATGAAGCCAATCACAAACTTGCGAACGTCGATGGATTTGTCCGATTGGAAGGCAATCATTTCCTAAGAAAAGCAAGATAGTTGATTGTAAGAATTATTGAATTATACTTTGCACGCACAGTTGAAGCTTGCACAAACGCAGAGCTGAACCTGTAGTCAAACAGAGCCATTCAAGTTACTCGGGAGAGGACGGTGAAACAATATTACATTTTAAAGAAAAGATTGTACTTATTTCCCCATGTACTGGACGTTTGTTAGAGAGCTGTAAAACGATAAAACACAACAACCTGACTGTTATTGTGAGTACATAGAAAAAAGTCTTACCGTTAACATGCAAATATCAAAGATCAGTTGCTACAAGTGCCATGGGGTGGCAGATGCGCCCGCAGAGAGGAGGACAGGTGTGTGTGTGGGGTTTAGGTTCGATTTTAATTTTTATGCTAAATCCCACTTGTTAGGGACAGTTTTTCCAAAGTTTATCTAAGGGCTTCATAAAACCATATCTGAGGCAGTACAAAACTCCATTATTAGTATAAGGCTGTACGACCTGAGAACATTTGGTAGCCTAGAACGAGCAGCCAGGGAATCTCATTTCTGAGGCTTGTGGAATCTGCTTACATTCACATGCTATGCAAAGGCCGACATCTAGTGGAAGCTGCAGAATATTACAGTTGTTTTTGAAACTCGAAAAGGGACATCGACAGGGCGTGCCAGTAATACTATGCATAGTGTGACCTCCACTGTACCCCTAGTCCTTCACGCGTCTAGGTCCCTCAGATTTTTTTGTTTCCGACAAGAGGTAGCATGAAGTGTAGCTTGAGTATAGGTGTGTCCAAGCAGATAAGTATGAGAGAAACTCATAACATCTATGCACCTTTTCCCCGGGGAGCAATGGTGGGCGCATGTGAATCTAAGCAGATACAAGTATCAGAAATACGATTACGGTGAGTAATGTATCCCTTCTGAGGCTTGTGGAATCTGCTTAGATCACATGCTATGCATAGATTAGCGAGCAGTGTTAGGAGAAGGTGGTGGGTTGAGAGAAGGAGCAGCAGCAAATAGATGTTTTAGAAGCGCTTGTCCCACCTGTGTATCTGCTTTGGAATGCGTGTCAATGCAGTAGTGCCGAGTGAAGGTGTGTACTGAGCTCCGTTAGGGAGAATTCTCAGAAATGTGCCAATTCCTCTCCACCTTAGAAACCCCCAGCAACTTTGCTGGATTTTGGGACTTCAATTTTTAACCTGGAGAGAGACAGACCCTTTTTCCCCCCACTCTCTCGTGTATTGTAATGTGATTTTGAACTCTGTGTTTCTTTTGGTTGTGGATTCTTAAACTCCATAGGCATCATCTTTTTACATTGTGTCACACAGCACCTCCAGTGCAGTGGCACAGGGAAGTCTTTCAGATTTCCCCAAGGTTTAAATTCCTCTCTTGGATAAGACATGCATTACTCGCCGTAATAGAATTTATGTATCTGCTTAGATTCACATGCTGTGCATATAGTCCGACATCCAGTGGTAACTGCAGAGTATTGCATCTTGTCTTTTGAGGATCGATAGGGGACGTTGACATGGGCGTGCCTGTAACACTATCCCTAACATGACGTGTAGTGTACCCAAATCCCTCACGCGTCGAGGTCCCTCCGATTGCATTATTTCTACCATGAGGGAGCCTAATGACTATTGTGAGTGCATAAAAGAGATAAAGTAGTAAGATGCCTATGTTCCTTCCACCCGAGCAGGGAGGAAGGGTGGGCGCATGTGAATCCAAGCAGATTCAATCATCAGAAATGCATGTCCCCTGATGCTTGTTAATCTGCTTAGAATCACATGCTGTGCATAGACTAGCGAACAGTGACCAGAGTTGGAGGTGGGTTGTGAGAAGGAACAGTAGTGAAAAGATGTCTTAGTACTGCTTGTCCCACCTGAGAATCAGACCTAGAATGAGTGTCTAGGCAATAGTGTTTTGTAAAAGTGTGTACAGAACTCCAGGTTGCCGCTTTGCAAATGGACTCAAGAGGGACATTTGCAATGAATGCTATGGAAGCCTCAGTGCCACGAGTAGAATGTGCTCTCGGCTTGAAGGGTAGTTCTCTCTTAGCAAGAGTGTAAAAGAGTGTGATGCATTGGACAATCCAACTAGATATAGTGGAGTTTGAAACTGCATCTCCTCCTCTTCCTGCTGCCACTGAGACAAATAACTGATTAGTCTTTCTCAGAGGTCTAGTTCTATCCATATAAAACATGACAGCTCTGCGCACATATAGTGTATGCAGGCTCCTTTCTCCTATATTTGAAGGGTTTTGAAAGAACATTGGTAGTTCTATAGACTGGTTGACATGGAATTTTGAAATTAATTTTGGTGCAAACCTAGGATGTGTGCGAAGAACCACCTTATCTTTGTAAACTGTTACAAAGGGGTCTAGTAAAGAGAGCGCCTGTAGTTCACTCACTCTCCTAATGGAGGCGATAGCTATTAAGAAAGCAGTCTTAAGAGTGAGGTCCTTAAGGGATTCCTTGTGCATGGGTTCAAAGGGTGAGCCCATAAGCTGGTAAGTACCACGTTTAGGTCCCATCCGGGAGCTAGGTTGGCTATAGGAGGGTGTATCCTCTTTACTCCCTCCATGAAGGCTTTAATAACTGGGACTTTCCACCATGACAGTTTGAGTTGAGAAGTGGTGTATGCGGAAAGTGCAGCTAGGTGAACTAATAGAATTAAAGACCAATCCTGAGTCTAATAAGTGAGTCAGGTAAAGAACATTATGTGTGGGAGAGCAGTCAACGGGTATACCAGATGGCAAATCTCTTTCATTTGCTAGAATAGCAGTAACGAGTGTTAGGTTTCCTAGCCTCCCTAAGAATGTCCATGCATCTTTGAGGGAGTTGTAAATGTCCAAATTCTCTGACCTCAGGAGCCAGGCTGCTAAGTTCAGGGTCTGCGGGCACGGGTGTAGCGTTCTGCTTTTGTCCTGTGACAGCATGTTGTACGGGCAGGGAAGTTTCACTGGAGGAGATAGAGACATCTCCATCAAGTGAGCGAACCATGGCTGCCGGGCCCACATAGGGGTCACTAGTATCATGGTGACTGGTGCATCTTTGCCCTATCTTGTTGAGAAGGGGAGTCGGGGGGTGGGGGGGAGTGTAAACAAATTTCCCTGACCATGTTATTCAGAGACCGTTCCCTTTGGACTGGTTCTGGGGGTACCTGGAGGCGTAATCGTGGCATTGGGAGTTCTCCGGGGTTGCGAACAAATCTATTTCTGGGAATCCCCATTGTGTGAAAACGTCGAAGATGATGTCTTCTTGTAACCGCCATTCGTACTCTGCGGGCAGAGGGAAGTCTCTGCAGAGTTTGTCTGCTAGCAGATTGAGTTCCCCTGGTACATGTGACAACAGGAACATATGTTTGAGAGCCCACTTCCAGATGTTCTGGGACAGCTTGGACAGAAATGGAGAGTGAGTGCCCCCTTGCTTGTTCAGGTAGTACATGGCTGTGGTACTGTCTGTGAGGACCATCACTGTTTTCCCTTGCAGGTGTGTCTGGAAAGCCTTCAGTGCTTTGAAGACTAGCAGTTCCAGCAAGTTTATGTGTTTGGACGCTACACTCTGAGTCCAAACTCCGTGTACAGTGTGATGGGATAGGTGAGCCCCCCCCCCCATCCTGTGAGGAATGCGTCTGTCGTTAGAGTGGCCTCCACTGCGGGGGTGGTGAATGGTTTCCCCATTACAAGGTTTTCCTTCGACCACCACCGTAGCGAGAGAACCAGGGCCTGCGAGACCACCACTAGATCGTCCCATTGTCCGCTGGCCTGACACCACTGGCTGTTGAGCCACTCTTGCATTGGGCACATGCGCAGACGCGTGTGACGTACCAAATATATACATGACGCCATCATTCCTAGCAAGCGCATTGCTTTGCGTACCGTCACCTCTCGACCGGCCACATATGAGGGATCTGAAAAAGCATATTTTGGACCCTCTCGGAGGGGAAGCCGAGGCCGTCCTTTGTTCGAATTAGAGCCCTTAAGAATTGTTTGATCTGGCTGGGGTCTAGGCTGGACTTCTACTCGTTGATGGAGAAGCCCAGTTGGAACAAAAGGTCTACAGTCTTTTGGGTATTTGAGAAGCATGTCTTGTAAGAATCCCCTGTTATGAGCCAATTGTCGAGGTAAGAGTATACCGGGATAGACAATCTGCGCAGGTGGGCCGCTGCCACTGCCAGTACTTTTGTGAATACCCTTGGCGCTGACGCTATGCCGAAGGGTAGCACTCTGAACTGGTAGTGTTTGCCCTCCATCATGAACCTGAGGTATTCTCTGTGTGCTGGCAACATTAAAATATGAAAGTATGCATCTTTCATGTCCAGTGTTGTCATGTAATCGCCCAGAGAAAGTAGGGGGATTACTTCCTGTAAGGTCACCATGCAAAATTTGAGGTTTGACAAATTTGTTAGCTGGGCGCAGATCTAGTACAGGGAGCATGGTTAAATCCTTTTTGGGTACAAGGTAGTACACTGAATAAATACCTTCCGTTACCTGTGATAGAGGCACGACCTCTATTGCTTCCTTTAGTAGCAGCAGTTCCACTTCTTGAAGAATTGTGAGGTGCTCCAGTAATAAGCGTCGTCCCCTTGGGGGTCTGTACTTGGGGGACCGACTGAATTCTATGCAGTAACCGCGGGCTATGGTTAACAATACCCAGCGGTCTGATGTTATTCCCTCCCATGGGTTCCATGTAATGTCGCCACAAAAATATCACCGAAAAATGGCCGTTTTTTGTGGCAACATTATTGCATGGAACCCATGGGAGGGAATAACAGACCGCTTTTTTTTTGCCCTTCCCCATATATATCGCCACCCATATAATATCGCCACAACCTTTTCCCGGCGATATTATTTACGGCGACTATCGAAAATGGGCGTCGACACAGGCGTGCCAGTAATACTATCCCTAGTGTGACGTCCACTGTACCCAAGATCCCTCACGCGTCCGGGATCCTCAGATTGTATTTTTTCTGACATGAGGAAGCATGAGGAGTAGCGTGAGTACAGATAATCCAAGCAGATAGACAGAAAGGTAAGACTACAAGTAATCATGCGCCTTCTCTCGGAGGGGAGGAAGGGTGGGTCGCATGTGAATCTAAGCAGATACAAGCATCAGAAATATGATTACAGTGAGTAATGTATCCCTTCTGAGGCTTGTGGAATCTGCTTAGATCACATGCTGTGCATAGATTAGCGAGCAGTACCCGAAGAAGGAGGTGGGTTGTGAGAAGGGTCATGAGCAAACAGGTGTCTTAGAACCGCTTGTCCCACTTGTGTATCTGTCTTGGAATGAGTGTCAATGCAGTAATGCTGAGTAAAAGTGTAGCTGCTTTGCAAATGGTGTCGAGGGGAACATTTGCAATGAAAGCCAGAGTGGCACCAATGCCTCTAGTAGAATGGGCCCTTGGCGTAAAAGGCAGAGTTTTTCCAGAAAGAGAGTAACACAGCTGTATACAGTTGATAATCCACTTCGAGATCGCGCCTTTAGAGACGCAATCCCCCTCTCTGCCTGTAGCTACGGAGACAAACAGTTGATCTGTTTTTCTTAGCGGTCTGGTTTTATTTACATAGTAGAGGACCGCCCTACACACATCAAGGGTGTGTAGTTTCACCTCAGCCGAGCTTTGCGGGTTCTGGAAGAAAGCCGGAAGCTCGATGGACTGGTTTACATGGAACTTAGATATAAATTTAGGTGAGAACCTAGGGTGTGTGCGTAAAACCAGTTTGTCTTTGTGGATAATAAAGAAAGGATCCTGCACTGACAGAGCCTGAATTTCACTGACCCTTCTTATGGAGGTAATGGCTACTAAGAAGGCCGTTTTATAAGTCAGGTGTTTGAGACTACTTTTATGCATGGGTTCGAAAGGGGGGCCCATGAGCTTAGCTAGCACCACATTGAGGTCCCATCCTGGCGGTGGGTTCGAAATAGGAGGGTGAAGTCTCTTTACTCCTTCCATGAAGGCTTTAACTACTGGTACTTTCCACCACGATACTTTGTTATGGGATGTGGTGTAAGCCGAGAGGGCTGCCAGGTGTACTTTCAGAGAGTTAAAAACCAAACCTGTGTCCAGCAGGTGGAGCATGTATGTTACTACGTTGGAAGGAGTGCAATCAACTGGGTTGATTTGTTTATTCTGGCACCAAATAACGAATCTCTTCCACTTGACAAAGTAACAGTGCCTTGTGTTTGGTTTCCTGGATTCTTTTAGGATGTCCATACACCTCTGTGGTAAATTGAGATGCCCAAACTCTATGACCTCAGGAGCCATGCTGCCAGGTTCATTGAGTTGGGTTCCTGGTGCACTGTTTGACCTTGTTGCTGGGACAGTAGGTCAACAGGCTGGGAGTTTGATGGGCTCGCACAGCGCCATCCTGCGTAGGTGTGGAAACCATGGTTGTCTCGCCCACATGGGAGCAACTAGGATGAGCGTCATCGATTCCTTGTTCATCTTGTACACCACCTTCCTGATGAGGAGTTGGTGGAAAAGCGTACGCAAACATCCCTGACCAGTTCATCCACAGGGCGTTCCCTTGGGAGTGTGGCTGGGGGAACCTGGATGCAAATCCTGGGCATTGTTTGTTTTCGCTTGTGGCGAATAGGTCTATAGTGGGGAAACCCCACTGAGAGAAGAGATCTTCTACGATCTCTCTGTGAAGGACCCATTCGTGTTCTTCTGGGAGGGAGTCTCTGCTTAGGGCATCCGCTAGGGAATTGAGCTCCCCTGGAACATGTTGTGCTGATAGGAAGATGTTCCGTCTGAGTGCCCATATCCAGATTTTCTGGGCAAGCTTGGACAGATTTGGCGAACGAGTCCCTCCTTGTTTGTTCAGATAGAACATGGCTGTCGTGCTGTCCGTCCGGATCTGCACCGACAAGTTTAGTAGATGGGGCTCGAACGCCCGAAGCGCTCGGAATACTGCCAGAAGCTCTAGCAGGTTGATGTGGTTCTTGGCTACTGAGTGAGACCAGAGACCCTGAGCTGTGTGGTGGAGATGGTGAGCTCCCCACCCAGTCAGGCAAGCATCTGTAGTTACCACTGCTTGTACTTCAGGATCGTAAAAGGGTTTTCCCCTTGCGAGATTCTCTTTTGTCCACCAGTGTAAGCTTTGTACGAGTGTTGGCGAAACGACCACTAGATCGTCCCACTGACCACTTGCCTGAGACCACTGTTTCGCCAACCATTCCTGCATGGGACGCATGCGCAGACGCGCGTGGGGGACCAGGTAAATGCATGACGCCATCATGCCCAGTAACCGCATTGCTTTGCGTACCGTTATTTGTTGACCTGACTGATAATGTGGAATTTGCAGTAGTATATTCCGAATTCTTTCTTCCGAGGGGAAGGTCAACCCTTTCTGAGTATCTAGGATTGCTCCTAGGAACTGTTTTGAGGTGCTTGGCACCAGACTTGACTTCTTCTCATTGATAGAGAAGCCTAATTCGTGGAGGAGGTCGATAGTCCTCTGAATGTTTGACCTGCAAATTCTTGGGGTTTCCCCCGTTATGAGCCAGTCGTCCAGATAAGGGTACACTGGGATTGCCTCCCTGCGTAGGTGTGCAGCTGCCACCGCCAGTACCTTGGTGAATACCCTTGGTGCTGAAGCTATCCCAAAGGGCAGTACCTTGAATTGGTAGTGGCGACTGTCCACTTTGAAGCGCAAGTATTTTTTGTGCGCTGGGAGCATGGAAATATGAAAATAAGCATCTTTCATATCCAAGGTTGCCATGTAGTCCCCCTTTTTTAGGAAGGGGATTACCTCTTGTAGCGTGGTCATACGGAATTTTTGGGGCTTGACATACTTGTTGGCAGGCCGTAGGTCCAATACTGGGCGCATTGTCAAATCTTTCTTTGGCACAAGGAAGTAAGTTGAATAGATACCCTTGTTTACCTGGTGTCCTGGGACAAGTTCTATCGCGTCCTTTTCTAGCAGAATGGCGATCTCCTCGAGAAGGATCTTCTGATGTTCTAAGGAGTGTATTCTTTGTCGTGGAGGGTGGTTCCGGGGACGCTGCAGTAATTCTATACAATATCCTGTGGACACTGTTGACAGCACCCATCTGTCTGAGGTGATCCCTTCCCAAGCCTGGGTGAAGTTGGAAATGCGTCCCCCTACTGGGGTTGCGTGAGAAGGGACCCTGAACTGAGCGTCACTGCTTTGGCGGAGGCGTGCCACCTCCCTTGTTGGGGCTGCCTCTGCCTCTTCCACGACCTCTCTTGTTACCCTTGCTGTAACTTTGGGTAGACTGCTGGTTGTTGTTCCATTGTGTACCCTGTCCTTGGGCATAGTTGCCTCTTTGTGAATTTTGGCCGCGTGGGCGACGAAAATTACTGTTCCCCCTCTGGTTTGGGGGTTTGTTGGTAAGCTGGCCAAGGGATTTGAGAGTCTCGTACTCGTCCTTGGAATTCTTAAGTGCGTCTTCGACCGCTTTCCCAAACAATAGATCGGGTTCCACCGGCTTGTCTATTAATGAAGCCTGTGTTTCTGTTTTGAACCCCGACTGCCGTAACCACGCATGTCTCTTGATAACAGTACCTTCTGCTATCAATCTTCCTGCGTTGTCTGCAGCGTCGAAAGTTGCTTTTAATATGCAACCAGACACGGCTCTTCCTTCTGCCGAGATCCGAGCCAACTGGCCCTTTAACGGTTCAGGAGCAGAGGCTATGAGCGTCGCGACCTCTTCCCATTGATGGCAGTTGTAACTTGCCAACAGGGTGGTGGAGTTTGCAATCCTTGCTTGGTAGGCGGACGTTGAGGCTACCTTCCTGCCAAACCCGTACAGTCTTTTGCTCTCCTTGTCGGGAGGAGCTTCTGACGACGATAAGGGTGTCCCAGCCCTCTTCCGAGTGTTGGTAACCACTAGTGAGTCTGGTTTAAGATGACCTCTTATATAAAGAGGGTCAGACTGGGCTGCCCGAAAAAGTTTTTCGACTCTGGGGTTGACGGCTCTGGTGAGGTTAGGATTCACCAGGGATGGATCTATTCTACGTTGGATGGATTTAAGGATAGGGATGGTCTGAGCGACCGGCCTCCTCTCTCCCACCAACTCCTCTGCGAAGTCCCTTTCCTCCTGTACACCGTGGGTGTCGATGTGAAAATGTTCTGCTGCGCGAGCAAGAACTTCATTAAGGAGGGGTTGGTTATCAACTGGCGAGTCGGTAACTGGGGCTTCGCTCTCTACCGGGGAATCTACTCTGTAAATTTCCTGCTCATCTTCTACCTCCTCCAGGTCCTAATCCTCCGCATAGTATTCAGACCCGGTTCGTTCCTCCATAATTGTAAACTCCTGGTCCCCTTCAGGGAAAGGTTGTCCTTGGTATCTGGGGTGTGGAGTAGAGTATGGAGTAGAGTAAGGCTGCACCTCGAAGGGGTCAGGTCTTTCGACCCGGGCCTTTTTACTTAGGGGGATAGGATCAGAGGAGCCTGAGGGTGTGGCCCCTGGAGGGTCATACGAAAGGAAATGTTCTGGGTTTTTGTCATAAAAATCAGCTAAGGAAGACATCCTTGACATGACCCTGTCTATGTCCTCACTGGACCATTCTTTGGAACAGGGTATGACTTTAGTAGGCAACTTAGAGGACTTATCAAGGGTACCCTTGCTTGATGTTGATGTCCCAGTAGATTTATGTTTATGTGTCTGCTTGGGGTGGAAGGATGGTCTTACAGGAGTGGAAGGCTGAGCTTTCCACTGTTTCCCTCCCTCCCCGTGCGTGGAAAAATGTTTCCCTGCCCCTTGGAGGCCCCAGAGACTTTCGACGCCTGGCGCCGAGGGTCGGGAGAGGTATCTTGCTTCGAGCGTGGGGCCTCGCTGGTGTTAACTGCGCTCTCGGTCTCTTGGAGCGCGGCCTGGGGGTGGAAGTCGTCTTCCAACGATCGAACTTCCGTTAATCTAGGGAGTGAGGCACTCTTGGCAAGAGTGGATGATTGCCTTGCGTCATGAGGCGATCTCGATCGAGAGCGCCCAGAGGACACCGAGTCGGACCGTTCTATCCGTGCCTCTTTCCGAGAAGTCGACGTCGTCGAGGTTCGGTTGGACTTCGTGTGTTTAGTGTGTGTAGGGTGTGTAGCGCTTGCGTCGCCGGGGGTCTTCCCCATAGCCGCCCTGCCGGACAACCTTCCGAGGTCGGGGACCTGCGCTCGGCAGTCTTTCGACGCCGTAATGCCCTCGCCGTCCGAAAGTACGGCGTCGCTGCCATCGCTGAAGGCGCCCTCCGCTGCCATGGCTGCCTCCCTGGCGTGGTGGGCCCAACGCTTTGTCGAACGGTCCTTAAGTGTCTTAGGCTTAAACCTACTACACGCTCTGCAGTTCGCTTCGGGGTGGTCCCTCGGCAAGCAGAGATTGCACGTGGCGTGCCTGTCGACCCAAGGGTATTTGCGGTTGCACTTGGGGCAGAATTGGAAAGGAGTACCCTCCATACGCACCTTGAGGCAGCGGGCTGGTAAGTGTTGGAAATATATAAGGTGTACCTATATACCAAGAGTGAAGAGTATGTACCACCCCCCACTCTCCCTACTTGCAGGGCCGAGGCCAGCGGCCTACTAGGCCCGGGCCGAGGCCAGCGGCCTTCCGAGGCCCAGATCCGTCGTGCAGCAGCCGACGGTCGATGTCTTCTCCAGCCGTCGTCGAGTGTCGATGGTCGACGTTGGGGTGGGGAAGGATGTCAATAAATAATTTTAAATTGCGATAATTAGCAAAAGTATGGCTAAGGCCAGGGGACTCCGCAAGATGCTTCCGACCAGTATGGCGGAAAAAAACAATCTGAGGATCCCAGACGCGTGAGGGATCTTGGGTACAGTGGACGTCACACTAGGGATAGTATTACTGGCACGCCTGTGTCGACGCCCATTTTCGAGTTTCGAAAAACAAACTGTAATACTCCGCAGCTTCCACTAGATGTCGGCCTATGCACAGCATGTGATCTAAGCAGATTCCACAAGCCTCAGAATATATATATATATATATATATATATATATATATATATATATATATATATAGGGATAATATTACCCGATACCCTCCCATGCTGGTAGAAAAGATGTTAACCCAGCCCCGACCGGCAATGCATGGGAGGGGACCCGAACCTTCGGGTCATTTGGTATTGGTAGCCGGGGATCCTCTGGGAGTGGGGCCCCGACCTCTACCCTTGCCACGGCGCTGTCCTCTTTGCGTTTACTGGCGACTGGTTCCCTGATTAGTGGACAAGTTGCCTGCAGTGTACTGCTGTTGCTGTAGTTGGCTTTGGCCTCGAAAAAAGCGTTTGTTGCCGACTCCTCGCTTATTGGGAGGCCTTGAGATTTGGTCTAAAGTCTTGAGGGTGTCGAAATCCTTCTTCGTCCACTGCTTTCCCAAAGAGGTTAGAATCCTCTATTGGTTTGAGTGACGCCTGGGTTTCTGGCATAAAGCCAGAATTGCGGAGCCAGACATGACGCTTCAGAAGTATTCCCTAGACTAAAGAACGGCCAGCCGTTTCTGCAGCATCAAGAGTGTTTTTAATGATGCTCTGGTTAACCAGAGTTCCTTCCGTTACTGTGGTCAATAAGCGAGTTCTTAAGGGCTCAGGGACTTCCTCGAGGTCCTGCCGTAATTTGCCCCATTGGGCATCAGCATAACTTGCCAGTAGGGTATTATTATTGGCAATTCTGGTTGAAAAATCTGCCGAGGCTGTAATTCTTTTACCCAGGGCGTAGAGTTTTCCTTCTTTGTCTTGGGGTGCTTCGCTGGTTGACAGCGGAACCCCTGCTCTTTTCCTTGTGGTAGTTACCACCAAGGAGTCTGGAATTGAGTGACCCCTAATATATAATGGGTCTGAATGAGAGGGAGTAAACAGTTTTTCAATTCTGGGATTGACCCCTCTGACCAGTGCCGGTGTAAACAGCAATGGAGTGATTTGTCTCTTAACTGAGGCGAGGAGGGGAATGTTTTGGCTAGTGGGAGGTTTTGTTTTTAATGATTCTTTCTACAAAATCAGTATCGGGAGTAATCTCACCAGTTTCAATCTCAAAATGCGCTGCTGCCTTCCGTAGTAGCGTGTTGAAGGTGGGTTGATCATCTATTGGTGAAGGATTCCAGACCTGTGTGGTCTGAGGAGAATGAAGGTTTATGATCTCAGGGTCTGTAGACTCTGTTGGTGACTGCCAAGGCTGTGAGCCCCCTTCATCTGGGTCTTCCTCGAAGCCCCCACCACCCATGTCAAGGTTTCCCTCAAAACCTTCTTCCTCGAGGTTCTGTTGGTCTTCACCATCCAAGAATTCCTCGTCCTCTTGGAAGTGAGGGTCTTCTTCAATGAGGTCATAAGTATGAGATTCCTCCTGAAAGGGGTTAAATAGTTTAGGATATTTAGCCCTGGGTCCTCATGAACTCCCTCCCTTGGCCTCTTGGGAGTTTTCAGTTCAGGAGTGGACATAAATCTAACCAGTTTCTCCATACACGATAGGAATCTCTCAAGAGTCCAATGTTGTAACCCTGAACGGTCTAGAGGCGAAAAAGGAGGCTGTTCTTCCTGTAGCCGTCTTGGTCTGTCCCATAACGTCGAGGCATTGTCAGCGTTCCCTGACCTTGTGAGCAGTTTGACATATCACTCGCCGTCCGTTTTCTGGCCGTCATAGGAAACTATACGGGGCAAGCTCTCGACGATTGGTTTCTCCATCGAAGGTTCGTCTGGCGTCGTGCTGGGCGGTGCCGAGTCTTTTTCGGCAACGATAGCACTCTTACAAGGCGCGTCGCATGATGTTTTGGTGGCAGCGCCCTTGTCTGTAGGTAGCCCAGTCGCTAGTCGCGGTTGCGGTGGCGGGGAGGGCTTGCGACCCTTACGGTCGGTGGAGGACGCCGGTGGGTCCGGCGTCTCCGTTGGCGTTATGGCTTCGACGAAGAAGTGCCGTGGGTTGTGTGTTTATGTTTATGCCTTCTGTGTTGGTCAGTGTCGCCGGGGTGTTCATCCCCATAAGTAGGGCGTTAGCCGAACTTGTCGGGGACGGGGACAGACACCGAGGAGCGGGTACGCTCCCTAGAGAGGTCTACGACTTCCGAAACGGAGGTCGGGTTATCACTATCCTCGTCACACTCGGCGGCAGTGGGTGAGGAATCAGCTCTAGACATAGCGTAGGCTGCCCACCTCTTAAACCCTGCGGTCCTTTAAAGTTTTCGGGCAAAGTAGTTCACAGGCCGCACAGCCTTCCTCGTCGTGGTTGAGGGGTAAGCAACAGTTACACCGCTTGTGCTCGTCTTTCCATGTAAATTTGCCCTTACAGCGTGGGCAAAATCTAAACGAGTCCTCTCCATAGCTGAGGATATAGATGATAGTGATAACGACCCGGAAGGAAAGGGGGGAAAAGGAGAAAGTCGTTCTTAGAAATAGAAGAAATGTCCCATGACCCACTCTACCTACTGTATAAGGCCGGCGAGGCCAGGCCACATGTTCAGCAGCGCCGAAGGATCTCCTCCGTCTAAGTCACCGCCGTCAAAGTTCTTACTCGGCGGTGAAACAGCTTCGCAGCTTCGACATCGAAGGAGGGATCTAATGCAATGTATTTAATAATACCTAACGACCAAAGGGTCGAGTAAATGTTTTTGCAATTTCTCTCGAGGAGCTCTGCGTTGAGGCGACCAATATCTGGGCGGAAAAAAACAATCTGAGGGACCTCGACGCGTGAGGGATTGTGGGTACAATGCATGTCACTATAGGGATAGTGTTATAGACACGCCTTGTCGACGTCCCGTTTTCGACTATGAAAAAAATGCAATACTCTGCAGTGACCACTGGATGTCGGACTATGCGCAGCATGCGATTCTAAGCAGATTAACAAACATCAGAAACAATTATTGCTCCGACGGTGCAAGTCTTTCCACTGATATTTGGCCTTACACAAAGGACAAATTGAGTCCTGTCCATAGCGCAGGATTGATCTACCGACGACAAAACCCAGGGAACAAAGAGGGGAAAAGGAAAGGCATTCTTGATGAATATGACCACCCGACCCCACTCTCCCTACTGTACAGGCCGGCCAGAAGGCCTGGCAATGTGGTCGGCAGCGCCGGCCAGATCAACAGGCGTGGAAATTCCCAGCGGTCTTCGGCGGTGCACAGGATTCAGCCGTCAAAGTGACTTTACGGGAATAAAATGACCAAAGGTCGATAAATATAACAATAACGCAATCTCTTATGAAGAACTCTGCATTAGGGCGACCAGATAACTGGACGGAAAAAAACAATCTGAGGGACCTCGGCGCGTGAAGGATTTTGGGAACACTATACGTCACGTTAGGGATAGTGTTACAGGCACGCCCATGTCGACGTCCCCTTTTCATCCTCGAAAGACAAGATGCAATACTCTGCGGTTACCACTGGATGTCAGACTATACGCACAGCATGTAATTCTAAGAAGATTAACAAGTATCAGAAACTACTGTTTCCAAGAGCAGTGAAGTGAAGTGAATTTGACTTTACTTACACTTGTAACTTATCTTACAATAGGGTGCTGGAGGGGTTACCTAGTATCCCCTTTGTCCCCTTCACATGTAACGTTTTTATGTTACTGTTTCCTCACTGACTGGCTGGTGGCAGTGGTTTACTTTTAACTACTGTGGTGTCCATTTACCGCGGGTTGCGTTCGCAGCTGCAGTAAAGCACCAAAGGGTGCAATTTATGGCCGAATAGCCAGGGAGAGGAACACCAGATTGTGTGTGTTGCTTTTAAGCTGGCCAAGAGCTCCAGTAAGACCCTCCGGAATCCCAGGAAGCAGGATTGACCGAGCTTGAGCCACCTCAACAGAGTGCTGGACCCCAGATGCAAGGAAAGCCCATCTCGACAGCCAGGAACTGTGGTGTTGCTATTTGCGGTAGACGCGAGGAGCTGAAACACCGAAGTGCCACTTGTTTGAAGAATGCCAGTTGCAGTCGGTGACCGTCCCACTGCAGTGCAGGAGTCCCCTGACATCTTCCCTCTTAATTTAATGTCCCCACAAATGAGGCCCAGGAACACCAGGATCTGCAGAGCTGCACAGGAACAGAAGTCATGCTGCCCTTTTTCTTCAACCTAAAGGAAACTGTACAGTCTAAGAGAACTTACCTCTTGTTGTGTAACTGCACTTTTTCTCTGTTGGAGAGAACTGTTGTGGTTGCTCTGTAGAGTTGCTGATAGCTTCTTTACTTCACAAGTCTAAACAGCTTGTGACCCTACTTTGAACTCTGCTTTTCTACCAAGACTTCTAAAACCATTGTGCAAGACTTTTACTTACCAGCAAAGAAGTGCTTCAGCACTTAGAATTTTGCCCAATAAACCTTGGCCTAGCCTGGCTGCCTGAATGACTATTCGGCCCTCTGATATTGTGTTCTATCCTCCTTCCAACTAACTTAGCATTGGGGGGTTACCAAACGTACTTACCTGCTTCAGAAGAACTGTGTGAGCTCTTGTTTTCTTCTAATAACCTTTTTCCTTTGACATATTCCTAAGGCTGATTCTAAATGCAACAGTGATATATTAATGTCCCCAGCACCCTAACTATTGATGTCACCTAAGGGTGGAGGTAGTGTCTGTGGGCCATCCCAAAAGGGTATTTTCCGATTTAGAAATATTAAGAGTGCATTTTTGAAGCGTATTTGAGTGGTGCTGTTATATTGCCTCCTTCTGAAGAAAGCTTACTTAACTGACTGTTAAATAAATTAATAATTGTTTAATCAAGGAACCTTGTGTGTAATAGTTTATTTGAATACTTGTCATTGTGAATCTCTGTGCAACTCCCCTACAGCTCACATTGACCCCTCTTGAGAAGCCTGGCTGCTCAACACGCTACCAAACTGTGTAGTACACGTTTATACCAAAGGTTGGGTTTCCTATTACCTGCCCGTCAGAGTTATTATAGTGCACCCTAAGTGCACTGCATACAAACTTTGCCTAACAATCCTGCCAAAGCTCCCACTTGTGGCAAAAGCACAGCTCCCTGCTGAGTGAGTCTGCAACAGTGTTTTTTATTCCCGCCAGATGGAATGGAATGAGTAACATCCCCTGGGCGACGGCCCAGTGCCACAACTCCTGCCCCTCCTTGGAGAGCGCCGGGGACCTGGTGCCCCCCTGCTTCCTGGAGTGGTCACATCTGCAACCTGCAGAGCCGGACAGGGTAGATGAATGACGACATCATGCCGAGCAGCGTCTTGATGGTCCTCACCTTGGCGATCTGTAGTGTCAACAGCCGTTGCACTTTGCCCAAGATGGCTGCTATCCTCTCCTCAGACAGAGCCGCCAGGCAGGCCACCGTGTTGAGTCTGAACCCCAGGAACAGAACGTTCTGCGATGGAGACAAGCAGGATTTTGCATAGTTCACTGAAAACCTCAGATTCGTCAGTAGCCGGACGGTGCTCTCTGTGTGATCGACTGGTACGTCCTACGACCTAGCCCGGATGAGCCAGTCGTCGAGATAAGGGTATACATGAATTCCCTGTAGTCGTAAATGGACCGCCACCAGAGCCAGGCAATTCATAAAGACTGGCTGCCGACTTCAGTCCGAATGGAAGAGCCTTGAACTGATAGTGCTTCCCTTGTAGGATGATGCGCATGAACCTGCAATGTTTCACGTGAATGGGGACGTGGAAGTACACGCCCTCCAGATCCAACAATGACAAAGCCTCCCTTCTCCAGTTGGACGAGCACATGCTGCAACGTGACCATCCTGAACTTTTGGGAATTGATTAACTTGTTGAGTCGTCGCAGGTCGAGAATGGGCCTCCAGCCTCCAAGTCTTCTTTCTTACCAGAAAGTATCTTGCATAAACTCCGGAGCCCAGGAGTAGTTTTGGAACCAGCTCTATTGCCCCTTTTCTTAACATGGCAGAACTCCCAGCAGCAGCTGGAGATGTGTTGTTCCTGCCAGGCCACCGGTGGTATTCGCTGACACTTTTTGCTGAAACTCCAAAGTGTGTCCATGGGCAAGAGCGTCCAGCACCCATTGATCGGTGGAGGCGGTTTTCCACGCGCTGATGAAATTCGCCAGACGGCCTCCTACCGGGGTTCATCTGACAACTTGTAAAAGGCCCCACACACAGCAGGCCACACGCTAGACGCAATCTTGAGCTCTCCTGAACTGATCACTGTTAGGACAGTTTTTCTGAAGTCCAACTAAGGGCTTAAACCAGTCAACTGAGGCAGTACCAGACTGCACTCTTAGTATAAGGATGTGCCACCCGAGTTCAGGGTAGCCTAGACCGAGCAGCCAGGCTCATCTTAGGAAGGAGAGAGGGCTGTATAATTAGTACAAAGAAATTGTAACACAAATAATGTATGGTAAAAATAAATGGTTTACTTAAATGCAAGTAGGCCCAGATAAATCTTGGGGGAAAGTACCATCACATTATATATAACCCCAATTATATATACAATAACACAACACTATGCTTGAAGGTGCACAGACCAACGCATATAGCCTGTTTTGGAACACCCAACAGTAGTTCTAGGGAAGGCAAAACCAATAGTTACTTTGGGATTACTTACAGTAATACAAGTGTGGTAGACCCTAGTGTTAGGTAAGAATTGGTGCAGTCACACTTTGTGAGACTACACAAGACTTATCTGCTTGGTATTAGGTAACCCACCTTTTGGTATAGGTCTGTACTACACAAGTTGGTAGTGTGAGCAGCCAGGCCTATCTCAAGAGGGGTAAAATGTGAGCTGTAGAGCTCTACAAATGACATTTGTAAATACAAGTAGCCAAGTAATACTTACACTCTCAAGGTTTCAGTTATAAATATACATTTATTTACACATCAAGTTTTAGTTAAGCGTCTTTAAAAAGGCTGTTGGGGGGTGCTGTTGTGCGCCGACTAAGATGGCCGCCTCGGTAACAAGCTGCACTGCAATCATAATCCTAAAGATAAAATGCAGCAGATCGGTGCTTACCCCGTGGTCGGAGCAAGAAGGACCTTGAATCAGAACATTTGGGGCATTGCCGGTACCTTTCCGGATCGAGTAAAGCAGACCGGAACATTGCATGCCTTCTCGAGGCTTCAACGGCCCATACTACGAACACCACCAACCCTTATAGCCAGCCCACCCCCACAGAGACAGGACCCGGCATGGACTCCAGACCGACCAGGCGGAAAGGTGTGGACCTCCACGCAGCACAGGACTGCCAGACGCTGGTACCGAGGCAGCGGCATCAGTCCCCAACACGAGTCAGGGTAAAAGATAAGTGCTGGGTATAGCACACTGGGACGCACAGCCGATTGCCGGGCAGACACCTAGACGCATGCACGCCTGTGTTGCGGCCTGGGAGGCACACCGTAACAAACAAGGTACGGAGCAGTGGGGTGAAGGAAGGGACAGCCGCAGCGTGAAGCCCAGAGGACACTGCGCCGACATACAGCAAAGCGTGGAGCAAAATATACACACGCCGCAAGATATCAGCAGAGCTCGCATTACAAAAGTCAGCGGCCAAGGCGACAGCACCTATCCTCCTCCTCCCCCACTTGCGTCCAACGGAAAGGCAACACCGGCACCAGCTCAGAGGCCAGATAGCTGCCAGTTAGCCCCTGTGTAGCCGCAACCCTCATCATAATAGGGTTAAAACCAGCAGGTCCACAGGACTAAGAGGGAGCGCCACCCACCATTAACTTAGTGCTGAGCTAGGGTCCCCCTCCCTCCCACTGAGACTAGGTCAACACCCGGGCTCCCATGTAAGGACCAGATGACACCACAACGTTCTCCCACAACACACCTAGACGTGTGTCACTAACCTTGCCGGGCGTATGCCCCCAGAAGTACAGACTCCTTTGGTCAATAAGAAACAATAGACTGACCATCACCAGGTCAGTAGACAGAGCCACCACTGGCTACTCCGCATACGGCACACAGTGGGGGTCACCACAATATCAAAGGCCCATACAGCGGAACCCTGCACCTACCAGCATAAAAGGGACCAATCACTCTGGGATCACTTACCTCAATAGGACTGCAACAAAGTGCAGACACCAACGCCAGGCTGCAGCACTTACGGCCAGTCACCAGGTACAGACATGACAAAAGGAGCCAAAAGGGACAGGAAGGGCCCCATGGGTGCCTACACAAGCACAAACCTAGGGGAGGAGGCAACGAGTTCACCACAATCATGTCCGTTACCCAACCAAACTCAAGCAGAGGACCAACCGGACCCATACAGGACGGTTTGAGGCAGTAAACAGCAGACTGGACAAAATAGGTAATATCTCCTCCATTAGAGCAGCCCTACAAAAAGGTGAGCACTAGAGTCACTGAGGTGGACACGAGAGTGAGATCTCTGGAGGACACCACCATAACACATGGCAAAGACATTGAGAGTATCAAGAAAAGCCTAAAAGTGATACAGTCTAAGTGCAACGACTTGGAATCCAGGTCCCGTCGCAACAACATCCGGGTGGTGGGCCTGGCAGAGAAATCCCCAAACACAACAATGGAAGTTTTTCTGGAGGAGGCAATCCGCTCAATGCTGCCGGAAGCCCAGTTTTCACAGCAATTCTTAATAGACCAGGCCCATAGATCCCTGGCACCGCCGCTCAAACCTGGCGCCCCACCACGTACAATTATAGCCTGCCTGCTCAACTAGAGAGACAGGGACCAGATCCTTCGCCGCTCCGTGAGAAAGGCACATTAACTTGCGACTCTATGAGGATCCACATTTACCCAGACTTTTCAAACGCAGTGCAGGCGGCAAGATGCACCTTCGACCAAGTTAATAAGATCCATCCCATACACCATGCTTTGCAGCAGCAAAGCTTCGCTGTCGACAGCAACATGCCGGAAGAGCCCACTTCTTCGAGACTCCTGAAGAGGCCATGGCATCCATCAAGGAAAATATCCCAGCACCACTGAGCCAAAACGGTCCCATACCTTGAGACATATGACCGCAAAAAATAAAAATAAATTGCGACCCAAAGCGCAACCCGTAACGTAACAAAGAGTTCTGGCCACACAGTGCCGCCCACAGTTGCAAGTTGCGCACACAAGTTATGGGAATACACTGTCCAGTTGGGGGGGGGGATGGGGAGGGTGAGGAAACCGGGGAGGGGGGAGGCCCGCTGCCTTAAAAGAGAAAGCAGAGAGTTCAAGGGGGTTGTTTGCTTACTAATTAAAACAGACTGTTACATAAAGCTCAAGATATGCGGACAGTAACTCAGAATGGAAATGGAATATAACACGGACACACCATGTCAACACAAAGGCTGAGTCTGGGGATTAGACTCCTGACATGGAATATCAGGGGGCCGGCAAATCCTATAAAAGCTAGAAAAATTCTGGCCTACGCCAAAAGACTGAATAGATTACTGGTTGTGTTACCCCGATTTTATCCCCTAGGAGAAAGATTGCGCCATAGTTCCACGCACAATGTCCGACCACTCGGCAGTCCTATTAGAACTATTGACAACAGCCTTGGACCAACATTTGTGGTGCTGGCGCATGCCACCACCATACTAAAGGATGACACAGTGATCGAGCGTTTGCGGATAGAAATAATTGGCTTCTTCGTCCGAAACGTGGGCTCAGTAAGTTCTATGTCCTCGGTCTGGGAAACCTTTAAGATATGGCTGAGCGGGCATCTAATGTCACTTACGCTAGGCTCATTACGAGAAATAAGGAGAGATCTAAACCAAGCAGAAAGCACATTGAAGGCCCTAGAGAATGCATAATCCCTGGCCCCTGGGTTAGAAACACTTAGGCTACTACAAGCACAACACACAAAATGTAGAACCCTAGCTGACCGGGAAGTACTATACATTATACAGCCAATAAGGGCCAGGAAATACAGGGAGGGGAATACAGCGAGTAGATCCCTAGCCAATCTCATCAAATCAGAACAAGGGGCAGGACCTATCAAGGGGGTCATGGGTACAGACGACAACACACACAGAAGCCAAAAAGGTCAATGAAGTGTTAGTTTTACTCAAGTTATACGCAAACACAGACCTGGTGACAGCGGACAAACTGAAACAGTACTTGACCTCCTTCCCACTACCCCAATTAGAAATGGATGAGAGAGAAAAATTAGATTTCCCTTTTACTCCCGAGGAAATCGGCCAGGCAATCAAAGATCTGGCTACCGGCAAAGCACCAGGCCCAGTCCGACTCCCAGCAGACTTCTACAAATGTTTCAACACTGAACTGGCCCCGAAATTGTTGGAAGTATGGGAATAGACCATAGGATCCGGTGTACTCCCAGATTCCTGAGCGAGGCCATAAATATAGTCCTGCTTAAACCACACAAGCCCCCAAATGAGCCCACCTCATACCGCCCCTGTCCCTGATAAACTCAGACACTAAACTATTCGCCAAAGCAATCGCCTCTTACCATATATGAACAAACTGGTACCCAGACCAGTCTGGCTTTGTTCCCACACGCTCTACAGGCCTGAATCTCCGCAGATTCTTTGCCATAACATCACAATTGGACCCGAAAGCCAAAACAGTGGCAATTGCACTAGATGCTGAGAAAACATTCGACTGTCTCCTGGAGCTACATGTATGCCATATTGCGAACAATGGGGTTTGGACCCAGTTCCATACGCTGTATCCAAGTGCTATATAACAAATCAAAGCCCAGATTCAGAACAAACAAAAACCCATCACCTGAGTTAACGCTGCACAGAGGCACCAGACAGGGATGCCCTCCGTCACCCCTCATATTCGCCCTCACCATAGAGGGCATGGCGGCAGCCCTACGACAAACACTCATGGTGTGGAATATGAATAAGAGGGCCCCACCCCAATTTATATAATTATACGCCGACCATACCATGCTATAAGAGATCCCGAGACCAACCTCCCCCTGTGATGCACAAATCCTTTAAATTCTCAGGTTACAAAATCAACCGAGCTAAAACAGAGGTCATCCCCCTAATACAGGGCACAGTTAGGACGGCAGCCACAGCACAATTCCGCTGGTCTCCGAACACAGCAGAATACCTAGGCATCAGAACGGCCACGGACAAACAAACTACGCCAAAAAACTATGAACCCTACATGCTGACACACAAGTCTAAATTGAGCGTCTGGAACAGACGTCCCCTGTCATACGGTCGTATCGCCTTTTGAAAATGGTAGTGGTGCCCAAACTACTCTATTTACCAACATCCCAATATGGCCAAGACGCCACTTCTTTGACAAACTACAGAAGCGTGCTTCCAATTTCGTATGGGGGGAGGGAGGGTGGTACAGTAAGGATTAACTGGCACAAATAATGCAAACAGTATGACACAGGCAGTCTGGCCGCCCCAGACTTTCTGCCATACGACCAACTCGCACAGGCCCACTTTGCAAAGTATTGATCAAAGACATGGAGCAATACGCGCATATACAAGTAGAGACGTTTGCATCAGCTCCCACAAACCTACAATCTATGATTTTTGCAAAGGCAAACAAAAATACGGATGAGAATGACCCTGTAACTTGCACAACACGTGCCTGGGCAACGTTCTTCCTTAGGGTGGGGTGCTCGGAACCAAAGTGGCCACACTCTCCCCTTTGGCACTACCCAGACATGTCGCCCACGTTTGACAACACTGCAGAAGAGCTGTGACCCGGGTAAAGAAATGCACTAGAAGCGGTCCAGGGGAAGGTTGGGACTGGACTGAACAAAACACTACAATATCATCGCCTGAGGGCAACTTGCAGAAACAAGTGGTCGTCATTCCCTGCAGCTCCAACCCCACAGCCATCTTGATCAGCACCATCGCGCAAGATGGGCTCAAAGGTAGCATCTCCACGCTATACAAGGCGGTTCAGACATACACACACCCTCAAAGAACGAAATGAAGAGTAAATGGGAGAAAGACCTGAATATAACCATAGAGGACACGCAGTGGGCAAACTACTGTCACTACACCAAGTCCATCTCCCTCTGCACAAACTTTAGACTGATACAATTCGAAATACTAAACCACTTGCCCATAACCCCCAGCAAGATAAGTACATTCGACCAATCCAAGCAGACACGCTGTCCTAAATGCAACTCTCCCGATGCTAACTCGTTGCATTTGTATTGGGAATGACCCCAGTCAGACAGTTCTGGGAGGAAGTGGCCGTCATACTCCGTGACATTCTGGATATACAGATCCCGGCTACCCCACTGAAATTCCTACTGGGTGATATAGGTAAGGCGTCAGTAAAAACACGCAGACTCTTCGCAGTGGAAGGGGCTGTGGCTAAACGGAATATCCCAAAGAACTGGAAGGCAAAGGTGGCACCCATAACCCAGACGTGCTTAAAGACCTGATGAACGTACATGAATATGACAAGACCTATGCTAAAGGGGTAGTTTACACATGCAGACACAAAGACATCTGGGCTCCGCTCCGATGATACCTATCTGACACTCAAGACGACATAGCGAGTGTGGTGGAAACACTCGGTCCCGTGCGAAATGTACCAACTGCCGTGATATAATGATACTGTCAAATGTGATTATATATATATATATATATATATATAAAAAACGGAAATTTAATGTAACCGTGAATTTGTTAAAAATTAAAAATAAATGTTTTACTTTTTTTTTTTTTTAAAAAAGGCTGTTGGGGAGAATTCTCAGAAATGTGCCAATTCCCTTCTACCTTAGAGACCCCCAGCTTTTTTTTTTACTGGACTTTAGGACTATTAATTTCTAACCTGGAGAGATCACAACCTTTTTTCCCCCACTCTCATGTATTTTTCTGTAATTTGGACTGTGTGTCTTTTGACTTTGAAGTCTGACAAGCTCCATAGGCATCATCTTTATATTGTGACACACAGCACCATCAGTGCAGTGACACAGGGGAGTCTCTTAGATTTCCCAAAGGTTTAAATACATTCTCTTGGTGAAACTACGGTTTCCGAGAGCAGTGAATTGAAATTGACTACTTACATCTTGTAACTTTCTAGCCCCCGCACACAATAGGTTGCTGGAGTGGTTACCTAGTATCCCCTTGGTCTAGTTTCTTATGTAACATTTTTATGTTACCCTTTCTACAATTAATGTCTGGTGGCAGTGGTTTACTTTTTCCTACCATTGTATGTTCCTACCGCAGGCTGCAATTGCAGTAAAGCACCCCTAGGTGCCCATTTTGTCAAAATGGCCCGGTTGGAAAGGTCCTTCTTGAGATTTACTCTGCACGTTCCAAATCAGATTTGCTTGCTTTTAGTCTTTTCTCGGGATTCACTGGTGAAGCCCACCTCTGGCTCCAGCATGTCTGGTAGGGGCAGGAAGTTAGGGAGGTGCCCGAAACTCCATGTGCTTAATCCCCTTGGTTACAGGAATGCACCCAACAGAGATTGGCTGGCTGGCTGCGCTTGGAGGACAGCCACCCTGCTGTGAGATTGACAGCTAGGCTGCGAATGAATGGGAGAAACGTGCATAAAAGACGAAGCTTGTTGGCTTGGATGGCAGTCGACCACTGGACGAAGAAATCCGAAGCAGAACTTGGAAGAGACGCCTGTTGCAACTCCTGGACCGTTGGCTTGACCGGTGAAGCCCTGCTGCAGTACTGAAGCTCCAAATTCACCTCGACTAGAGAAGCCCTGAAAAGGACGACTTCTCCCATTGGGTTGGTGGGACCAAATCGACCCCAAGACAAACTTATCTGGACATCCTCTCGGAACTGGCTGTACTTCCATTGCTGCTGCAGGAACCGATTGCCACGAGGAGGAACACCAGAATCGAGTGGGTCGTCTTTAAGTCGGACCAGAGCTCGAGGAAGATCCTCCAGACAGCCATGAAGCAGGACTGACCAAGCCTGAGCCACCTCACAGAGTGCTGGACCCCAGATGCGAGAAAAGTCCATAAGGTATCCGAGAACCGCAGTAGTGCTATTTGCAAGACCCGCAAGAAGCTGAAACCGCAAGTGCCGCTGATCTGAAATTTGACCATTGCTGCAAGTCCCCAGACGTCCTCCCTCTTGTCCCCACGACTGAGGCCCAGGAACAAAAGGATCTGCAGACCTAAACAGGAACAAAAGCCAGCTGGAACAAATTTTTTCAGACCTAAGGTACTGTAAAACTAAGGGGTACCTATACCACTTGTTGTGTAGCCTTGCTAATTCTCAGTTGAGACTGGTCTTGGTAGCTTTTGCATAATTGCTTGCAGCTTTGCCCCTCAGAAGCCTCAGAGCTTGTGGCCCTACAGTGATTTCATTTTCTACAAAGACTTCTAAAACATTGTGCAAGACTTTTTACTTGCCTACAAGAAGTGATTCAGCTCACCTAGACATTTGCTCAATTAACATTGGCTGTCCCGGCTCCCTGAAAGACACTATCCTCTGACTTTGTGCTTTAACTATCCCTCAAACAAAAGTCACACATTCTATAACTTATGTAGCTGGGAAAGGATTAATTTACTTTGCATTGGGGGATCAAAAGTACTTACCTGCTTCAGAATATTTGTTAACCATTGTTTTATTCCCTAAAACCTTTCCTTTGACACCAAATTCAGTATTGCTCTAAATGTACCAGTGATATATCAATGTCCACAGTGTCCTAGTAGCATAAGTCCCCTCAGGGTGTAGGAAGTGTCTGTGTGCCATCCCAAATGGGTATCTACCGATTTAAAGAAACAGTGTGTATTATGAAGTATATTTTTGTGTTGCATATTTTGCTCCCTTCTAAAGAAGGCTTATTCAAACTGACTTAAATAAATAATTGTTTAATCAAGAAACCTTTAGTGTAAGAGTTTATTTGGGTAACTGTCACTGTGAAACTGTGCTACAACCGTACAGCTCACATTGACCCCTCTTGAGATAAGCCTGGCTGCTTAGTCACTCTACCAACTTGTGTAGTACATGCTTATACCAAAGGTTGGTTTAACTATTGCTGAGAGGACAAGGCTGGTGCAGTCTCCCACCTGGTACTGCATACAATCTTGCCTAACAAAGGCAATTGTTTGTAACAATCAAGCAAACTTTGGAATGACTTTTCAAAATCAATTAAGTTGGTGAATACTCTTTGGTTATGCCAATACATTTCTCCTACACCCTGAAGTGACTTCAATAACAAGGATAGTACTGCATGTATCTATAACACCAATATACTTTTCAGACTGAGTTTCAGAAAAGAATGGTTAGGAAAAATAGAAAGGTTAGAACTGTTACTTATAATGCAAAGACAATTTGAATCCTCCAATGAAATCTAGGTAAGCCTTTTGCAGTAGAAAGTGTTCAACACATTTCAACCTAGGAGGGAAACGCAACGCCAAAGTCAATGGATTCAGAAAGGTGCCTTTAGGGAACCAGGACAGCCAAAGTCACAACTTCTATAGTTCTGCTGCACTTCTTAGACGGAAAGTCTTTCACAAAAGTCACATAGTGCAGAAAATAACTGTAGGACCACAAGCTGTTAAGCCTCTGCAAAGGGGTGCTGAAATCAACTCAAAGTTAAGCAAGCGTCAATCTCAACGAGACAGAACGACTTAAGGCAAGAAGGCAAGTACCCCCAAGCCCAAATAGCACCTCTGGTTAGAAGAAACGTGGTCCAGCTGGATGTCGTCTAGCTATAGCCATGCAGGCCCTGGTTCCTGTGCCTCAGTCGTGGGGCCAAGAGGGAGGACGTCTGGAGAGCTCCTGCGGCAGTACTCGGGAAGGGCCGACAGCTACGGGCTCTCTTCATTTCAGCAGCACTTTGCGGTTTCAGCCCCTCGCAAACAGCACTGATGTAGATCGAATATCTCCGGTGGGACTTTCCTTGATCCCTCGGTCCAGGATTCTGCTGAGGGAACTCTGGATCGAGATTTCCTGCTTCTGGAGTGTCCTTGGGAGGCTCCTAGAGCTTTTGGCCGGATTAGTTCAGCAGCAAATTGCACTCAGTTATGGACACTCGTCTGGCATTGGGTTTCTGCAGCAACAGAGAGGCAAAGCAAGTTGAGGATTGCGCCAAAGTGGAGTTCTTCTCAGGGTTAGTTGGTCCTACTAACCCAAGTGGAGTAGTCGTTCCATCCGGATCTTCTCTGTCGAGGTGAAAAAGGAGGTCAGCACAGCAGCAGGGCTTCACTGGGCAATTCAAGGTGCAGGAGGTTGCAGCAGGCTTCTCTTCACAGTTTCTTCATCGGATGTTTCTTCCAGCGATCGACTGCCTCTAGTCCCAAACCCTTGCCTTTTAAGCAAGGTTTCCCATTCATGCACAGCCTAGGCAGTCAACCACACAGCAGGGTGGCTGTCCTTTCAGGACAGCCAGCCGACCAATCAGGACTGGTTTCGTTCAGGCACACCTAGAGACACAGGACAGGAGTTTCGGGACCCTCCCTCACATCCTGTCCTTCCAGACGGTTAGGCACGATTGTATGCAGTACCCTTTGGGTGCACTACAACAACCCTGCCCTCCTGGCAATAGGAACCCAACCTTTGGTATAAGCTTGTACTACACAGGTTGGTAGCATGTTGAGCAGTCAGGCTCATCTCAAGACGGGTCAATGTGAGCTGTAGGGGAGTTACACAGATTCACAGTGACAAGTATTCAAATAAACACTTACACACAAGATTTCTTGAATAAAAAATGATTAATTTATCAGTCAGTTAGAGTAAGCCTTCCTCAGAAGGGGACAATATAATAGCAAAATACACACTCTTAATATTTCTAAATCAGTAAGTACCCTTTTGGGATGGCCCACAGACACTACCTACACCCTCAGGTGACTTCAATAGTTAGGGTGCTAGGTACATTAATATATCACTGTTGCATTTAGAATCAGATTTAAGAGTTTGTCAAAGAGAAAGGTTATTATGACACAACAAGAGATCTCACAAATATTCCTCAAAGCAGGTAAGTACTTTTGTAAACCCCCCCAATGCAAAGTTAGTTAACCCTTTCCTGGAAGGAAGACCAAACACATTCACAGAGGTAAGAAGAGTCATTCAGGGAGCCAGGCTAAGTCAAAGTCAATTTGAGCCAAAGTCTAGGTGAAACTGAAGCACTTCTCAGAGGTAGGTAAAAGTCTTGCACAATGCTTTTGAAAGTCTTTGTAGATAAGCCACACTTAGAATTGTGAACATTGGCCTGCGTAGCATCTAGATAAGATTGTGAATGTTAGCATGCCTGCACTTGGGTGCAACTTGAATGTTAGCATGTGCCACACTTAGAATTGTGAACATTAGGCTGCGCGGCATCTGGATAAATTTGAGAGTTTTAGCATGCCCACACCTAGATAGAATTGTGGACATCAGCCTGCGTCGCATCTAGATAGGATTGTGAAGGTCAGCAAGTGCTACACTTACACAAACTGTGAATGTTAGCATGCTAAAAGTCAGGTAACCCATTAACCAATATAGGCTCAAACCCTTTGCATACTTATCTCACTCAAAAAACCTCGCACAACAAGCCGCACGCACTTCACAACACTGCAACACCACAAGCCGCACCAACAGCACACGCGGACTGACACTGATCCAATACTCGCACCAAATGTCAGCACCCAGTGTATACCGAGTTGAAGCTGCCAACAGAACACCACTCCTCTCACTATCCTCCTCCCTCTTCACCTTACTAACCCATCCCACCTTATCGTTTACAGATCCGCCAGAGCGCCTGCGGACCAACTCCGTTGGCGACGGTGCGTGGTACAAATACTGTTAACATTTAACAAACGAATTGCAAGTAGCGCCACAAGCTGTTTAGGCTTGGGAGGTAAAGAAGCTGTCAGCAACTCCACAGAGCAACCGCAACAAGTCTCACCAACAGAGGACAAGTGCAGCTACACAACAAGAGGTACGTTCTCTTAGACTCTACAGTACCTTTTGGTTGAAGAAAAGTGCAGCAGAGGACTTCTGTTCCTGTGCAGCTCTGCAGATACTGGTATTCCTGGGCCTCAGTCATGGGGACAAGAGGGAGGACTTCTAGGGACTGCAATGGAATGGTCACCGACCGCAACCGGCAATCTTCAAACAAGTGGTACTTCAGTGTTTCAGCTCCTTGAGTCTACCGGAGATCGCAACACCGCGGTTTCTGGCTGTCGAGATGGACTTTCCTTGCATCTGGGCTCCAGCACTCTGTTGAGGTGGCTCAGTCAGTCCTGCTCCCTGGGAGTCCTGAGGATTTTCCTGGAGCTCTTCGCCAGCTTAAAAGCAACACACACAATTGTAACTTTCTAGACCCAGCAGACCCTATCTTACAATAGGGTGCTGGAGGGGTTACTTGGTATCCCCTTTGTCTACCTTCTCATGTAGCATTTTTATGTTACCCTTGCCTCACTGAATGGTGGCAGGGGCTTACTTTTAACTACAGTGGTGTGCATTCACTGCGGGCTGCGTTCGCAGCTGCAGTGAAGCACCCAAGGGTGCCATTTATGTCAAAATTGCCCTAGTCTTTATTTCGCCATTTCTTTATGGAAAGGTCCTTCTTGAGATTTACTCTGTGCACCAAACCAGGTTTAGTCCCCTTGTTTACTTTGCCTTTGGCGGGATTCAAGAGTGAACACCCACTCTGGCTCCAGGGTGTCTGGCGCGGGCAGGCAGTGAGGGAGGTGCCCGAAACTCCCTGTGCTTAGTCTCCTAGGAGACCTAAATGCACTCTGATGATTGGCCGTCTGACTGTCCGGCAAGGACAGCCACCCTGCTGGGTGACTGACAGCTGGGCTGGAATGTATGGGAGAAACATGCATAAAAGGTGAGGCTTTTTGGCTTCGAAGGCCGTCGACCATTGAACGAAGGAACCGAATAAGAACTTGAAGAAGACGCCTGCTGCAACTCCTGGACCGCTGGTTAGCCCTGTGCAGCGCTGCTGCTGTGCTGAAACTCCAAATTAGTATTGACAGAGAAGCCCCTGCAAGGACGACTTCTCCCCTGAGTTTGTGGGACCAATCAACTCCAGCGTAAGCCACCTGGACATCCTCTCGGACCTGGTTGAATTTCCAGAGTTGCTGCTGGAAACCGAAATGCCAGCGAGAGGAACACCAGATTGTAAGTAAAGTCAATTTCACTTTAAGGCTCTTGGAAACCGTAGTCTGTCCAAGAGAAGGCATTTAAACCTTTGGGAAATCTGAAAGACTTCCCCTGTGCCCCTGCACTGAAGGTGCTGTGTGACAATGTAAACGATGATGCCTATGGAGTTTGTCAGACTCCACAACCAAAAGAAACAGAGTTCAAAAAACACATTTAAAATAAATTAGAGTGGGAAAAAGGGTCTCACTCTCTCGAGGTAAAAAACATCAAGTCCTCAAAATCCAGCAAAGTTGCTGGGGGTCTCTAAAGTAGAGAGGAATTAGCACATTTCTGAGAATTCTCCCTAACACAGACACACTGGAGCCAGGGGCGGGCTTCAGGGCTGAAGCCCGCCAAATGCAAAACACACAAAGGGCTCAAATCTGTCAACGCACAGAGTAAACACCAGGAAAGAACACGCTCACAGAAAATGGCAAAACAAGAAGACGGGGGCCATTTTGACAAAATTGACATCCATGGGTGCTGTACTGCAGCAGAGTGTTCAGCCTGCAGAAGAAAATCACACTGGTAGTAAACATTAAACTACTGCCACCAGCCATTTAAAGTAGTGAGGCTAACAAAAGATGTTCCATGAGAAAGAAGGATAAGGGACTACTAAGTAACCCCCAGCACTCCACATAAGATGGTGTGTGCTGGACCAACAAAGGAAAAAGTTAAGTAAGATCAATTTCCCTTTGCTATTCTTGGGAACAGTAGTTCACCCAAGAAAATGTATTTAAACCTTAAGAGAAATCCAAAGGATTTCACAGTGACACTGCACTGAAGGTGGTGTGGGTCACCATACAAAAAGCAGATGCCTATAGAGTTTGTAAGACTCCAAAAACAGTGAAAACATACAATCCAAATCGGGGAAAAACACATGAGGGGGTGAGAAAAAGGTCCCACTCACTCAGGAGTTAAAATTAAAAGTTAAGCCCCGTAAAAGAGCTGGGGGTCCCTAAGGTGGGAGGAAGTTAGCACAGAAGAACAGCTTATTTACCAACTGGTAACGTTCTTTCGAATGGATGTTCCACCAACGTATTCCTCATCTTCGATGTATTCATCCAGCTTTGGCTGAGAATTCTCGGCAGCGGGCGCTGTGCGTCATGTCGTCAAGTTGAAGTCCCTCGAAGGCCTCCGTCGAGGGCGACGTCATCGGGTATACAAGTAGCACGCGCGGTGCCTGTTCGCCTCAGTTCTGTTTTTTCCCTCTTGTTCTGCTGTATAGATAGTGTAGGTAGCCAGGTGTCAGCCTTGCAAGAGTTGAAGTGGTAATAACACCGGGAAATTTACAGAGGGGTAGGATGGGAGGTCAATGAGGAATACGTTGGAGGAACATCCAGTCGAAAGAACGTTAACCGTTGGTAAGTAACTTGTTCTTCGAATGGATTGTGTCCTCCAACGTATTCCTCATCTTAGATAGATTCCCAAAGTAGTGTAAAGGTTTCTTGGAGGAGGGAGTAGAATTTTAATATTTTTTTTATAGAGCTGAATACAGCACTGCTTTACCAAAAGCAAGCTCTTCAGAGTGGGAAGCATCCAGATTGTAGAATTTGAAAAATGTGTGCAGCGAGGACCAAGTCGCTGCTTCACAAATAGATTTGATGGGAACACCTCTTTGAAGGGCTGTTGAAGAGGCTATGCCTCTGGTTGAATGGGGCCTCAAGCCTTCTGGTGGATCTTTGCCTGCCAATCTGTAGCATTCTGAGATGCAAAGCACAATCCAACGTGATAGGGTTTGTTTTGACACTGATTGACCCCACTTGCTTCCAGTGTAGCCGATGAAAAGTTGATCGTCCACTCTAAGCTTTGAGAGCCTAGAAATGTAAAAGCTTAGAGCTCTTCTCTGGTCTAGCCTGTGCAATCTTTCCTCCTCCTTGCTGGGATGAGGTGGAGGATAGAACGCGGGCAGAATGATCTTCTGATTCAAATGGAAATCAGACAACTTTAGGTAAGAATGAGGGTTTTACCCTCAATACAACCCTGTCCTTGTGGAACACAGTATAGGGTGGCCCAGAAGACAGTGCCTGCAACTCGCTCGCTCTTCGTGCAGATGTTAAAGTAACCAAGAAAACTTTTTTCAACGTTAGTAATCTTAATGGACATGTGTGCAAAGGTTCAAAAGGGGCACACATCAAAAACGTTAGAACCAGATTAAGGTCCCAAACTGGGACGTGGAAAGGAGGAGGAGGAAACACATTGGTGAGTCCCTTTAAGAATTGTATTATCAAAGGAATTTTAAAGTAGGAACATTCTTCTGAAGAGCACTTGAAGATGGAAAGCGCTGCAAGATAACCTTTTGTGGTCCCAACATTGAGACCCCTATGTGCCAGTGATAAGAGGAGAAGGATAACACTTCTGGGATAGAACACAGAAAAGGATCAACATTATTTTCCTTGCACCAGTTGCAAAACTTCTTCCAGCGGCAACGGTACAAAGAGTTTGTTGCGAAAACAACACCTCCATGACGTCATCTGGACGGTACAAATTCTTGTATCTCAGCCTTTCAGAAACCAAGCATGAAGGTTGAGAGTCCTGACCTCTGGATGGAGAACCTGGCCCTCCTTTTGTGAGAGAAGGTCCGCTCTCCGAGGAAGACGTAACAGAGGGCAGATTGACATATCTAAAAGGCTGGGTACCACGTTCTCCTGGCCCAATCCGGGGCAATTATGATCATGTGGTTTCGAAACAGTCTTAACCTCCTGATGACTTGAGGAATGATGGGGAACGGAGGGAATGCGTATAGCAGTGGAAAGTTCCACTCCACCATGAACGTGTCCCCTAGGGCTCCTCTCGGGGGAAATTCCCTTGAGCAATACCTTTCGCACTTTTGGTTGATTCCGGTCGCAAACAGGTCTACTTGAGGGTTTCCCCAAAGGGCGAAGATCTCTTGAAGGACTTCCTAAGCTAGTTCCCACTCGCGGGACACAGTACTCTGCCTGCTCAGAGCGTCGGCCGTCATATTCTCCTCCCTGGCTAGATGAACTGCCGATAAGGAGATCCCTTCCTGAATTGCCTAATACCAGAGCCGCATTGCCTCTCTGCACAGAGGCAGTACCCTAACACCACCTCTTGTTTAGGTAATGCATGGCTACTGTGTTGTCAGTCATAAGGACATTTTTTCCCCTGCAAATGGCAGAAAAGCCTTCAGCGCTAGTCCGATTGCTCTCAGCTCCAAAAGGTTGATTTGTAGTTTGGACTCCGATGGAGACCATTGACCGCCGATTGTCAGATCGTTGACATGAGCTTGCCACCCCATGAGTGAGGCGTCCGTCACTACTATAATCTCCGGCCATGGTTGCCAAAAATGTTCTCCTTTTAGGATGTTCTCTGTGCAAGTCCACCACAGAAGATTCTGCCAAACCTTCTTCGTGATCTGAAGGAGATCAGTCATTTGTCCTGAGAATTGGGACCATTGAGTCTTTAGAGCACATTGAAGGGATCTCGTTCTCAGGCGTGCTCTGGCACCAGGAAAATGCAGGATGCCATGCGGCCAAGCAACCTCAAGAAGTCGTAGACCTGGAGATTTTGGGCATTTTGAAATTTGGAAACCATCAGAAGAATCTCCCAAAGATTTGTCTAATACAGCCCCGATGTACTGGAGCTGTTGGGAAGGTGTCATTTGCGACTTCTTGAAATTGAGGGAGAAGCCCAGTCTGTGGACGAAGTGGCAGGTGACTTTCAGATGGTTCAGGCTTGCTCGGCAGAATGCGCCCTGATCAACCATTTGTCCAGGTAGGGGTAGACGTGAATCCCCCCTCTCGTGAGGTGCGCTGCCACCACTACCATCAACTTGGTGAAGACCCTTGGGGCGGAGGTCAATCCGCATGGTAGGACTCGAAACTGATAGTGCGAGTCACCAACCGCGAACCTCAGGTATTTTCTGTGCTTGAGATGGATTGGCACATGAAAATAAGCATCCTGAAGGTCCAATTACACCAACCAATCCTGAAGTTGAAGGGCCTGAAGGATCTGAGAAAGAGTGACCATCTTGAACTTGTCCTTCCTGAGGAGCTTGTTCAAGTCTCTTAAGTCCAAGATGGGTCTCAGTCCTCTGTCCTTTTGGGGAATCAAAAAATATGGGGAGTACCATCCCTTGTTCCTCTCCGCTACAGGTGGTTCTATAGCAACTTTCTCTAGCAGTGTTAAGACTTCCTGATGTAGGCGCGGGTCTGGAAACTTCAAAGAGTGTCTTCCCCAGTGGATTGCTTTGAGGCTGCGTTCGAAAAAGGAAGGCAGTAACCTTGGGCTATTATTTCTAGAGCCCAAACATCTGAAGTAATGGCCATTCTTGCAGATGCTGGACAGCCACACAAATCTGCACATCACTGTGCTAGTGGCCATGGACCTGCTCACACTATATGCAGTGTCCAATCCAGACTGAAGGGAATCCTGCATGGCCTCCTTTCCATCTCCAACGATGGCTAGGAATCCTTCCCTTTCTTCCGCTTCTGGTATGTGCTCCGCCACCATTAGAATACACTCCCACAGTGTGTACGAACATTTTGCCAAGGCACATGTGGAGTTGCCCGATTTTAATGCCATAATCCCAGTTGAAAATACCTTGCGTGCCCAACCATCCACACGCTTGATGTCCATATCCAGAGGGATGGTAGGGTAGTACACCACCTTATTTGATGTAGCTGTGGCTGCCTGGACCACCACACTCTCGAGAGTGGGGTGTTTGGACAGATAGCCAGGGTTGCTACTGGAAGGGGGGTATTTTGACTTGAGGGACTTATTCACAGGAGGAATTTTTTGCCACCCTATTTTGTAAGGCTACATGGAAGGGTCAAATCGGATCTTCGGTGGGGCCCTGATCTAGTTTATCAGTCAGGTCATCCTGGATGAACTGAGTTTGTGGTCTAGCCCATCCTAAATAATCCACCACCTTTGTCATCAGTTGTCTATATGAGCGATTGGCATGTTCCCCTGGTTCTGGTCTGCCAAATTCTGTCTCAGGTGATGTGTCAACTCCACTTGCGTTATGCAAGGTTTCCACTAAATCCCTCATTCTGCTTTCCTCAGAAATTAGACATTCTGGGACATTAGGGGTGCCATATTCTAGGCCAAAAGGAACATCCTCCTTCTCAGACCTTTCTTGTTCTTCAAAAATGGAAGACAAAGATTTTTTAAATCCTTCCTTGGCAGAGGTTTATTCATTTTTTCTGGAGGGGCTGTTACAGCGGAGGCTGAAGGCTTTGTAGCTTTTTCTTTTGCTACTATTTTGTCAGTTTCTGACTGACCTGGGCACCGAAGGCTTCGGGGTCGACAAAGGCGTTGATGGTGCTGACGAAATAACAGTCGTCGATGGAGCTGGCTTCGAGGTGTGTTGGGTTCCGGACGGCGTTGATGACCTCGAGCGGTCGACTCAAGCGATCTTTATCACTCGGGTCCTGGAGGATTTCCGATCTTTTCTCCTTCAATCACCCGGGCTTGAGGGCGTGCGAGTGTCGGAACGGTAATGCTCTTGGCCGGATTCTGAGGAAGGCAGGACCAAGGCTTAGCCTTTTCAAAAACCTCCATCATTTTAATTCTAGATGCTTCCCATTCTTCGGAGGAAGAATGTTTTGTGGGGCATTTCATTTTCCTGGGGGATTTGTCAGAAGACTAGGTGGAAGTGGATCCGTGGCATCTCTTTTTAGACTTTTTCGTCAAAGATGAAGAGTTGTGGGGACCACTTCGGGACCTAGACTTAAGTCTCTGCCTTCCGCGCCGAGGAGATTTCCCTTCATGGGTTCTCGACGACTGAGGCTTTTCGGCCAGGTTTTCGAACTTCCTGTAGCTTTCCCTTCCTCTCTCGCAAGGCCTTGCCTGTCATAGCCTGACACTTTGCACAGTACTCTGTGCCGTGGTTTTCGCAGAGGCACTAGACATTCTCAGTGGGGATCAGTGATCGACATTTGGAACCGCAAGTTTTACATTTCTTGAACCCCGAACGCAGGGTAGTCGGGGTCGACGATGAGGACATCTCGAATATCTTCACAATACCTGCATCACAGAACTATCGAGGTGCGCTTAGTCTCCGAAAGCAACACGTACTGTGGAAAAACGGAACTGAGGCCAACGGGCGGCGCGCATGCTACTTGTATACCCGATGACGTCACCCTCGACGGAGGCCTTCGAGGGACCTCTACTCGACATCGACGCACGGCGCCCTCTGCTGAGAATGCAGCCAAAACTGGACGAATACATCTAAGATGAGGAATACTTTGGAGGACACAATCCATTTGAAATGTACATTCTTCCTAACAGTGAACAGTTACAAAAGTTATTTCTTACCTTAGAAATGTTCTGCCATTCTGAAAAGCATTTGTAACATCTTTCTTTCCTTAGAAACAGTTTCACCATTCTAACAAAGTAGATGTAAGACATGCATTACTTACCGTAATAGGATTTCTGATGATTGTATCTGCTTAGATTCACATGCTGTGCATATAGTCCGTCATCTAGTGGTAACTGCAGAGTATTGCATCTTGTCTTTAGAGGATCGAAAGGGGGACGTTGACATGGCTGTACTTACAACACTATCCGTGATGTGTAATGTACCTGTAACGCTCACCTGATTCTCGCAGAGGCGCCGGTCTTGACTGGGCGACTACCGTATCTTCAAAGGTGATGTGTAGCACCCGGTTGGCTCTTTGGGCTGGACCTCTGTGCACTGTATGCCCGACGTGTAGAGTAAGATGTCTGCAGATAGAAAATATGGGGTTAATGAACTGGGGTTATTGGGGTGTCCCTATCTCTTTCCTCTTCTCCTCTCCTGTAGACCCCCAAAGGTTAACGCTCTCACCTTAGGTAAGTGAATGCCGAGCTCTCCATCTGCCTCGGGGCAGGGTGCTGTAACCAGTTTCTTCACTGGATAGGTAGCGCAGGCCTCTTGACTTCAGAGGACTGCTGTCCGTCGTTTACTGCACGAACGGTAAGTTTCGAGTCATTCAAATGTCTTTAAAGTCTTTAGTAATGATGTCTCTTGTTTTGCAGGGTTCCGGCGATGGCGGATGACGGGCTGAAGTGAGTTGAAGATGGAGCCCGTGTGATGAATAGAAGCGCCTGGAAGCACGTAAGTAAGCGCTTGTTGCCTGCTTCACGATGCGCTCTAACTGTCTTTTTATTTTGCAGTTACGAGTTCGGAGCGGCTGCAGGGTGCCGGAATACCCACTGGATTAGATGTGGAAAGGAGTAATGGCACGTGAGTATTAAAGTTCCGCAATGTCTTTAAACGCACCTTGTTTTGTCTTTCAGATGCGGGATGCAGCGCCGAAGGCCTCCGGAGCGTGCGAAGAGTTGGTAAGCTTTTGTCTTTCAGATGCCGGAATGCAGTGTGAAGACCTCCGGAGCGCACGAAGAGTAGGTAAGCCTTTGCCTTTCAGATGCCGGAATGCTAACCTGTTCTTTCTTGTCTTTATAGGTGTTGCTGAAGACTGGATTCAGGATGGTAAGCCTTTTTCCTTAGGCCCAGGACCGGATGCAGAAGACACGATGAGCGTTCTGCTGCAGAGGGTGCAGAATAACGCAAAGCAAGATTCATCCACCGGGTGTGGTTTAAATAGCCTCCTGTAGTGCTTAGGTGTCTCCTTCCACAGCCACGCCTAAGTAAGAAAAGAGTTCCTGGTAAGAAAAGAGTTCCTGGCCTTCCAGAAGAGTTCCAGTGTTCTGAATCTAGGGAGTGGCTCCAGCCCCACCCAACAGGAAAAGTAGTTCCAAACAGAAGAGGATCAGAGGCTCAACTGGCAGGCAAGTAAGCAGCATGGTCTGCTGCAGGTAAGTCCACCCAAGCATTATGAGCCCGGCGCTTCCAGCGCTGGGACTGGGCATATTTATGAGCCTGGTGCCACTGGCGCCAGGACTGGGTCCAAAAGGTCCCAATTGGGACTGGTTGGCACTCGGAACATGGGTTATGGATCTGCTTCCAAGGGAGTTGGGAAAACCCTGACCTTTTGGAAGCAGAGATCATGACAGTACCCAAAATCCCTCATGGTCGAGGACCCTCCGATTGTATTTTTTCTGCTGTGAGGGAGCATTAGGACTATCGTGAGTACAGAAAAGAGAGAAAGCAGTAAGATATCTATGTTCCTTCCATCCGAAACGGGGAGGAAGGGTGGGTGCATGTGAATCTAAGCAGATACAATCATCAGAAACGCCATTACGGGAAGTAATGCATGTCTTCTGGTGCTTGTTAATCTGCTTAGAATCACATGCTGTGCATAGACTAGCAAGCAGTAACCAGAGTTGGTGGTGGGATGTGAGAAGGAACAGTAGTGAAAAGATGTCTTGGTACTGCTTGTCCCACCTGAGAATAAGACCTCGAATGAGGGTCTAGGCAATAGCGTTTTGTAAAGGTGTGTACAGAACTCCAGGTTGCCGCTTTGCAAATTGACTCAAGAGGAACATTTGCAATGAATGCTATGGAAGCCCCAGTGCCCAGAGTAGAGTGTGCTCTAGGCTTGAAAGGCAATTTTCTCTTAGCAAGAGTGTAACAGAGTGATGCAATTGACAATCCACCTTGAGATGGCTTATTTAGAGACAGGGTCCCCCCTCTCTACCAGCCTCCACTGAAACGAAAAACTGATTTGTTTTCCTTAGTGGTTTAGTCTTTTCCAGATAGTAAATGACTGCCCTACGCACATTGAGTGTGTGTAGGCTTCTTTCTGCCAAGTTAGTGGGATTCTGGAAGAATGTGGGTAGTTCAATAGACTGTTTCACATGGAAATGAATTTGGGCGCAAACCGTGGGTGAGTGCGCAGAATCACCATATCTCTGAATTGTGACAAAAGGGTCTAGAATTGAAAGGACCTGTAGTTCACCGACTCTCCTTTTAGAAGTGACTGCCACCAAGAAGGCGGTCTTATAAGTGCCTTGAGACTTGCCTTGTGCATAGGTTCAAAGGGAGACTCCATCAGTCTGGTTAATACCACATTTAGATCCCACCCGGGAGCCAGGTTAGAAATAGAGGGATGAATTATTTTAACCCCTTCCATGAAAGCTGATCTTCCACCACGACACCTTCTGCTGGGACGTGGTATAGGCTGAAGGCGCAGCTATGTGGACTTTCAGGAATTACAAATTAAACCCCAGTCTAGTAGGTGAGTCAGATACAGTACAATGCGAGCAGAAGAGCAGTCAATGGGATTGATGCTCTTGGAATTGCACCAGATGAGAGCATTTCCCTTTACTGGAGTAGCAATGTCTGGTGTTTGGTTTTCTTGCTTCTCGAATTATATCCATGCACCTCTAAGGAAGTTGGAGGTGCCGAACTCTAGGACCTCAAGAGCCAAGCCGCCAAGTTGAGAGTGTGCAAATCTGGATGCAGTGTTTCCCACTTGTCCTGAGATAGCATGTTGTATGGGCAAGGTAATATCAGAGGGGAGAGAGACATCCCCATCAGATGGGAGAACCAGGGTTGGCGGACCCACATCGGGGCCACCAATATCATGGAGACTGGTTCCTGGTGCATCTTGTGCACTATCTTGTTGAGTAGGGGAGTGGGAAACAAATTTCCCTGACCAAGTTATCCAGAGTCTGTTCCCCTTGGATCCGTTCTTGGGGTACCTGGAGGCATAATCTGGGCATTTTGAGTTCTCAAGAGTTGAAAACAAGTCGATCTCTGGGAAGCCCCATTCTACAAAAACATTGGAGACCAGGTCTTTGTGTAGTCACCATTCATACTCTACGGGCAGTGGGAAGTCTCTGCTGAGCACGTCCGCCAGAAGATTGAGTTCCCCTGGAACGTGTTGAGACAATAGAAACATCTTGTGTTTGAGAGCCCATAGCCAAATGTTCTGTGACCTTTTGGACAGCCCTGGAGAGTGAGTGCCCCCCCTTGTTTGTTCAGGTAGTACATGGCCGTGGTGCTGTCCGTGAGGATAAGCAGGGTCTTTCACTGCAACTCTGTCTGAAAGGCGTTCAGTGCTTTGAACACCGCTAAAAGCTCAAACAGGTTTATGTGGTTGGATACTACTGCTGGAGACCAAACGCTGTGCGCCGTCTGTTGGAGGGGAGCCCCCGCACCCGGTGAGAGATGCGTCCGTCATGAGAGTGGCTTCTATTGCGGGGGTGTTGAAGATCTTCCTCTTCAAGAGGTTTTACCTCAACCATCACTGCAGAGAGAACAAGGGCTGTCTAGACAACCACTAGATCGTTCCATTGGCTGGCTGCCTGACACCACTGGCTGTTGAGCCAACCTTGCATAGGGTACATGCGCAAACGTGCGTGAGGAACCAAGTAAATGTGGGATGCCTTAATTCCTAACAGTCGCATGGCCTTGCGTACCGCCACCTCTCGACTGGCTACATACTGGAGGGATCTGAAACAGCATGTTTTGATCACGCTCGTTGGAGGGGAAGACGAGACCGTCTTCTGTTCGAATTAGGGCACCCAGTAACTGCTTGACTTGGCTGGGGTATAGGCTGGCTTTCTACTCGTTTATGGAGAATCCTAGAATGAATAAGAGGTGTATCGATTTTTGAGTGTTTGACATGCATGTTCTGTAGGAATTCGTGTTATCAGCCATTCATCGAGGTAAGGATAAACTAGGATGGATTGCCTGCGCAGGTGTGCTGCTGCCCCCGCTAGTACTTTTGTAAACACCCTTGCGGCTGAGGCAATGCCAAAGGGAAGGACCTTGAAGTGGTAACGTTTGTCCTCTACCATGAACCTTAGATATTTCCTGTGTGCTGGCAACATTGAAATATGAAAGTATGCATCTTTCATGTCCAATGTTGCCATGTAATCCCCCTGCGTCAGGAGAGGAATTACCTCTTGCAACGTTACCATACGAAACTTTTGATGTTTGACAAAGTTGTTCGCTGGGCGCAAGCCTAGCACCGGGCGCATGGTGAGATCCTTTTTGGGTACAAGGAAGTACACTGAATAAATACCCTTGTTTACCTGTAGAAGAGGGACAGCTTCAATAGCGCCCTTTTCCTGCAGGAGCTCGACCTCTTGCAGCAGGATCCTCAGGTGTTCTGGTGTTAGGCGTCTTGATTTTAGAGGTCTGAATCTAGGTGGTCGGTTTAACTCGATGTAGTAACCGTGGGCATTGGTCTTGAGCACCCACTGGTCTGTTGTAATTCCCTCCCATGCGTGCAGGAATGATGTTAAACGTCCCCCGACCGGGGAGGAATGGAAGGGGACCCAGATCTGAGAGTAATTTCTAACTGGAGGCCGGGGAGCCTCTGGGGGTGGAATTACAACCACTTCCTTTCCCACAACGTTGTCCTCTGGGCTGATATGGGTTAGAGGAGGCAGACACCTGTCCTTAGGACCAATTGTTCCCGGAACCATATTGATTGTGAGGGGAGCGAGAATAGGACTGCCCACAAAAGGAGCAGCGAGGATTTCCCCCTCTCTGTTGAAAGGGTCTTTGAGTGATTTGATTCAAAGTCTTTAAAGTCTTGTGTTCCTTTTTTACCGTTTCCAGGGCCTCATCAACAGCCTTGCCAAACAGGTTGGAGTCTTCCACCGGCTTGTTGATTAATGACGCCCAAGTCTCTGGTTTGAACCCAGAGAGCCTCAACCAGGAATGACGTTTCAACAGGGTACCCCTGGGCTAAAGTCCTTCCCTCTGTCTCCACAGCATCCAAAGTGTTCTTGAGAATGTTATGGTTCACCTGCTTACCTCCAGATAGAATTGTGTAAGCAGGCGAGTATGCAACGGTTCAGGGACCTCTTGTAGGCCCTCCTTCAGCAAGTTCCATTGGACATCCGAATAGCCGGCCAACAGCGTAGTGCTGTTGGCTATGTGGGTGGAATAAGCAGCCGCAGTAGTGATCCTCTTTCCCAGAGGATATCACTTTTTACATTCTTTGTCTGGTGGTTCCTCGCCTGTGGACAAGGGGACCCCTGTCCTCTTCCTTGTGGTCGTGACCACCAGGGAATTCGGGATGCCATGCCCCTCGATATAAAAGGGGTCAGTAGGGGAGGGGCGAAAAAGCTTTTCCACCCTTGGGTTAACAGCCCTAGTCTATGTCTATGAAGGCGTTAATAATGAAGGGGCAATGTGCCTCTTAATAGAATTAAGTAAGGGGATAGCCTGGCTGGCAGGAGGCTTCTCCTATAAGATATCCTCCACAAAATCTGACTCCACCACTGACTCTTGCGTGGCGATTTGGAAGTGTTCTGCTGCCCTTCTTAGGATGGTGTTAAACGCCATCTGGTCATCTACAGGTGATGCCTGACGCAGAGGTGGGGAGGAGCCACGCATATGTTGTCAAGGTCCGGGGTACGGGTAGGGGACAGCAAAGGTGGGTTATCTACCTGCTGGTCGTCATCTCATCCCTGGGGCTGATCAGAAGGACCATCAAAAGGGATCATCATCGTGTAAATATGGGTCAATAGGGCCTATGAAGTGGTTCAGAGGTCCTTTGAAATGTTGCCATTGGAGTATAAGGGTCCTCCTCATGAGGCCTCTTAGGGGTGAACCTCTCAGAAAAGTCCACAATCTTTTCCAGCCTAGTCATGCAATCCTCAAACTTCTCTCTGGTCCATGAGGAGGAGCCAGAGTGGTCTAGAGGAGGAAAGGGCTCCTCATTGGGATTCTCCTCCCTAAAGCGTCAAGATTTATCAACAAGAGTCTTAGATGAAGACTGGGGACTCTCAGAGTAATCTGTATACCCTTCCAGGTGTTTCAACGTGTCTTGCAACGTGTCTCTAGACCTGTCCTTTTGTTTAACCGCCAAAACAATCTTAGCGATACTCTTGCTGATGTTCAGCGTTACTGGGAGGTGTTTGGACTGTGTAGCCAGCTGCCCTTGGATTTCGATGCAACATCTGCGCGCTCTTCTGAGGCGGCTCGATGGCCTTGTGGCTTTTGGTGCTGGTGCCATTACTTACAGAATGCCCGGACACATGCTGCCGACGCGGTTGCGGGGAGGGCTGCCAATCCCGCAAATCGACGTACCCGTTGGTGCCTTGGTCCACTTCGACTGAACTGCGGAGCCGGTACCGGGGGTTGTGTGCTCAGTGGACTGAGTAGTGGGTGCGTCCCTGTCACCGGGATGTACATGCCCCATAGCAGGGCCTGAGCATGGAGTGCTCCGCTGGAAGGTCAATGGCGTCCGATGTGGAGCCTTGGTCATCGCTGAAGTCCTCACCACACTTGGCGGCTGCAGCGGCAGGAGAGCTACCCTCGGCAAGCGACGTAGCGTAGGCTGCCCACCGGTTCGTTCGATGCTCCTTAATGGTCTTAGGCTGCAGGAGTCGGCATGTCCTTACATGCCGCCTTGTCGTGATTGAGGGGAAGACACCTATTGCACTGCCAGCGCTGGTCTTTTTCATGGGACTTTTCCCTTACAGGAAGGGCAAAATTTAAATGGTGTCCTGTCCATAGCGCAGGGGTATTAAAGCGATTACAAAACCATAGGGACAAAGAGAGGGGAGAAGAAAAGATTCTTGAAAAGCATATAAGACCCCCCAGACTCCAACTCTCCCTTACTGTATAGGCGGGCCAGAAGGCCCGGCCACACGGTCGGCAGTGCCGACCAGAGCACCAGCCGTCGAAGTGTGTTCTTTCGCTGTCTTCGGCGGTGGTTAGGAATCAACTGTTGAAGACGGGACGAGAATATAAATATGACCGGAGGTCGGGAAATATAACATTATTGCAATTACGTAAGGTAAATTCCTAGGTTAGGTAAAATCAAGTTTATATCAACCACCATGACCCCTCTGTGCGAGTCTTACATCTGCAATCTCACAATACCCTTTAAGTTAAGGTCAGGACTCAACTTAAGAGGTCGTTAACATAAATCAACCATTTAAAATTAAACCTGCAATAAATAGTGTATAATCACATGACTGGTTTCTGAATGTACACCTCTTCAAAAAAGTAATTCAGGTTTTCAGATGTTTCTTCAAATTCTTCTCTGTATGTTTGTTTACAGCTCTGCTTCATTAGAGTGAATACAAAGCTAGAAAATATAACCTGATGAGAGCAGGTGTGATGCAATAATATTTTGCAATGTCAAAGGTGACATATGTCAAACATGTCCGCAACCCACAGAGTAGGAGCCTATCTTGTGAGACACTGTCTCAAACCTTTTGAAAATCGCACTTCATAAAAGGAATAACAGTCTTACTCACATCTAAGAAGTTGTCCAGGAGATTTGGATCCTTGTTCACAATCAATTCTTGAACCTAAATAATTAATAGCAGAAGACGAAATGTCAAGTTGGCAGTGGTATTGGTTTGATGCAAGTCATAGAACGATTTCCTGAGGCTTGCAGACAGTTATTGTACAGCACATAAAACGTGACCTGCCACATATGGAAAAAGTTTAAGCGCCAACATTTAGCAAAAAAATGCATTCTACCATACTGAATAGATTGTATGCCACCTCTAACATCCCAACTGACCTATTTAAAATGTACACAATGGACACCAATACATGTAATTTAATAACAAAGGAAAACCTGTAAAATCAAAGTGGGACATTGATATTTAGTCAATGCTAATGTCTTGTAGACGTGGAAGAATTGTAATTTAATAGATTCCTCTTTCCACATGCTAAAACATATGCCTACATGCTTGAGGTATGATTGAAGTTTTGCTCTTTTTATGGCAAACGGGATGAAAAGGCAGTTAATCCATGTCAAAATCAGAAAATGTGTACTCCCTACCCTTCAGGAAATAATCATTGGCAATACCAATAAGTTTGGCGTTTACTGCTGTTATTTGCATTTTGCATTTATAAGCACCAGAGTGTAAGGAGGAGAGTGCAAAGTCTCAAACGGGGATGTGATAAGGGGTGCATGTGTACAATAGAATGAGAAGGGGAATAGAGGAATGGAGGAAGTCATTGACAGTGTGTGTCATCGATGATGAGCAAGAGGAAATATTAGCAAGAAAGGGTGAGAGAGGAAGGAGGGGTGGGGTAAAAAGGGTGGAGGGATAGAGGAAGTAGGATGGGGTGGTGAGGGGTGTAGGGCGGTCTTCCCTTTGCACATACAGGAAGTGCTCACATAGCTCACACAAGTCAGGGCAAATAACACCCGACGTGCAACTCTTAAAGGCACAAATTTGCCTCATACGTGTCAATTACAGTTACATTATAAGAAACTATTTAAAAGTGGGCAAAGAGTGCCACTGAAATTAGTCCAAAAATGTCTTGATTCTTGGTCTCTAATTCCATTGACAACTGTAGCAAAATGCAAAAATCCATTTGCTTCACATTATTCAGGAGATTATCTCCATACATTTCTTCCCTTCACCAGATATTTGATAATACATAGTTTATCATCCATTTTACATGCTAGGAATATTAAAATCATGAGACATCTTAAATTGTGACCTTGTGCAACAGGACTTAAAATTAGGCTTTATTTGACTCTCTAGTCGCATAACTGAAGCTAAATCATACTCCAATCCAGCCAATGGATATGCATTACACCTCTCTTTAGCCTGGCCTGGCTGTAATACGGATAGGGTAGTTAGTGCCCACTGTGAGGGACAATAACAACCCGCCTTCCAGTCTCACTACAACCATCATTAGGAGTAGGTTACCTTATGAAGCTCACTTTAACTGGCTGTAGTTCAAGCAGCTTTATAACTTGAGGTATATGGCCCAGTCAGGCAATCAAACTCCCCTGCCCTTCGGTCTCTTCTCAGCTTCCGTTAGGTAGTCCCAACACAGTTTAGGTTTCTACAAGCAAGGGATCCCCCTCCTAACAGACGACACAGGCTCCAATCGGTACCAGTGCTAGAAAACTACGCTTATCACTAGCATAGACAAACCAGCATAACAGCTTTTTCAGGAAATACTAATGGTTAATACCTAGCAATTAAAAAATGTAAACCACAGTTACCAATACAAGCTACAAAGTAGAGAAAAAGCTTTCCAAAAATGTAATTTACCAGTAAGCTGTTTAAAAGGCTACAGTGTGGAAGACACTCAACGAGGTCACATGTAAAATGTACTTTCAAAACTTAGCGCTTCAGCTGACTGACATTCCAGCATAATCAGTAATGACACTGTAGCAGTACGTCTTAAGTGGTTCAATGATTCATTGCTGCATTTCTTTTCCCCCTGAATGTCAACTTCACAATGCATTTGTCGAATTATTATTATTTTTTTTAACACAGTGGAGGAAATTCCTCCGCACCATCTCTTCCCTTCCAACTTTTCACTATGTACCCCAAATTACTTGTTTGTGCTAAAAAAAAAAAAAAAAAAAAAAAAAAAAAAAAGGTAAGATGATGCGGCACAACCAAATTGGGCAAAGTTACTATTTGTGAAAAGAGCTAGACATAGTAAGTGGGATTGGTTAGAGGACCATAGTTACATGTCTTATTAGCAGCGGTGGGCAAGCCCATGAGACCTTGCCAGGAGAACCCAATGCTTACCTGTTTGAGGATGTTGATTTTGCCATCGTTACTTGTGGCCAGAGCTGCGTGGTTTAACAAGTCAACGACCTGCACAGAACAGAAGAGATAAAGGTACCATCATTAAATGCAACATGTAGACATTTTAGCCAAGCAGGGTGAGAATCTAGCCCATGTCCCTTTGTTTTAGAACAGCCACCTAAGGAGGATGATGTGTTAACTTCCTGTAAATACCTTGCCAAGTCAAGCTAAGCAGACTAGAACACACATTTTTCTGCAAGAAAAACAATGCAACATTATCTTGCATTTACCACCACACTTGGAAGCTCTTAGGACTGATTTTCTATACTCTGGCCTGGTGGACAGATGTATAGAAGACCAACCTAGTATATGAGAGGGACAACTCTAGCAGCTGTAGCCAAACCAGTTCATCGTAGCAAGGCGAGTAGTCTAGGCTAAGTCACAAGAGGTGGTGAGCTTGTTGGGTCCTCAATGAATACACAGTGCAAAGTCTGGGATTGCACTTAGACAATCAGTTATAAAAATAAGATGCATTAATCACCATTACTCACCGTAATCTTATTTCTGGTGCTTGTATCTGCTTAGAATCACATGCTCTGCATAGTCCGACATCTAGTGAAAGTCTGAGTATTACAAGATTTGTTTTCGAAACTCAAACAGACGCCGGCAGGACATGTTAGAAGTACTATCCCTAGTGTGACATGCACTGTACCCATGATCCTTCACGCGTTGAGGTCCCTCAGATTGTTTTTTTTTCTGCCATCGAAGTCGGTTGCAAACGCAGAGTCCAGGCGGATGCCTTTAATTAGTTGAAAGTTTAAACAGTAGACTTAGCCTGTGAAGACAGGTTCTTTGAGAGGTTCCTCAGGCTCATGAAGTCCCCTGGGATGGGGGTTAGCCTCAGGGATGCCATCAGGGACGTGCTCCCTCCAATGCTTCCAGCACCCCAGGCTCCTCCGCCGGTGGCGGCCCTGGCCCAGCCTCTACCTCCGGCCCCCCAGCTGATTCCTCAGGAGGTTCTGTACTAGCCTCCTGCGCATCCTCCGGCTCCGGTCCCTGTACCCAAGCCCCCGGCACCTGCTACTCCACCAACACAGGATCCTCCTGACCCACAGGATACGGATGAGGAGGGACTCCCCCCCTGATACACTCATCAGCCAAGGCCTTCCAGGAACGTCTTGCAGGGCTAGCGGAGTGCCTGGGCTTACCTCAACCCAAGGTCGAGCAACCGGCAGAAGGGGTCCTTGCGGAAGTCCTCACCCGACGCCCCTCTGCCAAAACGGGAATTCCACTGCAGACCGATGTCTCCCTGGCGAAAAAGGGCTGGCTCAAGCCCTACTCGGCCCAGCCGGTCAATCGACGCCTGGACGCCAAGTACACTCTTGCTATCAGCCCATCCTCAGCCACACTCCTCGGTGTTAGCCACCACCAAGCCGCAGTTGTCCTCAGCCTCCTCTGCGATGCTGCTAGGCAAGAAGGAGAAGATCTTGGAGGCTTACGGGAAGAAGCTGTATTCCAACGCTACCTTGCATCTTCGTCAGGCCAACACTGATGCCATGCTGTGCTGGCTGCCGCTAACCAGGGGTCATGGCACGAAATTGCAGACTTCCTCCCGGAACTCCCCACGCAGAGCCAATCGCGTTTCAAGGTGGGATTGGCTGAGGCCAAGCTGGTGGCTCAGGACCTCATGGAATCCACTGTGGCCCATATTGACACCTCTGGCCGTGCCATCTGTATCGCCACGGACATGAGAAGAACAGCCTGGCTCTGTGCAACGAAATACAACCCGAATGTCCAGGAACGTATTTTAGACCTACCATTCCATGGGTGGGGGCCTCTTCCACTCCACCACGGACGAGGAGCTGGACAAGAAGGAAAACAGCTCGCAAACGGCCAAGTCTTTATCCATCTTGACAAAGACCATGCCCAAATCGTACACCCAGTCACAGCAACGCTCCGACAACTGACATACGTACGGAGGTTTCTGCGGTTTCCAGGAATGCAGGACCAGGCAACCTGACCGCTCGCCGACTCCAAATCGGCGCAAGCAACAAAAGGGAGGCGGGGGAGGTGGGGTAGTAAGGGCTTTTTCCAGTCCCCCTCCTCCGCAACAGCCTGAGGGAAAGAAAGCATGACACGCCCCTCTGGGTCCACGTGTCTCCAGTGGAGGGTAGGCTTGCTCTCCATGCACAGTTCTGGTGCCAGAATTTCATGGCCCCTGGATCCTCTCTGTAGTATCCACGGGGTACCGCCTACCCATCCCAGCCTCTCCTCCCTCATCCCCCTCTACTCCCTCGAGTTGGAACAGCAACTCTTCTGACGGAGATCCGGTCGCTCGTAGAGAGCCAGGCCATGGAGGAAGTCTCAGCCTCCCAGCGAGGCTTGGGCTTTTACTGCAAGATTTTTGCCACTCAGAAAAAGAACCACACGGGCCTGACAGTTGTGCTGGACCTTTCCACCCTCAACCTCTCCTTACCTCTGCAAAAGTTCAAGATGGTTACGCCAGCTTTTATAGCAGAGACATTGTGCAAGGGAGACTGGATGTGCTCTCTGGATCTGAAGGACGCGAATCTACACGACCCGATTTGGCAGCCCCATCGTTCTTTCATTCGGTTCAGGATCATGGGCTACCATTTCCAATACAAGGTCCTTCCTTTTGGCCTAAACTCGGCCCACAGGGTCTTGACCAGACTCATGAATGCTGTGGCTGGCCTGCTCAGAGCACATGGCCTCCACATCTACCCATACCTCGACGACTGGCTTGTCAGGGCTACATCTCTGGAAGCGGTTCACCACTCCTCCCATGCCCTTATGAACACTGCATGATCTGGGCTTCTCGCTCAATCTCAAGAGGTCGCAGCTGCAGCTCACACAGACTGTGACCTTCTTGGGCCTCATCTGGGACACATGCTCCGAGAAGGTATTTCCATCGGAGGACATGATCTCGGCCATCAAGAGGGCCACCACCCACTTCCTCGGCAGAGAAGCGACCTCGGCCTGGTGGTACCAGCATCTCCTGGGTCTCTTGGCAACGGTCCTACTTGCCGTCCCCCACACGAGACTCAGGATGAGGAGTAGACAGCTGCACTTCGCGGCCACATGAAACCAGAAGCGGGGCTCTCAATCCGAGTTGATCAACGTTCCTCCATCTCTCCATCCGCACCTCACATGTTGATCCAGGGACTGCAACCTACAGACGGGCAAGCCCTTCCGGCCTCCCATCCCGCAGGTCACCATTGCAATGGACTCCTCGCTCGACGGCTAGGGAGCCACCCTGGACGATCTCTCTGTTCATGGCACCTCGACACGACAGGAGAAGGAGTACCACATCAATTGGTTGGAGCTGAACACCATCTGGCTAGCGCTCACAGAATTCCTTCCACTTCTCAGGGGCAAGGTTATCCTCATCAAGACAGACAACTCGACCAGCATGTTCTATGTCAACAAGCAGGGAGGCACCAGATCCCCTTCACTGTGCAGACTGGCAATCAGCATGTGGGAGTGGGCCCTGGAAAATGACATCTACCTCACAGCAGTCAACCTTCCGGGGAAGCCAACCTGGAGGCGGACAGACTCAGCAGGTTGAGAGCAGACAACTACGAGTGGCAGCTAAACGGCCTCGTTATTCAGGAGATCTTCAACAGATGGGGTCTCCCCAAGGTGGATCTCTGCCACCTGGCACAACAAGAAGTGCCCCGAGTTCGCCTCCTGGCAGGGACAGGGCCCTGGCTCCCTGGGCGACGCATTTCAGATTCAGTGGAACGGAATGACAGCATACGCCTTGCCACCAACTACGCTGATTCAGAGTGATTTGCAAGATCAAGGAGTCTTGCCAGCTCAACATCATTCTAATAGCTCAATGGTGGCCGGCCAGGCCATGGTTATCGGACCTGCTCAGCCTCTCTGAGATGCCATGGATTCACCTCCCGATGGGCCCAGCACATCTTCTGTCTCAGCAGGGGGGCGGAGTCATCCACCATGTACCACAGAAACTAGCCCTCACAGAGTGGTTCCTGAGCAAGTAACGCTAAGGCACCTCAGCCTCTCCCAGGCCAATATGGAGCTCATACAGGGCGCAAGGAGCAAGACTACCAGGGCCCAGTATAAAAGTAAATGGACCAGGTTCTGCCACTGGGCAGACTAAGGAAATCGACCCCCTGGCATGTACTTTGGACGATGTGCTCTACTTCTCGGCGCACCTCACCCACTAAGGCGTGCAGGTTGACACCTGCCGTGCTTACCTCGCAGCCATCTGGGCTTACCGGAACTCGGAGGGGGGTTGTGTCCTCCTCTAATCCGATTGTCAAACACTTGACGGGGCTCGCAAGGTTCTACCCGCCCATCAATAGGCCACACCCCGTGTGGGACCTGAACATAGTCTAGGGCAACATAGTCTAGGGCGCCCTGGCGCACAAACCATTTGAGCCAATGGCGTCCGCGGACATCGGGCTGGTCACCATTAAGAAGGCCTTACTAGTCGGCCTCACCTCGGCTCGCAGAGTCAGCGAAATCCAGGCGCTGGTCGCCTCAGAACCATATACTACCTTTCACAAGGACAAAGTAGTCTTGCGGACACATGCAGCATTTCTGCCTAAGGTGCCGTCTGCTTTCCATTTGAACAAGGAAATAGTCCTTCCTTTGTTTTTTTGCCGTTCCTAAGGACGAGGCACAGAGAGTTCTGCACTGCCTAGATGTCAGGTGTCCCCTGAAATTCTACCTTGACAGGACGAAGGGCTTCCACAAATCAGATGCCCTGTTTGTCACTTTTGGAGATGCAAGACCAGGCTACCAAGCTTCCAAGGCCTCCATATCCCGCTCGATGGGCTCGACCATCAAAGAAGCATACGAGGGGCAGCACAAGCTGCTTCCGGCAAACATGCATGCCCACGCAGTCAGGGACAAGGCAACGGCCATCGCATTCCAGCGCAATGTCCCTTGGCAAGTCATAAGCAGGACGGCCACATGGGCCACACCCTCAGCTTTTTGCAAGCATTGCTGTTTGGATGCCAGCTCCAGATCTGATGCGGCTTTCGGACAGGCGGTTCTCAGGAACCTATTTGCTTAAGGAGGGTCTCCTCCCCACCCTGGGGCTACATTTAGTTGTAATTGCCCATGCAGTATGGAGGAAAGGGGACAGGATGTAATAGTAACACATACATTACTCACCAAAATAGCATTTCTGATGATTGTATCTGCTTAGATTCACATGTTGTGCATATGGTCCAACATCCAGTGGTAACCGCAGAGTATTGCATCTTGTCTTTCGGGGATCGAAAGGGGACGTCGACATAGGCTTGTCTGTAACACTATCCCTATCGTGACGTGTAGTGTATCCAAAATCCCTCACATGCCGTGGACCCTCCGATTGTATTTTTTCTGCCTATAGTGAGGCCAAGGCTATTGTGAGTGAGTACATGAAGAGAGAAAGTAATAAGACGTCTATGTTCCTTCTCCCCGAGCGGGGAGGCAGGGAGGGCGCATGTGAATCTAAGCAGATACAATCATCAGAAATGCTATTACGGTAAGTAATACATGTCTAGAATCACATGCTGTCATAGACTAGCGAGCAGTACCCGGAGTTGGAGGTGGGTTGTGAGAAGGAACAGTAGAGAAAAGATATCTTAATACTGCTTGTCCCACTTGAGTCAGATCTAGAATGAGTGTCTAGGCAATAGTGTTTTGTAAAGGTGTGTATAGAACACCAGGTTGCCACTTTGCAAATGGACTCAAGGGGAACATTTACAATGAAAGCTATGGAAGCCCCAGTGCCCTGAGTCGAGTGTGCTCTAGGCTTGAAGGGCAGTTCTCTCTTAGCAAAAGTGTAGCATAGTGCGATGCATTTGACAATCCACCTTGAGATAGCTGATTTAGAGACAGGATCACCCTCTCTACCAGCAGCCACTGAAACGAAAAAGTGTTTTGTTTTCCTCAGTGGTTTCGTCTTTTCCAGGTAAAACAGGACTGCCCTGAGCACATCTAGTGTGTGCAGGCTTGTTTCGGCCCTGCTAGTGGGATTCTGGAAGAAAATGGGTAGTTCCATTGATTGGTTCACATGGAACTTCGAAATGTATTTAGGCGCAAATCTGGGATGAGTGCGTAGAACCACCTTATCTTTGTGGACTGTAACAAAAGGGTCTAGAATTGAATGGGCCTGTAGTTTGCTAACCCTTCTAATGGAAGCGATGGCCACAAGGAAGGCCGTCTTATAAGTAAGGTCCTTTAGACATGCTTTATGCATTGGTTCAAAGGGAGACCTCATGAGTCTGGTTAAAACCACATTTAGATCCCATCCGGGAGCTGGATTAGAAATGGGGGGTGAATTCTTTTAACCCCTTCCATAAAAGCCTTAATAACAGGTATTTTCCACCACAACACCTTCTGTTGTGACCTAGTGTAGGCTGAGAGAGCAGCTAGCATCGTCGACTCCTTCACCAAAGAGATTAGACTCCTCGATAGGTTTATTAATAAGAGCTCCTTGGGTCTCCGACTTGGAGCCTGAGTTTCGGAACCAAGCGTGCCGTTTGAGCAGGATGCCCTGAGCTAGGGATCTTCCCGCTGTCTTTGCACTATCCAGAGTCCTTTTTTAGTACATTTTGGTTGACATGCCTGCCATCTGCCACGATGGCGAGTAATTTGGTTCTTGCTGGTTCAGGCACCTCCTGGAGACCTTCCTACATAAGGTTCCACTGTACAACAGCATAACTGGCAAGCAACTTAGTGTTTTCTATGCGCGTGGTAAAATCAGCTGCCATGGTGATTCGCTTACCCAAGGCGTACAGCCTTTTTGATTCTTTATCGGGAGGTGCCTCTCCCATAGCAAAGGGTACTCCCGCCAGTTTCTGGGTGGTCGTAACCACTAGGTAATCGGGGGTGGCGTGGCCTTTAATATATGTAGGGTCAGTAGGCGAAGGCTGAAATAATTTCTCCACCTTTGGATTTACGGCCCTAGTCTGGGCTGGTGTGACCAGGGAAGGAGCCAATCTCCTTTTAATGGAATTAAGCAGAGGGATGGCTTGGCTGGCGGGGGGCTTTTCTTTAAGAATATCCTCCATGAAAATCTTGTTCAGGTAGGGCCTCCTGGGTGGCGATTTGAAAATGATCCGCCACCTTTCTTAAGATGGCATTGAATGCCACCTGATTGTCCACTGGGGAAGCCTGGTGGGCCGGTGTGGAGGGAGGGGGATCCACACACAGGACCTCTGTGTCCTGACCGTGAGTAGGGAGCGCCCATGGTTCCGTCTCAACCTGGTGAGTGTCTTCCCAGTCTTCCTTGGGATCCAGCTGGTCATCCCCAGTGTAGTCTTGTAGGAAGGTAGTATCCTCTTCCTCATCAAATGTCCTGATATGTGTCCATCTGGATCTCATCTTTGGGGCGGATGGAAATTAATGTTCTTTAGAAGGGCCTAATTTTCTAACAAATTCAGAAACTGGCACAGAGGGAGGGTCCTCCCAAGGTCTCTTGGGGGTAGGTTGCTCTAAAAGCAAGACAAACTTTTCCAAACGGTCCATACACCCTTCAGATTTTTCTTTGGTCCATCTAGACGAGCCACAAGGGTGGAAAACTTTCATTTTCCTCCCTATGGCACCGAAATGTGCCTCCAATAGAGCTAGACAAAAGCTCATGGCTTTCTACGTAGTCCTCTCGAACTTCGGGGAGCTGTGGCGTGTCTTTCTACGTGTCCATGGCCTGCTCTTTGCGCTTCGTTGTCTCTTTAGATCTCTCCTCCAGCCCACATTCGAAGCAATTCTAGCAATGCTTTCAACGATGTTCTGCGAAGCGGGTCATGCCATATGACTAGGAGGCCTAGCGGTAGATTTTTCTCCTACCGGGGCCTTAGGGGGCGTCGGAGCGTCAGCTGAACGCGCTCCGACAACCGAATGTGCTTTGGGGGTAGCGCCCTTAGATTTTGAAGGCCCAGTCGCAAGGCGCTGCTGCGAATGCAGGGAAGGCTGTTGATCTTGAAGATCAGAGTAGTCTGTCGAAATTTTCGGCAGTCCTGTTGGCGCTTTCACCCGTTTCAGCGGTATCGTCAAAACCAGGGGAGGGGTTGTGTGTTTAGTGTGGCGCCCTTGTCGCCAGGTTTTTACCCCATAGCGCGACTCGCGTCAGGACTAGCAGGAAAGGGGACGGGTGTGGCATACCCCTCTCACTTTCGACGGGTGCAACAGTGGGGGGGAAGAAGACCCAGCCCGCAACATGCCATAGGCCGCCCACCGCTTAACGCAGCGCTCCTTAAACATTTTAGGTCGCAGGAGTTTACAGGCCGTGCACCGCGCTTCGTCGTTGTCAAGGGGTGAACAATTATTGCTCTTATCGTGCTTGTCCTTCCAAGGGTATCTGGCCCTGCAAGAGGGGCAAAACCTAAATGGTATCCTTGCCATAGCGAAATGCCAGACCTAGAGGGCAAAGAGGTGAGACATAGCTGAAAGCATATGGCCACCCGGACCCCACTCTCCCGCCCGTCCACGTAGACGACTCCGCTGCCGGATCTTAGGCGTCGAAAGTCCACCGCAGTCTTAGTCATAGTACAGGAAGCACCGTCTAAGTGACTTTAAAGGGATAATCGACAAGTTGATCAACAAGGATATCAATGTTTCTTATGAAAGAGCTCCGCAATAGGGCGACCAGTTATCCGGCCGGAAAAAAACAATCTGAGGGACCTCGGTGCGTGAGGGATTTTGGGTACACTACGCGTCACGATTGGGAGAGTGTTACAGACACGCCTATGCCGACGTCCCCTTTCCATCCCCGAAAGACAAGATGCAATACTCTGCAGTTACCACTGGATGTCGCACCATATGCACAGCATGCGATTCTAAGCAGATTAACAAGCATCAGAATTTTAAGTTACTCACCGTAGTGACTCTTTCCTCCATATGTCCCACCATCATTCCCCCCCAATACTGGTGTGATTAGGCAATGTAAAATCTACTGTCAACGCGTCTATGGGGACTGGGGTGTGGCGCTGGAGGGCGTAGTCAGGGCAGCGCACGCTCCCAGAGCCACACCCCAGCGCGCCTCTAAATGTAAAGGGGTAAGAAGGTTTTTTCTGGTGAAAAATGTTACGTCTCCTGTTCCTTGGAAGGGACGCCCATGCAGTATGGAGGAAAGGGGACGGGACCCAAGAGTAAGATGGCGATCTTAAAAGGTGTACAGAGCGGTGGGGCAGGTGAACATCGACAGTGTCCCAATCAGGCTCTTCAACGACTACTCAGCGGAAGTGTCCTGGCGGAGGAGGGAGTTTAATCCTCTGAGGCGTTAAGGGGTCGAGAGCTGACACACCATCTGAATTCTGAAATTCCCTGCGGTCTTGTGCGTCCAAATAGATTGCCAATGGCACACTTATGACGACCCGGAGGATGCCTGGAGATTCCTACAGCGCCTGAATCTTGTTTCCACAGACTACCCAGGGGAAACTCAGATGAGGGCACAGGTATCACAAGCAACAACCTTGTCCGAATTCCGCTCACCACGAAACAGAGGCAGGAGGCAAAAGTCAGGAAGTGGCCTAAAGGGACCCGACCGAGGTCGGAAGGAGCCCACGACATGATCCCCCCCTCAAAGGGGCTTGGTGGTTTGGGCCTACCTTGGCAAACTCTGATGCCTGTGGCACCCACGCCTGCAAATGGGTCCTGCCGCTTTAGCCTTGACAACAGGAGAGGGCAAATTGCATGGAATCCCGTCTAAAGACCGTCTTCTTCCCCGCACGGCAGGCAACATGAACTGCCGACAGCGGAGTTGATTGCAGACCCATGGCTTTCGATCCCCATGAACACTGCACCGACGAACCCCTCAACTTCTAAATGGACACTAACCAAGCCCGGCCGGCGCCTGCCAGTCCGAAATATAACCCACTCATCGGCAACGTTGCAGTCTGTTCGGAACAGGCGCCTATGATGCCCGGCGGAACCACAGGCATAGGGCTCTTCGTCATGCATGGCAACGAGTGCAGACTCAAGAGGGCGTGCTCATGGACACCATGCATGGGCTTTATGACCTAGTATTGGACGTGCAACACCCATGCCCAATGTTATGAGAAAATGGTTTCTATTGTTTGTTCTAGTTATGGTTAATTGTAGGTCTTACACCTCGGGTCTGATGAGAAGTGGTGGTTACAAGGTAAACGTGATACACAAATCTAATACAATACGCCCCGGGGGCCGACACAAGCCTGGTCCCTTCATCAGGGATGACGAGCAAGGACTCACTGAGACAGGTATATGGCTAAAGTCACATTGATAACCCTAAATGTGCAAGGGTTGGGTCATCCCATCAAGCATAGATGCGTCCTGAACCACCTCAGAGACCTGCAGGGGGATATTCTATTCCTCCAGGAAACTCATCTCAACGAAGGGGAATCAAAGAAGCTCGAAAGGGGCTGGGTTGGGCGGCCGCACATGCCCCCTGCCGGGGTAAGCAAGGAGTTTCCATCTTGATACACATGCAGGTACCAGTATTGATCCAGAACACATTGACTGATAAAGAAGGGATATTTGCCCAGGTGCAGGGACTACTCTTCACCAAAATCCAATCACACTTATGAATGTGTACGCCCCAATGAACGATACCCCCACCTTTTACTTACACACACACACACACACACACACACACACACACACACACACACACACACACACACACACACACACACACACACACACACACACACACCCCCCCCCCCCCCTTATATGAGGCGTCTTACATTGATTGGGGGAGGTGGGACCCAGACCTCGATAGACAAGCCACGAGCCAATCTTCTACTGGCAGACATAACTAGGCCTGGAGGATGTGTGGAGAGCTAAACATGGTCCCCCCGTAGAGAATACACCTTCTACTCCTTAAGCCACCAAAGTAACTCCAGAATCGACGATTGGCTGGCCCCACGCACAGCGATGCATTCCCTGAATGAATGCTCTATACTCTACAATACCATTCCCGATCACGCACCCATCAAAATCAGACTAACCGTCTCAGGCTCCCCTCAGAAACCCCTAAAATGATGACTTAATCTGAGAGCCCTGGGATACCCCGACTTCATAGATCATCTCAGGGGGGACCTAGCTATGTTCTGGGACACCAACATTAACTCTTCGTATACCACTCTTGCGTTCAACGCCTTCACGAAAGGCCAATGCATCTGCAGATGGGTGTATAAACTTTAAGCAGTGGCGTGCGCAAGAAAGCCAGCTGACACTTGCCCTACTAGCCATAGAAAAGCAACACAAATCGTCACCAGACCAGCAGACAAATGTGGGCGGACATTAGTGAAATCACAACTACTAGGGCCCAAAAATCCTACTCTAGCTGGACCCAAAAATATTTTTCAGAGCGTGATCGGCCCATGCGCCACATGGTGCTTGCCCTGAAACAGACAGGCCGCCACAGCGAACGGGACGGGGAAGGGAACCCAAATTGTAGGGGAGGAGGGCATCAATTCCTGATTCGTAGATTTCTATGCACAATTATATGCAAAGCCAGAAGCACTCCAACCACAGGCGATGCAAGGATTCCTGAGGGCTATCAGATTGCCCAAAATCACCCGGGCTCAATACGAGGCGTTGGATTCCCCCGACGGAGGCAGACATCCGACGGGCTATCTACGCCCTAAACTCAGGTAAGGCCGCAGACCCCAACAGGATCCCGATAGATCTGTATAAGACCATGATCGACGATGTGGCCTCAAGACTCCATGCAGTATTCTCTGAGGCAGCCAAAATTAGCCACCTGCTGAGGTCGATCATGACTGCTAACCAAGTAGTATTCCATAAAAAAGGGAGGCCCAGCGATGAATGTGGGCCATAAAGACCCATCTCCTTGATTAATTCGGAAAGCCAAGGTCCTCGCGAAATGGCTGGCTCAGAAACTAGAAACAGTACTACCATATCTGGTCCATGAGGACCAGACAGGGTTCATTCGCAAACGGCACTCGGGGGACAACGTACGCCGGCTCCTGCACGTAATCGCGGAAGAGCCGGGGCAAGGGGACTTGATCCTTACTGTCGACGATGAAAAGGCATTCGATAAAGTCCAATGGGATTTCATGTTCCTTGCTCTTGAGGATTTTGGCCTCCACTCATCCTTGATCGGTTTGATCCGCTTATTATATACCAACCCCGAAGCGACTGTTACCGACTTACATCAGCCCCCTTCTCCCTGCATTCCGGTTCTCGTCAGGGATGTCCGCTATTAACCCTCCTGTATGCCAGTAGCAGTGATTCTACGGACGGACCCTCAGTGGCGGGGGATCTGGAGTGGCAGGGTGGAGCACCGAGTCTCTTTATATGCTGATGAGCTCTTCATTTATATAGGGGACACCCATACATCTCTCCCCAGACGCGATTCCTTTTACAGCCATTTGGCCCGATGGCTGGCTACAGGGTCAACTGGGCCAAATCTGAGATCCTGCAATTTAGGCCAGACATTCCCTGAGATCCGGGTGGAGCTGGAGGGGGTAGGTTTCCTTTGCGCCTTTCAGACTACAAACAGCCCATATATAATACCTGGGGTTAACATCAGCGCACACATTAGGGATCTCCGTGACCTCAACTGTCCACACAGATACGCTCGGATATTATCAAATGGGACACCTTACCGCTTTCCATGACCGGCAGAATTGACGCAATTAAAATGAACTTTATGCCCAAACTTATTTACATGGCGATGATGATACCGTGCGCCCCTAGCCTGAAAATGTATAATCTATTGACGCTGCATTCTCAAAGTTTATTTGGTGGGGCAAGAGGGCACTGGTGCGCACGGGGATCCTTACGGCATCCAAACAGGACGGAGGCCTTGCGCTTCCGCCCTGGAGGAGCCATTATATGGCAGCCCAAATCTGCTGGGCCAAGAGCTGGATGAATGCTGACGACAACTCCAGCTGTAGGGAGATGGAGCTAGCGCTGATCGCTCCTATATCCCCATTGATGTCTTAGCCACCCCCATAGCCAAGATAGCAAGTCACCTAAAATTGCATCCGGTAATGGGGCCGACAGTGGCCCAGTGGCCCAAACGTCGTGCCCAACATGCATCAATGTCAAAGTGATACCCGTGTGGATGTCAATCAATGGACTTCACTCACTTGGACACATTTCTACCCTTTGTCCATTAAACAATACCTGGTAGGCTCAGGTCAGAATACTTGAGCTGTGTGATGGCCCGAAAATAAACACCCTCTCTGAGGCAGCCGGTGTGCTGGATATACACACGGTGCACTGGTTGAAGTATGGCACCATGTGCGCTGAGGTAGAACAACACACCACAGCGATATCTAGACAGGCACCCCCTGCGAGCTAGAACTCAAACGTCAGACTAACATGCATCCGCGGCTTCGGGTTTACTACTCCATGGCCATTCAGAACAATGTGGGGAGGAACTCTGCCTTAGCAGCAGGCTGGTTATTAGACCTGGACACCCCGATAGAGACTGGAGAAGTTTACCCGTTTTTTGCAAAACTCCCGGGGATGTTAGCGAACCTAAAGAACAGGGAGATCCAGTTCAAACTCATCCAACCTATGTATTATACACCATCCAAAATGTATAGAATGGGACTGACCCCCACCCACCCCAATGCTGGCGCAGTTGCGGAGAGACTGGCACAATAGGACGCACACTATGGTCATGCCCAAAGATACAATCATACTGGGGAACAGTGCAGAGACTGGTGACCACTCGCATCCCATACGCGGACATAGCGCAGAGCCCGGAAGAGCTGCTGTTTTGGGCCAATTATAAAGACTGGCACACCAATGCTTTAGCCTGTAGAACCCCGAATACAAAAGTGCTTGCAGCCCGGAAAATGTTAATAGTGAACTGGAAGGCAGCAGCACCGCCCACGGAATCACAACTGAGTGCCTTTATATCCAAAATGTGCTCCCTGGAGAGCAGCGCACAAAAAAGAACGAATCCGGCCAGGGCAGAACTTGCATGCAAATTCTGGGCCCTATTTGCCATCCCCCAAAGAGTGCCCTCGCCCCCTGCAGGGGGGCATCGATACCATTGAGTCAGTGAACCCATCCCACGCAGCCTCAGACACGTCTGCCGAAAACCGGTAGGCCCCAAATATCTCCTTCCACACCATCCACCCGCCACGGCACTGGGTACATAAGCACACCCAGTTACCACCTGAGCCACGTACACCCATCCAAAGGACAACTTTGGATCCCAAAATAGTTCTTTTTTTTCTTTTGCCGGTTTAGATGTTAGAAGGGGGAGGGGAGAGTTAGAGTAGGGGGTTTCGGTTTAAAGTTTCCTGGTCTCTACACTGAGCCAAATCGGCACACGTCACAATGGCAATGATCTTGTCTCACGATAGCAGGAGAAGGGGATGGTCCCCGGGGGTTACGCTGGATAAGGGTTGGGGAATGTACCCTCTGTTTCATTGCTTCTGACGTTAAATATTGTCTGTTTTGAAAAATGTCTAATAAACAGAAGTTAAAAAAAATAAAAACATTAAAATCTGCACAGCCAAAGCTAATGAGGTTCAGAAGAGGAGCCTTTAGAAAACCAGAACAGCCAAAGTCAATGGAACAGTTATAGTTCTGATGCAGCTTTTCTTAGAAATTGTAAGTTAGGAGTTCTTTGAAAAATCTCAGGAGCTAAAGAGAGGCCTACCTGTTGGAGTACAAGCTGGAAGGCCTGCAGTGGTTAATTGAGGTAAACTCTGAATGGTTGAAAATAGACATTCCCAAGCAAGGAAGAACCACAAATGACACAAGGTAGTTAAACCCCCAAGCCCCAGAGTACCTTGAAGAGGTTCCAGCTATATTCCTTCCTGATGCACCCTTGTTCCTGGTCCTTGGTCATGGTGACGAAAGGGAGGACGTCAGGCGGGCTTCTGCAGCAGCACTCTAGAGAGACTCGGCAGCAATGGATTCCACGCGATTCAGCGACTCTTTGTGGTTTTGGTGCTTTTTTCTCAGCACCAAGCAAGAACAAATAGCTCTGGTTGGATTTTCCTTGGTCCCTCGGTCCTGGACTCTGGTGAGGGGAATCTGGATGAAGATTTCCTGCTTGTAGATACACAAGGATGGCCGGATACGTTCTCTGGAAGACGTTGCAGTCAATGATGGTCAGGGGTCCCTGGGCATTGGGATTCTGCAGCCTAGGAAGACTGCAGCAAGTCGGGGGATGGGCCAAAATGAAGCAGGTCTCGAGGCTAGTTGGTCCCACCAGCCCAAGGGAGGAAGTCATCCTGCATGGATCGTCCATGTGAAAACAAAAACAGGGTCAGAACAGCTGCAAGGCTTCACCGGCGCTTCTGCGGTCCTGGAAGGTGCTGCTGGTGTCTTTGCTCGTCCTCTTCGTCGGATGTCTTGTTCCAATGGTCGACTGCCCGTAGTTCCAAAAGCCTTGCATGCAAAATCCCATTAATTCACAGCGGTAGGGCTGGCAACAGCCTTGGGGTGGCTGTCCTCTAGGACAGCCAGGCGGCCAGTTAGAACTGGTTGCAGTCAGGCACACCTAGAGACAAAAAAAAGACAGCAAAGTTTCAGGATCCTCCCTCACTTCCTGCCTTTTCAGACACACTGGAGCATGGGCGGGCTTCAGGGTGGAAACCCGCCAAAGGAAAAACACACCAAGGACTCAAACCCAGTTTAAACACCACAACAGAGTAAAAGCCCAGAAGGAACTAACAAACAAGAAATGGCAAAAAAAGAATACTGGGGCCATTTTGGAAAACTTGTCACCCATGGGTGCTGTACTGCAGCTGAGAAATCAGCCTGCTAGTACCCTGCACAAAAGGAAGTAGCAAGTAACCACTGCCACCAGCCATTGAAGTTAGTAAAACAAAAATCTACTTGAGAAGTGGGACAAGGAGTCACTATGTAACTCCCCCAGCACTCCACATAGGGTGGTATGTGCTGGACCCCTAAAGGAAAAAGATAAAAGTTCTCACTATTCTTGGGAATGGCCAAGAACATGTATTTAAACATTAAGAGAAGTCCAATTGGCACTGCAGAGAGGGTGATGTGTCCCTATGCAAAAAGCAGATGCCTATGGACTTTACCAGACTCCATTAAACAGTCAAAAATCCCAGTCAGAGAAAAACACATGCGTGAGTGGCAAAAGGTTCCACTCACTCAGGAGGTTAAAAATCAAAAAGATTGCCTTACTTCTAAATCAAGGGGTGTGGGTATAATGGGGAATATACAGTCCTGGGGGGCGATTTTAATTGCGTTCTTGATTGCAGGATGGATCGCTCTGCCCATTGCAAATACACAGCGGAAGGCGAGAGCAAGGTGTTTAATGAGTTCTTACACAGTTTTGACTTGGTTGATGTTTGGAGGTTCATTTATTCATGGGAGAGGGAATGTTCCTACTACTTGCCAGTCCATGATAGGATTGATTATTTTTTGATTTCTGATAAACTTGTTGAAAAGGTCTCCAGTGTAGACATTAAGGAGAGAGGTATTTTGGATCATTCCATGATAAAAATGCGGCTAGATATAGGATTGGAACGGACTGGAACTCCCAAGTGGTGTCTGAGAACTTCTATATTGCAGGAAAAGGGGGTGGTTGAGTCTCTACAAGATTTTACGAAGAACTTCAAGCTAAATGAGGGTTCTGTATCAGATATAATGGTTTTGGACAGCTTCAAGGCAATAGTTTGGGGTGAATTGATGAACATCACGGCCCTCATGAGGAAAAAGGGAGTGTCTGAACTGAGGAGGTTGGAGAGTGCATTGGGTGCATTCCAGAAGAAGTATCAGATGACAAGAAGTAGTGAGGATAAAGCTGATATGGAGAGAATGTGGGAACATCAAACATGAGATGGACACACAGTATGAGAAAGGCATGCTTTTCATGAAATAGAAATTCTGGGAGCAGGGGGACAAAAATAGTAGGCTGCTGGCAAATAGGCTACGTGGTTTGATTGATAGTCCCTTTGTTCAGAGGGTAGAGGGTGAAGGTGGGGAATATAAAGTTAAGAAAGATGAGATTTGGGAGTTGTAGGACATTTTATGAATTATATAGGGCAGATCAGTTCCCAACGCCTGAGGATATGGATGGATTCTTTGATAAAATGATTCTACCAAGGTTGTCTGCGGACCAGGCTGTAGCTGTTGATCGACCCATTACGGGGGAGGAAATATTGGCTGCCATCGACCAGCTCAATATGGGTAAGTCGGCTGGCTGAGACGGTCTTCCGATGGAGTTCTACAGGGCATTGGGTCCTGTATTAACACCAGTATTGTGCAACCTGTACAATAGTGTCACGTCAAACAGGGTGGCGTGTCCTACGATGAAAGAGGCTGGCATTGTGGTGATCCCGATCCGGGTAAAGACAACAAAAAATGCAAAAGCGATAGGCCAATATTGTTATTAAATGTTGCTCTTAAAATTTTCACTGGCATTATGACTAACCGGTTGATAGGTGTATTGGTGATCTGATTAGCCGTTCTCAGGTTGGCTTTATGCATGGCAGAATGGGTATGATCATGTCAGGACACGAATAGATATAATGGGACTCCCGAAGGAAAGGGTTCAGAATGCACTCCTAATTTTTATGGATGCGGAAAAGGCCTTCAACCAAGTTAATTGGGCCTTCTTGGATCACACACTTTCTGTGCTCGAGTTTGGGTCAATTATGTTTTGTCTTCCCCATTTTTCTTGTCGAGAGGTACTAGGCAGGGCCGCCCGTTGTCGCCATACCTTTTTAACCTTGCAATAGAACCATTGATTGCATACAAAGCAGACACACAGTCTCCATGGACTAAAATTCGGGCATAGTGAAATTAAGATCCTCTGTTATGCGTATGATATGACTATTGTCTTGACTAATCCGCTGGAAGGGAGTAAAAAGCTAAAACGTATGTTCAAGGAAGTGGGGTTGTCTGGCCATAAGATCAACTGGGAAAAGATGGTGGTCTTTCCTTGCGATGTTTCGCAACCAGGGGGGGGGGGGAGGGGGGGGAATAGTGGGTTCATGGAACGGTCAGTGGGAGACGGGAGATATGAAGTATTTGGGAATTTACCTTGTTCGTGACCTGAGGAAAATGGCACCGAGTTCAATGTCTCAAAAATGTTTGGAAAAGATATGGAGGGATATATTAAAATGGGGTTGTTTACCGCTGGGCCTCTGGGCGAAAATCAATGCCATCAAGATGGTTCTCCTGTCAAAGGTGCTCTACATAGTCCAATCTACCACTTTGAAATTCACTAAGAAGATCATTGGCAGTATTGATAAAATCTTTCAGGAGTTCCTTTGGGGGGTGTGGGGCTGGGCAAAAGACCTAAGATTCCTAGGTACATTTTGATGGGGCCCTAAAGAAAGGGGGCTTTGGCTATCCAAATTTAACGAACTATTGCGCTGGGTTTGTTCTAAAGAAGTCAGCATTCTATTTTTCTGATGTGGGTAGTGATGTGCCCTACTGGCAGATTGTTGAGAGTGAGCAATTTTCGCCTTATGCTTTACATGACATGTACTCCATGTACAAGTTGCAAAATTCTACAGTGAAATTAACTACTTTGGGTGTTGCTAGAGGGGCCCTACCAACTTTTATGATGGCCAGAGGGGAAAACAACTGGATACATTACGATGCATCACTATGGCATAATGAGGGGCTACAAATAGCGAATGAGACCCTGTGCTGGCAAATCTGGATCAACAAGGGCATTTCTAGGATACATGATGTATGGGAGGGTGATCGTATGATATCCTTTAAACGCCTCAGAGAATCCTTCGGGTTTGGGTGTAGGGAACGTGCATGTTAGAGACATGAATTTCCTTTTAACTGAACAACTGGGAATGTTAGAGGAACCAATGAGAGAGATAGACCTACAGTTTGTGAAGTCATCCGTTCTCTTCCATGTACAGTGTCAACATACATTAAATTTATGCCGATGGATAACTTGCATGTAGAATCATGGGAAAAACTGCATCAGGCTTGGGTAGAGGAACTTGGTATGGATATTCTGACGGAGGAATGGGAAAGTCTGCTTTGTATAGGGGTGCAGTCAAAAAGGGATTTAGGGCTGAGCTATATTAGACAGAAAATCCTTTGTAGATTGTATTGAACCCCTGCTCGAATGGCCAAGTTAGGATTGTTGGACAATATCTGTTGGGGTTGTGGTCTTAGTGGGGGCACCCTGCTCCATATGCTATGGACATGCTCAACGGTATCTACCTTTTGGAGTGGTGTCTTGAACAGTTTGGATATTGTGCTAGGGGACTCACTGCCACGAACATCTTACTCAATGGTTTTGTTTTCGAGCAGAGAGAGAGGTGATATGGTTAGTATGAGAACAGGATGGATAAACAGGGTATTAGTAGTAGCGGCTAAACAAACATTAAAAGTTTGGAAGTCAAGATAAAAGCCGGTTGTAGATGAATGGCTGATAGATGTCCATACCTTGTCTCACTATGAGAAAATAATGCTAATGAAGCAGAAGCGAGTGGAGCATTATCTTCGAATTTGGGGTTCGTTCAATGACGTATACAGTTGATGTTTAGTGACAGCATGCATTATTTTCTGAATGGGATAGAAGTGGGTTATTATAATCATACTTGATTATGTGTGTCGTGTTTGTTGGTGTTGTTTTGTCTGTTTTGAGATGTTTGATTTCTACTGTAGAATAGAGATTTGTAGTAGCGTGTTAAGACTTTGAAGTTGCAAATTCAAGTTTTGTTAGTATTGGTTATTTAGTTGTTATATGTATTACAAAATTTGAATGCATATCTCTGGTGTAATGGATATGTACATATTACCTTTCAAAATGATAAAGTGATCAAAAAAAAGAAAAGAAAATCAAAAAGACCCAGATTCCAGCAAAAGAGCATAGGGTCTCTAAGGTTAAAGGGAATTAGCACAGAAACTGAACATTCTGCCCACCAGGTAAGTGAACTGGGGCGTCATTTGTTGGTGAGGGCAACTGAGCCTCTAGAGGCTGCAACTCGGCCCCACCCCTTTGCCTCTACGAAACACTCTTTGCTGGTTTGATTGATAAGCGAATGATTGTCCCTGGGGACTGTGGAAAGTAGCGGCGGATGTTCCAAATCCAGATTGATTGGATGTTGTAAAGCCTTGGCTGCGAAAAAATGCCCCATGTGTTGAAGGTGCCCTGTTGGACATAAGGCTTATTTTTGATCTGGCATATTTTTAAAGTCTCATGCTCTTTCTTTGTTCTCTCAAGCTGATCGTCAACTGCTCTTCCAAACGGGACTGAATCCTCAATCGGCATGTTGATTAACATTGCTCGAGTTTCTGGTTGAAACCCAGAATCCCGTAGTCATGGCGTTCAGCAATTAATCTCCCTGAAGTGTCTGCTGAGACGACAATATTTTTTACTATGTTTTGGGCTACCTGTTTGCCATCTGTGGAGATCTTTGTAAAAGGTGTGACTTTATAGGTTTGGCACCGAATCAAGATGTTGGAGTACCTCGTCCCACTGTGTGCTGTTATAACTTGCAAGCAGTATGGTATTGTTTGCAAGTCGTTTGATATATGCTCCTCGGGTAGTTATTCACTTTCCCAAGGTATACAGTAATGCAATCCGCTTGCATTCCTTATTGGTAGGTGAACTAGAGTGGAACACTGGCCCTTTTTCTAGTGGTGGTGACGACAAGGGAGTCTGGTTTTGCATGTCCCCTAATATGTAGAGGGTCAGATGGAGACTGTTTAAACATTTCTGAACTGCCCGAGTAGGCAATGGTGTAGAAAGTGACTGGGTAACTCTTTATTGATTGTAATAGAGGAATGTCCTGGCCAACAGCTTTTTTTTTCATTTAAAATATCGTCCACAAAGTCAGTGCAGTCCACTAATTCTTCAGTATGTATAATGAAATGATTAGCAGCTGTAATAAATTGTATAACAATTGGTCATTTGGGGAGCGACAACTCTCCGGTCTAACAACATCCGGAGTGTCAATGATGGTCATATCTTGGTCCTCTTCATAACGTTCGTCAGGGTCATCGTTAGGATCATCCTGGTCAACATGCCACACATCTTTATCTGCCAGATCAGTTCCTTGGAAAGAGTCATGGGACATGTCTAGGACAGTATGTGTGGGTGATGAGTGGCATCTTGGTTATTTTGCTAAGGGTTGGCCAGTTTTCAAGGGTTGTCCCATTTCTAAAACGAATTGTCTAATTGGGTATTTGTTCATGAAGTCTACAAAAGAGGAAACTTTGTCCATAGTCTCTTTGAAACGTTCCTTTGTCCAAGTTCTAGGTGTTTCGGCTAGGGGGAACACAATAGCCTCAGGGTCTTCTCGAGGCCTCTTTTTCTGGAGAGACTGAGATAGAGGGGAATGAGCCTCTTCATACTTGGCACTTTGTCAAGGACAGAAGGAGAATGAGAAATGAGTAAGCCTGCAGAGGAGAAAGGGCACGGGTGTTTGCTGCCAGGGACCTGCTGCTGGGGAGTCTGTTGTGCCTTTCCCCCACTACAGACCTCTACCCCGCCCCCTTGTGGACAAAATGTTGCGGGGTTCACCGGCGCGGGGGAGAAAGGGCAGAGGATTTGCTGCTGCTTGGGTGTTCTTGCCCCACCAAGTGGAGCGCTCAGGTCTCACGCTGCTGCTAGGTAATCGCCAACAGAGCCCCATCGGATTGGGAACAGGACCCGGACAAAGGGGAGAAAACTAATCGGCCCCCCTTACTTCAGCCCCGAATTGGCCAAGCAACGCTGCTGGAATGGCTGGTTTTGCAATTGTGAAGGAACTCTCCCGCTTACCCCTTCTTTGACTCAAAGTCTGCTCTTCTGTCCAACCTGCAAGCCCCCGCATCCAAAACGGACCGCAAGCTCAAAGCTGGATGAAAAAGTGGGTAATGGGGGGGCAACCATGTAAAGGTTCATGGGAGGGCTGGGTAAGCAGAGCCCATCCTGCCCATCCTGTGGACGCCAGTGCAGGTAGGGCAATGGTCCCAGCATCCACTGTTCTTACACAAGACAGGGGAGGAGTGAAGGGGGGACCAAGTCATGTATACTCAAGCACCCATACCCACCACCTCCATGGGGATCCTCATGGGCCTACACAAGACCATGCTTCAAACGGCCTGTCTGCTCCTACCACAAGCGAATATGTGCCCAATGCCAACCTGTTGACCCCGGGAGGTGGTTTTGACCATGTTGCCACTGCAAATCTTCTCGATACCCTGGGCAATGGATGTGTGAGGATAGCGAACCTCATTGGGGGCTGTGAGCCACTGCGCCCTTCATTGAAAATGGTGGAATTGGCAGCGTCCCTACCGTCCCCCGAGTTGTCCCCAAGGCCTGCCCTTGGTACCACCTGCGTGGCCCCTGATCTACGGCCATCCCTGGTCGCTGGGGCTGTTCATTCCCCACCTCCCTCTACGCATCCACCAGTGGATCCAAGGGACCTGGGCTACGAAAAGCCTGGTGAGTGAAAGCACCCCTTGAGTCCCCCCCTGCAGCACTTCGAGTGAGTGCATGTCAACTGCACATCCGGGGCTAGCTCATTCCAATGCTTAACTCCACTTAGCCTCCTATCCAAGGGAATCTGTCCCTGTCGGCCTCATCACCCAAGGACCCAACTATTACTCTGTGCTGTTGTTGTGACTGTGTGCTCACCGAAATGGACAACATCAAATCACTATTGGCGGTTCTGCTCAAGGGTGTGATAGGGGGGGAAGGAGGAGCTTCTAGATTTGGAATCAACCTACCTGGGGCTGGGCATGGAGGCTCGGTCCCAACTGCTGGCATGGGACTACACCCCCGACTTCCCCTCTTTTGTCGGCACCCTGAACGCTCGTAGTTTGAAGACACAACCAGTGGCGGCTCACCCCCTCCAGGCCCAAATGTTCTGAGAGAAACCCAAAAAGCCCATACCCTGGGGCCTGCGCCCTTGCCCAAGGAGCCCCATGCCCTATTGTTCCCTGCTCCAATGACCCTGGGTACTCATTTTACGGGGAGGGCAATCAACGCACGCAACTCCGGCTCTGGGAGGCCCTTATCTAGGCTTAATGCCCCGTAGGTCCTAGAAGATCTACTGCGTTTCTTCGCGGGGTACCAAAACCGCCTCATGATAGAAGCGAACCAAAGGATGCCCTGCGGAATAAATGCCTTCACTGGTTACATTGTGTGGGGAATTGTGTTTTTGTGACCAAGGACGCTTTGGTGGAATGTACTAGATTGCCCAACAAACTGTCCTTAGACTCTGTCAAACTGGTTTTCGGGGATGATCATATGGCAAGGGCCGTTGTGAGTATACACAAGGGGCATGGGCGGACCCAAAGAAGTGGCATCACTGCAAGCACTTCTAACATCTCTGGCCCTTCAGTCTTCTATGATGACTTTAGAAGCAAGGGTCCTCTTTCTGGGGCAAATCTTACAGTTTTGGGGTGCCGACGTTTTCGGGAGCTGAACTGACCTTGGGCCTGGGAGTACCAAAACTTGATTTGTGATATGCAGTGTGGCCTTTAAGGAGGGTGTAGACTCTTTTCTCTCCCTTTCTCATTTGTTGTTGAATATTTTTCATCTTTCTTTTAGCATTGTATTGACAGGATGTACTTTGTTGGCCATTGGCCGAATAAAGTTATCGATGATGAATGAGAAATGTGTGTATGCAACCTTTTATTGTGTTTGTCCCCAACTAGCATGACCTTTTTGCTGTTTCAATGTGTTTTGACACCTGTGAAACATCTGTCAAAGAACTGTTACGCACGCCTATTGGTGCCCGTTTATCTTTACAGCACTGCGCTAAAAGCAGTTACGGAAGAGCAGCTGACTATTTCGTGCTGCCTACTTTCGATGGCTGTCAAAAAGCGGCCTGGGGGTCGTGCGTGCATGGGTGCGGCGTGTCAGAGGCTTTCCCCATAGCTGCACACTGTGACTGCCTTTCGGGTCTGGGGACAGACGGTGGAAGGTTCCCTTAAAATGTCTTGGGCCTCCAACACACAGCCATTGCTACCTTGGCCTTCCGGATCCAACTCGGAAGCGGTTTTTGATTCGGCCATCATTGCATGGGCCACCAACCCGGTGTGTCGTTCTTTTAGGGTTTTTGGCCTGAATAATATACAGGATGCACAACGGCCCTCTGAGTGGTCTCGCGGAAGGCAGTGGTTACAAACTGAGTGTCCTTCCAGATACTTCCTGTTGCATCTGGGACAGAATTTAAATAGAAAGTTCCAGGGGATTCTCGTCCTGATGAAGGCCAATCACTCCTCAGCAACATAGATCAGCTAATAAATGTAAGAAACACTGTTGTGGCAACTCCCCTCCCAGTGTCGATACTCACACTGCAAATGTTGTAATATGATGAACTTTATCTATATTTTAATTTGTTTCATTATGATGCCCGAATGTCACAAGGGAGTATACATTTTCTTTTGTACTGCGATCCAGGCATACCGACTTGGATGAACAATGTATCACTCCAAGATATTGATAAGTGTCCTGTTAAAAGCTTTTAAAAAAAACAACTTAAGCATTAAAGCATTTGGTAAAAATGAAAATTCTTTTGCTTTTCTAATCTGAAATAATGACATTTCTTTTATAAGTGAAAATCATGTGAAGTGTGTGCACTGCCTTCACAAGGCAGCAGCACAGGATCTTGTCACCGAATTCTTGGTCGTGGTGATGAAAGAACGGACACTGGATGGGAACTTGCGGCAGCAGTCGAGAGAAAAGGCTCCCAGCAGAGGATTCTTCAGTGCTCGTCAGGTCTCTGTGGATTTGGCACCCTTTTCAAGGTAGCAGATGAAGAACAGTTGTCTGATAGATTTGCCTCATTATCTCGGTGAAGCGCTCTGGTGAGGGGACTTCAAGGAGTGGAATCTTGCTTCTATAGGTCCAGCAGGAGTCCAAAGTTTCAGCGATATTTGTTAACAGGAGGCTGTTGCACTGCACTCAGACTCAAGGTCCCAGGCGGTTTGCATCCCAGGAAGGTCACAGCTCATCCTGGGATGGCTCGAAATGCAGGTTTTCTTAAGACTGATTGGTCCCACCAGTCCAAGGATCATAGTCGTCATCTTCAGGACTCCTATCGCATGGAAGGAGGACTCCGCACAGGCAGCGGTTACACAGCAGGCATCTCCAGTCGCTGGAATCAGCTACAGCGGTCTTTTCTTCTTTCTCATCGGATTCCGCTACAGTGGTCGATTTGACTTCAGCTTCCAGATCCAGGCCATTTATCCAGGAACCCAGCCCATCAGCACACATGCTACATTCAAACTTTGGGGGGTGGCTGTCCTTCCAGACAGCCTGCCTCCCAGTTAGGACTGGTTCCATGCAGGCATGTCAGAAGACAAAAGGGCTGCAGAGTTGGACTACTCCCTCGTTACTGGTCTTCACCTGCCCACACCCCCCCCCCCCCAAGGTGGCAGGAGCAAGAAAGAACCACCACACAAGAAATGGTGCAAAAAGGAAGAAGCCACCATGTTGGAACAAAGGTGACCCCTCTGTGCCCAGCCGCAGCTGTGAATACAGCCTGCAGGTAAAAATAGCACAGAAGTCGATAGAGCATGTTCACTGCCACCAGCCATACTTGTACATTTGTTAATGTAACAGAAATGTTACAGGACCAGAGAAAGGGGCTTACTAGGTAACCCATCAGCACTCCACATAGGGTGCTGTGTGCTGATCCCTCACAAGGAAAAGCTAAGAAGGATTAAAAGTAACCTTGAGGAGACCGCCAGGGGGCGCGGAGCATGCTGGACGTGTGAGACCAGCGCTCCACCACCACCGCAGGGCCTAGCAATCTGAGCCAATCCCCGGCCGGGAGTTTTGAATAAACCCAACGGGAACGTGCGCCCCCGCGGTAGCGGCCCAACGAATCGAGCGCTCCTTGGAAAGTGGATATAGCCTGGCCCCGATCTGAGGCCCCGCTCGCCGAGCAACAGAGGGGACACCTTCTTGGAGGCCGGGCAGCGGAGCCACTGAGGGCTTCACCTCTCGTGGTGCCCCAGGCCTCGGCGGGACCTGCCGCGGAACCCAGAGTAGCCGGTCGTCATCTCCGCAGTCGCGGCCCGCACCCATAACACCGAGAGGAAGACGCCGGAGCACGCCCCCCGCCGTGCGTGGATGCTGAGCGGGTCCTGGAGCTCTGTCCCAGTGGTGTGTGGACATCGCACGGGGCCAAGGACGAGTGGGGAGTCCTGGTGGGAGCCCCACACCACCAAGAACCGCTCCGGTGCGGACCACTAGCAGCAAATCAGGACTCCGGAAGCCTCCCGACCCATCCCCCGCGCACAGAGGCCTACTTGAAAAGGAGCCCCCAGTGAAGGGGTCCGAGCCCACAATTGACGTGTGGTGGCCCTCGACGGCCTTAAGAAGGTGAGGAGCGCAGGGGGGAGAACTGATACTCGGCGGACTGGGTTTGGCCCCCCAGGGCACAGACCAGCGCAACTCACCCCATAAAAGCTGGCACGGCCTTCCCCCCTGGAGCACAGGGGTCCTCCCGGAACATTTCAGCTGTGACGCATCGGGGGAAACAGGCCCCAATCACTATCCTAGCCTCCCTCATGAGGACCAGAGCCATCATCCGCCCCCCCCCCCACAGGCAAGCCTGCCTCCGCGGAAGCGGGGAGGGCCCAAGACGACTAGAGGAAACCTCAAGGCATTAAGGCAGGGTGAGAGGCACCCCCTGCCCCTACCCAAAGGGCACCCAGAGACCGGAGGCCTGGAATCAACCCAGCCCACGTGCGCAATCTGCTCCCTCAACGCTTCCGCCGGTCCAACGCACCCCTCTGTGATCCACACAGAGGCACCATGCCTTCAAGCGCCAACCCCCACTCCCCCCGCAGTGCTAACAAAGGCCGACCTCAAGGGCATCCTCCAGGAGATAAAAGCGATTCGAACGGACATACAAGCCTCTATAGTTGATCTCAGGGGGAGAGTGGAGACGCTCAAGGACAAAATGGAGGGTATGGAAAACTATCACCTCCAAATGGACCTGTTAGACATGAAATACGAAGCGAGGCTAACAGACCTAGAAATCAGAGAGGAGGACATAGCCCTGAAAATGGAAGATCTAGAGAATAGACAACGCCGAAACAACCTGCGCATCATGGGTGTGACTCAACAGAGAGGCGAGACTGCCGCAGACGTGGGGAGAAAGGTTCAGGGCCTCATCAACCAACTCTTCACACTCGAGGGGGGCAAGGAAGACCAGCTGGAAAGAGCCCACCGAGGGGGGGTGGAGCGAGGGGCGGCCCAAGGTCCATAGTTGTGCGCTTCCTCCGCTACAGAGATAAAATGGAGGTCCCCGAGAAAGCGAGAAGGCTGGAGAGTTTCTTGTTCGAAGGAGACACAGTGAGGATTTACCAGGACCTCTCGGCTTTCACTCTTACCCGCAGAAGAGAGTGCCGGCCACTCACCCAGTGGCTCACCAGCCAAGACATAAGATACAGGTGGTCCTTCCCATTCGCCTCGTCTTTCGAACGCTCAGCAGTGTACTATAGAGTAACCAGCGGCAAGGAGGCATCCCAAGTGCTGCAGGTACTCGAGGGGGAGACCCCAGAGGAAGGAAACGAGATGGAGGTGCAAGAGCCTCGGAGCGCTGTGAGGGAGCCGGAGGGCCCCTGGTCCACAAAGAAGAAGATAAAGGGCCGAAGGAAATTCAAGAAACTTAACACCCCCACAACGGAAGCCGAAGGGGACTAAGTGGTCAGAGCCTCGCTACTAGTGAAATGGAGAGATTGAATCAAACAGCCCCGACCAGGGACGCTGAGCTTAACGAGGGGACTGCGGTGGATGGACTTGCATTCACCCTGGTGGCTTGCCCGTTGGCAGGCGTCATGATGGGGAGGAGGGAAGGGGGAAGGGAGGGGGGTTGGGTATTTTGGGGACCCACACAGTCTCAAAACCACATTGGAAGGTGGCAGCAAGCACAGATCCGGGAAGACGGTACATACAAGACAAGGACCCAATGACGGACAATGAGAATAGGGGCCGGGCCGAGTCACTGAGAAGTGGCTCACTCAATGTAAAGGGTCTGAACTCCCCAGCAAAGCGCTCCCTCTTGGGGAGGGAAATGAAGAACGCTAAAATAGATATCCTCTTCGTACAGGAAACTAGAAAGGTTACGGGAGAGGAGAGGGCCATCCCGGGAGCACACGTGGGCCAGACCTTCTGGGCATCCGCTCCCACGAAAACGGAGTTGAGTCGGGATCATCCTGCAGAGAAACCAGAGACTCACAGAGGTAACCAGGTGGGGGAGGGAAGACGGTAAAGCCATGATTATATCAGGTGACTTGCACAACTCCAGGGTCTCCCTAGCGGCGATCTATTGCCCTAATGTGGGCCAGGTTGAATTTCTCAAAGAGGTGATGGGTGAGATAATGGCCAGGACAGAGGGGCTCCTTATACTGGGTGGAGACTTTAACATGTGGGCAAATCGGGAACTAGATCATAGTGGAGCGGCCTTCCCGCCAGGCAGCCGAGGGGGTAGACCCCAGGGGAAATTCCGGGAGCTGATGTGGGGCTATGGGCTCCTGGACACATGGAGGGAATTGCATCCGGATGGAAAGGGATACACCTTCTACTCAGCGGTCCATGGCACCAGAACGAGAATAGATTACCTTTTCATGGGGCACCAGAACATGAGCCGAGTGGAGTCCTGCATCATCTGCCTGGTTAGCTGGTTGGACCACGATATGGTCTGGGCAGAAATTAGTGCATCAGGTCTGAAACCCAGAGAATCCCTGTGGAAATGCAATGACTTCCTGCTAAGGGACGTAGTTTTTAAGGAGGAGATGGAGAAGGCGATCAATGAATATTTTGAACTGAACAACACGGGTGAAGTCAACATAGAGACAGTCTGGGAGGCAGCAAAGGCGACCTGGAGGGGTGTTCTGATTAGAGAGGGGGCTTCCAAAAAAAGGACCAGGACTCTCCTGGCTCATAGGCTACGGGCGGAGATAATAGCATTGGAGGGATCTGAAGGGAAGAGGGATGAGGAGAGGGAAAGGGACTTGGGGGAGGCAAGAGAGAAAAGGCAAGAGCTGAGAGCACTGGAGATGGTGAAAATTGTAGCGGGCCTCCAACACCTGCGCCAAAGGTATGAGAAAGGGGATAAGGCTGACGCCATGCTGGCGGCCAAACTCCGGGGCCAACGGAGAGATAGATGGGTGTCAAGGATCTCCTGCAGGGATGAGGGGACAAAAACGGATCCCGAGGGAATAGTGGAGGAATTCGCGGGGTTCTATGAGACTCTCTACGGGAGGGAAGGAGAAGTGGAGGCGGAGGCACTGGGAGCATACCTCGGAGGAGTAACATTATCTGTGATGGACCCCCCAGAGACATCAGCTTTAGACGCCCCAATAACGTGCAAGGAGGTACTCAAGGCAATATCGGGTCTTAAGCTGGGCAGGGCCCCCGGGGAGGACGGATTTACCGCAGGCTTCTATAAGGCCTTTGGAGGTCTACTAGCGGGGTTTCTGGCGGGCCTATTCACAAATATCATGAGGACTGGGAGAGCGCCTCCGTCTTTTGGCAAAGCACTGAGAACAGTGATCCTGAAGGAGGGCAAGGATCCAACAGACTGCCGGTCATATAGACCAATCTCCCTCCTGAATGTGGACGCTAAACTGTTCACCAGGATCATAGCCACGAGACTAGACAGCCATATGCTGGTATTCATCCACTCTGACCAGGTGGGCTTTATACAGGGGAGACAGGGGGCGGACAACCTCCGAAAAACCCTGCACCTGATAAGGGAAGCGGCCCCGAAGGGAGACAACCCTGTACTGGTGGCCATCGACGCCGAAAAGGCATTTGACAGGGTGGACTGGGAGTTTCTACATGGAGTCCTTGTCAAACTGGGCTTTGGCGATGGAATCAGGCGAGCCATTATGGCCTTATACACAGACCCCTCTGCTAGAGTCACGGTAAATGGTCGCCTTTCACGAACATTCAGCCTTCAAAGGGGCACGAGGCAGGGCTGCCCCCTCTCCCCAATCCTGTTCGACAGGACCATGGAAATACTGAGTACATCAGATGTGCCCCGATGGCCCGCGGTATTGATGTTGGCGGCCGGACCTTCAAGCTCGGCCTCTATGCAGATGACATACTGCTCCACCTGAGGGAACCCACTAGCACGGTCCCGGCGGCTGTTCGGGTTATTGAACGGTTTGGCCAATTCTCAGGCTTCAGGATGAACATAGGGAAGTCAATGATCTTCCACTTTGCCCCAGATGCAGACAGGGACCTCATGGAACTGTCCCCCCCTGGGGTTTCAAATTCGTACCGAAGGGATTAAATACCTGGGGTTCAACATCGTCCGGCCCCACTGTAACGCTCACCTGATTCCCACAGAGACGCTGACCCGAACTGGACTGCTACCGTTTCTTCTATCGTGAGGCGCAGGGCCCGGAAGATGCTCTGGACGGGGCCTCTGAATGTGGATTGCCTGGCTTGTAGATTAAGTTTTCTGCAGGTCGAAGAAAAGGGATTGATTACCAGCTGGGGTGGATATGTGTTCCCACCAATCTCCCGTTTCTCACTCTTCTTGACCCCCAACTTGGTTTCTGCGAGCTCTCACCTTAGGTATTGTAAAGATGAGCTCTCCATCCTGCTTCAGGTGCAGGGGTGCGTAGAATCCAGTTACGTCACTGGATGGGAATTAGTTGCGGACACTGTGTCCTTCGTCTCTCCTACGGTAGCCGTAAGTATGAGTGTCTTTTCTCCACAGGAGCCGGGGCCCAGAAACCTAAAGCTGGTAAGTCTCTTGGTGATTATTTGTTCTCCGTGCTTAGTTAGTGCTCACCATGTGTTCCTCTTATGCAGGTGCTGGGATGTAGCTGGCGTCGTAGCCGCGGTGGAGGAAGGTAAGTGAAAGAAAAGCGACTGCTTACTTCTAATGATTGTCTTTTTCTGCTTACAGGTGCCGAGATGCTGCCGGCGACACAGCCGCTGTCGCGCGTGATGAGGCACGTAAGTAAGTGGAAGAAATGTGGCCGCTTTAGAGCGGGAACCTCTAATGACTGTCTTTTTCTGTTTTTCAGGTGCCGAGATGCTGCCGGCGTCGTGGCCGTGGTGGAGTTCGGCGAGGCCACGGATGGGTAAGGCAAGGCGGCGCGGCTGCGAGCGTTTGAGAGCGCTGCTAATCTTGTACCTTTCCTTTGCAGGATCGTCGGAGGTAGGATTGCTGAGGCCGGATTCCGGTAAGTAATTTCTAATGCTCGCCTTCTCTTTTCTTGTCTGTTTGCAGGTGTTCCGGGTGCTGGCGGGCGTGTCAGGAGCCAGGATGCAGGAGCCGACTCGGTGAGCGTCCTGCTGCTGATGCAGAATAACGCGAAGCACGTGTATTCCATCGGGCGTGGTTTAAATAGCAGAGAAGTGCTTCAGGTGTGTGTTCTTCCACCGGCCCCACCCAGGTAAGAAAAGAGTTCCTGAATAGAGGAAATAGTTCCTCCCAGCCCTGATGGCTGGGGACTTCAGCCAGACTGGATTGTTCTGGGTAAGTATGCAGCATGGTCTGCCTCAGGTAAGTCCACCCAAGCATTATTACACAGTTTATCAATATGAGCCCGGCGCCTATGGTGCCGGGACTGAAGTCCTTTATGAGCCTGGCGCCAAAGGCGCCAGGACACGGTCCAAAGGGCCCCTGTAGGGGTCTGCTTCCGAGGGCGCTGGGCCAGTCCTGGCTCCTCGGGAGTAGTGCTCATGACAGCACCCCCCCTCAAGGCCCCTCCCAAAATTGTCTTCCCCGGGGGTTTTGGTTTATCCGGAAAGGTTCGGTGAAATTTCTTGATTAGACGAGGAGCATGGACGTGGTCATAGGGTTCCCATGACCTCTCTTGAGGCCCGTAACCCTTCCAGTCAATCAGGTAGAACAGCTTTGATCTGATGATCTTAGAGTCCAAAATGTTTTTAATCTCGAATTCAGGTTCTCCATTCATTTGAATTGGTTCTGGAGGTTTGGTTAGTCTGGTTCCAGATTGCATGGGTTTCAAAAGCGATACATGAAAAACAGGATGTATTCGCATATGAGCTGGCAATCCTAGTTTAACGGCTACTGGATTTATTATGGCCGTAACTGGATATGGCCCCAGATATTTGGGATTAAAAGTGCGAGGTCCTTTGAGTGATAAGTGTTTGGTGGACAACCAGACCTGGTCCCCAATCTGGTATTGAGGGGCCTCGCTTCTGTGTTGATCTGCTCCTCTCTTGTACCTTTCTTTAGCTTGTTGTAAATGTGCAGCAGCTTCTTTGAAGGCTTTGGCAATAGCAGTGTGTAACTGATCCACGGCAGGTGTTCCAAGATCTTGAGGTGGATCGAGGTTGGAAGTTCGAGGATGAATTCCATACAAAGTGTAGAAGGGGCTTTGCCCGGTTCCAGAGTGAACGGAATTATTGTATGCATAACTCAGCTATCCAAAGGATGTCCTTCCAGTTGCTCTCTGACTGTTGTAGCATGCATCGTAAATATTGTTCGAGAGTCTGGTTAGTTCTTTCAGTTTGACCATCGGTCTGGGGGTGATGGCTGGTTGAGAGTCTTACATCGATTTGAGCCAATTGACAGCAACTACGCCAAAAATGGGAAATAAACTGGCTTCCTCTATCTGAGATTAGTACCGATGGGAATCCGTGTAACGGAACATTGTTTTCAAGGAATTCTCTGGCTAGTACCGAAGCTGAGGGTAAGCCTTTTAACGGAATGAAGTGGGCCATCTTGGAAAACAAATCCACAATAACGAGAATAGTGTTGTACCCGGAGCAGGAGGGTAAGTCTGTGATATAATCCATAGAAAGGGTGTGCCAGGGAGATGGTGGAATGTCTAATGGTTGGAGAAGACCAGCCGTCTTTTCTTTTGACCCTTGTTTTGAGCGCACACACCACAGGACATCACAAATTCTTTTATGTCTTTTCTCCACGAAAGCCACCAGAATTGTCTTCTCACTTTCTCTTCTGTTTTGGCAATCCCAGGGTGGCCCTCTATCAATGAATCGTGATAGCAGGAGATTACTTGCCTTTGCAAATCGGCGTGTGGTAGGAATAATCGTCCTCGGAAATAAGGCAAGTCATTGTTTAAAGTGAAATCCATTCCTTTTTGTAGCCAGTTCTGCAAGTCTGTTGGGTTCAGAAATTGTTTAACTTTTGCCTCAATGTCCTCGATGGATTGTGAAGAAATCAGGCCCAAGATCCTTTGTTCAGGAATTATTGGTACAGGCTCTGGGTTGACAATGGTGTCTCCCATTCCAATCCGGGAAAGAGCATCTGCTTTTCCATTTTTGCTGCCGGGGCGGTAAGTGATCACAAAGTCAAATTCGGCAAAGAACAGGGCCCAGCGGAGCTGTCGAGAGGATTGAGCCTCGGCGGTTTTCAGATACTGTAAATTCCGATGATCGGTGATCACCGTGATGGTGTGTTTGGCCCCAAGGAGATAATGACGCCAGGCCTTAAGGCGGATTTAATAGCTAACAGTTCCTTGTCTGTGATGGCGTAGTTAACCTCAGGCGCCGAGAACTTTCGAGACCAGAACGCCACGGGATGTAATTGGTTAGTCTCTGGGTCTCTTTGTGAGAGGACCGCTCCCATTGCTAAGCTGGATGCGTCGGTTTCGACGATATAAGGGAGATCTGGGCGTGGGTGCTTCAGTATTGGCGCAGAAGTAAACTTGGCTTTTAGCTCTTGGAAGGCTTGTTCAGCTTCTTCAGACCACTCAAAAGGTTTATTCTTTCTTAAGAGAGCCATGATGGGTTGTACCACTCGTGAAAACTCCGGAATGAATCTGCGATAAAAATTGGCAAAGCTTAACATGCTCTGAACGCCTTTTACAGAAGTAGGTGATGGCCATTTGAGAATAGCGTCCACCTTTCACGAGTCTATGTGGACGCCTTTGGGTGTCAGGATAAAACCCAGAAATTCGACTTCAGTGGCATGGAAAACACATTTTTCAAGTTTGGCAAATAGCTTGTGTTGGCAAAGTTTTTCAAGTACTGTTCTAACATGATTTCGGTGATCTGCTTTTGAAGAGGAGTAAACAAGAATGTCATCTATGTAGACAACAACACAGACGTCAATGAGCTCCCTGAGGACATCATTCATAAAATATTGGAAGGCGGCCGGTGCATTACATAGTCCGAAAGGCATCACTTGGTACTCAAATAACCCATATTTAGAGCGAAACGCTGTCTTCCATTCATCGCCTTCCTTGATCCGTACCAAGTGATAAGCCCCCCGTAGTTCTAGTTTTGTATATATGCAAGCATCCTTCACCTGGTCAAGGAGTTCCGGGATCAGAGGTAAAGGGTATCTGTTTTTTACCGTTATCTGATTCAGAGCGCGGTAGTCTATGCAGGTTCTGAGGTCACCTTTTTTTGGCACGAAGAACAGATCCGAGGATGCAGGGGACTTCGATGGACGAATAAAACCATTGGCCAAGTACTGTCGCAGGTGAAGGTTCTCGGGCTCGGCAAGGGCGTAGATCCTGCTGCAAGGAGGAGTTGCACCGGGTAGTAGATCTATCTGGCAATCGTATGACCTGTGGGGCGGTAAGGTGTTAGCCTGTTCCTTTTGGAAAGCATCTTGAAACTCTCGATACTCTAGCGGTAATTGCAAATGGTCGGTCGTTACTGACGCTAGGCCAATGTCTGATCGTAGATAGCAGGTTTGTGCACACTCTGGGAACGTTATCGTCTTTGCTCGCCAATCAATCTGAGGATTGTGTTTTTCCAACCAAGGGATTCCCAGAATTATTTGAAATTGTGGAGCCTTGATCACGTCGAACACTATTACCTCCCGATGCCCGTCTTGGCCTAGTAATGTCACTTCAGTAGTGGTATGGGTTACCGACCCAGAGGCGATCTCAGTCCCATCCACAGTGGTGATGACATCTTTAACAGCTTTTGGGCAAAGAGGTAGGTTCATCCTGGAAGCCAACTCGCGGTCCACGTAATTTCCTATAGCTCCACTGTCCACGTATGCCTTAATTGCATGCAATCTTTCTGGCTGCTTCGGATTTACGAGGACCATTGGCATAATGAAGTGCGAGGTCAAAGAACTGGTTTTTAAGCTCGGCAAGCTGACCTCTACGCTTGTCGGGCAAGGTCGTTTCCCGGCTCAGACTTTTCGGAATTCTTGTCGGAAGCTCCTACGGTCTTCTTAGGTGGTTTTACAGGGCAGTCGCGAAGGAAATGTCCCGAGTTCCCACAATAGAGACACAGTTGCATTTGCCGTCTTCTGTCACGCTCTTTCTGGGTTAAGGGGCCCTTTACAACCCCAATCTGCATAGGTTCGGTGCCATCAACACTTTTGGAGTTGCTCTGAGTCTTAGTGAAGATTCGGGTTTCAAACCTGGATCGATCCACCTTCCTGTTTTGAAGCCTGTGATCTAATTGGACCACCAAATCAATATAATCCGAACAGTCCTGAGGTGGATTTACGACCTGGGCCAGGACGTCTTTGAGTTCGCCGCGTAGACCTCGGTGAAATCGCGTGATTCTTTTCTCCTCGGGCCATCCAGTTTCCACAACTAACCTATTGAAGGATGCAATGTAGGCTAAGAGATCCTGGTTGCCCTGTCGTAGGGAAAGAAGTTCATTGTCCAGGGCCTGCCCCTGGGAATGCCTTGCAAAAAGTCTTTCCATACTCGTCTGGAAAGCTTGGAAATTCCGAAGGATTGGATCATCTTGTGTAACCAGTGGAATTGACCAATCGGTGGCACTGCCGCTAAGATACGAAAGTACAAATGCTACCTTGGTCTGGTCATTCGGGAAGCCCGCGGGCCTGCAGAGAAAGTGCAATCGGCATTGATTTATGAACACTGCAAATCTTTTAGGGTCTCCAGCAAAACGTTCAGGTGGTGCCAGTGGCACATTTCCAGGTAGATTGATTTGAACGGGATTGGTTGAAGTAACTAGGGTAAAATTCCCCCCTGGATTGGGCAGAGGGGTTTGCCCCGCTTGGCTCTGTAATAACTGTCTGGCAAGGTCGTCAGTTCGTTCCTTTGACACTATTAACTCTCTCCTGAGGGCGTTCGTCTCCTGGCGGGCGAGCAGCATGAACTTCAGCCCTTAATTCCCCCAGTAGCTGGGCCAGTTGATCTGTATCAGAAGTTTCCATAGCGCCTGGGTAGGAGATTATTGGTAGGCTTTGCGTTCTGTAACGCTCACCTGATTCCCACAGAGACGCTGACCCGAACTGGACTGCTACCGTTTCTTCTATCGTGAGGTCCAGGGCCCGGAAGATGCTCTGGACGGGGCCTCTGAATTTGGATTGCCTGGCTTGTAGAGCAAGTTTTCTGCAGGTGGAAGAAAAGGGCTTGATTACCAGCTGGGGTGGATATGTGTTCCCACCAATCTCCCGTTTCTCACTCTTCTTGACCCCCAACTTGGTTTCTGCAAGCTATCACCTTAGGTATTGTAAAGACGAGCTCTCCATCCTGCTTCAGGTGCAGGGGTGCATAGAATCAAGTTACGTCACTGGATGGGAATTAGTTGCGGACACTGTGTCCTTCGTCTCTCCTACGGTAGCCGTAAGTATGAGTGTCTTTTCTCCACAGGAGCCGGGGCCCAGAAACCTAAAGCTGGTAAGTCTCTTGGTGAGTATTTGTTCTCCGTGCTTAGTTAGTGCTCACCATGTATTCCTCTTATGCAGGTGCTGGGATGTAGCTGGCGTCGTAGCCGCGGTGGAGGAAGGTAAGTGAAAGAAAAGCGACCGCTTACTTCTAATGATTGTCTTTCTGCTTACAGGTGCCGAGATGCTGCCGGCGACACAGCCGCTGTCACGGGTGATGAGGCATGTAAGTAAGTGGAAGAAATGTGGCCGCTTTAGAGCGGGCACCTCTAATGACTGTCTTTTTCTGTTTTTCAGGTGCCGAGATGCTGCCGGCTTCGTGGCCGCGGTGGAGTTCGGCGAGGCCACGGATGGGTAAGGCAAGGCGGCGCGGCTGCGAGTGTTTGAGAGCGCTGCTAATCTTGTACCTTTCCTTTGCAGGATAGTCGGAGGTAGGATTGCTGAGGCCGGATTCCGGTAAGTAATTTCTAATGCTCGCCTTCTCTTTTCTTGTCTGTTTGCAGGTGTTTCGGGTGCTGGCGGGCGTGTCAGGAGCCAGGATGCAGGAGCCGACTCGGTGAGCGTCCTGCTGCTGATGCAGAATAACGCGAAGCACGTGTATTCCATCAGGCGTGGTTTAAATAGCAGAGAAGTGCTTTAGGTGTGTGTTCTTCCACCGGCCCCACCCAGGTAAGAAAAGAGTTCCTGAATAGAGGAAATAGTTCCTCCCAGCCCTGATGGCTGAGGACTTCAGCCAGACTGGATTGTTCTGGGTAAATATGCAGCATGGTCTGCCTCAGGTAAGTCCACCCAAGCATTATTACACAGTTTATCAATATGAGCCCGGCGCCTATGGCGCCGGGACTGAAGTCCTTTATGAGCCTGGCGCCAAAGGCGCCAGGACACGGTCCAAAGGGCCCCTGTAGGGGTCTGCTTCCGGGGGCGCTGGGCCAGTCCTGGCTCCTCGGGAGTAGTGCTCATGACACCCACGAAGATCTAAGCCAGGCAAATTACCCCCCGCTGTTTGACAACTTATTTAAAGATATGGAGACATGGGGTAAGGGGCAAATCTCGTGGATGGGAAGGATAAAAGCTGTAAAGATGAACCTCCTCCCCAGGGTCCTGTATGTTTTCCAGATGCTCCCTTTGGAAGCCCCAGAAGCACTTCTTAAAGAAGCCAAAAAACGCATAACGAGATTTATATGGCAAGGCCAGAGACCCAGAATAGGTTATGAAACGCTCACCCTCCCCAAGGACAGAGGGGGGGGTCGGCCTCCCAGACTTACGAACTTACCACAGAGCAGCCCAGCTCAGAACCCTGGCCCCCCACCTCAGAGAGGTCCCCAACAAACAATGGGTCTTTCTTGAAAACTCCATCCTGAGCCCTGTCACAGTGGATGAGTGGTTATGGGTCCCAATGAAAAAGCTGCCAAGGAGAATCAGGGATCACCCAATACTAGTAACAATGTGGGAGGCGTTGGAGGGTAAGGGATACGGTGAGAAGGTGACCACTTGGCCCTCCCCCATGAACCACATCTGGTCCACACCAGTTTTAGAGGAAATCCCAGGCCATGAACACTTTCAACCCTGGTTTGATGCGGGCCTATGCAGAGTTGGTCAGTTGGTCAGGGAGGAGTACTTTATAAGTATCCAGGAGCTTGAAGAATCCTTGGGAATAGGTAGGCTCTCCCCACTCCTCTACCTGAGACTTAAGGGAATCCTAATGAAACCAAAACTAAAGCCCAAATTACAAAGAAAACTCACCCCAGTTGAAATTTTTTTAGATACCCATGTAGAAATGAGAGGCCTCATCTCACTCCTTTACTCCGCCCTTTGAAGCCCCCGGGAGGGAACCACCAAAAGCCTCAGGGGGAAATGGGAAAGAGACTTGGGTTGTAGGATCAGAGACGGTCTCTGGGGGTGACTCTGTAGTAGATCTTTTAAGACCTCGATCTCCTGCCAATACAAAACCCATGTTGTCAAACTCCTGCACAGATGGCAGTATGACCCAATCACACTTTCTAGGATGTTCCCAGACGTAATCCCCCTTTGCTGGCATGGGTGTGGGGAGAGGGAAAACTATTGGCACATGTGGTGAACATGCGGGAAGGTTCAAACTTATTGGGCCGAAGTCCTTAGCTGGCTGAAAGAGGCGGGAGAAGGTGTGCTCCCACTGGACCCGATGTTGGTACTGTTTGGCCTGCAGCATAAGGATGACCACTGGGAAAAATTACCAGACCTCTCGCACTCCCTACTGTTGGCAGCCAGAGCAGCCCGCGCTAGAACGTAGAAGAGGCCCGCCCTCCCCTCGAGTAAAGAATGGGTGATGATTGCCAAAGACATATTCCTTATGGAAAGACTTACTGCGGCTTTACATGGTTCAAGCACCCAATTAGAGACAGACTGGCTGCAATTTCAAGAGGTGTTTGGAAATACACAGGCCACGTCCTGAGACCCTCAAGTGTCCTTGGCCCGGCCCAAAAACAAGCCCCGACATGGAACGAATGGCCTTGGAACTCGGAAAGCCGGTCAACCACTGGCGGAGAAAACCCAGATTGACGCTGCCCTATGCCGCATCATTCCTATAAGCAGACAGCAGCGCTCGAGATACTGTGTGGGGTGGGTGGTAGGGGAAGGGGGGGGGATCAAACGCAGGGAATAATGGCTTATAGTTTGATTTGTTGAGGGCGATTGCCCAAATATTGTAATTTGCGTACCTATGCTGTTTGCCAAAAATTAAAAATTGAATAATAAAAAAAAAAAAGTAACCTTGAGAAAAGTAGTTAAGGGAAATAAAAGATAATAAAAAAAGAGCCCAAAGGGCACCCAGAAACAATGCACATATCGGCTGTTGTGCGCTGCAAAAGTGAAACATAGATGTTTTAGAGTATGGAGGAAAGCATGAATCCATAATAAAAAGTTTACACAATTAACAGAGCTCCCATGGTAAGAGGTAAATTACAGCCCTAAGTCAGGAGAACAAGAAAAAGGTCCAGAGGTCCAGCAAAAAGTGCTATGGGTCTCCCAAGGAGAGGGAATAATCTCCCTAACGGGGGTATATCCAGGGTGTCCGAGCGCTGGCCCTTATCCCATCTCAAGGTTGTTCTTAATTTAACAGATGGGACTCACTAGTTCACCAGAGCGCCTCTGCAGCCGTAAGGAGGGGTAGTTAATGACACAGTCAAAGACCACTGTAACAGAGACAGACCATACTAAAACAAATTTAAAGAAAGTAAGACTAATGAGATGTTAAAATCTGAAAGCATGATGAAACCACACCAGCCTTTAAAGCACCCAAATGGTTCCTGATTCAAGTATCTATATGTGTTATATTGAAAGCCTTCTTGGCAGGCTACTGAATTAACTGCAAAAGAATAATTAAATGAATACCAGGATGTGGAAAGAACAGCATACCCTACTCTTCCCATGAAGGGACTACATCCTACCATGTATTCTGATGACCTCACAGCACCATACTACAGATGTTCATGCACGCTGAACATTCTTTCACTGGGGAGGTGGGGGGGGAGCAGAACTGTATTTGATACAATGGATTTCTAAACTCTGGCCTGATGGACAGATGTTTAGGGAGCAACATCTGCCCGTTTAACCAGACCAATCAAGGTAGCATGGAGAGAGGTCAAGGCTTAATATCGGGAGAGGCGAGTGGGGAGTTCAACAGTGAAACACCAAGGATGACAGTGATAAAAATGGTCTGTGTCATATTTCCACATTTTAAAGACCAAATACAAAAAAATAAACAGATTTTCAGCCGATTTGGTGTTGGCTTTAAAATGCCAAAATATGACAAACTGGCCACTCTACCCCGCTGGTTCTCTTGTTAAATAGGGTGGGGGGGGGGGGGGTTAACCCCCCCCCAAATTCCCCGTTTGCCCACCACACTGACACACACACCTTTGACACACACACACTCACCTGACACTCACCTGACACTCACCTGACGACTCCTCCGGGTCTCGCTGTGCCCGTCAGTCCCTGTGCGCATTTGCATGCAGCAAGGCCATTCGATTTAGAAAGACCGCTCTGCTCAGTCACAGAACAGTCTTTCCAAATCGATGTTCTTTCTCAGGAATTTCTTTTTGAACCCAATACTATAAAAATACTATATTTCAGGCCCAAAGAATACTATGGAAACTGACACGTAATATAATAGTAAGCACTGTAAAACATGTATAAAGTCACTTTAGTTGGTGCAAAATCATGCAATCCAAGCCCCACCCCGCCAAATACCTGTGAAGAAAGGCAAGTGATTAGGTAAGGACAAACTGTCCACAGGATTTACAATCCTAACGTAGAAAGTCCAGCTTTAAATTGTATGGGGCCTTGTGCCCAAAAGTTCAAGCTTTCCAAGAGTTTAGGAGCTGGCAACAAATTAGGAGGGGGTCCTGAAGACAAAGATGGGTCCAAAAGGTAGATGATGGCATATTCTAGTGAATTGGACAGTTCCCAGCTTTCAGAAGACTTTTGGCAACAGGTTTTGACAAAGCCATGTTAGGGAGGATTCTCATTTCTGTGCCAATTCCCTTCTACCTTAGAGACCCCCAGCTATTTTGCTGAACTTAAGGACTTTTAATTTTTATCCTGGAGAAAGCGAGACCCTTTTCCCACTCTCTCATGTATTTGTATTTGATTTGAAGCCTGTGTTTCCTTTGGTTTTGGAGTCTGACAAACGCCATAGGCGGCATCTTTTTACATTGTGACACAGCACCCTCAGTGCAGTGTCAGAGAGAAATCCTTTGGATTTCTGCTAAGATTCAAATACCTTCTCTTGGATAAACTACTGTTTCCAAGAGTAGTAAAGTGAAATTGACTTTATTACCTTTTTCTATTTGTAGAGCCAGCACACACTATTTTACATAGAGTGCTGGAGGGGTTACTTAGTACCGCCTTTGTCTACCCTCATGTAAAATGTATATGTTACCCTTTCTATAATAAATGGCTGGTGGCAGTGGTTTACTTTTTCCTACCATTGTGTATTTTTACCGCAGGCTGAATCCTCAGCTGCAATATTGCACCCATGGGTGCCCATTTTTGTCACAACGGCCCTGGTGGTCTTTTGTCAGCATTTCTTGTTGGAAAGGTCCTTCTTGAGATTTACTCTGCGCACCAAACCAGGTTTTGTCCCTTTGTTCGTTTTGTCTTTGGCGGGCTTCAGTGGTGAAAACCACCTCCGGCTCTAGCATGTCTGGCAGGGCAGAAAGCAAGGGAGGTTCCCGAAACTCCCTGTGCTTAGTCTTCTTGGTTACAAGAATGCACCCAAAGGTGATTGGCTGGCGGGCTGTCCTTGGAGGACAGCCACCCTGCTGTGTAAGTGACAGCTAGGCTGCGAATGAATGGGAGAAACTTACATAAAAGGCGAGGTCTTTTGGAAGGAAGGCAGAGTCGACCACTGGATGAAGGAACTGAAGAAGAAACTGGAAGAAAAGCTTGCTGCACCCTCCTGGACAGTTGGTTTGCCCGTTGAAGCCCTGCTGCAGTGCTGAAGCTCCGAATTTCTAATCATCTGGAGAAGCTCGGGAAGGATGACTTCTCCCCTTGGGTAGGTAGGACCAATCAGCCCCAAGACAAACTCGACTGGGGCCCCTCTCTCTGCTGGCTGTACTTCTTTGCTGCTGCAGGAACAGAGTGCCACGGGACAGGAACACCAGAATCAAGGGCATCACCTTTAAGCCAGACCCAAGCTCCAGGAAGATGCTCCGGACTCCCTCGAAGCAGGACTAACCAAGCCTGAGCCACCTCAACCGAGTGATGGACCCCAGAAGCAAGGAAAGTCCACAAGGTGTCCAAGAACCGCAGTGGTGCTATTTGCGAGTAGCTGAAATCGTGAAGTGCCGCTGATCTTAATTGTGCCCATTGCTGCCGCCGGCCTTCAAACTGTAGTGCAGGAGTCCCCAGACGTCCTTGTCCCCACGACCGAGGCCCAGGAACAACAGGATCTGCAGGACTACAACAGGAACAGAAGCCAGCTGGAATCTTTTCTTCAGACTCAAGATACTGTGAGCTAGGGGTACTTGCCTCTTGTGAGTAGCTTGCTTGCTCTCACTGGAGACTTGCATTGGCTGACCTTTGCAGAGTTGCTTGCAGCTTTGCCCCTCACAAGCCACCCAGCATGCGTCACAACCATGATTTCCTTCTTCAATAAAACTCTCTTTAACATTGTGCAAGACGTTTGTGCTATATTCAATAAGTGCATCAGCTCCCCTAGACTTTGCTCAATTGACATTGGCTGCCCTGGCTCCCTGCTGACTCTTCTTACGCTCTGACTTTGTGTTTAACTGTCCCTCCAAAAAGTCATACTTACCCTACTTGTAAAGATGGGAAAGGGTTAACCTATATTTCATTGGGGGATTCTACAGTGCTTACCCGTTTGAGAAACTTTTAACCAATGTTTCATTCCCTAACCTTTTCCTTTTTGCCATAACTTCAGTTTTCACATTTAAATGTTGTTAGGGTGAATTCTCATAAATGTGCTAATTCCCTTCACCTTAGAGACCCCCAGCAACTTTACTGGATTTTGAGGACTTGATTTTTTTTTACCTGGAGAGTGTGTGACCCTTTTTTTCCCCCACTCTCTCGTGTATATTGATGTGTGTTTTACTCTTGTGTTCTTTGATTATGGAGTTTTAGACAACTCCATAGGCATCATCTTTTCATGTGTGTCACACAGCACCCTCAGTGCAGTGACAGTTAAGCCCTTTAGGCTGTCCCAAAGTTTAAATAGCTTCTCTGGGATAAACTACTGTTTCCCAGAGAAAGTAAAGTGAAATTGACTTTACTAGTCTTTTCAAATTCCTAGACCCAGCACACCCTATCTTACAATAGAGTGCTGGAGGGGTTAACTAGTATCCCCTGTGTCTAGAAACTCATGTAGCAGTCCCCTGCTACCCTTTCCTTTCGAAATGGCTGGTGGCAGTGGTTTTACAACAAAACTACCATGATTTTTCCCGACCGCAAACAGTAGCGTTAAATCGCTGGAGCCATGTTTTCCAAGATGGCGTCTGAGCCCCCTTTGTTTAAAAATGTCCCGGTCTTCTTTTTACACCATTTCCTTTTGGAAAGGTCCTTCTAGAGTTTGCCTCTGCGTGCCAAACCAGGTTTGCTCCCTTTGTTCCTACGCCTTTGGCAGGCTTCAGGACTGAAGACCGCCTCTGGCGCCAGAGTGTCTGGGGTGGGCAGGAAGTGAGGGAGGTGCCCGAAACTCCCTGTGCTTAGTCTCCTAGAAGACCCAAATGCACTCTCTAGTGATTGGACGGCTGACTGTCCGGCAAAGGCAGCCACTCTGCTGGGTGAGTGGCAACTAGGCTGGAATGAATGGGAGGAAAGTGGATAAAAGGCAAGTCTCTTTGGTTTGGAAGGTAGAGTCGAGCACTGGAACGAAAGAACCGAAGACGAGCTTGAAGAGGACGGCTGCTGCAACTCCTGGACCTTTGGTTTGCCCGGTGAAGCCCTGCTGCAGGGTTCACCTCGACAGAGAAGCCCCCACAAGGACGACTTCTCCCTTTGAGTTCGTGGGACCAATCAACTCGACCCTAAGCCACCTGGATACCATTCTCGGGGCTGATTGTATTTTCCTCAGAGTGCTGCAGGAAACTGAATAACCAGGGAGAGGGACACCAGTTTGTGTGCTTGTCGACAGCTACCGGAATTGAAGATTTGCCAGCTTTTGTGACCAGTCCCAGTGCAGTGCAGGAGGCCCCCCCCCCACCCCCGACGTCCTCCCTCGTGTCCCCACGACTGAGGCTCAGGAACAGCGAGATCTGCAGGAACTGCCAGAAACAGACGTCTTCAGCTGCATCTTTTTCTTCAATGCAAGGTACTGTGAAAACCTGACCGAGAGAACTTACCTCTCACTGTTAAAGTGCGTAAACCTTTTGCAACTTGCAGGCCTAATCAGCTTGTGACCCAACATATGATTCTTTCTTTTACGAACTACTAAGAACTTTGGCAAATACTTTCCCGTTCAACAACCAGAACCGTTTTATCCTATACAAGTCTTTAGCCCATTGACTTTGGCCTAACCTATTGCATTGAATCAACTCCTCTGGTGAACTCAAAACATTTGCACTGTTTAAGAATACTTGTAACCTTCATTTTATTCACCTATGCTATTTTGCTCCTCCTTCAAAGTAGTTTAAATGCCTCAGAACCTGATGGTGTAAAGTACTGAAGTATATTTTTGTGTGATATAGATTGCCCAATTCGAGTGAATGTTTTATAACGGACTGTGAAATAAATTAATAAGTGTTTTACCAAGAAATCCTGAGTGTAAGAGTTTATTGTAGACCTCTGTGTAACATCATTGCTGCTCACATTCCCTCTTGAGATAACGCTGGCTGCTCAGCTCCGCTACCAAAAACTGTGTAGTACAGACTTATAACAAAGGTTGGTTTTACTTACACATGTAGTCTTAGTTGTGTGTAGTGGTCCCAAAAGTTACTGCATACAAACTCTGCCTAACAAATGTGAAAAGTGATATATTAACATCTACAGTGTCTGAACTATTGAAGTCACCTCAGGGTGTAGGAAATATCTGTGCGTCATCCCAAAAGGATATCTACTTTACTTGGTTGGACTGAAAGTGTATTTTGAAGTGTATTTTAAGTGTTGCATATTGCGCCCTTCTAAAGAAGGCGTATTTTAAAACTGACTGTTAAATTAATAAATAATTATTTTAATCAAGAAACCTTGAGTGTAAGTGTTATTTGAATACTTGTCACTGTGAATCTCCATGTTACAACCCTACAGCTCACATTGACCCCTCTTGAGATAAGCCTGACTGATCAGTCACTCTACCAACTTGTGTAATACAGACTTACACCAAAGGTTGTGTTACCCATTGCCAAGAGGACAAGGCTGGTGTAGTCTCCCACAAGGTTTCTACATACAATCTTGCCTAACAGGATCGATAATAAAAAATGTCATTAATTTGAACTTCCCAATGAACTGATCAAAATCAAGTCTGGTTTGAGTATAGCCATAGTAAGTAGTTGGACAAAAATTCAAACCCAGTTGCAGTAACGTTTTCTGTTCCAAGTGACTATATGCTTGGATAAATTGACCACTTGCAGCGCCATATTAACACTTACTTCCTGCCCCGATTCCCAGAGCGTGTTGATCTTCCATTGGGTTTGCCCTGTCCTTCCCGCTGAATTTTCTGCTTCTTAGCACCCGAGTTTGCCCCTTTCCTCTCCCACGGCCCCTTGCTCCTTTTTTGGTATTGACATCTTTGCAAAGGAGCCACATTTCCACTAAAAAAATTACATTTTATAGGTTGGGCTTCACCACCACTGGAAGATGCATCCGATTCTGAAATAGAAATGCCCTCTGTTGTAGGTAAGGGCCTTCTGCTATTGTATTGCGCCTGTTGTCTTAGGGAGTCTTATCTCTTTTGCAAAGGTGTAGACACGTCATGTGTCAATTTTGTCCCTTAAATAAGTTTTTTTTCACTGTTGGATCTCCTCTTCATGGGCTACAAGTGTAGTTTTTATATTTTCTGTTCCCGTGGTTTTTACATTTGCCAATTTCAATTCAATTTCTGAATCAGTTTTAGAATTGTGTCCCGATCCAATTTAGCAAATTTGACCAGGAAGGTGAGGAATTTGGCTGAGCATGCATTGGTCGCGTGTCCCCATTCCTCCAGCATAGCAGGATCCTGGTCCTCAAAAGACGCTGTGACCAGAATCCGAAAATCACAGGGAATGTGTCCAACGTCCAAATAATTTTGAAGAGAATGCTCCTCCCACCATTTTGAAATCTCCTTTTTTTTGTACTTTTTCCAATTGTTTAAGTAACAAAGTCTCTACATTATCATTTACAACATTGTTTGTCCTCAAAGTCACAGCAGTAGATTCACTCTGACCTTCAAATAACAGTCTGGGCTTGTGTGAGGATTGCCGCTTCTCTTCCATTTGTCAAAATAAAGCTTGAATGCTTGCTTCAAAATTAAAAAATATTAACTCTCTCTGCACCACACAACACTACATTGAGAGCTACCATGAATCAGGCATGTCCAACGGGAGATCAACGTGGATACGAGGAACGTTGGAAGAGAACCCGGAAACAATATGCATATAAATACAGGGTGCCAAGTTACTCACCACCATTGTGCGTGGGAAAGTACCTGCGCAAATGGAAAAACGAATATACTGGCGGTGTATCCAAACTAGGCAATGCGGGTTGATGCAATGTCCTCAGTAACGCTATAATCAGCATTCCGCCAGGGGGATAGGAGTTTTCAAGAAACACAAACGGCGTACAGTTCGTCCGTCCGCAATATGATCTCCAGCAGATAAGGCAGAAATCCAAAAAGTCCAACAAAAGTGGGTGCTGACCGATGCGGGACAACACCCGCAACAATATCAAGGAGCAAAACTGACACACAAGTGTCACGGTCACACAAATGGGCAGAGAGACAGACACACATGGTGTTCTGTTACAAAAGCATTTTAATCACAGACATGGTCTGTGCAACAAGTGCAACCAGCTACGCGTTTCATGCCCTACCAGGCACTTGTTCACACTGAAAACGGCCCCAGCGAAAAGTGTATAAATAGAAGGTGATCAACACACTATGGTTCACAACAGAGAACAGAAGATCATGGTAATCATGTCAGCCATTTTGGAACAGAGTTAAAACCACTGTTTCAATTAACAAATACAATTAATACAGGATTACAAAACCTGATACTGATGCTCAAAATAAGTTTTAAAAAAACATGGCAGTCCATTTTAGAATGGCAATAGTGATCCCCACAATAAAAACATGAATGTGAGCCATGCAACCAATCACCAAGTACCAGGAGGCATGGACTAAAAATGTAGAATCCTGGCCAAGACACAAGATGTAAACTGCAAGGTGCATGAATGAAATGGATCCAGTAAGGGCATATTGCCAGAAACAAACATAATAATCCCCCTGTGGGGATTAACTGCATAGATGACATGACAAGCAATATACACGCATTACATTATTTTCAAATGTTTATATAAAAAACATCTTCTGTTTTGCCATTATTATTTCCCCCGTTCCTTTCCCATTTAGCCTTGTGGCACTTTAAAACTATTCTGTTGTATAAAGCGCCTTAAAAAATGCTCAAAATCTAAACAAATAAATACGAGAAAAAAAAAACATTGCACTGCATTGGACTCTGCATTTTGCAATGATAAAAGGTTACCAGAAAAAGTAACAAAGTAAAAAGATCAAGAGAAACAGTTTCCCAGTACCGACAGCCTGAAGGACTAATCAGTTTCCCCAGAACATGTGAACAAAAGCCCAGAGGAGTGAAACTGAAGGATTCATTTCACTGTAAAAAGTCAAGACATGGTGAAAAACAAAAGCAAAACGTTTGGTGTTCCATAGACTATGGAGGAAAAGTTGCCAAAAAGCGAAAAGGTTCCTAACACATGTGCAAGTATAACTGGATTTCCTGAAAGACGACTCGTGGCACTGCCGAGACTATGATTCAAGCCACTGCCAGACTGCTATTTTGAAAGGATAGTCTCTAGACGAGCTCAAACAACTGCGATGATGCATGTCACACTTTACAAATGTCACAAATAAATCACAGGGATTATGAAGCAACAAAGGGTATAAATTGCCATCACCAGCTATTATTAAATGATGTCCCTGCAAGACAGCTCCGAGCAGGATGGTGCCTAGCTATATGGATCCTAATATAGCCTTAAACGTTTTTACAAATGGCAGGATACTAAGAAATTAGCAAAACATGCACTTACCTTCTCTGAAGTTGTGAATGTTGCACTCTCATCAAATTCCTCCTGTGCAAAGAACTGTGAGGCAATGCTCAAACGTGAACTGCTGTCGACCGCCATCTTCAAGAGATCCCAAGAAGACAAACTATAGAGAAAAATAAAAAGACATCCCATGAACAATCGATCGATTTGTAAAGCTTTCCAGGGGCCATCAAGGTTCTTAGCAGTATTGTACCTGCTTCCCCCATCCTTCGTTAGAACTACAATGACAACCCTGTATTGATATAGAGACCGGTCAAGATTACCCTGCATCACTTTAGACAGGTCTAACAATGTTAGAACGTGCCACACTTAGATGGAATTCTTAACTCTAGCTTCCGTCACATCTAGACAGAAATGTGAATGTTAGCATGTGCCACACTTAAATGAAACTGTGAATGACAAGTGCCACACTTGGATAGAATCGTTATGACTGGCCTGCCTCACATCTAGACATAATATTTAAGATCAGCAAGGGCTGCACTCGGATGGAATAGTGAACGAGAGCAAGCATCACACCTAGACACAATTGCAAGGACAGCAATACCAACTAACCAATCCACTAACAATTTCATCCCTCTGCATACACCTCTCAAACTCTAACCAAACACAACCACGAACCTAAAACACAGCAATCCGCACAAATTTCACTACACTGCAACAACAAAACAAACCACCCAGACTTGCACAACAGCACACGACGACTACCAACCATAAAACACCCCACGCCCAGCCAACGGACTCACCGGGCTGAGGCTGCCAACAGCACATCACTGCTCTCTTGCACTTTTCCATCTTATTCCCACTAACTCACTCTCCTCCCCTTCTCCCTTTTTCAGATCCGCCAGAGCGCCAGGGGACCACTCCGGTGGTGATAGTGCACAGTACAAATATCCATTAACATAAAAGGCTGGCATTAGAATGGGCAAAAATGTATCTGAAATATGGAAAAGACTTTACCAGGGCTGGGGACAGCCAAGAACAGGAATCTCCTGGTGAGACTATTACTAAGGAATCACTCACATCAGCAATCATGCACTGAAGAAGCATCATTACTATTGAAGGACTGCTGCCCTTGTGATTAGCAAATTCCCAAACCATTTTCAACCACTTAGGGTATCGAATTGGCAGTGTAAGAAGTGGGTTAGCTTATGGCACGCCCATGTGTGACGGTGAAGACTTTTTCTATGGTGCATAGTTCGATTTAAAAGGTGCATTAAACGGAAGAGTGATGGAAAGCTTTGAATGAATCAACTAATGACACTACTCTGGATAACCACACAAACCATTGTTTCCTGCATGCCCTGGCATGCCATTGCAGAAGGGCAAACATCTGATCACACCACAAAGAGAAGTCGAGCCCAAACTGCTAGGTCACAACCCATTTGCAAGAAACCACAAGCAACTGTGACAAACCCGAAGAAGGATACAGACTCAGGAATGACACGTTTAAAGTTAACTAAAAGAAAAATGCCTGTCTCTATTGCTAGGAGGGATTTCCCTACCTATAAAGTAAACTAAGGGTGCGTGACAGCCCGAAAAAAGGCAGCCCTTAATCTGTATACTATCTGCTATTTAGCCCTACCACTATATGCGAAATAACAAAGGCCAATGTTCAGAGGATCTCCCTCTGCATAGTTCCAAATAAAGAGGGTTTCCGCCCACCTTTTAAACACTCCAGGAAAAGTTACAAGTCTCTCTTCAAATTATATGTCTTCAATTCTTCACTTTTAGGAGTGTGTTCCTTATCCTTGCCCCACCTTTTTAGCCACTTTTTCTTTTCCTTTTGTCTTGATCCACTTGCTTGAACCCTCCAGGTTCCCATTCTTTTGGATTTCCAAATGTCTCTTTGGGGTTATATCATGAGATCCTTGGTTGAATCCTCCAGATTCCCTTATCTTTGGGTTTCCCAAATGTCTCATCGCTCTTGGGCCTGCCAGACCCTTTGACGTTCTGTGTTTCTTAAACGGTGTATTGGTTTCAATATTTCTATCACATATTCACCTCTCAGGTTTCTAAGGCTACCATAACCCCCTTTCTTGAATTCTTGCCGTTCATGGAGTACTGCACGCCTCCCTCTGCACTGGGCAACCCTGGTACCTTCTGTATGTGTGTGTGTGTGCTCCAACGGGGTGACATCACAAGGGGGTTGTGACCGTTCTGCCCCTATCTTGGCATACCTGGCCCATAAGCATCTGCTCTCGAATGCTGCCCGGCACCGCAGACTCCTTAGTTCTTGTATCCAGAACAGAGGATTCTTTCCTCCGTTCCTTCCTGGTCTCTGCACAGTTTCTCGGGTCCCTGACCCACCATGGCTGCACCATGGTCGCGCCACAAAGGAAGACAATTTTCCCGTCTCCATTTCTCGTGGGTCACCTCTCTCGGCGCTGGCCTTCCAGCATGTACACTTCCTTGTTTCTCTCCACGGTCTAGTGTGGTTCTTCCCCCTCTAGGGCATCAGTATACTAGAGGATCGCCTTTGCGTAGGATTCCCTCTTCCATTAACAATAATTCTTCTCTATACTTACACTCGCATACCGCAAAAGGGCATGCGGCTGTACATCTACATCCGAGTTCAACTGGCCTCCAACATTACTTTGAGCCAATCTTAGAAAAGTATTGCCAGATTAGGTTGCAGGCCATATAGTCTTAACAGTAGTTTCTTCCATTCCCACATAGGCAAAAGTTGTGTTCTTTGGAGGCAGTTCCTTGAAAGAATGGGAGTCCTTGTCACACAGAGGGGAGTCACTCCCAGTGAGATCCCGCTTTGCCTAACCCTTAGGGGGCTCACCTCCCTAGCCCCAAAGGGGGTGGGCTCTCCACTGGGAAGAAGGGACACATTGTCTAGATTAGTCACACAACCCTCCAGACATATTTCTAGCTTTAATATTCAAGCTTGTGAGCGGCGTCTTGGCAGGTCTGCCCCACATAGGGTATTGTCAATTTCAGTAAGGACATGGCAGGAAAAAAATGTAAAAAAACAAAATGTTTGGTAGGGTTATATAGATCAATGTGTTCGAAGGGTTTTTGTAGAACTGATCTGTAGTGTTCAGGAAGATCAATCCACATTTAGATTACAGAGCTTCTCCTTAAATGCAAGGCTTTTCAAGGGGTAAAGAGTAAATGTGGCAGAGTAGTATGAAGGCTAAACTGAGGAGCACAGCAAAGTGGCAAATAAAGAGACATGTGGAGGGTCGGAAGGAGTCGGACACATGAAGGACATTATGAATTCTAATGAAATTATATGAAAAGGAGTAACGTTCCCGCCTGCTGAAGGGATCAACCTGCCTATTTAAAGAAACTAAGGGTGCTGGTCTGTCGTCAGGAAGACACAAAGTAAAATGTTCTCGGTTCAAACCTAACTACCTGACCCTACCACTAGTTTAACCAACTTAAATCTCGCCAAGAGAAAGTCTTTCTTCTACTGGGCTTCTCCTAGTTTCCAACAGTCTGTATAGAAATGTCTCTCTTACAGTAGAGTTTCTTTACACAATCTTCTTTGATAAACTATTCATATCTCCTTCATAAGCTCCTGCAGCTCTAATCAAACACGTGTGGGTTTGGTGCCCTCTTTAAGGTTATGCTGCTTACAGCTGGTTTTGACTCTTGTCACACGTATGATCCTTTTACAATCTCTCAATTCATCGTTGGCTACTTTGCATGGGACTTCACTTTTTAGAACCCCCTCCCCCAACTCCTGGGTCCTCTCTTTAGTACTTTTATATTAATTATCTTGTTCTCCTGAAAATCTTACATCATATTCCTCAGAAGCCATGCATGGGCTTTGTTTTATCCACTTGTTTTTGTTCCTAAGACCTTCTCCCTTATTCCCATGGTACTTGTCTCCACTCCCTATTCTCCTCACATGATTGTGTGACTTGTTTTATGAGTCTTTCACATTGGCAATCAAACAACTTCATTCCTCATGTCTTGTCTTTATGACTGTGAAGAGTTGCACTCTTTATGTAATCGTGCCTCGGCAGCCTCCAGTTCTCTCCAATACCTTCATCGGGGAACGTTGCAGGGCTATTCTCTGCAGTCGGTTTTTCCCTTTCTGGCTTTTCGGCGACGTCTCGTTCTCAGCTTCACAGTTGTGATGACCTCTGCATCATTAAGCGGGCATCTTACCCGCCACAAAGCGTTAGTTCGTGGTCACGCTTGCACCAGCTCCTGGATACTTTTCTTCTTGGCCAGTGGTTTCCCTGTTGCTGTTCTTGCCAGCCTCCCATTGTCTCACTGTGGCATTCTTCACCGATTTCGAAAGTCGCTTGCTCTGCGGCTTGTTTCTACTCCGCCCCTCCAAGGCGCGATCATGTAAGGGGGCTTCACCTTGCTGAGCCCGGACAGACTGCTGCTCGGAATGGAAGCACAGGCTGATTCCCATCAGAGGTCAGATGGAAATACATTTACACATGGAAGATGCTCATCTAAGGCAGTGATTTCCTTGGTGTTTTCCATTCTCCGGGAGTTTTCCCTGCATCACTGCAAGGCTCTGGTTCCGCTGGTCACAAAGACACTCACTCAGTCTTGGTGGCACTTCACTTCTTTAAAACTTTCCCATTGCTCTAGAGTTACCACCGAGTGCCTGTTCAGGGTGGCGGAGCAGTGTCCGAAACTGTAAAGCTTGATCCTCCATAATTCCCAGGCTACTGTTTTAGCCATATATCAAAAGCAGAAGTTCAGCCAACAGAATAGTATGGAGTGTGCCTGTAGTACAGCGAGACTCTTGTTTATCACAGGAGTGAGACCGAGTAGCGCTTAGTGCACCATTGATTCCCCTTTAGGTACTTCTAGAACAAGCCTAAGTGTTATAAAATGACATGCCCAGGAGCTCACGGCTTGACTTTGTAACATTGGACTATGGATTGCAGTGCAAGCGAGAGTTTTTTCTGACAGCTGAAGCGAAGTGGGCCACTACAGCCAGGGTCCATGTGTACATGGTTACGTGGGGCCTAATCTAAGGTAGAGGAGCGTGCACCAGCTCTTTTCTCCTCTGCTGGAGCAGCGCAACACCCGTTTTGGTGACCTGTGCGACATTGTGCACCCGATTCGTCTGCACCAGTTTTGCTGCTACGTCGCCTGGCGATCGATCTATGTGCAGTTTCTCGTTTCTTTTTCTTCCATAAACTTCTCCTCTCTCCCCTCTCCCTCCATGGTGCTCTCCCATTACCCTATTTAATCTAACTGCTACTCGATCACCCATTTTACCTCTCTTTCGAAGTCTGGAAGGAAACCATTCAAGAAAGATCCAACCCAGGCCTGCCCATCGCCGACACCTACATGCATTCTGTCCACTTTCTCTGCGTCAACCATTAATGGTGGTACCAGATGGGAAGTATTCTTGGCATACTTCTCATCCTCTAAGTGCATCATTAATGTCTATCAGATTGGCACTGTCATGGCCCAGGACTCTCAGCCCAACAAGCTCCTTCTTGATAGGCGTCTTCCGTCTCATTTTAACTTCCTCCCTTCTCCTGGCACTCCTCCATCTGCCACCCCCCCTTGCCCCTTCTTTGCCACAGGCATGCCACATCCCTGTACCCCTCCTCGGAAGACCTTCAAAAAGGAGGCAACCAGCTTCACCTAGCTACCCTCAACAATTGCTCCGCTGTTAAGCACTCCTCTGATATCCATCTCCTTCTTGGAGACTTTGACCTTGACATTCTCGCTCTCACTGAGACATGGTTCACTGCCAGCTCTGTCACTGCTTTTGACACTTCTCCCTGATGGCTGTAAAATCCTCTATAGGCCCAGGCATAACCGGTCTGGAGGCCGAGTGGCCTTGATCTTACCTGAATGTGTCCCTGCTACTAGGATTCCCACACAGACCTACTCTGCCTTGGAATGCCTCGTCTGCAGGCTTGGTGTGTTAGGTTAGTATTGGTGCAGTCACACTTTGTGAGATTACACAATACTTATCTGCTTGGTATTAGGTAATTCAACTTTTGGTATAGGCCTGTACTACACAAGTTGGTAGTGTGACTGAGCAGCCAGGCCTATCACAAGAGGGGTATGTGAGCTGTAGAGCTGTACAGATGAAATCAGTCAATACAAGTAACCAAGTAACACTTACACTCAAGGTTTCAGTTCAGCATTATTTAAAAAAGGCAATTATTTGTAACAATCAAACTTTGGAATCACTTTACAAAGTCAATAAAGTTAGTGACTACTCTTTAGGTATGCTAATACATTTCTCCTACACACTGAAGTGACTTCAATAATACGGATAGTATTGCATTTATCTTAAATAACCAGTATACTTTTTAGACTCTTGGTTTCAGGAAGGAAGGTTTAGGGAAATAGAAAGGTTAGAACATACTTTATCTGTGAAGACAGTTTGAATCCTCTAATGAAATCTAGGTAAGCCTTTCCCAGCAGTAAAAGTGTTCAACAATTTATAACCTATGAGGATGAGGGGACAAGCATTGCCAAAGTCAATAGATGTATGTTAGGGATAATTTTCATTTTAGTGCTAAATTCCTCCCACCTTCGAGACCACCAGCTCTTTTGCTGGACTTAGGACTTTTTAATGTTAACTCCTGAGTGAGTGGGACCTTGTTCTCACTCGCTCATGTGTTGTTTTTACCTGATTTGGATTTTGTGTTTTCACTGTTTTTGGAGTCTGACAAACTCCGTAGGCATCTGCTTTTTCTACAATGCCATTTTGGAAAAATGGGCACCCATCGGAGCCTGTATGGGGCTATGGAAACAACCCACTGTAAATGTGCACATAATCAGTAAAAAGGTTCACTGCCAGCAGCCATTCAAGGTAAGTTTGTCCTGGTAATATAAATGTTACCTTTAGAATGAGAACGGGTATACATGGTATCTCCCGAGCATTCCACATAGGGTGGGGCAGGGGCTGCTGGTCTCATCAAATACAATGTAAAAGTAATCCAAAAGATCCTTTCCACCCTCAGAAACTCTAGTTCTCACAAAGTAAGCGAGAGAAAGTTAAAAGGGGAGCCACTAGGACAACCCAGCAACAATAGGCATGTATTGTCAGAGTTGTCAAAAGAGGATAATGATCCGGTAAGTGCATTTATAGGTTCTTTAATGGCAGGCCCGTAGAAGTCTCCTGTGCAGGTCTCCACTCGACATCAACTCTAACTCCTCGATCTCCCGAGTCTTCCAAGTTCCATAATGGAAGATTCGGGAGACGGATTGCAACACATCTCCCCCCTTAACCATACTCATAATCAACATTAAATTAATGAAAGGTGAATATAAGCAACTTGGGAACAAAAAGAAAGGGGTATACAATTGAACACAATTGGAACAGAAATAGTATTAATCATGAATACAATTTAAAACTAATATAGCATTTTAGATAACAGCGTAAAATCCTTAGCCATAACCACAACTACATCCAGTCAGATAATGTATGCATGCATAAAATTCTCTAAGCATTTGTGTTCTCTTCTTAATCTCTTCGAAGACAACTCCACATCCTCAGAATTGGTGTCCACTGACACTCCATTCTGACCTTCCTCACATTTTGCCAACGTACACATCGACCACATCTCCCCTCCTTCCACAATCACCAAACCATTCCGAACGGCAGAAATTCTCTTTGGACCAATACATTTACTCTCAATGCATTTGTGAGTGAACCTAGGATTCTGAATCATCACCCAATCTCCCACTTTCCAACTCTGCCTTTTCACTCCTTTTTTCACATCCAATATTTTGTTGGTATTCCTTTGACTTCTTTATGCAATTCATTATTGCTGCCCGATCCACCTCCACTGAGATAGTCAAACCTAACCACCCTGGGCACAATTTGGTTGCTTTATTTGTTTATTTGGAATGCGCGTAAGACCCGAAGGTATCTGGGTGCAGAAGAGAAACATGAATACTTTCAGCTTAAGGTTACCCAGCTGTGTAGCAGGAAAGATATATGCAGAAAGGATAAAAGTTATATTTGAATGGTATATACATACAATAAGCAAGGAAAATACATAACATGATTAAAGGTTTCAGTGTCAATTAGACATTGAAATAACATAGCTATATACAGTGCATGATAATGAATAGATACAGGCGGGCGGTCGCTAGGTTGTATTCCTTCTTGTGCCCTTCGCTCCTCCAACTCCCTCAGGGTCAGTCGCTTCTCCAAGCAACGAGTTGGCGGTATATCTTTCTGCGGCTGGTGCCTCCTTCTGGAACAGCCTCCCCGTCTCCCTTAAGCCTGAGGAGAACCATCTCCGGTTCCAGAAGCACCTCAAAACCTTTCCCTTTGCTTTTTCTCCTTCTCTCCTCTGCTGACCTCCTGGCTGTAACCGGAACTGCACTGGCTACCTGGACACCCCCAATCTCTGGCCATGTCCTCCCCCGCCAGAGTCACACACCTACACTGCCCACCAGGCAACACCCGCACTTGGGGACCGTTTCTGTAGCCCTGCAGTCCCCCTACCTGCCCTCGACACCTGCCCTCGACACCTGTTGTCCACACTTAGCCATGCACTTGCTGGCCGTTATTTTTTTTGCTATACCCAAGGCTGCTCTAAGGCCGTTATTTTGGAGAATATGAATTTTTCCAATTATGTACTTATTGGCACCAAGGTAGAGGGAGTTGCAATAGCCCAACTGGGACAAAATTAGAGGTCTAGCCAAAATAGTGCAGCTGTTCTTGGATGGGAATTGTTTGCCAGCTCTAATTAGCTTGCATGTGTATGCAGTGGCAGAGGCCATGGAATTAACCTGTTTGGTTAGAGGCGGTTCCTAAGATAAGCTTGGTTTTGTCGTCATTCAGGCTTAGACCATGGGAGGGCATCCATGCATGGATGATGAGGTATATTCTATTTACCAAGGCCAAATCCTTGTCATAATCCCCAGTAAGTGGAATGAGAATCTGGGTATCATCTGCATAGTTAGTGTTGGTGACACCAGGAAGGTCAAGATCATCGAAAAGGGGCTTAGTAAATATATTATACAATGTGGGAGAGACACATGAGCCCTGTGGCACTCCACAAGTAACGGGAATGGGGTCTGCAGCTGCTGAAGGTGAGAAGACTCACATAGTCCTATTACTCAGAAAGGATTGAATCCAGACTATGGCTTCAGTGATAGTTATATTGTATTTGTTAACTAGAATAGTGGGATCGGTAGTCTCTGGTAGTGAGTTAAGTGTTGGTAATATTAGGGGTAATAATTTCTCTGCCGTAATGTTCTTTTTATTCCTCGTTAGTGTTGGCGGGGGTGGGATGGGGGCACAGATGTGTTTTAGTTGCAACAGTTTTAGCTGCTAATGTAAATGCTAGGAGGTAGTGGTCTGTCCATAACAGTGGGGTTATGGCAGTAATAGTGGCATTACAGCTGTAATCTGACACCCAATCAAGAGTTCTTCCTTTGTCATGTGTGGGTAGTATAACTCTTTGAGTAAGGCCGAGTTCAGTAAGCACATTGGCAATTAATGCTGCTTGCTGGTCTTTAGGGTCACTGAATCCCAAGTTGAAGTCCGCTAGCAATAGTACTTGCGAGGTATTTTTTAGATTATCAGAAAGGATGCTGTATATGTCCTCCTCAAATGACCCAATGGGACCTGGAGGTCTGTAAATTAGATGAATGGTAAGGGTTTGGGAGCCAGAAATGGGTAATTTAGCAGTAAGGGTTTTGCAAGATGTAATTTCCAGTGAGGGGGCTAGTCTCATGGCTAGTTTAGACCTGGCTATGAGAGTTATGCCTCCTCCGCGAGCCTCGGATCTGTCTGCTCTAATAGTATAGCCACCTGGAACTGCGAGCATGAGGGCAGGGCCTGCTGCTGCATGTAGCCAGGATTCAGTAATGGCTAGAAAATCATAATTTTCTGCATGAATTAGATCGGCTACCTCTGTGAGCCACTAAAGATCGAGCATTTATTAAAGCCCCCTAGTTTCACAATGTGGGGTTTGTTCTGCTAATATTTTTGTATGTAAGATTGTGATTCTTGGATGTGGCTAGAGTGTGAAGGTTGGTATTTTCGGTTATAGTGGTACCTGGTTCCCTCCCATTTAATAATACAAACCGCAATGTTTTTGTTACCGAATGTGGTGTAGTGAGGTAACCCCAATTCATGTGATTTAAGACTTCCTTCTATGGCAACCCAGATCTTAACGCGAACTGAATTCCTCCTTTAATAAATGTATTGGGTCTTTCCACCAATTCAATTTCCCTTGGGTGATGGAATGCTGTGCGGGTATGCTTAATGGTATAACTCTCTAAAAAGAATTTTATGAAATCTGATTGTACACCATTGTCGGTGACATTTTTCATGGGAAGGCCTTCCCTCCAAAAAAATTTTTTTCAGGAATGCATCAATTCTCTCCCCGTCACTTCCTTGACTGCACTCCATTCCACCCATTTGGTGTGCAAATCTACTAAAACTAACAAAAATGTCAAACCTTCCCCTAATCCATGAATAGGACCCATTATATCAACCGCTACCTTATTCTAGGGCTGCTCAGGAACAAAATTGGGACTGAGCGGGGTTTCACATACAACTTTAGTCTCATCACTTAAGCAACAACGTGTACATTTTCTGACATACCTTTCCACCAAAACGTCCATTCCAGGCCACCAAAAGCTCAGTCTAAGCCTTCTTTTTGTGCTACCCAACCCTAAATGACCCTGGTGAGCCGTTTCCACTAGGACAATACTGAAGGAACATACACTCTTGAGTCTCACATCAATGACACGCAATTCTTCTTTTACTTCCAACCAAACTTCAAATCTCTTATCTAAAATGGCTTTATTTGGCCAACCTAGAACAGTCCATTCTTTAATAATCTTCATGTCCTCGTCAAGATTTTAACAATTCTCCCTTTCCATCTGCTCCATACTCCCTATTTCTACACTGGCAACAATTACCTCTTCTTTCCAATCATCATTCTTTCCAATCATCACCCATTTCCTCATCCATTGCCACAGGCGTAAGTGACAGACTATCAGCAACCCATTTCGGTTCCTAGGTAGATAAACTTTTAAGTCATGGTCTTGCAATCCTAAGAATCACCTACAAATTCTTGGTGACCCTGCACCCCAATTCCCACATTCAAACATTTGTGATAATGGCCTGTGATTTGATCAGACTATGAACTCTGTGCCCCGCATAAAATATGTGAAATGTATTATTGCCCAAAACAATACCAAGGCTTCTCTTTCGATGACAGAGTAGTTGCTTTCAGCTCCTTTCAGTGTCCTTGACACAAACGCTATCACCCGTTCTTCCTTGCCTCCATCATACCGAGTGAGAGTCTCTCCCAATTCCAATACACTTGCAGCCCCTGTCAAGATGCACTTGTCTCTTGGACAAAATGTACCTATCGGCAGCGCCTTCACAATGCCCTTTTGTATTCTTCGGATTGCCACATCACATTCCATTGACCAATTACATGTGACCCCTCCTTCGTGAGCAAAGATCTCAGTGGCATGGATATGACTGCAACATTTATCACAAACCTGTGGTAATACTCTGTCAACCCTAAAAATAATCTTAGTTGGTCCGTGTCAATGGGGTTAGCAGCTTTGTCGATAGCTTCCACCCGACTCAATTTAGGACTAATTCCATGCCCTAAAATACTGTGTCCCAGGTAGTCTATACTCTCCACAGCAATTTTACACTTTTTCCTTTGTACCATCAACCCTCTGCCTTGAGCCTGCTCAACACCATCCTTAACAGTTCTGCATGTCTCTCCAGTGTTACTGCATGAATCAAACTGTCATCCTGGAACTGTTAGGTACTCTTAACACCTTTTCCATCACTCTCTGGAATACTGCAGCTGCCAACGCTAATCCAAAGGGCATTCAGCAGTATTTGAATGACCCTTCAGTCGTAACAAAAGCAGTAAGATGTTGACATTCGCTGGTGAGATGTACTTGATGATACGCAGAAGATAAGTCTATCACCGAGAAAACTCTGGAATTGCTCAAGCTTGACAATGCTTCTGAGATAATAGTCAAAGGGTGACGATCTACCCAAACATTCTTGTTGAAGTCTCTTAAATCTACACAGTCTGATGCTGCCATTGGGGTTTGCCACTATTACTACCGGAGACAACCATTCAGAGCTCTCAATATGTTAAATTATGCCCTTTTGAAGTAATGCCTCCAATCCTTCCTTTTAACTGCTGTGTAACGGACCTTGCTTTATGTACTTTAGGCATGTCTGCTTCCTTGAGTCTGATGCAATGCTCAAATCCTTTAGTTTACCTAGACTCTCTGAGAACACTTCCAGGAATTCCCTTTATGTGTCCCCTACTTTAGCCAGTTATCAGTGTGGGAGCATTCGCCTGAATGCAAATTCCCAGGTTGTACTGCTCCTCCCAACCTAGAAGGGACAACACCTCCTTAGTGACATACACATCTGCTACACAGCTTCTGCCCTTGCATTTGATGACAGCTGAGAATGTCCCAATTAATTCAATCTTCACATTTCCATAGGCGTTTGGTTCCATATCATGTCTAAGATTCTCTATTTTCCCTTCTACACTCCTTATATGTTGCAAGCGCCATTATGGTCCACGGAGAGCAGCTGTCCACCTTCATAGTCACCACCTTCCTGTTTATTACGAACACATCAGTTGGACCCTTTCCTTTTTCTGACAAGGTACTTACTTCTAGAACATGCTTAACTTGTGTTGCCGAGTGATTTGCAGAAGCTTCTTCTTGCTCTGGACGTCTTCCTCCTGCCTCAGTTGGTTCCACTGACGATTTGCGGCAGACTCCGGCAAAGTGTCCTCTTCTCTTGCACTTGATGCAGTTTACATTTCTTGCAGGGCAGAATATGTTTGATGTCAGGTGCTGCCACATTTGTAGCACTTAATTTCTTTCCCTTCATTCATTTTTTGTTCTGCCTTTTTGCAGAGACTTCTTGTGCCCATCTTTCGTTCCTCATACTTCTCATGTAGCGAGAGGTTTTTTCCATTCCTCTTGCAACCGCTATCGCGGGTTCCAGTTGTAAATCCTTAGAGAGTAACTTCTCTTGTACTCTGGCGTTATTGGTGCAGCGTACCAATTGGTCTCTAATTAGGGAGTTGGTTAGTGTTCCAAAGTCACAGGTGTGGCATAGAGTTCTAAGAGCTGCCACAAAACATTCTACAGGTTCCTGCGACATTTCATAAAATGTGTGGCCTTCATAGGTAATGTTATTCTTGGTTTGAAAATGCTCTTGCAGTTTCTGTTCCGCTAGTGTGTATTCATCTGCGTCGGTTTATAGTAATTTTTGACAGTTAAAGTTTCTACACACAAAGGTTTTGACCCAAAAGCATCGGAAAAAAAAGTTTCAAATGCATTTTATTTTTTAATGGGGGTTCCTCCCCAACCCCCGTTTTCTTTTTTAAAAAACTTCTATACGAAACTAAAATAAAACCTGTAACATGAAAAAAAAATGCAATCAAATTTTTTTTATTCGAAACCTTTGTATGTAGAAACACTTTTTTTCGAAAATATAACTAGATACCATCTGCGGTTATCTGCGTCCCTTTGCCCCTCCTCCCTTGCTTCCGGGAGACCATCATAGACACTATGCCCCTCTGCTCCTAGGTTGTGTAAAAGTACAGCTTGTTTTCTAGCTGGTGTGAACTTATTACCACCAACTGCCAGTAAAAAAGTATCAAACAGTCTTTTCCATGCTGGCAGCTGCCATGTTTGCAGATTTCCATTGAAGGTGGGTTTAACCCTCTTTTTTGCTCTCCTTTGTTTGTTGCAGTGTCTTCACTTGCTGCTGTTTTTTCATGTGTGTATTGAGGCCTGTCGTCTTCCTGGGGCCTTGTTTCTTATTTGTTGTGGCAATATATATATTATATATATATATTCTTCCCCTGGGGCCCGTTTACTTAGTTATCGAAACAGGCTGTTGCTTCACATTGGTTTCCCTGGCAACGCTAATGGCTTCTCCTGCCTCCCATGCAGGGATGTCTCTTTAATGCCTCGTTCCTTGTGGGGCCTTGTTTACCTGGTTGCCTTGGTGACCATTGCTTACGCCCATGCTGCGCTGACGCTCGCGGGTCCTTTCCTCTAGCCCGCACGGGTGAGGTTTTTGTGCCCCCCCCCCTCCGTGCAGCCTTCTCTGCCTGGACAGTGGCTATCCTGGGGGTCAAAGAGGCCTAGACAGTGAAAAGAAGCCACCCCTGATGATTTTTTTTCAGGCCCTGGAGTCTGCCGCCCTCAGCATGAGCGAAGTCGCTGGCCTGCTCCTCGGTGTACAGGTCCCCCGCAGGCCCGCTCAAAGTCCTTGTAGCCACTGAAAAGAACCTTCATGAGCCGGTGATTTTATAGGTTCTTTAATAGCAGGCCTGTTAGGAGTCTCCTGTGCAGGTCTCCACTCAACATCAACTACTCCTCGATCTCCGGAGTCTTCGAAGTTCCATAATGGAAGACCCGGGAGACCAATTGTAACATAACTTTTAAAAGACACTATGGAAAGTCTTAAAAATTACACCCATAAAAAGAGTAAAGGATTCTATGAGTGTGGAAAAAGTTTCTCCACTCAGAGGAATAAGGAAACATAATCCACCAGTAAAAGCAACATGTTCTAGGGTTGACACAGGTCAGGAAGAGTCATCATTAATATGAAAATCTTACCCAACACTCGTCCCTCCCAGACTAAGGAACAGGAGGATCTAATCCGCACCAGGATGGATCTCTTGTTTCAGTCAGTTAAACTGCTTGCTGAGTCCACCAGCAATCTTTTTGTATCCCTCGCTGTGATACTTTAATATTAGTTATCATTTGCAAATTGTATGACCTACAAGTATTGTTGGGCACTTTTTGTCTAATGTATAGGGAATCTGATTTAACAGTCCCTCAGAAGTTGACAACTTCTGAACCTACAATAAGCTTTTTAAAGGGTTTCTTATAAAGAAATCCCTTAGACCAGAGGGGTCTCCATTATTTCTCACCACCTCTCCCACAGGAGCAGGTTGGGTCTCTGGTATCTTCGCTGGAGTAGATGTGGCAAAGCATTGTACATGCTTCCGCTTACATCTGGTTTTACCACAGTTAGGGGTTTCCGTCCTAACACTAGGATTTACAATTGAGTCTTCAGCAGAAGATCCCACAGCCTCAAGGTATTTAGTCTTGGATTTCCATCAGCTATGAGGATTACCAGTCCTCAAAGACCTATATAGGTTTCCAACTTCTATCCACCTCTACCTCAGAAGCAGTGTGGGTAAAAAGACTTTAGAATTGGAACTGAAATGGTGGAGCATGGTTTAGGCTCCCATTTCCCTAACATTCTAGATTTCTATGTGCCTTTGTTAGATGTTGCCCTACTAACATAAATACTTACAGTAGGGTCCTCTGTAGAGGATCCCACAGATTTAGAGACATCTCTTGAAGCAGAGACCCTAGCCTGGTCAGAACACCTATCCATCTCTCCTGGAGGAGGAGTTGGAGTTGCAAGCTTTTTAATAGAAGGCCTAGTAAGAACGCTTTTCTTAGATTTCTTATTACTCTTGTTGGATTTCAGTTTTTCAGGCCTAGAAGGTTCCTTCTGGGCACTCTGAACTATAGCAGAAAACGTAACTCCTACCATGGGGTCAAGGAAACTCCTTTCCCTCTTAGGTTTGTTAAAAACACCTAAGCATCTTACATCCATCTGGATCACCTACACTGTAAGTGGGGTTTCAGATGTACCCATGTTTAGAGTTTTGGGAACCACTTCCACTGCAAGTGGGTTTTCGAATGGTTCTGCCACTACAGGTTTAACTGAAAGGGCCTTTAGTCTAAAGGGCACACGCCATACAGGGTGTGCGACATGAACACCAAGGATCCTTTTCAGCCCTAGGAATTGCCTCCACAGCAGCTTGTCAAGAGTCCAGGTTCTTATATTTCAATCATACTGCAGTCTCCACTTCTCCCATGCCAACCCTGTCCCTTGGTACTGCACTTGGCCCCAGTTAGCCTTGTGGATGATGCAGAGGGTCTTGAATTTGATCCTTGCAGTCACCCGGAGCCAATGGAGAGATTTTCAGGCTGAAGAGATGCAGTCCCTAGGCTTGAGGCCAAGGATAAGCGTTCCAGCCCTATTCTGGATTAGTGGTAGGGGGCGAAGGGAGGAAAGAGGAAGGTTGAGGAAGCTATTGCAGTAGTCAAGCCTAGACAGAACCAGGGCTCTGGAGACCTTCAGCTTCTGGAGGAGGGGGTGGGGGGGGAAAGAATGCCCCTTAGGAGATGAAGCTGAATATTGGACTTCTTGGAGAGGGGAGTCAAAGATGATCAAGGTTTTTTGCCTCACAAGTGGGTGAGGGGACCGGACCCAAGCAGTCTGGACAGAGTGTTTGGGGCTTTGGGGGCCAAACTAGGAGCAGGCGTCCCAATGAGAAGGATATCCATCTTTCTGGCATTAAGGCAGAGATCATTGGCAGAGCACCATGCCAGAATAGCAGTCAGGCAGTCAGGTACGAGGGAGGAGGAGGTGGTAGGAAAAGGCAGCCGGAAAGAGAGCTGTGAGTCGTCTCCATAACACTGTTAGGAGAGTAGTGGAGATCAGGTGGGCCAGAGGAGCCAGGTAGACGTTCCGGCACAATAGTGTGCCTGTGTGGATGTGAAGCGCTATTATGCTGAAATAATTAGTGTATGCCAGAATGTTAAATTGTCGCTTTATTCTTCCAAGCAGTGAGGACTGCATTTATAGGTATTCACTTTCATTTGTTGAGAGCTGTTTTTTAGTAGCTGTGTATTCATTTTTTCAGATCCTCTAGATCTGACTTTGTGGGCTTCTCCGATCGCACACGCCTGTGGGAATCACAGAGTGCCTCCTAGCTGTAGTGTGCTTTACACAGCATAGCGGTCCCAGAGTCCTGTAATTCGACTGAACTATGCTTCCCAGCAACACCGGCTTCCATTAATTCGTATGGAGAGGCTGGTTCTCGCTGGGCTCGGCGGGTGAGGGATCACGCTGGTAAGAGCTCCTGCTTTATATCCACTTTTTATCCTGTGTGCAATACAGCGACTGTCTGGCCTGGTTTAACTGATATGGAGCCAGACTGCCCTGCTCAGCATTTTACATGCACAGCTGGCCTGGCTCCTGAAACCCCTCATACACTAGAGCTGCAACTGTAGGCAGCATGACTGCCTCACCTACTAATGCTGTACTATACAGTAACAACAACCTTGGTACAGACTTGACCGCTGGCCCTAAGCCTGTGCAATTTGCAAACATTCAATTGAGATCTTCGACTTTATCCAGGATAATGGCATATATGTCTGTGCAATAACCAAAACCTGGCTTCATTTAGCGGCTGGTCCAGCCCTGATGATGGCAATACCCCCTGATTATAAAGTCCTTAGAGCTGACCGGTTGACTGGGGAGGGGGGTGCTCTCATCTTTCAATACTTGCATAATATTTGACAGCTGAATGTTGAGAATATTTCTGACTCTGAATTCTTGGAGATAAAGTGGGCCATTGATCCCAATAATACCTGCAATATATATATCGCCCTCCCAATAACATACCAGAGTTCTGCTCATAGCTGTGTGAGTGGTTGTCTATTGATTTGAAACCAAGACTATTATGTTATGAGATTTAACCCCTAGATTTTGATGATCTATCTGACCCACATTCTAGAGCCCTACGAACCACGTTGCAAAGTCTGGGCTTTACACAGAACATTCTTAAACTCACATACTGCAGGCAGGATTCTGGACTGGGTAGTCACGCATGGTGTGCAAGCAGAGAAGTGGAGGTCATTTCATATCCATGGTCAGATTATCCATTTATACATTTTCAAATAGCTCCTCCATTGCCTATGCAGAAAATTAGAGTTGCCCCTAAGAAGGCCAAGTGCCGTAACCTGCGTAAGCTCACCCCAGCCTCTTTGCTTCCCCTTTTTGAAACTATTCTAAATGCCCTTGACTGCTTTGAATCGTTCACTGAGCTGGTATCAGCCTATAATGATACTATGGCAGTGGTAGTTAACACACTAGCCCCATTAAAGCTAAGATTGTTTAAATCCCAGCCCTCAAAAACATGGTATTCCCCAGTAATCCAGACACTTAAGTGCAGGAAAAAACTTGCACTCAAGAGCTGGAGAAAGTCATCACTGGTGGATAAAGCTAGATACTGTTTAGCAGCTAAAACCTAGAAATCCGCAATTCAGGAGGCAAAGACATCTTCATATAAATAAGCAAGCAGCATCAAGTTCCAAAGAGTTGTTCAAAATTCTTGGGGAGCTTGAAGAACCATGCCCAGTCATCTCGCCAGTGATAAAAAGATACTAGCTGGTGTACCGAAATCCAGAATTCCCAGAGGCAAAAGATTGGTTATATCAAGGAAGGGCATTGTGGCAAATCTTGTGTCACCCAAGATCCACTTACCCTAGCCAGTCCCAAGCAATCGTCTTCATCTCGGCCTCTCTTTAGGTTCTGTGAAATAGTGGAACCCGATATGCTTGAACTACTGGCGAAAATAAAACCTACCATCTGCAAGGGCGATATATGTCCTGCCACCATCGTCAAATCATGTGTGCTCTCATCACCAAATTTGTTGACCTCTCTTTTAGGGAAAATGCTGTCCTGAGCTCTATTAAACAGGCCTGGATTTCACCTCTCCTGAAAAAACCCTCATTGGATCCTAGCTTGCCTGGCAACTATCGCCCAATTAGTAACTCACCCTTTCTTTTCAAAATTCTTGATAAAGTGGCATACCAACAAATTCTTAACATCGTTGGCTCCAACCAATCTGGTTTCAAATGTAAATCGCAGCACAGAAACTACTCTTATAGACCTGAAAACCTCCATCATTCAGCACGCAGACAAAGGTAAAGCATCTCTTGATGCTGCTGGCTCTTATTGCGGCCTTTGACCTTGTTGATCATGCCATCCGAGCTACCAGGCTACAAAATACTGCCTATCTTTATAGTGAGGCATCTAGTTGGGGCCTGTCCTTTCCCTCCAATCGTATGGCGAGAGTTTTTCATGAGGACTATGGCAGAGGGATATATTCTGGAATGTGGGGTGCCCCAGGGCTCCTGTGTGTCCCCAACGCTCTAACATCTTTACCCTCCCTCTTTCCAGATGCCTTGATTCGGAAGGCGTTGGGTACGCAAACTATGTGGATGACACTCTGTGTCTCTTTTCGCTCTCCGCTGACTATGAGCTTGATTCACAGACCATTAACAACACCTACAATCGTATTCATCAATGGATGTCTCTTAATGGCCTGATACTCAACAATGGAAAAACAGATTATGCTGGCAGGCACAGCCTCCAAACTACACAAAATGGATCCTGCTTATGCCACCTTTCAAATTCCTGACTGCCATCTAACACTAATGAAAGTTAAAACACTGGGTACGATACTGGATTCCGAGCTCACAATGAAGGCACATGTCAGCAGCCTTGTGTCTCGTAGCTCTTATTATGCCAAGTTATTGGTACGAGCAAGACCATTCCTTGATATGGCGGACAGTGCAACACTAGCTCGTGCTATTATCGGCTCTCGCCCAGACTACTGTGCCAGTCTCCTTCAGGGCATTGGTAAGACTGAGCTAAATAAACTACAGGTAGTCAAAAATAATGCAGTTAGGGCATATACTGGTCTTCGTAGAACGGAACACGCGTCTGCAGCAAGGTCACTCCACTGGCTGCCAATACAGAAGCAGATTCTTTTTAGGACACTGCGCTTTACGCATGCATGTCTTTACGGGAAAAGCCTGGCTTATTTGACCAAAAATAAGTGACTGCCAGTTATGTGAGCACTACGAACCAACAACACAGGTCTGTTGGGAATACCGGATACCAAGCTATCCCTTGTACAAAATGTCTGTTTCTCAGAGTCAGCACCCCGGCTATGGAACGCCCTTCCCCCTGATCTGAGACTATGCGGGGTAGTTTCAATCTTTAAGTGTAGACTCAAGACCCTTTTATGTGAATAAATCTCAGTATTCTCGCTAATTTCATTTCCCTGTGACTCTATGGCTTGAAACTTTTGTTTTGTGTTGTTCGTCTTGTCCCCGCACTTGTATGCCTACGCGTGCCATTACAGCGTGTTACAAATAAACTAAATAAAAGAAGAGCCATGGCGATAGGATAGAGCTCTGAGGGACGACACAGGTAGAGAGTGAGGTGGAGCAGCGAAAAGGGCCCATTTGCACTTGGGAGGGTCTGTTAGAGAAGAAAGCTCCCTGTCCGTGATGACCAGGGTATCACCGAAACGATTTTATGAGGATGGATTGGTGGACAGTGTCAAAAGCAGAGGAAAGATCAAGGAGGATCAGAACAAAAGGAGTATTAGAATCCAGATTAGAGAGTAGGTCTTCTCTGGTATTTAGGAGTGCAGTTTCAGTGCCAATGGCTGCCCCGAAACCAGATGGTGGTCATGGAGGCAGCCAGCCAATTCCGTGTGTAGGGTCAGTTGGGGGATAACCAGCTTCTCTTGAGTTTGCCAAAGAAAGGCATGATAGACAAAGGATAGTTAGCTGGGCAGGAGGGGTCTGCAGACTGCTTTTTTTTTTAGGAGCGGGTGTACAATGGAGTGCTTGAGGGAAAGGCGTGTGGCAAAAGAGTGGTTGCAGAGGTCAGCCAAGGCAGGGGCGAGAGAGTGTCGATGCCCCTGATGTTTCTGGAGGAGCAGGGTAGCACCTGTTAAGAGGAAACATTCATAGAGGAGACAACTCTAGAAATCTCCTCTGGTGCATTTGGAGAGAGGGAAGCAGAGGGGGCCCAAAAGAGGAGAGAGGAGGTGGGGAGGGGTTCGGGGGGGGAGGAGCAGAGGACAGGATGTCAAGAGTTTTGGAGGAAAAGTGGGAGGCCCGTGCAGAGGAGAAAGCCTGGGAGGGAGGAGAAGAGGAGACTGGTAGGACTGGCGAGGTCCTTGCAGATTTTAAAGAGTTCAGCCGTGTTATTGGTGGCTCCAGAGATGCAAGCTTGGACATGAGCTCTTTTCTTGGAGCAGATGGAAAGACGGTATTGCCTTTGGAGTAGACGGCAGGCCAATTTGTCGGGGTATGAGTTGGAAGTCTGCCATTTCCACCCTGCCGCTTTGCACTTTCGTTTCAAAGCAGCTAAGTCAGAGTCATACCAAGAGTTGCATTTGGAGGCAGGTTTCATGCAAATCCTCATTACGGGGGCAAGGGTGTTCAGGGTGTTCGTGATAGAGAGATGGAGGTTAGTAAGGAAAGAGTCCGAAGGAGAGCCCGAAGAAGGGGAAGGGATGAAGGAGGAAGCAAAAGCAGCGACTGACACACGCTTCATCGGTCGAATGACAGAAGGAGAATGGCAGGGTGGGGGGAGGAGACTGGGGGCAAGAGAGGTCAAGGAAGGAAGGCAGGAGAGAGTCAGTCCAGGAAAGGAGGTAGTGAGGGGGTAGGAAAGAGGGAGGTCTGTTGAGACGAGAGCATCCAAGGTGTGCCCTGCAGAGTGGGTTTACGCCAGAGGGGAGGATAGTGAGGGAGAGCATTGCAGAGGTCACGGAAGAGAATGGTCGCCACATCAGGGGAGTGAGTAACGGAGAAAGAAAGGGAGACAGAAAGCCTGCAGACTAGGCTTTCAAAGGAAGAGTAGGATTGAGTGGGGATGATGGAGACAGGAACCCACTGAAGAAAAATGAGAGCCATTCCACCACCAGATCGGGAGGGTCTGGGGTTGGACAAGTTCTTGTAGCCCTCAGCAAGATGAGTGACAAGAGAAGTGACGGAGCAGGCCTTGAACCATGTATCAGTGAGGGCGAGACATCAAGGTCATCAAGGGGGCGACAGATGTAAGAGGATGTTTTAATAGCGGATCGAGAATGGATGGTAGCCTTCCTACCTCGTGAGCAGTATATAATAGATAAAAGGAAGGTGATACAAGTGTCCTAGGATAACTTTCACAGGAAGGACATGGAAAGGGTCCTTACATGTATTAGACCTCAAGGCATAAAATAAGCAGTGTCGTATAGCAATTTGCTATGCAATTTTGTAGGCTTGCTACATAAATTGTCACTGTGTAGCACAGCTAGCTATTTAAATTATCCTGTTCACTGAAGGCTCACCTCACTGCGCATTCCGCTCTTGACCTCTGGGCTCTCACCACCCTTATTTCTCTGTTGACTGAAAGTTCAAAGTGTTCTAATGGACAGGGAGAGTGCAGCAGTAATCACCTCCTCTAATCTTGAAAGTGCCAAAGGCCTTGTGAGAGTGTTAAGCAAGAAGAGGAGCTTTTTTAAAAATAATTCCAAACCAGAAATAATCGTGATGATACTTCTATTAAGCAAACTACCTCCTTTTTGACAAAGACAGGTGTGGGTTAACTTAATTTTAAAAGTGCAATGCCATTCTTAATGTAAATTGTTGCATAATGCATGATTAAACTACTGCTACTGTAAAACATTGTATTTTATCCATGTTTTCGGTAGTTTTAGTTTAGTGCATCTAAATCTCAGTGTCAACCAGATTTCCTTTTGTGGGGGTAAATACATCATACTTGTGTACAGGCGCGTTATAAAAGACTTATTTCATATTGACGAGGGAACACTTTTGAAAATGTACATGATCGCACTGCCAAATGCTTTTGATGGCAAACAATTCTGTGACCTGTTGGTTCCGTGCATCTTTACAACTGGTGCCCAGCCCTGGAGTTCATCCAAAACTCCTTTACATTCTATAACTTATCACCCTGTGATAAATCAGCTACACTGAAAGTGAGAACGCCGCAAATTACAATACTCTATCTGGTTTGACCAGTTCTCTGCCTGCTATGCCATCCACTCTGCTTAGGCTCTTTCTTTCTTTCCTCTTACATAATGAATACACAAAGCTAATGTTTTCACAAAGTAGTGATTGATACTTTCATCCAGTCTGTAGATCTATAGATCTACTGCAATATCATACACTGTAGTTGGCCTCAAGAGCTTGCTTTGCTCTACGATTGATTGCATTATATATTAACACCTGCGGGAGAGAGCTGGCCAATCCAGAATCTGCAAGCACCCGCCCACATTTCATGCCAGCCCAATGCAGCTGTCCCCAGCCCTGACCCTGTCCCTGGAGGCAGTGCACCAGGCCGAATCTCCACTGGAGTACCACACCTAGTCTCCATTTCCACTCACCTCTGCACCTCCTGGCTCCCCTTCAAGTCCTGGAAATAGTTATTTCCAATCGCAAACATACGTGTAATGTCTTTTTTTTTTTTTAACTTGTTTATTTTTCGGTAGGCATACAGGAGAATGCATTAGCATGTCAGATTAACACTTTATCTCAGCATTATTATACACTTATTTATACCCCAACACCCAACCCCCCATCTTAGTCTCGGGCTCATTCGCTCCCGTCTCCTCCTGTCTCGATTCGCCTTCCTCCTTCTTCTCCCGACTTACGTCCTCAAATCCTGGGTTTGGCTATCCTCCGGGGCCTGCTCCTCTATCAGCTGAGACTGTTCTCTGTCTGCCGCCTGCTGGGCCTGTTGCACCAGGCGCGGTTTGTATGTCAGGGCCGGGAAGCGTAAGTCATAGTCTATCACCGGCGACCAAATGTTCGTGAAACGATGGAGGCGGCCTCTGTTTGCTGCCATCACTTTCTCAGCTATGAAGATGTCCCAGATTTTCAACCACCATAGCACCGTTAGGGGGCCCTCCGGGGTCTTCCATGTCCGAGCTATTGTGATTTTGGCGGCTAGGAGTAATTGCGTGATGAGGGCCGCGGATGCGCCCGCTTTCGGGTATGTGTCTGGGATCGGGGTCCCCAGCAGTAGTGGCTCCGGTTCCAGTGGCAGTGAGATTTGGGTTATGTCTGTGATGGTAGCTATACATTGGGACCAGAAGACCTTCACCACCGGGCATGACCACCACATGTGTAAGTAGGAGCCTGGCGAGCCGCACCGACGCCAGCACTGTGGGTCTAGCGACTGGTTGAAGTGGTGTAGTTGTAGCGGCGGGAAATACCATCTCATGAGCAGTTTATATGCACATTCTCGGTTGGTGATGCAGAAGGACGATGAGTGTGTGCGGGCCCAGATATCGGTCCAGTCTTGATCCTGGATTGGGTGCCCTAGGTCCTTTTCCCACTGCGCCATGTATGTCGCTCTATTGGACAGGAGGTTCTCCTGGAATAGTCGATGCAGCGTCGAGATCCGCCCTCGGGAGGGAGGGTCCGCTACTGTTAATTCCAAGGCATCTAGGGTCCTGGTATCCGCCTCTCGCGTCTGGGGGTGAGTGCACCAGTGTCTGATTTGGCAATATGCGAACCTGTCTGACTCTGCTAGGTTGAACGTACTTTTGCATTGGGCGAATGTCAGCGGCTGTGTCCCCTCAAATAGTTGGCTTAGGGAGGAGAGGCCTCCGGTGATCCAGTTCTTGAAGTTTGAGGGGTGAGCTCCCGGAGAGAACGCCGGATTGTGGAAGACTGGGGCTGAGGGGCCCAGAGCTCTCGGGATACCTCTGGATTTGCGGGCCCAATCCCATGCCTTCAGTGTTTGCTTGGTTGGTTGAGGATAGTATGGCTGGCCATGTCCGGCGCAGCGCGGTTGGCAGGTGTAGAAGAAAGCACAATGGGAGGGGTACTCGGGATTGCTCTATGTCCATCCATTTGGGGCGTCCTGACGTTATAGTCCAGGCCCTGGTATGCGCTATCTGCGTCGCCATTTGGTATTTTTGGAGGTCAGGGACCCCTAGGCCTCCCTGGTCCGGAGCACATAGCATTGTCTTCCGTGGAATGCAGGCCTTCTTCCTCCTCCATATGAATCCGAATATCTTCCTTTGAAGTCTCTGTAGTTGGGGACGAGGGACTATGATGGGGAGAGCTGAGCAGGCGTATAGGAATCGTGGCAACAGATTCATTTTGCAGGCTGTGATGCGACCTATTAGGGATATTTCCTGCTTGTGCCAAGAGTCTAGGTCTTTTTCCAAAGTTTTCATCAGGGGCGGGAAGTTTATCCGATAGATGTCTCCCGGGTTGGCGGGGATCTGCACTCCGAGGTAGGGGATGGATGTGTCATTTAGCGGAACCGCGCACTGGGCACTGAAGGATGCCTTATCTCTCTGATTTAATCCTATCCCCAGAGCTGTCGATTTCATCAAGTTAATGGCAAATCCGGACACCTTCCCAAATCTGTGGATTTCCGCTAGGGCGGCTCTTAAGGATTGCGAGGTGTCTGTGATGGATAGCATCACGTTGTCAGCGTAGAGCGCTATCTTGTGCTGGGTAGAGCCTACTTGGAGGCCTTTGATTCTGGGGTTAAGGCGAATCCGCTGGGCCAACGATTCCATCACCATAGCGAACAGTAAGGGGGAGAGGGGGCAGCCCTGTCTGGTGCCGCATGTTAGGGAGATCGGGTTAGTCAGGAGGCCGTTCACTCGGAGCAGGGTGGTCGGGGATTGGTAGTTCGCTAGGGTGAGCTTCAAGAAGGTGGGCCCAACGCCGAACGACTCCAGGGTAAGGCGGAGGAACGACCAGTCCACTTTGTCGAAAGCCTTGGTCGCGTCTAAGGCTAGCAGGGCGAGTTTCTTCGAGTCTTGTCTGGCTATCTCGATCAGGTCGAGGACTCTGCGCGTATTATCTGTGGTGGCTCTGTTTAAGATAAATCCCGTCTGGTCTGGGTCTATGATGTCCGGAAGAAGCCTCGCTAATCGGTTTGCCAAGACCTTCGAGTAGATATTCGCATCCAGATTTAGTAAGGAGATGGGTCGGTAAGCCGCTATATCGCTGGGGTCTTTTCCTGGTTTCAGCGCTAATACTGTTATTGACTCTTTCATTGATGGGGTTGTTGATCCAGAGGTGGCGAAGGAGTTAAAGAGGGTCGTCATTGGGGCTAGTAGCTGAGGCCGGAAGAGTTTGTAGAATCGGGACGTGAAACCATTTGGGCCCGGGGCTCTAGTTCTTAAGCTTTTAACGGCTTCGTCGATCTCCTCGCTGGTGATCGGGGCCTCCAACTCTTCCCTACTCGTAGTTGAGAGTTTAGGCAGGGCGGCTTCCCTCAGGTAGGACTGCTGCTCTTCCTGGGGTTTTTGGGTAGCTGACATAGTTTCGGTTACGTGAGCTTCTGCAATTCTCAGCTTATCCCGATCTGCGAATTGGGCTGCACCCTGAGGGTCCCGGAGGCTTAGTATAGTGTTCCTTCTCTTGATTCTTGCGAGTTTTTCCACCAGGAATTTATTTGCTTTGTTTCCCCTGGCGTAGTAGCTCTGCTTCGTCTTGGTTAGCAACTGGGCTGTGTCCTCCGCGTAATGAGCCTCTAGTTTCCTCCGTGCCGTCTGCAAGACTCGGTAGGTTCTCGGGGACCAGTTTCTAGCTTTACATGTCGTCTCTGCCTCAAGGACCTTGTCTTCTAGGATGCGGCGGGTCTGTTGCTTTTGCTTATGGTAAGCCGCTCCCCGAGAGATCAGCTCAGCACCCCTCGCACTACGGCCTTCATCGCGTCCCATGTCGTCGCTGGGGAGGTATCTTCGTTTTTATTGACTTCGAAGTACTGTTTGATGGCTTTAGCTACTACGTCTCTCGTCGCCATGTTATTTAGGATCGGGTCATAAAGAGACCATCTGCGTCTTGGGGGCGGGTCCGGGTTATAGGCTCTTAGCGTCAGTATTACGGGTGCGTGATCTGAATGGATTCTGGGGCCTATGAGGACATCGTCCGTGTACGACAGGATCTGCGGGGATGTCAGCAAGAGGTCTATACGTGAATAAGTCCTGTGCACATAGGAGTAGCATGAGTAGTCTCGTTCCTCTGGATGGAGGATCCTCCAGGCATCCACCACTTCGAAGGTTCGGAACAGTTTAAGCAGAGCGATCGCCAAGCCAAAGTCTCCGCGGGCAGGGGGGTGTGATCTATCTACTAGTGGGTTGGGGACTCCGTTGAAATCTCCCCCGATGATGGTCTGACCCTCCACAAACGGGAGAAGGGTGTTTTCCAGGGTCGAGTAGAATGCCTCTTGTTCTTGATTTGGCGCATATACTGAGATCAGCGTGTATAGTTGGCCGAGAATTCGGCATTTCACCGCCACGAAGCGGCCATCTGGGTCCCGTTTAGAGTCTAGGATTTGAGGCTTCAAATCTTTGGCGATTAAAATAGCTGTGCCACCTTTCTTCGCTCCATTCGAAGCTAGAGGAGAGCCTGGAAGAAGTTGCCTATGTACTCCGGGAGCTCTTTATCTTGGATGGTTGTTGGGACCCCACGGATGCGCAGATTATTCCGTCGGGCCCTGTTTTCTAAGTCCTCTTGCTTGAATGCGGGGATCTCATTACTGGACTGAAGCGCTCGGATCTCACGTCGCATTTCTATTATTGCTGCATCGTGATTCTGGGTCAAGTCTTCGACCTCTCCTATTCTCTGTTCCGTTTCCGTGAGTCGTTGGTCCATTTGTTCTAGCCGTGTAGTGAACTCGGTCATGCAGGACCGAATTTCGGCTTTGATGTCCCTCATGAAGGCCATTAAGTCATCTCTGGTGGCGAGGTTACCCTGTTCTTCTGGGGGCTTTTGCGGGGTAAGTTTAAGTGAGGTGTCCGGTTTTCTTATCTTGTCTGTTACTAGAAGCATGGTGGAAATGTCCGCGGTTTTGGCTGGTTTGGTGAGTCTCGACATTTTGCCAGGGCTGGGGCTCTGGGGATCCTCTTCTGGCTGGGAGCCCCTGGGGGGGGCGCTTTGGGGGGGATGATTGGTTTCGGATGAATCTGCTGTAGAAGGCGAGAAATCCGCCCGCCGTATTTGTTGTCAGAGTTGTAGTGGTTATATCTGGGCCTAGCCACTCTTGGATGTAGAGGAGGGGTCGATTCAGCTTGAGGTAGATGTCCACCCTGCCAGGGGGCTGAAGCTATCCAGGGTGATGGGCCTGGTGGGTGAAGTGGGCAGGAGCGCCCCAGGATATTATGGCGGCTGGAGACGTGGGGGTGTCTTCAGAAGGAGGTTGGGGAAAGCTGTTGCGCGGCTAGGGGGGGGGGGGCAGGCGCCCAACATGACCACTCTCCCCAGCCGGCGAGGTATCTGGTGGGCAGGGGCGCCCCAGGAAGCTGGAAGGGGGCTCCGGATTCAGCGCCGGGGGGATTGTGGGGGGCGATGGACACTCACCCGATCAGGCCTCCGATATCGCTTCCGGGGTGCTGGGCTGCGGGCCGATGCAGAGACCTGGGGGCCAGGAAGGAGCCGCCGACTCTCCCACTCGGGTTGATCGTTGCCAGTGAAGGAGGTGGGGGGGGGGGGGGGGGGCGGAACAAGGGCCTCGAAGCTGGTCCAGTAGCCGGAGGGCTCCGGGGGCTTGGTCGTCTCTCCAGCGAGCCGGTCCGCCGCACTGGCGAGCGTCGGGAAGCTCCGGGGGCCTCTCTCTGAGGTCTGTTTATCAGGTCTGGAGGGCCGGAGAGTCAGCCGGACGGAGTGGCTCCGCGGGGGGGTCGAGATGGTGGTGGCGCCAACCCCGTACTCCGCTCCGGTGGAGGGGGGGCGGGTGGGAGGAGCACCCGAACCCGCGCTGCGGCCTCAGGTGGAAGGGCCCCGGGGACCGGAGCGGCCGTCTCTCCAGAGATCTCCGATGGCGAGGCTCAGGATCGGGGCGGAGGGCGGGAGCAGGAGGTCCTATGGGTGTCTCGTCACTGGGCGCCGGCGGAGGCGCCTGAGTCGCGGCCGCCATCTTGGTTCAGCACGGAGAGGCACCCGCGTCAAGTTCTTCCGCCGCGTTTTCAGTGTTCCCGCCGCGTTCGCTTTCAAAATTGGAGCGGTGGGTGCACAAGTGGTTCCGCCAGCTTCTCTCGCCAGAGGGACAGCAGCGGCGACGCCGGGGCCGGTTAAATTTCAGATGAGGCCGCGGGTCCTTACGGAGGCCATTAGCGGAGCAGCCTCATCAGTGGCGCTCCAGGCCACGCCCCGTGTAATGTCTTTTTAAGGGAAACCTAAACTGCGCAAATCCTGGTTCCCTTAAAACAAACAAAAAAAGTATCTGCACCACATGGAGTCTCCTAGTGCTCATAGCAATAAATACCACTTTAATGGCTATGCAGGGCTGGATTGCTGCACTTGGGCCTACCTGCCTCGGGCTTGAGAGACGTTAGAGGCCCTGCCCGCCACTGAAAGTGATATTTAACGCTATAATGAAAACAGTTGATATTAATGACAGAAAAGGGACATTTTGTCCACCTGAAGTTGGCATTTACCATGCCTGCTGCAACACCATACTACGTTCTTGGTCTTAGGCTATGACTTTTCCTTTAACATTTTTGTGTTGCATTTATAAAACTTCTGAACTATTTCTTACACAGCAAATGATGGGTCAAGCATACAATATACGAGACACTGCCCTGTGCAAGACCTACTGCACAGCTGCACAGAGTCTTGCACTGAAAACTGTTTTCAGAGAGTTTTTATCATATCTATTAGGGTGCATTCATGCAGCTAACATTTACATTTTACAGACACTCCTCATTAATGTGCTACTTCAGATGTATTGTTGTTCCTATGTCTAAGGTACAAAACTTCCGGTGGCATAAAAAAATATTAGTACAAAACAATCAAATAGGCTAATCAAGAACATTTTAATTAGCCAACTGTGCTAATCAATTTTTGAAAACTAATTTATGCCTCGAGTCCTCAAACATGTTATTTTTTAACACAAAACAATTCTCAATTGTATTACAACATGTTTACACAATATTTCCATTACACTGTAAAAGTGATTGGATAACACCACAGTCTAGCTGATCACTCTCTCTCATGCCATCTAGACTCTTAGTATAGCGTGATATGGTGATCAGCATACTCACGCTTGTAAAAATCAGAAATGGTATTACAGTGGATTTGTATTGTATAATTTGTGTGTACATGCTGCTATCTTTTAGTAGTTTTGTATTAGACTGGTTTTATCCATTAGTTTTTAGGGTTTTATGGAAAATAGTGTGAAAAAATTTAGAAATAAAATTGAGAATTTTTTTATATGTTTAAAAAAAATCACATGCGTCTGCTTTGAGGTCTAAAATATGTTAAGACCCTTTCCATGTCTTTCCTGTGAAAGTTAACCTAGGACACTTACTGCATCACCTTCCTTTTGTTTATCTGATTTGCCGCCCCCTCACTTGCACTCTCCTTTTTACCCTGCACTTCCCTTCCCACCCTAGCATTTCATGCAGACCCTCCCTGCCCCCCAAACCTCACTTCCTCACACTTCTTGTTACTGCACTTGCACGATCCGACTGTCTCAAGGCCTAGTAGGACAGTTATCTTCTCCCTTGTTCAACCCCCCCCCCCCCACCGCCCTTTTTTGTCTTGTGGCACCTCGAAACACCATTTGTTGTATAGGCGCCTTACAAATATCCAATGAATAAATGCCAGGTGCTCTCCTCCTCCTTCCTCCACTCGTCTCAATTAAATATCTTAAGGAGACATCCTCTCTTCCTTTTTCTAATAGATTCAATTCAGCATTGACTGCAGCCAAATATAAAGATGTTACAGTCTTCCCAGCAGGCAGTTCTATAAATTCAGATATGTTGGGCACTCTAGGGAGTTCCTCAAAGGGACGGGAGTCTTGTCCCCTAAGGGGGGAATCACTCCCAGCGAGGTCCCACTTGCCCATACCACTATGGGGGGCATTGCGGAGTGGGCTTACCTCCCTAGCTTCAAAGCAGGTGGCACTCCCCCCTCGGAAGAAGGGTCTAATTGCCTAGCTTTGTCACACAACCCCTCCAGACATATTACTAGCTTTGGTCTTCAAGACGTTTTAGCTGCGTCTGGGCATGGCTGTCCCACGTAGGGTCGTTTCCTTTCTGCAAGGACATGGCAGGCAAAACAATTGAAATAAAACGCTTGGTAGGGTTATCCAGATCAATGTGTTAGAAGGGTTTTCCTAGAACCTATGTGCATTGTTCAGGAAGATCAATCCACTTCTAGATTACAGAGCTTCTCCTTAAATGCAAGACTTTCCAAGGGATACAAGTGGCAGTAGTAGGAAGCCTAAACTCTGAGAAGCACAGTAAAGTGCCAAATAAAGGGACATTAGCATACAACATGCAATAAGAGAATCTCAACACAATAGTTTTACAAATATATTATTTCTATAGGATATACAGAAAAGAGAAAAATCAGTATGGTAGACGACTAGTACTGAGACTTTAGGGCAGCAATATTTGCAGAAGTTACAAACTGATCAGGGATTCAGTTTGGAAGCCACATAGTTCTAAAGCCCCTTACAAAAACACTTTGAAGGCAAAACCCCCAATAATTTCAAGCAGGATAAAGACAAAATGAAAGATCCATGGTTCTAGGTAAAAGGAGCAGTCAAACTTCAGTCAGCACAAAATCACAGCTGTGAACAGAGTGCATCCAATGTTAGTTTTTAAGTCGACATTACACTATGTCACCAAGACCAGCTGCATCCTCAAAACTGTAAGCAAAAGGAGCATTTAAAGTTACAGCTCCATCACATCAGTACAGGGCATGCAGGCAGCAACCCACAGCCAAGGAAAACCCAAGGACCTTGGGTAAGATTGAAGTGTAGATGAAAGCATGACCCTTGGTAGCTAGGAATGCAATCCCTATACCAATGTTGTTCAGGAGGTGGCCTTGCAGTTCAAAGAAGGGTAGGTGTCGTCTTAGGCAGTAATAGGTCGCAGAGTTAACCTACAATCAGTCCCTGCAGAAGATTCAGTTCTTCAGGCACTAGGTGAGTCACGTAGGGTCCAGCAGTTGCCTTTTGATGGAATAAGGGGTCCTGGAGGAAAGTAACCCATCTCTGCCTGCCGGATAAGATGAACAAAGCACCAGTGTGGTTCCTTTAGATTGTATGGAACCAGAGAGTCTTGCCTTCGATTTCCAGTTTGAGCACATGCTTCAACAGAGATCATCTTCCTCAGGTACATTCGTCTTACAGCCTGCATTGGGACAAGTCCTGGCAATTGACCAGTGTATGGGGCGAAGGTACTAGAGACCTTGCACATTTTAGTAGGACAGTCATTAATTAGGTTTTCCCATGTAAGGAAGGGGCAGCTGACAATTCTAGCCGTCCTAAGCGACCAGTAACAGGTTCCAAAACCAAAAGCAAGTGAACAGCAGCTGCAAAGTAGGACATTCCAACCACTGAAATGACTGGACCAGGGGGACAACCAAACAATCACCCCAGTTAAGTCAGGGCCATTGAGACAATTGCTCTCACCATAGGTTCCACCATTCGAGGTCCTCGGGGTGAAGATGCTAAGCGTTCTTCGAATGAACACAATGACAGCTGGGTTTAACTGTTCTGCTCTCAGTCATACAAACAACCTCTGCCCCTCAGTAAATTGGTACAATGTGAGTATTAACGGGAACGGTCTTGAGACTAATGCCGCTTTCATTCTCGTGGGATATCTTACATTGTCTTAAACAGGGTATGAGTCACCATGTTGTTGATCAGTCGGATCAAAGGGAATTTCTGAATCAACAAAGCTGATGTTTGGAGGTCATATTTGTTGACAAAAATAAATAATGGCATTACAAAATGGCAATAATGCCACTTGTAAAATCTGCTTATATTGGCAAATCCCATTCTCCTCAAAGTTCCATACTTTCATCGAGAGTAATTTACCTAGACTGTTTCCCATGGTAATGGGATCTGACATAGATCTGCTGTACAATTCATCTTAAGTTTATGTGTCTGTAAGGATCATTTTAGTTATTTGTGTGATGTACACAAAACAGGCTGGTGGCAGTGAATAGATTTGTGCTCTATGGTGCACTGCTGCAAGGGCAGAGTTGCATTTCTGGTGGTTCTGAGATCCCATTCTAAGGGGCCCGTAAACCCTTTTGCTGTGGGCTTTTCTGAATCTTTCCACTCGTTCTTGTGGTCAGAGGGATGCCCACTCAAGCAGTCTACCTATGCTATCTTATAGTAGACCACACTGCACCTCGGACACGGGGGAAGGGGTGCTTCTTAAGCAACCCATTTTAGTCCCAGGTGATATCCTTCACTTGTGGTGTGGAGTGGGCAGATTTAATTTAATTTGGTCTTCACCAGGGGTGCAGCTGTTTTTACCACATTAGTTGCCCAATGTAAAACTATGGTAGACATTGAGGCACAAATCAATGTTTTAAGCCCTACCTTGATCCATTTTGTTGCTGGCCATCCCTATGTCTGTGGGGACCATGTGGCAGGCTGAAAATGGAAACGCAACAAACATTGGCACGCCTTCAGCCCAGCCCTGCACCCTCTAAAGAGGTTTAAACTGGCCTACTGTGGTTTTCTGCCCTCAGTGCTTGTACAAAAGGCAAATTGAAGGCAGAGGAGCCAATTGGATCTGGACTGTGTGGGTCAAAACAGGACAGTCAGCCAGCAGAAAAGTCCTATGATGGGTTACAATACTCTGTGTATCAGTGTTTCTTTGAACCATATGTATGCTACAATTTCTTTGTACTGACCTACAGCCCTCTCTCCCTCCTAAATTAAGCCTCGCGGCTCGGTCTATGCTACGAAATGTCTTCAGGAGGTACAGCCTTCTACTAAGAGTGGAGTGTTGTACTGCCTCAGATATGGTCTTATGAAGCCCTTAGTTGGACTTTAGAAAAACTGTCCCAACACCTGGCAGGAGAGTATACCAGGCAATTACAAGTCTGCTAAAGAAAGCCCTGGCAGGAGAGTATACCAGGCAAGTACAAGAGTGTTTACATGGGAATGTCCTATTAGGGAAATACACCAGGCAAAGACAAATTGAACAGTATACAAGAAGTATATCTGCAAAAGGAGTGCTGAGAAAGATATATCAGGACCAGCCAAAGGCTGTGTGAAATCAAAGAAACAACAAGTGAAAACCTGGAAGGACAGTACACCAGGTATCCTAACAGGATAAGGATAAAGAACCATGTTTTTGTGAAACCATTGATTTGTTAATTAAGAGAACTTCAAGGAACTGATATCTGTGAACATACAACAGAGGGAATAGGAATCCAGGGGCAGGGAACCACCGTCTGGAATAAGGACATCTGTCCTTCTGGAACTTTTGTTGGAGTTAGGCATTCTTCTTTTGAACACTTATGAACCACTTTAAGGCCAAAGACATTATCCCTTATCACCTTAGAGTTTATTATGTTAGAGTGTGAGGGTCAGAATTAGGGGTGTACCTAATAGTACATTTACTATCCGGCCGAATACTGAATAGTTGAAATTAATATTCGTCCGGAGCCGAATAGTCGTTTTGGCTTTTGTGTAGGCATTAAAGCTTTACAAGGGTAACTTGCCATTCCTTCCCTTTCAAATATATTACAATCTTCTATGGCAAAGAAATATCTTTTCACATTTATTCATGATTCTGTTAGGACAATGGCAATGATTACAATGTGTTATTTCACAAACATGAATTGTACCCAACTTGTCCATCTAACTCTCGTGCCATCTGAGTTATTAAACAGCTGAGAGAAAAACGCCCCTAGTCACTTGGGACACAAGAACGGTGTCTGCCCCCAGCTCTATAGTCGTTTAAAGTGGACTTAATGGTTCTATTTTTGTGTGCTGGGACCAGGCGGGGGCATGGGATTCAATTAGCTCCTTTTGCATTTGGGTTACACACTTCTGTGTTTGCACTTGCATTACTTGGCGGAGCTTTTTTGTAACCATGGAATCCATTTAAAAAAGGATGTGCTTCTCTGCAAGTGGTCGAACAATGAAGGGACAGGCAAGTAGATTGTGCATATTCAGGCCTTGCAAATATCCACAGTGATGCAGATATTGTGCATATTTACTTTGCAGCCGTGTTAGAAGAGCAAGCCTGCATTCACTGAAGAACGTTCAGTAACTGTTATTGAAATTCAACAATGCAGCCAGCAACACATGCTTAAGGGGCCACTTCTTTGTACCGCCGCACAAAGAGATGCCATTAATCATTGCCTGCCCAGTGCCATTGAGGCAGGGCTGGCATTATCGGTCAGTGGGTGCACCTGCAGGGGGTTGATAGTCACTGTGAGCACAGCACCTCTGTGGAGCCTGAAGCCCTGAGGTCGTATGCAGTGCAATGAGACTGGGAGTTAAGGCGACACCAACCTCTCGCTCACCCCCGGGCACAACAATCTCCTGGGGACTCTGCTCCTCCCAGCCCATTGAAATCCAAAGTGCCCCTCCCCTCAATGCAAACTGGCTGCACCCAGGAAAGTCAGTTTAGGCTGCGTGTGAGATGCCCTCTGTAACCTTCAACGTTTAAAGCAGTGGCAAGAGGCAGCAGCCTGCAGACAAGAGAGAAGGGAGTGTCTGCAGAGGCAAGTGCCAGATTGGTGGCAGCACTGATACTGCTGCAGAAAGGTTATTTGCAGACAGGGAAGACTTGTACAGGGGCAGAGACCAGCATGCACAAAAGCAGTGTACGAGTGTGAAGAGTGCCGACTGCTGCCTCAATTATAGGGCTGCTACTAGCAGCAGACGCCAACCGCGTGCAAGTGATGTGTAGAGAGAGTGATGTTAGTCAGCCCTCCGATCCGATTGCCCAGGCGCAGGAGGTGCTTTGAAGAAACCAATGGGGTGTTACCGCTAGGCTTTTCCAAGTGACTTGTGCAGAAAATCCATCTTTTAAAGTGACTGGATTGGTGGCAACAGGAGGGACGTGATATAAACACCCTTCATGCCGATAGTTCTAGCAGCTCGTTTTTCAATCAATGCAAGTTCTTTTGTGAGCAATTGGACTGCCATCTAGTGGCTCATATGGTTCGTGCAGCAACTGCTATATTGAAGCTCTGCATACGGCTAAGGCAAACACACTCGGAGCAGGCCTTATCAGGGAAGGAATGTATGGTGTGTTCACTTCGGCTTCCAGTAAGGCTTCAAGTACGCATTCGGCCAAAGGCGAATACTTGCTTTTCAGCCGAATTTCGGCCGAATACTTACTCAAAGCCAAAGTTCAGTACACCCCTAGTCAGAATAGAACTTTGGACATGTGACTGTTTTGCTTTGGACATTCTGACATGGACATTCCCTTAGTTTAGGTTTTAGATAGGGAAACACCTCCAGTGCAGGGACAGAAGCATTCCCCACCCCCTTTTATTTTTCATAAAAGTCTTTGACCAAAACCGTGAACCTCGTGTGTCAGCGTTTCATTCCTGGCTCCTCACAGAACCAAATTATTTTTCCTCCAGTCTTATAGCGTAAAAAGAAAGTGTGCATCTTTAATCTGTGGTACCCAAATTACAGTGGGGGGAAAAAAGTAACGTTCAGTTATTTTGCAATAATGCACACAGATCATGAAAAGCATTTTCCCAATGAAGCGGTCTGCGATCTCAAAAGTAAATAAACACTACAATGCAAATGCTGCAAAAGAGACAGTTGCAAATTATTTGATGAAAAACAAATCTACTTCTTTCTACAAATGGTGCAATTGTGAAGGGTGCTGTGTCTCTTGGCTGAGTGTTGTAAAATTTAAAAAACTGTCCTAAATTTATATTGTCCAGTTCAGGTGTGCAGTTAGGTGCAAACACTATGATAGAGTAGCAGCACTATCAGTCAATGGGATTACCTATCGCAGCAAATCCCTCCCCCCCCCAGACTGTACCTCTTGAAATCAATTAAATGCTCTGACAGAATATGAGAGCTGTTGCTGTTTCAAGCTACACCACCAGGTTGCATAGCACTGGTGGATAGCATGCAGTGCCAAGCACTGACACGGAATGTCCAAATTGGTTTCTAACATTCGGATATCCTTGACAATTTTCATGAGAAAGCTACCAATAGAAAATAATGAAATAAATAATGTGTACATGTTAATATAAGGGTAAATGCATATGTTATTTCTTTTTTATATAAAGAGCAAATCAATTGGCCCAAAAAATCTTGGAACAAATTTTCATACTCAAACATCAGCACCCACATGCCAGTAGCTCCTGCCTACTGCCCAATAACTCCCCCAAGTAGCTCTCGCTATCAAAGGTTGGAGACCCTTGGCTTACGGGATCCAGCCAGCACAGGGGCACCCACTTCTGGATTCTGTTAGGTAAGATTTTCATATTTATTTCATATTCACCTTTTGCTTGGACTTGGTAACTATTTTACCTTATCCCTAGTTGAAGGGGAATCTTTTTCCCCTCTCACCTAGTTTTACTCTTATCATGGGTGACCTTCCTATGTCTCTGCATAGTGTATAGTTGAAGTTTGTTTTTGTTTGTTTGTTTTATTATTTATAATGCGCGAGTGTACCCGGGGGTATCAGGGCGCAGACTTTACAAGAATTTTCGAAGCTTGGTTACAGTACACGAGGAATATACATAATACAAAAAAATAGGTGCACAAATGTTATATACAGTATATACAAATCATCAGTAAGGCCAGCAGGCGGTAATGTAATATACAGGTAAGCAAGAGGCACACGTGGTTACGATGTGTGCGTGTAGCGCTGGACACTACCTAGTCTTAGTGGGTCTCCAGTTTCAGCCAGGAGATTAACTTGGAGCGGAAGTTCTGATAGGGCAAGTCTACTCTAAGGTTTGGAGGCAGGGAGTTCCAGAGCTTGGCAGCTTTTACCAGGAAGCTGTTGCCTCCTATGGTGGCCCGTTTGTAGTGGGGGACAGATAGGCAATCTTTGTATGCGGTTCTGACGGGTCTTGAGGAGGATTGTTTGTGGAACCTGTTGATCAGGTAGGTTGGGGCTGCGTTGTTGAGACTTGTGGGTGAGAGATGCCGTTTTTAAGAGAATTTTATCTCTGGTGGAGAGCCAATTGTTCTGTTGGCTGAAACCTGTAATGTGTTCTCTTCTGGAAATGCCCAGAGCTGCTCTGAGAGCGTTGTTCTGAAGGGTTTGCAGTTTATTGGTGGTGGTCTTGGTGGATCCTAGGTAGAGGGCATTACAATAGTCGAGGCGAGACAGTATGAGGGCTCTGGCGAGTAGTGTCAGACAGGAAAGGTTTGGCTGCACAGATTAATTTGCACGTGTAAGCCGTGGAGGATGCAAGGGAGCTCACTTGTCTTTTGAGGGAAAAATTGGAGTCTAGATAGAATCCCAATGTTTTGACCTCTTGTCCGACTTTGATGTTGTTCCCGTCAATCATGAAGGAGTTATAGGCCGGGCCAAGTTTCTTTATACTGATTGTGGTGCCTAAGATGATGAGTTCTGTTTTATCATCATTCAGGCATAGTCCATGAGTAGCCATCCATGCCTGGATGATGATGTACACCCTATTTAGCAAGGCCAAATCCTTTCCATAATCTCCTGAAAGCGGAAGGAGGATCTGAGTATCATCTGCATAGTTAGTGTAGGTGATACCGAGATGATCCAAATCATCGAAAAGGGGCTTGGTAAATATGTTGTATAATGTGGGGGAGACACAGGAGCCCTGAGGTACACCACATGTGATGGGTATAGGGTCTGCTGCCGCCGTGGGAGAGAAGACCCTCATAGTCCTGCCGTTGAGGAAGGATGTGATCCAGGTGATGGCCTCACTGGAGAAGTGAGCCGAAGTGTGGAGGTGTGAGCAAAGGACAGAATGATCGACCAGATCGAAGGCTGCAGAAAGGTCGAGGAGGAGGAGTAGGGCGGCTTGCCCGTTGTCTCTGAGCGAATCGATCTGCGCTTTCAAGTCAATAAGGGCGGTTTCAGTCCCGTGTTGGGGACGGAATCCAGATTGTCTAGAGCCTAAGAGGTTGTGTTCTTCCAGGTGCTTCTGTATTTGTACATAGGCAACCTTGTCCAGATTTTTTAGTAGAAAGGGAACAGTAGTTATGGGACGGTAGTTTGTGGGTATGGCTGGGTCAAGTGTGGGTTTTTTCAATAGAGGTAGTACCCAGGATTGTTTTAGGTTGGTAGGGATGGAGCCAGTGGCAAAGGAGGCATTGATCAATTTTGTAATGAAAGGGGAGAGGTCGCGGGCAGCATCTTTAATGAGCTGTGCAGAGCATAGATCTCCCTGGCAATTAGACGGTTTCAGGGACAGGATAATTTTTTCGACTTCCAGTATGTTGACTTTGGCGAATTGGAAGCGGGCTAGGTCGGTGGGCATGGGCTTGTCTGGGATTTTTGAGTTGAGGGTGTCATTCAGGGATGCTCTTTTGCTGGTGATTTTACTTTGAAGAGTCGCAATCTTGTTTGCTAGGGCACTTTGAATTTCTGAGCACCAGTTTTTATCTTTGGTGCACGTGTCAAGGGGTGCTATGGGGGTTTCAATTTCTTTAAGGATGGAGAAAAGTTCTTTCATGTTAGATTTAGCTTGGGATATACGAGAGTCAAAGGAGGCTCGTTTGGCCAGGTAGATTTCTTTTTTGTAGAGTGCAGCTAGTTTGGAGAGTTTTAGTTTGTTAGAGACTGAAGGGGATTTTTTCCAGATGGCCTCGCAGTTTCTTTTTTGCTGTCTTAGTTTTTTGAGGAATGGTGTGTACCATTTGTTAAGGTGCGTTTTCGGTTTACTGGATCTCAGTTTAAGGGGGGCGATGCGGTCCAGTGAGGTGGCCATAATCTTGTTATATTCTTCAACTAAGGACTCAGGGTCCAGGTTATCAGGAAGTGAGTTGAGAGTGGGGAGTAGGTCAGGGATAAGTCTTTCTACTGTCATGTTCTTCTTGTTTCTAGTGAGAGTGGGTGGGGCCTTAATGGTGGGCGGGGGTGAGGGTCTGTCGGTGAAGAGCATAAATGATACCAGATGGTGGTCAGTCCAGGCTTGGGGTGAGATATTTGTAATGTTCACTAGGCAGTTGTGGTCGGCCACCCAGTCAAGTGTTCTACCTTTCGTATGCGTGGGTGTCATACATCTTTGCACAAAGCCTAATTCAGTAAGAGCATTAGCTATGGTACTAGCGGAATGGTCTTCTAGGTCATTGTAGCCCAAGTTAAAGTCTCCTAAGGTGAGAGCTTGAGTGGAGCTTTTGAGGTTGCTGGATAGGATGGAGTTAAGGTCTTCATCGAAGGTGCCAATGGGGCCTGGCGGACGGTAGATCAAGTAGATGTTAAGAGTTTGGGAGTTAGTGAGTGGTATTTTGACTGCTAGTGATTCGCAAGAGAGGGCGTCGGTCGAGGTGGTTAGTCTCATGGTGAGACTGCACTTATGGATAAAGGCGACACCGCCTCCTCTAGAATTAGGGCGGTCTTGTCTCAGGATGGAATAGTTATCTGGGACTGCCAACATAAGCATAGGGCCTGCTGCTGGGTGTAGCCAGGTCTCAGTGATGGCGAGGAAGTCAAGGTCTTCGGTGAGTATTAAGTCTGCAATTTCTGTAGCATGAGCTACTAGCGACCTGGCATTGATCAAGGCTCCCTTGATATTGGGGCTAGCTTTGTTTTTAGAGATAGTGGCTATGTTTTTTGAAGTAGTAGTAGTATGGCGCTTGTCTTGTGTAAGTTTAGGGGTACTCTGGTTGCGGGAGTTCTGAAGGGTTTGTAATGGGTTACTGGATTGTGTGGAGGTGTTTGGTCGCGGTGGCAGCGATCTAGAGTTGTGTGTAGTGGGCACTGAGCGGGCAAGTGGTTCATGGATTTTGGCTAGTCTGGCTCTAAGTCCTAAGTTCCTTTCTGTGGTGGTGCGAGGGTGACTGGAAGGTAGCAGTGTCTAAGAGTCGTTTAAATCTAGGTAAGGTACTTGGTTGTTGTGTCTGGGTAGGGCTGGCATGTTAGGTAGGTGTGGAGCCATCTTGGTCGGAAATGTGTTATTGAGGCTGATCATGAAGTAGGCAAGCAAGATGGGGGTGAGTAGATACATGCTAAATGGTGGGGTCGGGAGTGTTATGGAGCGCTAAATAATACCTGAATTGGGGTGGCCGCACGTGGATGGGATGGTCTATGTAGCCCCTAGATAAGGGTAGTTGATGAGGCTATGATGCCGGGGGTCTGGCAGACGGCAGACACTGGCACGTAACAGGCATGAAACAGGCACTAGCCTTGTTTCAATAGTGTGGTCTAAGTACGACCATAGGGCACAACACAGTAGTGTGATCACTATGCGGCCATAGGGCACAACACAGTAGTGTGGTCTAAGTACGACCATAGGGCACAGCACAGTAGTATGGTCACTATGCGACCATAGGGCACAACACAGTAGTGTGGTCACTATGCGACCATAGGGCACAACACAGTAGTGTGGTCACTATGCGACCAAAAGGCACGACACAGTAGTGTGGTCTAAATACGGCCATAAGGCACAACGCAGTAGTGTGGTCTAAATACGACCATGAGGCACAACGCAGTAGTGTGGTCTAAATACGACCATGAGGCACAACGCAGTAGTGTGGTCTAAATACGACCATAAGGCACAACACAGTAGTGTGGTCACTATGCAACCAAAGGGTATGTGACTAGTAGTAGAGACCATAGACCCATCTGAGTGGGGGTGGCTAAGAGTCCGTGCATGCAGTAATGTCCCGGTACTTGCAGGTACTTACAGTGCGTTCTCCTTATGCGAGAGGGTTCTGGTAAAGGATAGGGTGCAAGTTGAGCCGAGTTGATGGCCACTCCGCGCTCCCATGCGCGTAACAGGCGCAGAACAGGCCTTTGTGTGGCCGCCGGCGTCCGCCTGCCGGCGGATGCAGAATTCGATTTAGTGCTGGTTATCGAGGCTGAGCCTCGTTTTCATGCCGCGTTGCGCCCGGCATCCCAGGGTCGGGCAGGGTAGTGGGACAGGGTCAGGCAGGCCCCTGTGTGCTGTGGCTGTGCTGCGGTACGGATCCAGGATGTGGATGCCGCTTCTGGGAGGGGGAGAGGGCTCCTGCCCTCTTCCCTTGGCGTGTGCGTCGTTTCTAGTTTCTTACAACTTTTGGTCTTAGGATGGGTTGCCCCTTTGAGCTCCACTGTTAATTTCTCATTCATGTACTTGGGTGAACTACTTTTCCCAAGTAGTAAAGAGGGATTTCCATCCCCTTTACATCTTGCATAAGTTAGCCAGCACACCCCACCTTATGTGAAGTGCTGGGGGGGTGGGTGATACACTTTATCCCCTTTCTTACTTACTTGGAACATTTTGTTACAATTTCAAGTTTCCTTGAATGGCTGGTAGCAGTTTAACTAATTGCATGACTTTTAGCCACCATTACTCGCAGGCTGTTAATTCAGCCTCAGTAATGTACTGAAGGGCCACCATTTTGCTAAAATGGCAGGCTCCTTTTTGCCATTTCTTGTGTGCTTGCTGTTTCTGAGGTCTTTCTCCTTCCATTCTTGGCAGAAACGACCTCAATGTAAGTTTTGTTCTTCGGCGGGAATTCATTGGATTCCCCACCCAGGCTCCAGAGTGTCTGAGAAGGCAGGAAGCGAGGGAAGAGTCCAAAACTCTGCAGCCCTTTGTCTTTCACCTTGCCTGAAAGGAGCCAACTCCCAGTGGGGGGCTAGCTGTCCCGATTGGACAGCCAGCCCGGCCCCTTCTGTAAAATGCAGGGGGAGATTGCAGCAGTTGTGCTGTAGTTCCTAATAAATACTTGGAAGCTGCAAGCTGTTGACAAGTCAACCACAGGAGCTGAAACCGACGAGGCAGATGAAGAAATGACTGTAGAAATTTCCAGCGACTGGAGAGCCTGCTGTGCAATTGTAGCCTGATTTTTGGGCCAAACAATCTTGCAGCAGATCAATCTAATGTCCTTCACCTCCCCTCCACCCCCCGGTCTCCAAGGCTCCCGGCTGACATTTGCCTCAAAGGTTAAAAACCTGGAGCCAAGGTGCAGGCAGTGTTTTACTCCCTTCACCTCTTTCGCCTTGCCCTCCCCTTTGTTCCCCAGAAAGATCATGCTACTGTGGTCGGAGCCCTGATCAATTCTAATTGGGCTATGGCAATGCGTTGCTTGCAGGTATCTCCAATACACTGTCCCGCCTTCAGAGGACACAGAACGCAGCAGTGAGACATTTTTAAGGCTCTTAAAACAGCTGCAATCTTTCCCCCTAGAAGATCTCTCCACTGACTTCCTGTCAAGTGGAAGATGGAATTTAAGATCCTTTGCCTAACTTTTAAGGCTATACATGGTTTAGCCCCACTGGATATTTCTGAGAAAGAAACACTTGAAAGTACAATTTTCACGGGGCTTGCACCAAAGCTAGACTTTAGACTTTTCTGACTCAGACTGCTAAAAATGTAGGCTGAACTCTCCTTGCGACTCTTCCGTAACCTTAACAAGCTCTGTTTGAGCTCAAGCTAAAAAGTCAATTTACAAATAGGATATGGCATAATGCTCTCCACCACAAGTGTCACTTATACAATAAGGAAAGCTAAGGTATGCGAGGGACAGGGCCTACCCAAGTTAAGGGCCCTATCACACACATAGACTAAGTCCCCACATGTTTTAAGTTTTCTTGGGTGACAGCATTAAATAAACGTTTAGTACTGCGTCTAGTATGGAAGACTGCATTCACCGCAAACTACTTCAAAGAGAACAGTATTGGTGAATGAATATCGTATATGCTGTGACGCTACAAAAACTGTTTTGATGTGTTTTGGCTTTGATGTGTACTCTATCAGCAGGGCAGTCCTTCTGGCAGGTTTCAACAAGGAGACAATGGGGTTAAGTCATACATGAAAAGATTAGGAAATTATGCTGCGTACATGGGAAACGACAAAGCAATTATTAAAAGAAAAAGATTGCATTTTAAAACACCAGCAAGTGCCTATTAGGACTGCTTTAGTCCTGCATGTTTACAAATAGGTTTCAGGAGCTTCCCTCGCACGAGGGACAAACAGTGACATTTCATTTAACAACAGTATAAATGGTTGATTTTTAAAATTTTATTTTACCTCCTCGATGTTGCAATAGTTAGGATTTCAGCTTTTGTAGGAATCCGAACAAACTGCAAAAAGTATCAGGAGATTTGTATTTTGTGTTAGCACACTGGGTGTAATTGTTTTCATTGCTATACCTTAAATTGTTGAGGCTCCTGGTTTGTATCGACGCTTAAGAGCACACCCTTGCGGCTACTTTACTTCATTGTTTGCAGAAAACTGAAAGAAAAAAGTAGAAACGGTCAAGATCGCACATAACTCCAAAAGCTTTTCAGCAAGTGCTTGATTTAATGTGTTTATCAGTTCTCTCAATTGTTTGGTAGTGTTAAGCATTTTGATCCGCATGGCACTTTACATGCTGTAAGTTACTCAAGGTCATTTATTTGTGCCATAATAGTCACACACTGGATGCATGCAAGCCAATACCTGCTCTTCTGGAAGCAAATAATAGCAAATGTGTATTTCTAGTAACGTGAAATGTTTTACTGACTACACTCTGTTTTGATACATGGAGACTCCATCTTCAATGTCTCCATACGAAAGGCAGTGAAGAAGCCGAATGAAAATCATGGCAGTAAAAATAACGTTGTCGGAGACAGAATAGAACATGGCAGAGGCGCATGGTTTTAAATTGTGATCATGCAATAAGAGTGGATTATGCAATAAGATTTGCCCAGTCCTCAGTCCTTTGTAAGAGCCAGGATTTAGTTTTAAGGGTCATAGTATTGGTGGGGATGTAAACATTTCACCAGCATATGTTCAAAGAGCAGCGTCGATGGAAAAAAGCATGCCTATACTTACAGAATGATAGCAAAAGAAGGCCGCTCAGCATCACTGCAGTGTTTTTACGACTACTTAGTACATCTTTCTCTTTTTTTTTTTTTTACAGGACATGTAGGTTTATTGAGCCCATTAAATGGGCTAACACTTCACAATAAATATAATGTATCTGACATTAACGGTTGGCAAGTGGCATAGGTTCTGGGAAAGCACATCCTCACAAGCCTAGCAGTAAACTGCAATTCAGTGGAAATGCATTTTAAGTTCAAAAGTATGGCATTAACAACTGTAGATTGTCTCTGTTCATTCCAATTTCATAACAAGGCAGTAAGAGGATTTAACCACATATCACCTTTGGGGAGGATCTACACCGTTTGTGCACAGGTGACATCAATACTTGGGCCATACTTCGCGACCACTCAGATGCCTTTTACTTCATTACCCTACAGGATGCAGAGTGGTTTGTTCCAATCTTAAAGGCCCATCAATCTGCAAGATGGTACCTTTAAACTCTTGAGCTTGTAAAAGCACGTCCCAGCAGACTGAGCACAAGCTGTTATGAACTTCACCACCCCACCCACATTAGTCCAATTTGTAGCATGGTGTTTGGTTCTCAGTCAGCATGACCCTATAAGTTTGCTGTTGGTAAAGTAAACTTATGCTCCCAACAGCCTGCAAAAAAGTGATTGCCGGAAGGTTGTTCTGTCAATACCAAAATCATGTGGATGCCTGGGGGGGGGGGGGGTTGTACATATTTCTCTTGCAGAGTACAACACACTGCTGGTGAATACATTGCAAGTTATGGTTCATCTGTTTTGCCAGGAGCTAGAGGCTGGAGCTGGAAATCTCTGGCAATCATTGGGCCTTACTATGTTTTGGACTAACTACCAACAGCACTAGAAAGCACAGTCAATGGTGAGAGATTATGGAGTTGCTGTTCAAAACAGCTGGAGGTTGCAGACTCTTGAACCAGGTATGTCCCGCCCCACCCAGTCATTGGACTTAGTTTGTGGAGTCAATGGGTACTATTTGTGGGCTGTTCACAGTCAACACGGGAGGCATCTCAGAGTAATAACAGTTCTAGACATGATAATGCACAAATATGGATGATTTGTTAACGCACAGTGGTGAGATGGGATGTCAGGCATCCAGTGTTGCCAAACTACCACACAGACAGCAGGGGTCTCGTCATCCTCCTCACGCAGATGCATAAATTATCAATGTACCTCAAGAACACTTATTTTCTGTGGTGTTACATTTTGCCAGAAAACCTTCAAATGGTCTTTCTATGTTAAAAGCCAATCTAAAACTAAATATATGAGGAAGATTCATAAGTGCGTACGTTATAGGTAGCGTGGGCTATGCCTCCAAAAGGAGAGCACTCCTGGATGGGCTTGTGAGCAGGGTGATTATCATGGCCTTGTCAAGTTTGGACTTTTTTGTCAAGTACTGCACCCTCACAGAAAGACAGATGGAGGGGTTCAGAGGACAACCTTATGTTTCTATTGGATTATGTTTTTTTAACAACTGCAAAATGACTCCTGTACCGATATTCTACACCAACAGAGAATGCGTGGATAAGAAACTTGCAAAATTTGAGCATTCTGAATCTTTCTGTACTTGAGGAAAGTAAAAAGCAACACAAAGGAAACTAGCAAAAGAAACCGATAAAGAAGGACAAATCTGCTACTGAGATGAAATAAAAGCCAATTAAGAAAATGCAAGTTGCGTCCCAGATGCAAAAGGAAAGAAAACCATAGCAGGAGCAATGAACGCTTAGATAGCAACAAGTCCAATCCGGCCAACTCAACATGGTATAGTAAACAAATCAAATTCACCCAACAGGGATAGTAAAAAGGCGGTGCAAGGAAAATAAACAATTCAACAGATCCCAATAATCTTTTTTTTAAAGTAATTCATGCCAAAGCATTAAATAAGCAGCGCTGAATAGCAATTTGCTACATCCTTCTTTGGCTTTGCTAAATAAATTGATGCGTGTAGCACAGCAGGCGATTTAAATTACCCTATTCAATGAAAATACAGCTCACCCAGCATCCCCTGCCTTGCCCTCAGGACTCTCCCCACCCTCAGTTGTCCGTTTATTGCAAGTTCAAAGGGGCTAACGCAGAGTGAGTGCAACCGTAACCATCTCCTCCACTCAGAGTACCAAAGGCCTCTGCTGGAGTGCTTTCCTTTTCAAGCAATTGCAAACCAGAAGTAACCAGGACGATACTTTATTACGTTACGTTATCTTGCAGTTGTACAGCGCCTATGTCGTAGAGCACCTTCGCCTGTCGCAGATGCAAAGGAGGAGTATGATAGAAAATTCAGTAGCGGTAGGGAGGAGCAAAGAAAAAAACGAAATAGTTTGGATGAGTGCAAGGGATAGATAAGGGGATCAGGAAGGAATGAGAAGGAAACAGTGGAAGGTAACTATATTCCGTTTGTCAAAGAACAGTATGTGTTAACGTTTCATTATTTTTTTTAAAGGCAGTCATACACTTTCATTTAAGTGTTTACATAAACAGGGTTCGAAATTGCTGAGAGCTATTTAGCTCATACTTATTGCCAAAGAGAGCCTGGTTAGCTTGAAACCAACAGCTACCAGGAGCTACTTTTGGCTCCCCAGGCCAACTGGTGCCTTACAAATATGTTACTTATGAGAATGTTAATAAAGAAAAATTAGGACACATCTCGTACACATTTAAGCATAATGGACCATACATAAGGCACAAACAATTAAAGTGCGTATTTCATGTGGAAGTTAGATTTTGTGCCCTGGGCACTCGCTCGTGGCTCCATCCTGCTGGGCGATGCATGACACCCAAGAGATGGTTTTAGGGCCTTCTCATTTAATCTTAATTTATAGCCCTGACAAAGCACAATTACAGTAGATCTACTGTAAAACACTGCATTGTATCCATGTCTTTCAGTACATTTTAGATTGGTGTATCCAATTCTCAGTGTGAACTAGATTTCATTTTGTAGGGGAAGATGCATCATTTTGACAAGTGTACACTTACAAATACACACGATTAAACAGCCAAATGCTTTCGATGGAAAACCTAGTTCTGTGACTTGCATACATCTGTGCAACTGGTGCTCAACCCATGAGCTGATCCCAAACTCCTTGGCATTCTACCTCATCACCCTGTTTTATACTAGCTACCCTGAAAGTGAGATGTCCACAAACTACTATATTCTATCTAATTTGGCCAGTTTTGCTCCGCCATCCACTCTGCTTAGTATTACTTTATTTCCTCTTACATAATGATCATACAAAGCTAGGAAAAATTCCCCTTTACTGCACCTTTCCCTCCATTTCTATGAACCCCCAAACCTTGCTCATCTGTTATGGGGAAACCTGCCCTTCCGACTGTCAGTATTGGGACACATGGTTTCCCTTAGTCTAGTAACTTTGTTACTACTTTTAGTAACTTTTTATCATTGTACAATGCATCTTAAATGCAATACACATTTTGTTTTGCCCCAGACTAACACTCAGAGGATTTTTGGCTACTCTAGGTGTACTAAATTGACAGTTGGTGGCAGCTGTGACTTTTTACCATTTTTTGTCGCATTTCATTTTAGCCTTACCACGTTTACCGCGTTTAGCTACTAACTGTGGCTAGTAATCAAACATGGCCATGCCACAAGATTTCTTGCTTGTCCTTTTGTCATCTTGTCTTTTAGCCTTCTTCCTGACCTGTGAGGCCAGGGAAATCCTTTATGGACTTCCAGTGCCCGGGAAAGCAGAGGCGTTTGGCAGGCTGCTGGAGGGCTATGTGCATTTGCTGCCAGGAAGTTGGCTGGGACTGTCTGGTCCCAATCCACATACTGGTACCAGTGTCTCGCGGTGGTTATGAATGAGTGTTCCCACCAGTGGTCCTGATTGGACTACTGCAGGGGTGTGTGTAACTAGTCCTGCTATTGGGAGTCCCGGCTCTTACCTGGATTTTAGGATAAGAAGAGGACCCCTGCACCCAATCTTGAGAGATCCTGGAGTAACCTGAAGGAGCCAAGACTCATGTCCAACTGTGAGACCCGTGAAGAGACCGGAGAACTGACTGAAGGAGGCCTGGCGACCATATTCTGCTGCGGTCCTGGTGGAACCCTGTCCTGCTAAAGATCTTCAGCAGTCCTGCGAGGGATCAGCGACCCGTGGAGTGAAGGGAGCATCCATTCCTGACATCTGCTCGGAGCCCTGCCAAGAAGAGCTTTCTGAAGTGTCCTGGGACCGTCCTGTGGCTAACCAGCTCAGACTTTGGGCCTGGCCGACGTCGCCATTCCGAGTTGAGGCCTGACCTAGAAGCATCCTCAGCGTGTCCTACAAGACTTACCCTCAGCGGAATTCCAGAGTCCAAGCATCAAGGGAAACCGAGATGGGAAGGAAAGTCTGACCGCGACAAGTGAGGCCTTTTGCATCGCTGTGCTGTGGTGCCCACAGTCCGAAACAGCTTACCTGCGTCAAGTCCAGTCCAGAGAGAGGTCTTGCATCATGTTTTTCATCATTCTCCATATTATTTGTTGTGTGCCGTTGCCTGTCTTTCCCTGCCTCCCCTTGCACACTTCCTGGCTCCTTTTCCCCACCCGATCCCGCTGAGCGCTCTGATTGAGCCGCAGGACCAACTTAAGATAACGTCTATGGGCAGCCCCCGCCCGGTCAGCTCCACCGGCTAAGGACACCGAGGCGAAGAAGCAGCTCCAGACCGTGTTGGCCCGTGTTAGTCTGGGGAGCCGACAGCCGTCAACCGGCAGAGACAGATAAGGTAGGCAAGGTCTGGACAGAGGGACCGGCAATCACTGTTCCCCATTAGACTGTCCTACCCAATCTTACATTATCCTTTTCCTAATAAGCATTTATCCCGATTGTGTAAGTTAGACATACCTCCCATGTAGCCCGATTGTGTAAGTTACCCTGATCTCACATTTACACAGATTGTGTTAGCCATGCATTTCCTGCATTTAGACAGACTGTGGTAGCCAGCCATATCTTCTATTTAGACAAACAGACTCGATCAGAATTCAAAAGTATCATCCGATCGACTGCTGTGCCCCCTCATTAGGGTTTTCTCCATCTATCCAGGTGCCCCGGGTCCAAGGTTGCTGCGTTTACTGTTGTGGCCCCCTATCTAGGTGTCCCAAATCTAAGTGTTACTGCATTCTGTTATTGGTTGCTGCATTCACTGTTGTGCCCCTATCCAAATCAAAGAGTTATTGCATTGACTGTTGTGCCCCTACTTCGGCCTTTTCTCTCTATCCAGGTGTCCCAGATCGAAGTGATATTGTGTTGACTGGTGTGCCCTCTTCAGGCCTTCTCCCACTGTCCAGGTGTCCCAATTCTAGGTGCGACTGCATGGCCTGCTGTGCTCCTCTTTAAGCCTACCCCCTCTGTCAAGGTGTCCCAAGCCCAGGTGTCACTGCATTGTCTGTTTTCCCCCCTTTAACTCTGCCCTCCCTCTGCCCAGGTGTCCCGGGTCTGCTAGGTACTGCACTGACTGTTGGACCCCACACAACCCCGGTAGCTAAGTTTCAGGTGCCCACAATCCCCAGCAGCTAAGGTATAGTTGGCCTTTGAGCAATTGCTGGGTCTCCAACCAGACTTTGTATTTGTATTTATTTTATTTATAAAGCGCAGCCAGGCCCAGGGGCATACGGGCGCGTAAGTTAGATCTGGTTACAGTTACATTTGAGTGCAGTAAACAAAGGTTACGTTACGGTTACAGATAGGTACATACATTAGTATTACAGATACATATATACATGTTGCAATGTTCATGTGGCAGGAAGTGGAGGCTGCCGATAAAATATAGTCTAAGATAAATTATTTACAATATGTACAGTAGGCAGTCAGTCGTTCAAGGATCTGGGAAGTTTAGGCTGTCATTGTGTCCCTGTTGTGAAGCCAGCGCTTTACCACCCATGGTGGGTTTGTACATCAGAGCCAGAAAGAAAAGACCATTAAAACGAAAGAACTGTGAGGGTTTACTACCCCTGGATCAACAACCATAACCAAAGGACCAAGATAAATAACAAAACCGAATAGGAGCCAAAAAGGAAAAAGTAATAAATCAACTAAACCACGAAGGTCTTCCAACTGAGGTCTCAACCATCCAAAACCTCACCAACTAACCATAAACAGCAAAGACTAAACCCCAAGGATCAGGAAACGCACCAATCCAAAGAGGATGCCCACTCAAAGGAATACAACCCACAACTAATAAATCACACCAACCCAATCTATACCATGGACAATACGCGAACCAGAATTAGGGACAAGTTGGAATCCACCACCCTCTACACGCCCTACGCAATTTACCACCTGGAACGAAGCAAACCCAACCAATCCCACCATAAACCTCATCAGTGTACTAGACGAAGAACCACACCGCCCCAACAGGTTCAACCAGGAAAAAACCACCAGCAACGAAAACCCAACTGAGAACACCAGGCTGAAAAACAATACAAACAACAATACCAAAAGGAAAATCAACCAAACTACACTGCAGCCTTTACAATGTTAGATCCATGCCAAACCACTCAATAGAAATCCATGACCTAAGCGAAGGAGGCACAGACGTGCACTTCCTAACAGAAACCTGGTTATCAGACAACTATAAAGCCATTGCGAACTAAGCAATACCAGACAATTATAAATTAATACACGCCAACAAAGAAAGCCAAAGAGAAGAGCAATCTTACACAAAGAACACATCCGAGCATCTCAACTCGTTGGAACCAACACAGAAGACTGAATCCCTCCTCATCAAAATACAACTGAACGACCAAATCAATATAGTATTCCTCCTGATCTACACACCACTTTCTTACAACCCTAAATTTGCAGCAAAACTAGCAGATGCAGCCGCCATGGTATCAACCCACCACAACAACCTATTCATACTGGGAGACTTCAACATATGATTTGAAAAAGAAAACAAGTCCACAGCAAACTGCGCACTCCTGGAAACTTTGCACTTCAAGCAAATAGTAAATAGATACACGCACGACGCCAGACACCCTTGATGTAATTTTCTCCAGTGAAAGACTATGCGCATCGCGCCACCTATACCAATGGTATGGAGCAACCACTTCTTAATACAATTTCATATCACATCCCAAACCCGCCTCGCGGCTGGAAAAATAAACTCCATACCAGCAAGAAAATTGGAAGAACCTAACAAACATCCTAGACTCAACCCTCCCAAGCGAAACAGAACCCACTGAACCAACCATAGACACAGCAGAATACACTCAAAAATTGGATTACCAAGGCCCTTGAACAACTGCACCATCTAGAACATTCAAAGCAATGCCATAAAAACTGGCAGCAAAATGTTTCACAGAAGAACTGAAAAGTGGAAAAGAAATGGAGAACAATACAAAATAAAATACCAAAGACAACTTAAACTATATCAATCAACAGTCCTCAAAGCAAAAAAATTTGATTACGCCACAAGAATAGAATCGGCTAACAATCCACAGAAAGAACTCTTCAAAATCATCAAAGATTTGTCCAGACAGAATTCGATCACCCCGACACAAGCACTATGTGACGTCACCACCAACCACCTGAGCGCAAAAATAGACAATCCAGGAGACCCTCAACCTAGCCTGGGCAAATGACACCACGACTACTGGACCACAGAAACCAGGCAAAAAACAGATTGCAGCAAAACTCACCTGCCTAGAACCAATCAGAGAAGACAGTTTTGCCACACTGATCTAGGACACCAACCAAGCCCAGCGACACACTTCCAGAACCAAATGAATCTATCGCTCAATAGAGGAATAGGCAGTCCTTCAAATCAGCATACACTGATAAAAAAGGAATTGAAAAGCACAGAATACCCAAGCAACTACGGACCGATATCCAACCAACCCTACCCAGCAAAGATTCTGGAGAGCCACGTGTACAATATCCTTAACACATCAAACAAATTGAATACTCAACCGGTCACAAGTTGGCTTTAGACCAATGAATGGAACAGAATCCGCACTTCTATCATTACGGGATAACCTGAAAAAGAAACGCAGATGACGATGCCCAAATCTGCTCTCATACTATTGACAAAATCAGCCACGCAAAACTAATAAAAAGATTGAGGAACATGGCATACAGGAATGTGCACTAAAGTGGATTACCTCATTCCGAACAAACCGAACCGTAAGAACCTACCTACCACCATTCACCTCAAACAGCCTCTCCCCTCGGCTTTTCAAAAACATGTGCACACTGGTGAAAATCATTCGAGCCCACAGACGTCCCACCTACAAATACGCAGACAACATAAAACTGATTGTGAAACACAGAACAAAAATAACAGCCTCAACAACTGCCTCAGAGACATCTACAACTGGATGACAACAGCCTTAAACTGAACACAGCAAACACAGAAATAATGTTCTCACCCACAGGATACGATGGAGGGAACTGGACTGGCCGATCAGCATGGGTATGCAACCAGAGACTACCGATGTAGTAAATAACCTAGGAATGCTCATGGACAATGGACTATCACTGGAACTGCAAGCCAACGCAAATCGCCAAAAAATGCGTCTTCCTCCTCTCAGAGGATTACTCACCTACCTCACCTTCCTCCACAGAACCCTCACAATCATATCCCCAATACTCACAAGAATTGACTACGCAAACTGCCTCTACCTCGAACGCCAGAAATACTTAATAGGATCATAGCTGCTGTATTTTGCACCCTTTGGAGTTTTTTGTTAAGACTAAACAGAAGAGACCACATCACCCCAGCACTGAAAAGCCTACACTGTATACCAGTAAAAAATTGCATCAAATTCAAAGCACTCTGCACTATCCACAAAGCCTTGCACAAACAAGGAGCGGAATTCCTCCAAGACAAGATTAGCCAGTATCGTCCAGGAAGGGAACCAAGATCCAACAACGACATCCAAATAAGAATCAACACACTACGAAAAAAAGGTAATTCGGCAGAACAGCATTCTCAAGTCTAATTGCCAACATCTGGAACAACATGGCTAAACAAATTAGAACCTCAGAAGACCACATAAGCTTCAGGAAACTGCTCAAAACCTGGCTATTCAGCAGACAATGACAACCTTGAGGGGACACCAGCAAAAACACCACCACAAACTAAAGACGACGAGATGGGCCAAAGAACCACAAACAAGAACCTGTCTAGATACCATCAAACAGCAACCGCCTAGCCACACTACACACAAACAGAGAATCAATATTATGTTCAAAACCAGCATCTTTAGATGCTGAAGCACACCTACAGTGAACCACCCACATAGTCCATGCAACCATCAAAAACGCAACTGCACATAAGATACCAGACTATCTTGCAGTTATGGATACTAACCATTGCGCATGACCAAACACACCTTAACCCACACTAACAACAACACAAAACACCACCACACACCTGAGGCACTGAATCCTACCCATACCATTACAATGCACGAGGCCTCCACACAAACTACCACATGCAGAAGCACTCTCAGACGCCAGTTCGTCCTCGTTCTGAACCTAACCTCTCACCCTATCCCCACTAATCTCCCCACCCCTCTATCTTGCAGAGCCATGCAAGCACCTGGAGACTGCCCCTGAATGGTAGCGGTGCGAAGGATAAATCCAACATAACATAAGCAACTTAGGATAGTAGAACCATGGGTGATGAAGACCATGGAGTGAAGTGTGTTGGCAGTAATGGGTTGCATGGGGGCGGGGGGCTTGCAATGACAGTCGCAACATTATACTCACCCAATCAGGGCCAATTCATGTTTTGTACTGAAGCCCTAAACACGATCCTGGGAGAAACACAAGGGCCGTTGATTCTAGGAGGCGACTAAAATGTGGGCGGACCCAGACCTGGACAGGACGTCAATCAGGGAGGGGGCAAACATTATAGCATGGGGTCTAAAACACATTGAGGGAGCCGTTGGAAGCACGTGGGTTGGGGGTTGTGTGGAGCTAGAGGGACAACAGCAGATGCTTAACGATATATACATGATGCTTAAGTATGATGATAAAAAAACTGCAGGTTTTGTTGAAATGTTGATTGTTGTTTATGGAAAACCAATAAAAATTGTTTTTAAAAAAACTATTTCGGGCATAAGCCCATAAAAGTACATCCTAACACATATACTAGAGGGCCACACAGTATCTGCAGTTGAAAAGCAAAATGCATTACATTTTGGTGTCATTTCAAAGCAACTCAAAGATTGAAGGTAGAAGTAACTATGCAACACCTTAACAAGAAGAGTCAAAAGGAGAGCCGACTGGTAGGGAGCAGTAGAATTAGAGAACCACTGTATCACTGCTCTGCACTTACGTATAATCAATGGGAAAACACATATTGTCTTATGATAGGTAGCCTGGCTCAGGTTCCCATCCGAGATTTTACTGACCCATGCCACTACATTCGCCTATCCCAGGAGCTTTTTTTGGCCGATAATGGAAGCACGGACTAGGATACCAGGTAAGGACGGAAGACAAATCATGGGGCGACTAAATGAAGGTCTTTTGATTTCAATAATTTGATGAGCTTGACAACATTTGGCATGACCTTAACCCACACTGCTATCACAAAGAATTAAGAGTGTCAGGTTAAAGCATTTGAGAAAGACCGAACGCGAGACACAGGAATCACGGAGAAAAGCAAGCCTGAAGTGATCTAAAACATGGCCAATTCTACAGAGATATCAAATAGGGATGAACAAAGGTTTAGAAAATCTGAGAAAAGATTGTCTGAACAATGTGGAAAAGCTTAGAATATGGAAAACAAATTATCACGCAATGGGTGCTCCATAGCAGGGTCTTAACATTTAAGCTGAGGCCAGACAAATCAATGTGTAATGGCTGCCAAGTGATATTTCAGTTTATAGGAAATATACATACTGCATAGACATGAACCCATTGCAATAATTCAACACCCTCAATCTCCAAAACAGAATCCCCTTTAGTCGGAAGCTGCTTTGGCCTTATGCGAGGGAGACATTATGGGACAATATTGCAATAACTAACCAGGTTTTTTAAAAGTGGCAGCCAGGTGAGTGAATGGATGTATTCCATACAAAATCAGACAGTAAGATTGGGGAGCACACAAATGTAACTAGGCATGCAAGCAGAAGCAAGAAGATAGGCAGGCTCATCATTGCAATCACAGGAAACGGATCTACTGATATGGGTGCTCGTGGAGCTGATATGGCCAGGCAGTGCAAAGACAAGATTGAACATTCTTGGGATATTTGTCAATTATTATATATTATGGTTTATACAAATAAAATGGGAAAATCTCAAAATCATGGAAAGATTAATAAGGACAAAATTGTATAAAATACCAAACACATACATAAAGATTACATATTTACAATGTTTCGTGGAGGCGCCCAACTAGAAAGATTCCTTTCCAGTTATCCAAAAAAAAAAAGAAGAATTTCCGCCAAAATTCAAAGCATACTCTACCCACTGCAATTTTCTTATAAAACATATTTTGCTACATAGGTCTTTGCATTCCTTTACGAAAGGTCCCTAGAGACAAGATTGTTCATGGGTCTCGGTCTCCATCAGTGATCCACAAACTCTATAAAATGTTTTATACCTGGGAATATTTTTTTCAACCACCTAGCACATCATTATCATCTAGAAGATTTAATCAAAAAGGGATAACATTCTCCTTTCGATATTGCTTACCAGACAGCAGAGCTGAGATCGTGGCAGTTGTGTAAGGTTCACGTGGGGCCACATTAAAATCATCTAGGTAACCCTAAACAAGCTACATGTAAAAGCAATGCTATGAGAACAAAAAATGCATACTGCTGTCACGACTAAGGGCAGCACCTTTTAAAATCGAGATGGAAACCAAAGAAACATGAACCCATCACAACTATATCCAAGAAAGACCTTCCTTCCTTGAACGCACAGATAAAGAGTACACACTATATAATCAAAGGGTGGTGGGGAAGAGGATATTCTCAAGTGGTTATGTAGTTCCATCTCTCAGACTTAGCAAATAGAAGAGCATTTGTTGGGATGGTGGAGGTGAAACATGATGCCCCATCATTTACCTGATGCTGTATAAAGTTGCCCTGACATACGCAGAGTCAGGGCAAAACAATCTATGGGCTAGACGCCACTTCAGTAACCACAATTGGGACTATACGTCCACATTTAAACTGACAATCCTGCAATTGTCACAACGCAAGAGCGTGAAGAATCTACTTTTTCAATATTCCAAACTGCGAGGTAACCAGGAAAATCCCCCCTATCCAATCATACAAGGTGGTGTGGGCTTCACCCCAACCATACCTGTGACCTTGCATCACCATCTAGAACAGCACTAAATAGCCAGAGCTTAGCGCAGTACGGTTCCAAATCTAGGGCCCAACCTTGTTTCTCACTTCAGTAACCCAGTTGGTAGCAAGACAGTCAACCAAACGCCTCACACACTGGAGAATTTTTTTTAAAAGGGTGCAAAAGGATTAAAAAACAGTCGTCTCAAAATGGCAACTGCATCAATTCGAGACTGCAGTCTGGCATCCAGACACAGGAACATAGGTGGGAGGCCAAGCGCAATATCCCCAACAGAGGTGCAACCAAAATTGCATGAAAAATGGCAAAGTATGATTTTCTCCGTTTTGTAGCCATTCTCTTTGCAACATTAATATTGAAGCACGAAAGCAAAGTAGAATTGAAGAAAAACATTCATAAGGACCAAGAACAGTTTGGTGTCGGCAGGCATGCAACTCATGGAGGTGATTGGGCTGTCAACCAAGAAACATAGGCCAAAAGCCCCAGCTAGAAATACACACAAGTTATGTGATGATTGCTTAATGGCGAGCAGGGATTGCTAGAGGCCTACAGAAAGCTGACTAGAATTGAAGGTCCAAGGGTGGAGGGATAGGACATGTGAAGCTAGCACACACGCCAAGTCACCAATAGCCACACACATGCATGAGCTAGGATAGGACGACATTACAGCCTGTAAAAATATAGGGTGGTCACTACCAGAACTGCAGATAGAGCTTGACAATCAAAGTACATTGGAAAACCTGCTCCCCCCACCCCTTACACCACAGATAGTCTGCAACAAACTAGTGACAAGGCCAGAACCAACTATTTTAGGCCACGAACAGTACCATACATTCACACAGTAGCAGGCGACGTGCAATTAATTCAGGCTTACATTGACAGTGCGCAAAGCTTGGCTGGTGCAGCAGAATGGTTGATTTGTACAAAGTGTCATGCCTGAACTAGAACCCATGAGCTGAATCTGCCTTTTGACAACAGTGCAATAAACTAAAGGCTGAAAGCAACTGAGCACAGGTGGTGTGCAGCAGGTTGGTCCAGCTACACTGATGGGGAGCACAAACCTAGCACATCAAGCTCACCCCAGCTGCCACCGTTCCAACAGGAGCCTCATTTACCCTAGATGGATTCTGTAGTTTAAATATTTAGATAGCTACTTCAAGGGGACCAGAGAAACTATATCCAGAGACAAACATGTCTTTCTGATGCATTTCCCTGTCTGGAAGACCACTAGTTGTTTAGCTATCTGAATATGGCACATTGGAGGACTATCTGACTGTTTTTGTGGCACTTCTGGGATATATTCACATCCAAGTGAACCACGACATTTCAGACTCAATCTGTGCCAAGACTGACAAACTAAAGGAGAAATTAACGACAATTTTCAGAACCGATTAAACCAGTGAGCTCAAGCAAACTATGCAATGCTGGAAATGAGATCATGGCAGACGATACAGGCCTACTTGGCTGAGGAGACCCCTTTCACGACACCCTGGAAAACCTTGATGCAAGGAATCATGCGATAACTAGCACAAGAGCAATTGTCATGAAATGGGCAATAGCCTACCCGTTTACTGAAAGGGTGCGTGCGATGAGGTGCCAGAGGAAGTCATTAACATCACCATGACAACCTCAGGACAAGAAGAGTGGCAGTGAAATGTGAGGTTGTGTACATGAGAAAAAGTGTGTGCAACTACCCTGGATGAAAAATGCGTGTCCTGAAAGAATTTACCTCCAAGAGGATACAAATGTTGGAACTGTGGAAACAAAACTATTTGACAACTGTGCCTGGCCGGGGGCAAGAACACAACTAGTACCTCATCATCAAGGAGGCTACAACTGGAGTCAGCAACAGATAGAGGAATTATAACGCGCATATCCTTGCGGAACCAAGCAGCAGACACTGAATCTAGGCGTCGTTGATAACTTAACATGCTCATGTAGCCTCTTTAATGGTTCTAGATTTTATCAGATGTTTGTTTTTAGCTTCGAGCGAAACACAGAAAAGGAGGTAATATTTTGCAAGTCAGCTAGGAGTAGGTTCCATAAGCGAGGACTCCTGATAGAAAAGCAGCGGTACACCCGGGTAGCATAGTGGGATAAAGGGACAAGCAACACATTTTTAGCAGATGATCGCAAAGTTCGAGGTGGCCGGTAGGGTTGAATTTTTGATGCCAGATACCCAGGTGCTGAGCCCTGAATGCATTTATGTACCAGACAGTGTTTGAAACGCAATCCTTCTCTTCACCGGAAGCCAATGCAATCTTCTTCGATGAACAGAAATGGGGGCTCTCTTAAGTAGATTAAAAATCAATCGGACAGCCGCGTTCAGGGCTACCTGGAGACAATGTATTTGAGTCTCTGGGGCTCCCAGGAGCAGAATGCCAGCATAATCAAGCCTAGAATTCACCATTGTCCCTACAACTCCGGCATGTTCACTTCCAGGTATAAATGGCTAACTGAGTTTTAGACCATCAACTCAAATTATCTTCCTAGATCACAATGCCGCGACTATTCAAAACAATGGCCACTCTTGGACTCACTCAACGCATTGAACAGGCTACCCATGATAAAAGATGCACTTTAGACTAGCCTGCCGACCTAAATGTATCAACCAGCATCACAGTCAAATCCCCCTACCCATGGTCAGACCACATCATCACATTCACTATCCCTAGATAAACTCAACTCAAAACCGTGCCACACCTAACCCCAGCTACCGGTGTAAGAAACACGCGTAACATCAAACACACTAACCTGCTGCCACTACTAGGCCCCATCACCGAAGATACCTACCCACAAGCCAACCCATCAAACATGGTTGATCTCTACACCACCGACATCCTCCAAGCCATCGACAAAATCGCCCCACTCAAACTCTGCAAACCAAAACAGACAGCCCACCTGAACTCCTGGTTCACACCTGGCCTGAAGATACTTAGATCTAATAAACATGCCGCCAAATCAATCTGGAAAGCCTCACCTTCAAAAAACAACAGGGATCTATTCATAGCCTCTGGAAAAAAATACAAACAAACCCTTCTACTAGCTAAAAGCGCAACTTACAATGAGCGCATAGCAAATGCCAAATCTGGTAGCAAGGAACTATTTACCATTCTAAGAGAACTAGAGTCCCCTACCAGCCCACTCGACACCCGTTAGACGAAACTTGATGTACGAATATACAGCATGTACTTCTGGACAAGATACAAATGCTCCAAAACATAATTGCCAACAAACAAAACAAGCCAATGCTGTCAGTCAAACACTGATTCTCCATCTATTAGAAACCCTTTCCCTCACCTATTCGAACTCAGACCAGTCTTCACAACCAAGGTTATCAAAATCATCTCCAGATTAAAACCCTCAAGATGTCAAGGTGACATATGCCTTGCCCCAGTCATCAAAAACTGTGTTACATAACTCGCCCCATTCATCACCTCTCTCATCAATAATTTTTCCCTCACAAGGTACAGTACCCAAGAATTTGAAAGAAGCGTGGGTCCTCCTGCTTCTAAAAAAACATCCCTTGACCCCAGCATTGCTACTAATTACCGTCCCATTACGACGGTCCTTTTCCTCCTGAAAATCCTTGACTGCGCCGCCTAACTACAGATACAGGAACACCTGTAATCCAACAACGTCCTGAGTCTATGCCAATCGGGCTTCCGAACTAGACACAGACAAAAATCAAATGGACACCATAATTGACAATGGAAAACTAGCCATACTACTACTACTCAAACACTATGCAGCATTTGACTTAGTAAATCACAAAATACTATGTCACCAGTTGGACAGCGCTGCTCACTTCTCACCCAATGCCATTGCTTGGATAAAAACATTCCTCTATGAGAGTTTTTTCTAACTTAGCTAACGCTGTCCCAGCCCGTGTTCCTTGCAGGGTACCGCAAGGATCTTGCGTCTCCCCAACACTTTACAACATATTCACCAAGTTGCTATTCGACCGCCTTGATAAACGTGGAGTGTCCTATATAAACTACGCAGACGACACGCACATTCTCATCCACCTAACCCAAGACGATACATACTCTTCCATCCTTAATGACATTTACCAGCTGATCCAATCCTGGATGGCCCAAAATGAATTCTGCCTAGACGACAACAAAACAGAGCTACTCTTGGCACCCAAACTCACCTCAAGAAACTTGACCCCAAATACAAGCACTTCATAATTGATGGAAACTCCATTAACGTCTCTAAAGAAGTTAAAACGCTGGGTTCCTCTTTAACCTTCGCCAGGCAAGTTAACTACATAATATCATTAGCAGCCTACACTGCCAAACTGATCAACGCCTGCAGACCCTACTTATCAGCAGACAGCTGCCTAACCCTAGCCAGAGCCCTCATTTTGTCGAAACGTAATATCCTCCTGGCGGACACAGCAACTAACTGCATCAAAAAAAACGACAGCTCACTCAGAACAACGCCTTACAGGAAGCCCTCAACATACCAAGAAGAGAACATATCTCTGAAATCAGACACAAAGTGCACTGTCTACCAGTTCAGGACCGGATCAAATTCAAAACCTTGGCAATCGCTCACAAATACCTCACTAACAATGCTCCCAAATATCTCACCAATCTGCTTACTCCAACCCAAACCATCAAGCCCACACGCTCCACTTCAGCATTCCTTCTCATGGTTCCAGAATTCAAAAGAACCAAGGCAGGGGGACGCAGCTTCCCAGTTGTGCCAGCCAAAGGATGGAAGGCCCTACCCTTAGACATCAGAGCAGACCCTTCCCACACCTCATTTGGTAGAAAACTCAAGGCCTGGCTCTTCAACTCCAATGTGTAGCCTTCGCTACTTCAATGTCCACAGTATATGTACGACTCTATAAGCCGCTGTAAATACACCCATCTACTGTCACTTCATCAGCACAATACTTATGTGAACAATATTGCACAAGTAAATATAATTGATTATATGACTTACGGTTCCTGTGCATCTGTAAATTATCCTATGCATGTAAATATGCCTATCATAATATATGTTAAACTTAAGCTTTTTATTGTTGAATGTACCGCATCACCTGTTTTCCAGCGCCCAGATCGCTACGGGTTTGGTGGGCTGTATAAATGCTAAATAAATAAAAAGACCCATTTCGCTACTTCCGAAACCACAGCTTTATAATCCATTAAAGCTCGCCATATGCAACCAAGATTTTTCACCTTACTAGAAAAAGGGGTATCTGTGTCAAATATTTTCAGACAAACATTGGAGTCTAAATAGTTCTTGAGAAGATGTTTTGGGCCTAGCACCATAAACTCGTTTATCAGGGGATTAAGCTGAGGCTTGCTTTCGTCATCCAAGTTTTAATTGCATTGGCACATGCAATAAATTGGTCAGTTGCTTCTGGTGCAGATTTTAATCTAAAGTACATGTGTGTGTCCGCGTAGGAATGATATTGCAGGCCGAATTTGAGAAAAATGGCCATTAAAGGTCAAAGATACACATTAAATAATATTGAGGACAAGGATGATCCATGCGGTACTGCGCATTGAACAGGGAGGTCATCAGAATAAGAACGCCCAAGTTTGACTACTTGAGTCCTATGCTGTAGAAAGGAGGAAAACCATTTCAATGGAACTTCTGACACCAGATCAAACTCAGATAATCTATTCAATAATAAGTCAAAGTTCACTCTGTCAAAAGATGCTGACAGATCGAGCATGATCAAAATGCTCAGAGGCCCGTAAAATATCGTCCCAAACTGTCACCAAAGCAGTTTCAGTCCCATGACTGGGTCTGATACCGGATTGATACCTGTCCAGAATAAAATTATCCTCCAAATGATCTTCTAACTGTCTTTTCCAGGATCTTCTCAGGCCATTGTAACCCTGCAATAGGTCGATAGTTTTCCAGTGCCTGGTGATTCAGAGAAGGCTTTTTCAGTAAAGGAGTGAGAACAGAATTTTTTTTTTTACAATCACAGGGCACTATACCCCAAGTCAGGGAGGCATTCACAAAATTGGTTAAAAATAATTTAAGAGATGAGGATGATTGCAAAGCCAAATAGGCGGGGATAAAAATCATAATCAAAGTTGGATGGTTTCAGTTTCTGAGTTAAGGTTTCCATATCGTCTGAATTTACCAGTGAAAAAAACAATTCAGGGGGCTGAGAGGTAGATACAATTGCACAATTTTGAGGTGAGAGCGAATAGGGGTAGATGTGGATTGTAAATCAATATTTGTGCGGATGGAATGAACCTCATCATGAAAGTAGGCATTACATAAATTTGCCAGGGTATAAGATGGAGATGAAATATTTTTCATTATGGCGAATTGTTCTTTCATTTGATTGTTTGAACAGGCAATATGCAGTTGAAAATAAAAAAGGGTTTTTTGCCTCCACAATGCCCTTTTTATAAGCAAACAGTGCTTATTTGGCTGCTTGACACAAAAGGGGGGTCATGATCTCAGATCTCACCAAAGAAAAGATTTTTCATTTGGAAACAAGCTGCCTATCCATGAAAACAATTATTTACTCCTGTCTTTCAGCAAAGGACGAAAAGCATCAATGAATGATATGAGTCACAAGTGTAGGATCTAACGTGCTACTTGACTGCAAAGCAATCTACAAGCCACCCAATTCATCTTCAACGTGCATGTTGGAGCTCGGAAGACCTCACGAACTTCAGTCTACAATCAAAGTCAGCAGACTAAAAGGAAAATCAACAAGCGACACACAAAGAATAATGCAATCAAGATCATGTGACTCTTAAACATTACACATCCAGGCCAAAGTGGAGGAAGAGTTATTTGCACTGGAGAAAGCATGAATAATAGAAAAGATCGATGGCCAAAAATCATGAGTAACCAGGAGTAAAAAATGTCAAGCTAATAGCAAGCCATAATAAGGCATTTGCCACTTCAATTCTACACATACATAGAGAGCGCTAGTGGCGAGTGCAAGTTTTACCACAATAGTAGATGCCAGCCCCCCCGCTGCGGCCAATACAGCCTCCAAGTCCACGGTGCCATCCCATACACTGCTGCAGGCCTACCTTTGGAGGGCTTAGGCCTGTTCCAAATTCTACCTCTCCTACTCTGACCTCGCTGCGGCTGACACAGCCACCAGGTCCGCGGTACCCTCCCGTTCTCCACTGCAGACCTGCCTCTAGAGGGCTCCGTCCTGTCCCTGCAGCGGCCTCTTCCTTTTCTGTGGCCATCTCCACTACGGCCAACACAGCCTCTGGGACTGCGGTGTCCCTCCCCCCCCCCAAACCCCCACACTGATCGCTGCGGGCCGTCCTTGGAGGATTCCTCCCTGTCCCGTCTGTGGCCTCTTCCGACCTGTGGCCATCCCCCCGTAGCAGTCAGCACGGCCTTTGTGACCACGGTACCCACCCGCTCTTCGCCACAGGACATCCACTGGAGGAGCAAGCATGTCTGCCACGGCCTCCTCCCACTTGATGCCCATCCCCCACTGTGGCCAACACTGCCTCCAGGATTGCAGTGCCCTCCCATACTCCAACACTGCGGCGGTGACTGCTGACACTGGAATGCATATGTTCCCCAGCATTCCCATCTATTGCTGTGGACCACTGGCTGGCGGACTGCGTCTGCACCACCGGGCACCTCCTGCTGGCAGCTCCAGCTCTTCCCCCTGCCACGGCCTGGCGGTCTAACTCTACACCACTGCGCAGCCTGCCACCATCTCCTGCAGCAGCTCACTAACCACCACCGACTAACGGTTACTTCACTACTGCGCAGCCTGATACCTTACAGTCTGCATCTGCACCACTGCGCAGCCTGGCTCCCTCTCCTGCAGTAATCCACTGACCACCACTGATCAACAGTGCACCTCTCTGTTGTACAGCCCGTCTCCTTCATCTGCTACATCAGGCCACTGCCCACAAATTGCATCCGCTCCACTGCACAGTCTGCCCAGCACTTGCATCTACTGCGGAGGACTCCTGGTCAACGGATCGCTCCCGTACTACTGTGCAATCTGACACTACCACCTACTCCTGTGGCACACTACTCTATGGTTCCATTCTCATCGCTACCTACCCCCCTTCCAGCAGCTCCAACTCTACCCCTACCACGGGGTAACTTCACTACCCTCCACACAGTCTCTACTACCTAACCCTCCACCGCTGTGGGCCCAAGTACACTAGCTCCCACCATTTCCTCTTCTTGCCTGAAACACGCCTTTCTCTCTCCACACCTGTACCTCCTCCCCCTTCCTTTCCAGTCCTGACCCAACCATTACCTCTCAGTCCTTACCTTCTACCTACCACACTTCCCTGCAACCTGACCTTTCTCCCTCTTTCCCAACTCGACCCAAACCACTCCTTATTACCTGCTCCAACCCTCCCTGACTCTCAGCCACCTTCCTTACAATCTCCACACATGTCCCTCCTCCTACCTCCCCCAACTCGGTCACCATCTTTTGACCACCTGGCCCAACCACTCCTCATTACCTGCTCCTGTTCCAATTCCCCCTGACTCTCTGCCACCTCCATAGCCTACACAGCTAAGCCTCCTCCAACTTCCTCCCAACTTAGTCCTCATTACTTCTCGCTGCCTGGCCTTGATCTTGTACATCCTAACTTTCTTCTTTCCAACCTACAAACTGAGTAGCATTCTGTGTTGCAGCCGGCACTCTGTTCAGTGCATTCTTGTCTTCTACACCAGTGCGTACTCAAGACATCTGCTACAGTGATCCCTGTTTAACCATTATAAGACTTTTCAGCAAAGGATCACCATACCTCTCGTCTCACTTACTCCCTCTGTTATGTGTTCTGCCAAATCTCTTCTTCTCCATCCTCTATTTCCTCCCCTCCCTTTTCTCTCACCCCTCCTCTCCTTTTCCCTCCTACTTTCCTGTTCTTTTCCTCATGCCCGGTCCCTCCTCCAATCCCCTTCCCCACTCTTTCTTCTCTTCCCGCCCTCATCTTCTCTACCCCGCTACTGCTCATCACTCCAACCTCATGAACTTTGCTCTCTGGAACGCCAGATCCATCTGCAACAAGACCGCAGCTTTCCTAGACATGTTCTTCCGTCTCAACCTCCATTTCCTATGTCTAACTGAAACCTGGATCCCCCCCCCCCCCAACAACACCCCTGTACCCGCTTCTCTAACCACCTCCCCATCTTCCTTCTCTCACATCCCTCGTGCTACTGGCCGTGGTGGAGGAATCGGCCTCCTCTACCACCCTAAATACCTTTCCTCCTCCTCTTCACCATCTCTTCCTTCTTTCCCTTCCTTCGAATTTCTCTACAAATCTTTCTCCTCACCCCATTTCCTTTTTAATCATCTATCGACCTCCTGGTCCTCTTTCTTCCTTCTATGAAGACCTTGACCACCTCCTCTCGCTTATCTCTCCCTCCCCCTCTCCTCTAACTATACTCAGTGACTTCAACCTTCACTTATCTTCTTCCCCTCATTCCCCACCCCTCTTCTCCATCCTTGACTCTTACCTCTTCTCCTACTCACTCCTCTGGCTCCACTCTAGACCTCATTTTCAATTCTTCCTACCCTTCTTCTCCTGTCTCTACTCTTCCCATCTACCTCTCCGATCATACCTTACTCTCCTTCTCCCATACTCCCCTTCCACTCCCACCTGACACTAAGCCCTCTCCCACCCATCTTCTCACGGCGGGACCTTCGCAACTTTGATCCCTCCCTCTTCATTGACACCTGCGCTTCTTCTCTTCCCCCTCTCCACGATTTCTCTTTACTATCTGCCAATGATGCTCTATCAGCTATCTCCTCTTCTATTTCCTCTTCCCTTGATCTGTTTCCCCTCCAACTCTCTTCCCCCTCCCTCCCCTCCCCCTTTCATTCATTTCCCTCACACTAATCTCCCTATCTCTCTCCACGCCCGTAACTTAGGCGTCCACTTTGACTCCTCACACTCTCTCACTTCTCGTGCCTGTCGCTACCACCTCTTCAATATTCGCAAAATCCGCCCTTCTCTCACGCTACTAAACTTCTAATCTCCTCCCTTATCTTCTCTCACCTCTTCTACTGCTCCTCCTTACTCTTTGGCCTACCTACTTCTCATCTTGATCCTCTCAAGTCCATCTATCACTCTGCTGTCCATACCCTCTGTCTCCTTACCTACCGCGACTCTATCCCAGCTTCCCTCTCCTCCCTTGGATGGCTTCCATTTCACTCAACTTAAATTTTACTTTCTCTGCCTTGTCTTCAAATCTCTCCATGGACTCGCTCCCCCTACCTCTCCTCCATCCTCTTTCTACACTCCCTCCCGCTCCCTTCGTTCAGCTGATCAGTTCCTTCTGACTGTTCCTCCGTCCCCTTGTGCCCCCTCCCGTACCCGCTCCTTCCAACTCCTAGCTCCCTTGCACTGGAACTCCCTACCTCTCACAATTCATTCGATTCCTACTTTCACCTCATTTTGCACCTCCCTTAAATCTCTCCTTCTCCACCCCCGCCTTGAAACATCCCCCCTTCCTGCTCCCCCTCCTTTCTTTTTCCTTTCCCTGGATTCCCTCCTTCCACTCCCTACCACCCCTCTCTCACCCTCCCTCCCTCTCCTCCCCCCCATATTTCCACTGTTTTCTCTCCCTATTCCCTCCAGTCTTATTGCTCTTCTTAATGGTTTATTTGATCGATTCATATTGTAATCTGCTTCTACCGTTATATTGTTATGTTATGTATCAAGTTGTTCAATTGTGCAGCGCTTTGGCGTAAAAAAGCGCTATTTAAATTAATAAATACAAATACAGAAAAGCCCAGCAAGGTACACATTTCCAACCAGGCCATTTAGGAGGGTGGGGAGCACTTTATGCCCACAAAGGATGATCTCAGGGGGGACATGACCAGGTCAGGAAACAATTAGGATTTGTTGACCAGGAGCAAAAAGCAGCTCCTTAATATCAGTCATTGCCTGTTAACCAGGACCTACCCTCTGGGGAACCCGGATCTAGTACATTGTGTGTAGCAAATCTAATTTGGGCACAAGATGCAAACTAACTTGTTCTCTATTCTAGATTATCCTATATGCTGTAAATGTCCATTGGGTGTGTCCTTTATACATAATCCCAAAGGGCAGGGTGTTCTCCAAATTAAATCTGAACGCAGGTTATAATCAGGTCAAGATAAGAGTAGCATATGCACTTTTGTGTCAAGATTAACAAAAGGCTACGTCTTGGTTAAGCATGAGATGCTGACTCCTTTTCCCGCTTAAAAAAAATATATAAATAGATAAACATTCGAAATATTTTTTTCTGCAACATTTTTTCAACATAATGGCATTGGAAAAAATGCCATTCGACAAAGTCACTATAAACCGCGGATACCATATAGCATACTTTGGCATCCGCAGATAATTTCTACGTTGATAAATTTCATGCCCATATCTCTTGCTTTAGCTCACATGAATTTTGCAGGAAAAAAAATTCCTTTTACAGCTTATCTAGCATGGCGCACACTTTCTCCAACTCACAGATTGCTTGGGCACTACAGAAAACACTCCATTACACAGATGCATGCCTACATTGAGAAAAGGTGAGGGGAAAAAAGCAATACTTCAAGAACAAGTTGTCAAGCCAAGAGACCATCTTACTTACAGACCCTTATACGCAAAGAGAAGCACACCATAAAACAAATCTCCTGCCAACAAACAAAAGATCACAACGATCACTGTACAATGACAGTGGAAAAATGCTCCCATGACAACTCCCCGTGACTCCCAGTCAAAAAACGCATAAGGACCTCAATGATTGTCCTCACCGTCCTACATGAAAAAATAAAAAGGGAACCGATACCATCCTTATACGAGCAATAGCGTAGGAAACTGTCAATTTTTTAAATAGTGCTCTCGGCAGAGCCTTAGATGCAAACAGTTTGAAGTGTATTAGAGTGCCTCCAGTCATACATTAGCAAGAACTTTAGCGTTAGCTCATTAAGTCCTGTCGACAAGGAATATTGATAAACTAGGAGGCAATTCCATGCAAGTTCTCAGCAAGACACTCGAAAGACAAACAATGGTAGTTCTTGGCATCAGCTGTACTAGTATGGTGCGAATAAGGAATATGGTTGCTAAAACAAATCAAAAAGGCTGTCCTAAAATAATTACTTCGAAAAGAACAAACATGTGCGCCCACGATCACAAGTTAAGAGGGCCTTCGATTCCACCCGTGCATTATGGTCCATCTGCCAGAGAAACAGAAACCGCAACATTGGGGTTACAGCAAGAAAAAAAGCTGCTGGGCTAGAGTCCTCCCCATGGAACCAGTAAAGGTCGATTCAAGCTATGCGACACTCCTGTGTCATACCCAGTGGACAGGTCAAAACAGAGGACGTTCATTTTGGTGGGCGAAAGCTTCTTCTTGCGGTGGCTCCCAGAGACCAGGAGCCGGCGATTTCCATCTAAATAGATGATGCTAACCAAACTTCCCACAAATGCAGCTACAGACCAACCACAACAACAAACCTTCCATACCAGTAGACCCACACCAAAATACAGCCACCACACCCAACAATCCCCCTACACAACACCTCATTCAAATATACCCTCAAAAAGCCAGCAGTGCCCAAAAACATCTCAAGCGCCCTAACAATAATCATCATCTTATCAGTCTTGTTCCAAAAAGAAGATGCTCGGCAAACTTCCCACAAATGCAGCAACAGACGAACCACGTTAACAGACCACTACCAGGAGACCCACACCCACATACAGCCACCACACCTCACGCAATCCCCTACACAACACCTCATTCAAATACTCGTAAAGCCAACAATAGCCAAAAACTACACAGCCTCCCCAACTATAATAATTTTCTCAGTCTTGCTCTGCGTTTGATAAGAACAATTAATAACCTCAAACAAACAAACGAAAACGTCTCCTTCGTCAACACCAATAAATCACCCACCACCAGTGGCTGCACAACACCATCCACAGGAACAACCGAAGGGGCCAAGAACCCATGCCCAGTTAGACTAACCTTCTCAACCCGATCCACACCAGCAGCTGGCAACCGCGCAACAGCCTCTGCATAAGACAAATTGTGAGACATTCTCTCGGACTGCACAATAACCTCACTGACATACACAGGACACCCCTTAAACATAACAGTGATCCCCACCACAGTTCCTACATACAGGTACCGTCTCGCTTAAACACTACTTGACATCGTGGCCATCACCTCACTTCGCACAACACTGCTCCACACTACACACATCGGCCACATGACCAAACTTCTGACATCGAAAACAACACAAAGGAGGGGGCACATATTCACATATTTTGCCACCTGGAATCTCTCAAATCCAATCCACAAAAACCAGGGCACCTCCACTGAATGAAACGACACCAAGACAGTAGTCGAAACAACTACCCCATCCTCATTCCTAGGACCCGACATACGCACCCCAACCACACCAAACATGCTTAAACTCAGACCCCAAAAAGCCCAAATCAGTACTAGCCGGAAAACCATAGCCCACCCCCTTACCACTAGCCACACAAACAGCCGGTACAGAACACACCACCGGAATCCCAACCACCTTACGGAAACGCAACACGATCTCTTGCTGCTCAAAAGACACACAGCAAACCAAAAGTTTACCTCCACCCACCTTACGTATAGACTGAGGCGAGCGAGCCCATTCCTCCACTGAAATCGCAATCTCAATCAGGCACACCTGCCTGAAAGCCCGACCCTCCATAGTACTAGGCACAAGAACCACAAAAGCTCTCTCCTCTGAAGCACCAACCCCCTTACTAGGCACACAAGACCCAATACAAGACACCACACCTACCACACCACCCCCCGCATCTCCCACCACCTCAAAACAGAGAGGCTCTGCCTCCTCCTGCTCCAACACAGAAAACCCCCACCCAATCCACAGGGGACAGGCTACTAAACACATACCATGACTTACTCCTCTTCCTAGCAGGAACCGACTGCCACTCAGATCCAGAATCACTAGATCCCCGAGTCCTTCATCGACAAAAACGAGAATGCGCCCTTCAAACTCCTCTCAATGCCCCATCTGAAGCCGCCACTCACCCAGTCAGACAACCCAATTACCACTCATACACTTCAGTGTGTCTGCTCATGCCACAACACAGGCATCCCTCTATGACTCTCTTCCGCACTTTCCGACTACCCCAGCCCAGCGTTCACCACCACCTCGCTGAATTCTAGTGTCAAAGTCCCATTCCCCATATCAGAGGCGCCTCCCGTCTAACTATCTCGCACCTAATGGCCGGGTGAGAGCCCATTGATGACAATGGGAAGGTTAGATGCTTAATCATGCATCTCAACTCACACGCTTTTGGCGTGTTACCGGCCCTGAAAGCAGCTCTCTCACCCGCCAATCGCTCTAGCCTTCTATATAAATGAATGGGCTTTCACCCGCCAAAAGCAAAATCGGGTGTTTTCACCCACCATGGGATGACAAAACGTTGAGAGCTCAGGTGACAACAGCACCCATCAAAAGCGTGTGAATTGAGAACTATACCTGTGTATTTTAGGGACAGGAAGGGGTCACAGGTCACTAAAAACCGCACACTGAGTAAGATCACAAATGCTCGATGCCCTAGATTCATGTGTCTGTGTAGCAAATATGTTGAATCCCTCGCTCCGCTCACCGCCAGTAAATCGACATGTTGGAAACCCTAATCACTCTGCGCATGCGCTAACCGGCTTTGGCTAGGACTTCTGGGAATTGTCGTTTACATTACCTATAGACATTTTACGCCGCCACGGCATATATTGTTAATTACTGGAAATATACACATGGGATCAATTTGATAGGCGTTTGATTAAAAAAAAAATACACACATGAATACTGATCATTCTGCCCTATATTGTGACGTAGATGATACGTGTCGCTCCCCTTACTCTGATTCTGGACAGTCTTACTTACTTTGAATGAAACCGAAATACATTCCTTTTACAATATGGCCGCCGCCCATGCGCATTTAAGCGATTCGGTAAAAGAAACAGAAATGAGACAGCTATGTGCGACATTCACATTGCATTAAAATCGAAACAGTAAGTGTGCGAGTGAACACAGATTATTGAGAATAAACGTCATTTTAAAGATTATGTAAGGATAGTTACAGTTAGTTATTTGTATATTAAACCAGTAAAGCGGGTTACAATATGGTCATGTGATGATCATTTTTCACAAAGCATAGATATGTACAGGGCAGGACTAGTTCCCATCCGAGAAACGGACCATAGCAACGGCCCACCTACTCTTCTTCACGTGACATCTGATGTTATCCGTGTGATTTTCCTGAGCAATGAGACATCTGATGTTATCCGTGTGATTTTCCTGAGCAATGAAGCGGTTTCGGAGCACTTTCAGTGACTGGGCTTGAGCGGGAAGGCTCTGGCTGTTGATGCAATTGCAACCGGACTCTGCACCATCTATGAACTAAAACTATTGCATTACCTCCACGTCCACTCTTCCTCGTCCCAGTACTTACTTCATGAGGCACCTGCCTCCGACACAGGACCTTCTTCTATTTCTTTAAATCTCTATAACTCCTCCCCCACATCCATGTCACTCAGTTTAATTTTTCCTGCCTCCGGCAGGTTGGACTTTTTCTTCCCGGTGCGGGGCACCAGGGAGCACCGATTGTTGGCCCCCTGGGGGGGGGGCTGTGTGGCGGTGCCCTCGGCTCCCTCAGGTGCGGCGCTGCTCCTGGGCCCCCTGCGGGGCTTGGGGTCACAGTTGAGCTGGATTGCCTCGCTCGGTTCTTTGCTGGGCTCCGGACCGCAGCGTGAGCATTGTGTCCCGGTCCTGCACGGCCTCGGGAAGGTGAGGGGAGGACTGGGCTTGATGTTTTTCCCCTCTCCTCCTGTTTTGGCCGTCTTGATTCGACTTGGCAGTATGGGCTAGCCTTCCCTTTTGTTGTGAGGCCTCTCTGCTTCTTGTCGTGGGGTGACAGTGGCAGAGAGTCTTTGGGAGTGCGGGGGCTCTGTTCTGTCGCAGGCATGTCACATACCACCTGCTCCTCAGACACACGCCCAGGATGCACCGGATGTTAGCTGCATTATCTGGAGGAAGGTAATGAGAGGGGAGGACTGTGCTTGATATTTTTCCCCTCTCCTGCTGGTATGGCCATCTTGACTCCTTCAACATGCCGTCCTCGTGCCTTGTGTGCACATCTTTATTGGAAATGATGGCAAGCACTTGGCAGTATGGGCTAAGCCTTCCCTTTTGTTGTGAGGCCTCTCTGCTTCTTGTCGTGGGGTGACTATGACGGAGTATTTGAAAGTGCGGGGGCTCTGTTCTGTCGCAGGCATGTCACATACCACCCGCTCCTCAGAGACACACGGCCCAGGATGCACCGGATGTTAGCTGCATTATCTGGGGGAAGGTAAGGAGAGGGGAGGACTGTGCTTGATGTTTTCCCCTCTCTTGCTGGTATGGCCATCTTGACTCATTCGAAAGGCCGTTACCTCGTGCTCTGTGTACACATCTTTATTGGAAATGATGGCAAGCACTTGGCAGTATGGGCTAGCCTTCCCTTTTTGTTGTGAGGCCTCTCTGCTTCTTGTCGTGGGGTGACTATGACGGAGTATTTGAAAGTGCGGGGGCTCTGTACTGTCACAGGCATGTCACATACCACCCGCTCCTCAGACACACACAGCCCAGGATGCACCGGATGTTGGCTGCATTCCTTGCGTGCTGCCTGTGAATACGGCGCAGATTTGGACACATCTGCAAGCGGCCGGAAGGGTACCGGCCTGGCATAGTCTACACTTCGGGTTCGAGTATCAGCGGTGCTGACTCGGTCCTTCAACCTTCCTAGACCGACGCATTGGAACGATCTAGAGCATGGGGCTACCAGCTACTGGATACAGGGCTCAAGCCACCTCTCAGTCATGTGGCGTGTTAGTGGTGTGTTTGGGTCTGTGCTAGCTATGGACGCAGACTCCTTGTCCTGTCCTCTTCCTCTAAACTGCGCGAGGGAAAGTCGAAGGAGTTGATTTGCTTTTCCCTTGTCCGGCATGGGATTATGGAAAATGCATCATGGAAGTAACGGCCATGCAGGGGGTTCCCAGTGTCTCTTCTTTTAGGGCCTAGGTCCTCCGGTGCCGACGTGTTGCTTTCACGCCTCCTCTCAGACTTGTGGGAAGTGATATGGCACATGGTGGCACATGTCTGTGCTTAGAGGGGTTCTCAGAGCCCCTGGTGCCGGTGGAGGGGGATGTCACTTCCGTGGGTTTTCCAGTATAGGCATACCTCAGGTAGGGGGTTGCCTTTGATGTCGGCTATCCGGGATTGATTGCTTTGCCCCGCTTTGTGACAGTACTCTGCCCTTTTGACGCCAGCCTGGTGGCTCCTCTGTCAGCTGAGGGGGCCATAGTCTGCTGGACTTCTGGGCTGTCCAGTATCTTCCTTTTGATAGGTCAGATCTTTTTGTGGGCTGACAAGCATGCTGTTATATTGTGGCGCAGGCCTGTTTCAATGTCCTGTGATTTCCCTCTGGTGCAAGTGCAGTGACTGGCGGTTTTCCCTGGCTCCTCGTCTCTATCTTCTCGGAGGTGTATGGGACCGGTGGGGTTCGACTTCCTGGGTAATGGGCTCCTTCTGGAGGGAGTATCAGTTGCCGTTCCTGTCTCCTCCTGTCCAGGTTTGCATGGTTAGGACTTTGGTACCCAGCTCACGGTCCAAGTAGTTGGCCATAGGATCCGTTCTCTCCGAACGGTTGTTGTGGGTTACCGTCTTGCCCGTTCCTCTCCCTGTTCAGGGTCAAGTTTTCTACTTGCGGGTGTTCCTGGTCCCTATGCCTTCTAGGATGTGTCACCTGCTTATGGGTCTCAAGACCCTGCACTGCTTGTCCGGACGTCTGGGGAGAGCGTACTCTGGATGTTGTGCAGGGGGGGCGCTTGCTGGCTGTTCTGGGCTGGGTTCTCAGAAGGCAGTATGTCTCGGCTCGCCTGTTGCTGAAGTTACGGGGCACGTGGCGTCTTGCATGTTTTCCAGTTCCTTGAGCCCGTCTTCGGTTACGTCTCCTGGTGTCTTATACTCTCTCCCACTGGCTCCCGACATCTCAGCTTTCGTAGTTTTGTTTTCAGTGTCCCCAGCGCTGCGAGTGTCCCTGCTATGGTGGCGGGGGGTTTCAGGTCTACAGGCTGAGGTGTGCATGGTCCTTCCTCCTGTGGCCTCTCCTACTACCAACACCAGCAGAAAGGGTCTACATTGGGGGTCCTCTCAGCTCAAGGGTTGTGAGATCTGGGGAGAGCCGGCGATCATCCAATTGGCAAGAGTTGTGCCATTGTCCAAGCTCTGGTGTACTTCGAGGAGTTGCTGGACGGTCGGCGGTTTTTGGTCCGATCGGACAATACGACGGCCTTGGCATATGTCAACTGCAAAAGGGGTTCCGGCCACTCCTTGAATGCTCTGGCAGCGCTGATAGGCACCTGGGAGGACTCTCATCTGGTGTCTCTGGTGGCCTCACGTATCAGAAGGGTGGACAATGTTCAAGCGGATCTTCTCAGACGCCGGTTTTCACTCCTCTGCGGAACTGGTCCTGTTGGCCCAGGTCTTTGCGGTGACCTGTATCAGATTAGGGTCCCTGGTTCTAGACCTGTTTGCATCCCCGGCCTCAGCAGAAGTTCCCCTCTTCTGCTCTAGGTTTCAGGCTGAGGGGATTGGGGGATGGACGCCCTCTCTGTACAGTGACCTTGGGGTTTTCCTTTATGCCTTTCCGCCTATTCCCCTTCTGCCCCGGGTGGTTTGGCGCATCAGAGTGTCCAGGGTGACTGTGTTGTTGTTAGCTCTGTTCTGGTCCCGCCGGAGTTGGCTCCCCTCTCTGTTGGAGCTTCGGTCCTAGGAACCTTGGCTGGTTCCGAGGTGGCCGTGTCCCCTTCAAGGGGATCTGCGGTTGGAATTCCACCAGATGCAATGGGCGGTGTGGCTATTGCTCAGTCTAGGTTGATATCTCAGAGGTTCTCAGATCCTGTAGTTGGGTCCAAATGGATGCTCTTAGACCCTCCACTCTGAAGGTGTTAGGCAGACACTGGGGCCATTTCCGAGACTGGTATGGGCGGTCTGGGATCCCTCCCCTGCGTTCGGGCCTCTGCTATCCTTCAGTTCCTCCAGGAGGGGTTTTGACAGGGGCCTGGCAGTTTTTCCAGGCTTCGCTTTCAGTAGGCCTCCATGAAATTACTTTTGGGGGACTCTGACGGTCACTTGGATGGGGAGGTGTTGGTGGGGAAATTGATCCAGGGTTTTTCTTCTTCCCGTCCTTGTGCTGATAAAGGGCTTTCCTCTTGGGATCTCCCTCTTGTATTACGGTTCCTTCACGGGCCTCCTTTTGAGCCCATTTCCGGGATTGATATCAAACATCTTACACTGAAATCTGCTTTTCTTATTGCCCTCACTTCTGCCCGTAGGCTTGGGGAGATTGGGGCTCTCTTATGTCACGCTCCTTTCCTGAGGGTGCTGCCAGACTCGGTGGTGTCGGGGTGTGGTCCGATGTTTCTCCCTTCAGTTGTCTCTCGGTTTTCACACCTCTCAGGGTCTGGTTCTCCCTGACTTCTTTCATGATCCAAGAACGCCTGAGGAGGTGGCTCGGCTTAACATTGATGTCCGACGGGACGCGTTGGAGTATTTGGCTTGGTTTGCTTTTTCCACCAATCTGATAGTCTTCTGATTGCTTGTGGTCCGGCTGGGGCTGGGCATAACGCATCTGTGGTTTCCATTTTCCGGTGGTTCCGGGTTGTGATCTCTAGGGCCTATGTGGCTTCTGGCCTGCCTGTGCCTGCGCACAATCGGGGGCGGTCTGCCAGGGGTTTGGCGGCTTCCTGGGCCGATGCAAGGAGGGTTTTTCTCTGCAAGAGATTTGTATGGCTGCCGCCTTGGCTGGTCTAGGCATTTTCATCAACCGCTATGGGTTGAGTTTCTCCCACTCGGGGGTTGGTTCCTTCGTGGTTGGAGTTTTGTCTGTGGGGATGTGATTTAAGAGTTATTGTGGGTGTGTTTTGCTGCACTGTTTTTGGCTCTGTGTCTCATTGGGACCTTTTCCCCGTTGCTGCTTTGGTATACCTCATGAAGTAAGTACTGGGACGAGGAAGAGTGGACGTGGAGGTAATGCTCCGATTACTTAACGGTAATCTTCATTACTCCTAGTCCTACTCTTCCTCGTCACAGTACTGACGACCCTCCTCACCCTCCCTCCGGGGAAGGTCCCATGCTCCGGCTTGGTAATATGAAACTGAGTGACATGGATGTGGGGGAGGAGTTATAGAGATTTAAAGAAATAGAAGAAGGTCCTGTGTCGGAGGCAGGTGCCTCATGAAGTAAGTACTGTGACGAGGAAGAGTAGGACTAGGAGTAATGAAGATTACCGGTAAGTAATCAGAGCATTAGAGCACAGTCTCAGATAGGGAGAAGTGACATATGAGGAGGGACACACAGTCTGTAGGTGTTATTTGGTTATTTGCCCACCCATTGGCTACTCATGCCCATGCTAAACCCTATGGTCATTCCCACCCATTTCCTGACCCTCCCAGCCCAAAACACCTCCCCATGGGAACTCTTTTGCGTTTGCTTTGTTCAAGCCTTACCATCAAACTTTGCAGTCAAGGTGTCTGCCAATGTTTATTCAAAGCAGTCTTCTGGGAGTTAATGACTTTAATTGGATTTGCAAACCCTCCTTAACCAGGTCTGCCTTCAGCCACCTGATTTATAAGCACGGTGCTTGTCCTTCACTGAACTCCTGTTAAAAACAAACATTGGCAAAGCCAACACTTTGGGCTTTTGTGTAAGGATTAGGCCTCTGCCAGGTATTGCTATTAGATGCCCAGCCACTCACACCATTTTGCACATGTTACTATCAATGGCCAGTTAATACCACTACGGAAGAGACTGCAAGTGCCTTCCTACACAAAAGGAAAAACTGTTGGCATTGCCAATGCATGTTTTACGACTCGTGCTACACCCCCTTTGTCAACCCTGCTCTCACGCTGCTACTCCATACATGCACTGATCCTCTTGTCTCTGTCCTGCTCAAGTCCTCAGGACCCTGCTGTTTTTGGACCCTGCTTTCTTAGCCCTGCTCTGACACTCCTCTCTTGTCTCTGACCTGCATGGACTCTCCTGCGCTGCTTGGACCCTGCTTCCCAGCCCAGGGCCTGCTCGCGTGCCATGGCGTAACGGGAGGGTGGTAATAAGCCATGATTTCTCTCACGTTCAGCTGCTGGCAATAATCTCAACTCATCCCGGGGGCTGGGGCCCCTGCCCCCCCCTTCAGAGCTTTGCAGGGCAGGGACAGATTAAAGGCAGGCCTGGGAGAGCGATCCAGGAATGTGTTTACAAAGTGGAAACCAAACACTGGGATTGGCTACCTGTTCATGTTCACGCAATTATGTTGCTGGAACAGAGCAGAGTTTTAATTGCCGCTCCTAGTATGCACAGGTCTCTCGCTCAAACCTACATGCTGTCACACTCCTTCCTAGAACCCCTTCTGCCCATGCCTCTCATTCTTAACCTTTCACACACACATCACTGTTATACTTTCTCTCCACCCCACCGTGTGGCCTCATACTTCTTGATGCTTTCTTTCCACATCCTACCTTCCGGCCATAGTTTCTCCTTCCATGATGTGCTACTCTTCCGGTTGAAGGTCTCCCTTCTTGAAAGTACCCCCAATCTATTTCAGAGGTGAGCTTACTCCCTGTTCTCACACGTGTATGCTGGCCTTACTTGCTGTGGTTAAACTCAAGAACACCGTTCACCGAGCATAGGTGTTTTTCGGTTGGTAGCTGCCACGTGGTGTTGGGCAAGACTATGAGGGTTTTGTTTCATTGTGTGTGGTTTGTCAAGACTACCGCTTGAATGTGTGTTCTGTTCTCTTACACAAACCAAACATGGGCATGTAGGTTGTGAGGTCATGGAATTATGTGGGAATATGTGGTCTTTAGATTGCAGGTGTTACTTCAAATACCATTCATAGGCCTTTTTCTGCTACATTAGACAAAGTTAAGTGCGGAATTTCATTAAGTGGACACCAGTAATTCTTAGAGTTGAAACTGAATATTCAGTGTTTCAGAAGGTATATGCAGACGGGTGAGTTTTTAGCAGGGTTATTTAGCGGCAGTACCTTTGATACCTGTGCTGTCCTGACTAAATGAGTCCCGTATGGTGCCTCCAGGGGTGATGCGTTCCCTCTAGTGAGATATGGTTCACTAGCACAAATGGGCTAAATGCAAGATCTGGCTCACTAGCAGAGATGGGCTGAATGCAAGATGTAGCTCATTAGCACAGATAGGCTGAATGCAAGATCTGGCTCACTAACACAGATGGGCTGAATGCAAGATCTGGCTCACTAGCACAGATGGGCTGAATGCAAGATCTGGCTCACTAACACAGATGGGCTGAATGCAAGATCTGGCTCACTAACACAGATGGGCTGAATGTAAGATCTGGCTCACTAACACAGATGGGCTAAATGCAGGATAGTGTAAAAAATGGCAAGACCGTATTTGTAAAGTTAATGATGATGGTGGTTCCAATGCAATTTATGTTGCAATGAGTACACAGCGGGTCATTCAGGTGCTGCATATTACTAAACCAACATAGGATACTAGCTTCAATCACAAATGGGGACTCTTCAGACAGGAACATGTCCATAGTAAGGGGACCACACATTAATGGTCTTGTACAGAATAGTTTCACAAAAATACTTTGAGCACACTAAATGTATTTATTTTTCGTCTTTTAGGTAATCATTCAAACCATGGCCCTCTTTAATGTGCTTTTCTTTGATTGCGACAACTCTCTCTGTATTCGAAAGGATGGGGAATTTGAGCCATTGGCAATTCCTGGTGAAGTGATTTGTAAATGGCTGGTAGAGGGTCTTGATGAAAGTGGAAAAGAAATACGTGAAGAAAGGGATTTCAAAGCGATAGTGCCTTTCCAATCGGTAGGTAAGCAAAGTATATATGTTTTTCCCTCTTTCCCTCCATTTGATGTTTCGGGAGGAGGGTACATCTAACGTCCCTACAGTGAGGCATCCCCTTCTTTCGAACAAACAGATGAGTGCTGCACAATGCCCACCACTCTTTCACAGCATCTCTACTTCCTCTAGAGTAAATCTAATGTATAAAGTATAGATGCACAACATGGTTCTGACACTTTGGTTGTGTAGATAGTCACATTTTGCAATTTTCGCTTGAGGTTTTAACTTGCCTTTTTCATACCTGCAGTCAAGAAACAGTGTATCAAGACACAAAAAACATTTGAAGAAATAATGAAAGACTATTGCAGTGATGCAGAGCGACTGATTCATGCCTTAAAAATGAAGGCAGAGGAGGAAAAGGAGCTACTGGTGGATTCTGGCAATCAGGGAAGTGCTGAAAAACATAAGAGTGTTGCGTGAACTGCAAGAAGAACATCCAGTGAAAAAAACAAAAGGCAACAAAGAGAATTATTTAGTAAAAGCTGATGGGAGGAAAGTGACTGCTCCCAAACTTAGTAATGCCTGTTCACAGCTACAGTCACAACAACTGGAGAACCTAACTCTTTTGGCAGGGATGGCTAGTGTTCTTCATTCTTTCATTCCTTCCTCAGAGCCCTACTCTGTTGCTTCACCTGGACAATATAAAGACGCTGCGCAACAACCATTAAATGGACTATCAAATATTTTGTCAGATAGATCTAGTTTGACATGCTTAACTCTATCACCACATCTTCTAAATAGTGTGTCCTTGTTGCAGAATGACAGTCATGCCTGTTTAGACAGTGAGTTGACACCCACACGTGCACACAAACCTGCTCAATCATTCAGACAACAGTCTTTAAAAACAGCGGAATTGGGAACATCCCCAAAACAGAGTGACCGAAAAAGCAGCGTATCACCATGTGAAGGGGAAAATACAGAAAATACTGTTTACCTGCCCGCAACAATCTGTTTCAACTCCTCTAAAAAACCCTAACTACAAATGGAGAAATGCAACCTTTTCTCACTAGGGTATACACCTACAATATTTTATTTAATAGCCCAGTTGTCAATGCTACAATTTTGTATTCCTAATTTTGTTTTTTTTATCCCCAAGGAAATGGTGTATAATTCGTTGTCTTTAGTGAATGAAAATAATTCTTATTCATCGGATTGTCCTAATGGTCACACTGAGGATACAGCACAATTACTGGCAGAAATAAGATCTCTACGTGCAGAGAACCATTGCTTAAAAGGTAACTAGTGCAGTCATTGACCAATATCTAGTAACCCGTAACCCAATATCTAGTAACCAATCGATAAGGCTAGCGCCTCTAACAGTACATCAGAGGTTGAAACAGCGAAAACAGCTTGGAGGGAAGGTGGATTGGGCTAGATTACAGCTCTCCCTTCCACTTTCCATTCCAGATTTCATTCATCTGTGTAACACTGTTCGCATATTTGTAACTTTGAGTAATAATGCTGATGTTGGCCCATTCACTCCTCACTCACTGTTTTAGTTTGAGATGACAAAGAGTGCATGCCTTTTTAACTGTTTTTTATTTTTTTTTATTCTAGAACAGCTACAAGCCACGCAAAGACACAGTAAGTTGGCAATGCATCATTTGCAGGCATCACTGGCAGCTCAGACCAGGACCAATTAATTCCCGGAATCAGCAGAGTTGTTGGAAATGGACACTAGATCATCCACACAACAGAAGGTGATACTTTTTAAGCTCTTTTATAACCTGTTTCTATTCCTTAATCTTAGTGTATAACCAAATATTTGTGTGAATATAAATTAAGAGGCAATATTCTGCATAGATTCTGGCCAGGCCCATTTTTTCATTTATAGCTTAAAAAATAAAACATCACCTAGATGATGGATATTTGACCATAGTTGTAGGCATGGCTGTATTTGAAATGTTTGCAGACACTCTATATTGTGTGCCTCTACTCTCCTGCTATTGACCAGCAACCACGCCATATATAATATATAAAGTATCCTAGCAGTGAAACTTTGATCTCATACAGTTATTAATCCATAGTGTGCCATGGCGGCCAAAGTGCAAGCCTAGAAGGCAGCTGAAAGTGTCCTTGATTGATTAAGTACAAATGTTATGATTTATATCAATCCAACTGTTTAGGGATCACATTTCTTATGCAGGAAATTCACCTCCCCATATTTTGTACACATCATTGCTTATAATACAATCTGTACTTGCATGTCATGATGATTTGTTTTAATATTATATATTGTGCTATATTTCCAGGCTGATATGCAACAGCTGTTTACGGATGCCAATGACCCCACCAGATTTAGAGGTATAATTGTTCCAAAGCGAGAGCTCTACAGACTTTTGAAGGGGGCTAAAGCTGCTCAAGATGGTGCAAGCTTCCTTTTGAATGGGGTCAGCAAGCTTCTCTTTTCCCAGAATGAGTTTGCTTCTGCTAAAGGAGTAACAGCCAGAGCTGGGAGTGATGTCCTTGATGTAGAAAAGGTTGATGCTTTGCACGGTAGGTCATTGAAAAGTCTCATTCTTTTTCCGAAGCTAATGCTTAATCATCACTTTGACATATTAGCTGTATTGGTTTTGAAAACTGTTCATTTCCACTTAAGCATTTTATTTCTAACTGTGTGATATGAATCAATATTGTTCCACTAAAGACCATACATCTTCTGCAGCCACAGAAAACCATGATTCATTTTAAGTTCTAATGTATCTTTTAAGCCTGTTTCATCCTTTGTGTACAAATGCATTTAAATGTAGTGATGCATTTGTAAATTGACATTTTAACATTTAGTTAATCTGGTATGTATTCTGCAATAAGGAATTTAACAGTGCCTATTCGGGTGTCCATTTATATTCATATATCCTTTTTATTTTTTGTAGAATTGTTTGAGATCTGTCTGCAAGGCTAACAGCTGGCCTACTATGGACCTCCGAGTGATAAGGAGGAAGCTTGCCACCAAAATTTGCAATGCCAGAAGAGGCCTAAAAAAGACTCCACCTTTTGAAATGCAGGATCAATGATTGTTTTTTTGTAAACCTATTTATTCTTATGGAATACAGCTATGCCGTTAAACTGAATTTGTTGAATAAAAAAAGTTGCACACTTTCTGAGCCTATGTTTGATTGAAGATATCTTATAGCCAGAGCAATACAATATTAAAATATCAACAATTTATAGCTGCAGAATTTTACTTTCACAATATGAGCTAGGTAATTGTTAGCTGCTCTTAGTGATATTGAGTGAAGTGACTGGCGGAAGTCTGTCATGCCGGTAGACCTTTAACAGATTCTGTTGAGGTAGCTGGAAGTGTGTATTTTAGTGTAGTGCTTTGGAACTGTGGGAGTTTTATTGGGTGTGAGGCCATGTTGTCTAGAGGTGAGAATTGAAATGGGGGAGTTGGTTTGTGACATGGGGGTTGTAGTTGTGTGCAGTAAATCAGCGAACTTGGTTAACGGGTGCTCTAGCAAAGATGAAAAGTGACAGCTGCAAGATTCTTTTTTCCAGTAAACTATCCAGAAGTCTAACTAGAGTCATTGTAAAGTAATGCCACGAATGTTACTAAAAAAGGATACATCCTGTGGCAATCCAACACCTTTTCCCAAATCTTTCTGAACCATCTTGAAATCATTTAAACTCATCCTGGAGTGGTCTGCAATAATCATTTACAATTTAAAACCCATCTTAATGTTGTTATGAAGTCATCCTGGAGTTGTCATGGAGTCATCCTAGAGTAATCCAAACTCATCCTGAAGTTGTCGTGGAGTCATCCTGGAGTTGTCGTGGAGTCATCCTAGAGTAATCCGAAGTCATCCTGAGGTTGTCATGGAGTCATCCTAGAGTCATCCGAAGTCATCCAGGAGTAATCCCCACTCATCCTGAAGTTGTCATGGAGTCATCCTGGAGTAATCCAAGATTATCACTGGAGTCAGGGTGGGACACGTTGGTGTGGGTTTGATGGGAGATATGGGGACATTGGTCTGTGTGTGGGGGAGGCATGGTTAATCTAGGTATGGGTCTGGATGGGGGCATCTTGGTGTGTGGATGGTGGGGTCTGCAATGGATGGTGGCACATTGGTGTCAGTCTGAAACAAGTATGGGACGTCTGGCGGGTGGATTGGGGCATCCTGGTGTGGGTGGAATGGGGTATCTTGGTGTGGCTATGGAGGGAGTGGATGGAGGCACATTGGTGTGGGTCTGGGGAGGGACGGAGTACACTGGTGTCGGTCTGCAGGGAGTGATGGGGCATCCTGGTTTGGGTTGGATGGGGACATCAGTGTGGGTCTGGAGGGAGGGGATGGAGGACATTGGTCTGTGTCTGGGGGAGGGATGGAGCACATTGTGGGTCTGGGAGGAGGGGTGGTTCATCTAGGTGTGGATCTGGAAGGCAGGATGGGGGCATCTTCCTGTGCATGGAGGGATGTGGCATCTTGGTGTGGTCTGCAATGGATAGGGCACATTGGTGTTGGTCTGAACAGGTATGGGCATCTGTTGGTCTGTAGGGTGGGATGGGGCATACTGATGTGGGTGGGATGGGGACATCTGTGCATCTGGAGGGTGGGAATGGGGGCACATTGGTGTGGGTTTGGGGAAGGTATAGAGGCATGGTGTGGGTCTGGAGGGATGGATCGTTTAGGTGTGGGTCCGGAGGGCAGGATGGGGGAATCTTGCTGTGTGGAGGGACTGATGGTGGTATCTCGGGGGTGGTCTGCAAAGGATGAGGGCACATTAGTATCGGTTTGGAACAGGTATGGGGCATCTGTTCTGGAGGTTGGCATGGGTCATCTAGGTGTTGGTTGGGAGGGTGGAGACCTTTGTTTGCATCTGGAGAGTGGGCTGGCGGCATGTTTGTTTAGATCTGGAGGGAGGGATGGCGGCATCTTTGTGTGGGTCTGGACGGAGGGATGGGGCATCTTGGTGTGTGGAGATGGATATCTTGGTTTGAGTCTCGAGGGCAGGATTGGGGCTTCTTCCTGTGTGGAGGAAGGATGGGGCATCATGTTATGGGTCTCGAGGGGGGATTGGTGGCATATTGGTGGGGTCTGGCATGGAGGGTTGGTGGCATCTTAGTGGGCTCTGTAATGGAGGCATGGTGGCATCTTGGTGTGGGTCTGAGGGAGGGCAGGGGCATCTTGGTGTGGGTCTGAGGGAGGGATGGGGCTTATTGGTGTGGGTCTGTGAGGAAGGGATGGGGCACATGGGTGTGGGTCTGGAGGGAGCCATGGGGGACATTGTGGGTGTGCAGGGAGGCATGGGACACATTGGTGTGGGCCTGGAGGGAGGGAGGAGGGCTCATTGGTCGGAGGAGGGATGGGGAGGATGGAGCATCATGGTATGGGTCTTGAGGAAGGGATTGGGCATCTTGGTGGGTCTGGATCGGAGGGGGACATCGTTGATCTGGAATGGAGGGACAGGGCATATGATGGGGGCATGTCAGGGAATGATGGCGCATGTGGGTCAGGGCTGGAGCACTCTGGTGGGAAGGAAGGAGAAAATCTAGGTGTGAATGGAGGGATGGGGTATGTATGTCTGGAGAGAAGGATGTTGGTTTATGGGAGGGAGCATGTGTGTGTCGAAGGGCTGGGGTAATCTGGTGTGGGTATAGAGAGAGGGCGGATGGCGCCATCTGAGTGTGAGTCTGGAGGTAGAGGTGAAGCATATGGGTGTGGCTCTGAGGAGTGGAGCATCTTGATGTATGTATGGAGGGACGAAGTTGGTGTCTTTGTATGGGTTCAGAGGGTGGCATGTGGGTCGAGAGGGAGGTGGCATTTGATTCTGGAACGTGTGTTTGGAAGGAGAAATGGGGCATTTGAGTGTGAATTGGGACATGTAGGGCTGGAGTGTATCTGCTTGTGAGTGGGGGCATGAAGGATCATTAACAGCAGAGCAGCTGGGGGAGAGCCGCGGGCCCGACCTTGGTTGCAAGCCAGACATGCATACCCACAGCCCGGGGACCTCTCGCAGAGTGGTCCGGGGCACGTGGGCAACCAGGAGCGGGGGTGCCCTTCCACCAGAGGGGGGTCTGCGACCCAGCAGATGGATGGGGACGCCTGGCAGGGTTGGGTTAACCTACTGGGGCTTTCCCCAAACATGCACCGGAAAGGGAGTCTCGCACGGCCCCCTCGCCGGTCGCTGCGCTGGCCGGGGGCGCGCACTCCTCTCTCTGACCCGCCAGCGGGTGGGCATTGGTGGGCGCACCCCTGGTCAGCGGGGAAGCCCTGAGTGGTGGCAGCCGGGTGCTGAGGGAAACCCGACTGCTCTCGAGGGGCGCCTCCCCAGGCAGACAGGGACCCGGCACGCCAGGCGTGAGCCCTCCGCCAAGGCGCAGCAGGCTTACACAATCTACGGGCGTCGAGGTTCCAGGTGCCCACATCTGTGGGCAAGCGATGGCCAGGCCCACTGGCGCAGCGGATGACCTTCCCTGTTGCCCAGGTACCTGAAGCTTGGGCCTGTGCAGCCAGACTGGGGTTTGAAGACTCTAGCGATACCACCCGCCCCCCATCCTGTCCGTGCTGTCTCTGTCACACCTCACTATCCGTCCCCCCGAATGGGAAGCAGAAGGTGTTGGGAAAGGATGAGTGGATTGGGCCGGTGGCAGAGCGGCCTGCCTCCATTCCCCTGGGAAGTGCCGTGCTGCTGCAGGTGGCGGTTAGGCTTCCCGGGCTAAATGCCTGGATTTTCTTTTTTAAAACAACAATGGTCTTGGCCGAGCTAGACAGGTCACTGGGCTGACTTGCCACAGGCGGCTCTGCCTATCCCCCGGCCTCTCCTGCACCGGCAGGGTCAGGCCGACGTCTGGAACAAATAAAAAGTTGCCTGTGACTCTTGGCGGTGGATCACGCGGCTTGTGCGTCGAAGAAGAACGCAGCTAGCTGCGAGAATGAGTATGAATTGCAGGACACATTGATCAACACTGCGGCCCAAGTTTCTCCCGGGGCTGCGCATGTCTCAGGGTCGCTTGTACATCAATCGCCCCAGGGTCCCATCCTGGGGGTGTGGCTGAGGCTGTCGCATGGACCCCGTTCTCTTAGTTCCCCTTAAGGTCAGACTCCAATCAGCATAGTCGCTGGATCCCTGGACCTGGCACCCAGGCTCATTGCCGGCGCATCCTGGGCTCCCCAGTTTCCCCGCCTCATGCTGGTTTCAGGAGGGCTGGGTGGCTGGCATGCCCTGGATTGGGCAGCGGCGACAGCAGGCCTTAAAGAAGCCTGGTGCACCGTCACCCTACCCCGGGCACCTGGCCGTGCTATGTGTGGCTGTCTGTGGTGTCCCATGGCTGCCGGCGCAGGATGGCCATGGAGCGCAGACCTCGCGACCATGTGGGCTTCGGCCACAGAACGGGACAGCGCACACTCGGCTGCACCAGAGGCACAGGGCTGAGGCAACCGCCTGTATTGGCCAGAGGCCAGCTGCCCCGAGCTTTGTGCTCCCCCGACTACGGCCTCAGATCAGACGTGGCGACCCGCTGAATTTAAGCATATTACTAAGCGGAGGAAAAGAAACTAACCAGGATTCCCTTCGTAACGGCCAGTGAATAGGGAAGAGCACAGCGCTAAATCCCCGTTCAGCGGCAGCCATGGGAAATGTGGCGTACAGAAGACCGACTCCCTGGCATCGCTCAGGGGGCTCAAGTCCTTCTGATCGAGTCTCACCCCTTGGACTGTGTTAGGCCGGTAGCGGCTTCTTGCACGCTGCGATCAGATCTTCTGGAGTCAGGTTGCTTGGGAATGCAGCCCAAAGCGTGTGGTAAACTCCATCTAATGCTAAATACGGGCGCAAGACCGATGGCCAACAAGTACTGTAAGGGAAAGTTGAAAAGAACTTTGAAGAGATAGTTCAAGAGGGCGTGAAACCGTTGAGAGGTAAACTGGTGGAGTCCGTTTACCTCTCAACTGGTGGAGTCCGCCCGCAGGAGTCAACACGCCAGGCAGGTCAGTCGCCTGGAACGGTGGATGCACTAGCGAGACTGTGGCCCGGGCGCATTTCCTCTGTGGCGGTGCACCTCGACCGGCTGGGAAGGCCCCAGGGGGCAGGTGGCTCTCTGCTCTGGCAGAGAGTGTTACGGTCCCCTGACAGCAGTTTTGCTGTGTCCGCGAGGCAGAGGGAGATTGACCGCCGCCGTGCCCTTCTCTGGCAATCGTCCTGGCCCCTCTTGGGGGTCGCCGGGCCGGCGACGGGAGACAGGGCTCCTGATGCGACTGTGGTGGACAGCCCTCAGTGCGCCTGACCACGTCGTGCCGCTGGGCGGGTAAGCCCACAAAGGGCGCCAGGGGTCTGAGGTGATGTTGGTTAACCACCCGACTTGTCTTGAAACACGGACCAAGGAGAAAAACACGTGCGCAAGTCGGAGGGCAGAATGAGACCCTGTGGTGCAATGAAGGTGAAGGCCGGCGCGCGCCGATTGCGGTGGGATCCCATTGCAGTGGGCACACCACCGACCCGTCTCACTCGCTCTTTCAGGGAGATTGAGCATGTTTGATAGGACCTGAAAGATGGTGAACTAGGCCTTGTGGAGGTCCATAGTGGTCCTTATGTGTAAATCGGTCATCTGACCTGGGTATAGGTGCGAAAGACTAATCGAACCATCTTGTAGCTGGTTCCCTCTGGAGTTTTCATCAAGAAAGCTGGACCACAGAAACCCCTGTTTTATCTAGTAAAGTGAATGATTACAGTTCTTGGGGCTAAAACGATCTCAAACTTTAAATGGGTAAGAAGCCCAGCTTGGTGGCGTGGAGCCAGGCTTTGAATGCAAGTGCCCATTGGGCACCTTTTGGTAAGCAGAACTGGGGCTGCAGGATGAACTGAACGCTGGCTTAAGGCGCCCGATGCCGACGTTCATCAGACGCCAGTAAAGGTGTTGGTTGATATAGACAGCAGGACGGTGGCCATGGAAGTCGGAATTCGCTAAGGAGTGTGTAACAACTCACCTGCCGAATCAACTAGCCCGGTAAATGGATGGCGCCAGCCATGGCGCTGTTACCGGCCTCTGTTCCATGGTGTTCGTGGGTTGCTCCCGGTACTCTGGCAAGTGTCACCCAAGTCCAAGACTGGGTGCGTGTGTCAAGGGGCCCCCTGAGCGGGTCTCTTTCCTCCACGTGGGGGTAAATGCACTGTCAGTGGCTGGCCCTGAGTTCCACTGTGTTTGTGGGTTAGCCCAGAGGGAAAGGCTCTAATGTGGTAAGAGAAGCTCTGAGACGACCCGGACCAAAGCTCCAGGGAGGCAGCCGGGGCTGCTGCTCCCGGCCTTGGGCGCCTGTCACACGCGTGGGTCGAAAAGGCCCTCAAGCCCGGCAGGGTCCCCGTCTCTCCCCAGAGGGAAAAGCTCCAAATGGGCCTTGCTAAAGCTCCTAGGAGGTGAGGGGGTGCTGGCCCCCGGCCTTGGGCGCCTGTCTCACGTGTGGGTCAACTGTGCCTTCCCGGAGGGATAAGCTCCAAATCGGACGAGAAACCTCTTATGTGGAGGGGGAAAGTTCTAAGGTGGCCTTGCCCAGAGCTCGAGGATGACCGTTGGTGCTGGCCCATGCCCTTTGGCACCTGCCGGTCTTCGGTCCTTTGTCAGACAGGGGTGCAAAGGCACTTCCTGTCCCGGCCCATTGGAATGCATTGCCCTACCAGATGGCTGCTCTCCGAGCCGGGCCATCCAGTCGTTGGCCATAGGAATGTCTGCAAGGACCAGATGGGCGGGCTGCTCTGGAAGTCCCGATGGGCGTCAATTTGAAATTTTTCTCAAGCTGGGTCCATATGGAGCCCAGATGGTTTTGCCAAGAGGTCCCCCTCTGTCACTCTGGGTACACAGATTACAAGAAAGCTTAGTCACCTTCCTCCGGATTACTATAGACAAGGTGAGAAGGACCTGTCTGCGCTCCTCTTGGTTCTCACTGCCTGATCCAGGCTCTGTAGCGAAACCACTGCACTTCCCCGCGGTACCATGCCCAGCAGAGACTGGCCTGCTGGGGCGCTCTTCCGAGCACTCCATGGGATTTGGCTCACTTTGTCCATCTAGGTTGGGACTGCTTGGCCAGCCCTAGCTGTTTCAAGCAATTTGCTTCCACACGCCTTGGGACTGTGTCAAAGGCATGCCCCCCTAGGGGAGGGCCCCCTCGTGTGGGCGGCTCTCCCCTCCGACAGAGCGAAGGCCGAGCAGCCCAACAGCTCCCCAGTGGTAAGATCAGACTGGACGGGGTTGGGTGCCGCTAGCCCCAGTGCGGGCCCCCACAAGCCACAACGCGGTCCCTCCTCCACTGAGCACGTTTCTCCAGCAGTTCAGAGCGCAAGTTCCGTGGGGTCCTGACGCCCTCTGTTGCCACACTGGTGGCGGCATGTGGGCGAACGCTCTACCACTTCAAGTTGTGCCTGGGCCCAGCCGCTCCCTCCCACCCGTGGCATGGCGGAGCAGGCCGGGCCGCCGGCACCCACATGTCCGACCTGTCCCACCTGACCCGCACATGTCGGGGGGCGCTTTTTGACGCTCTAGTGCCGCAGACAGCCCCAGAGGATGTAAAGGTCGGCTCTGAGGCGGGCGCGTGGCTCCCACCGTTGCCACCCTCCAGCAGGTGCGGCTACCTGGTTGATCCCGCCAGTAGCATATGCTTGTCTCAAAGATTAAACCATGCATGTGTAAGTACACACGGCCGGTACAGTGAAACTGCGAATGGCTCATTAAATCAGTTATGGTTCCTTTGATCGCTCAATATGTTACTTGGATAGCTGGTAATAATTCTAGAGCTAATTATGGTCCCTTTGATCGCTCATTCTGTTACTTGGATAACTGGTAATAATTCTAGAGATAATTAATGCATGCTGACCTCCTGCGATGTGTGCATTTATCAGACCAAGATCAATTTGGGCTCGGCCGACTGCTTTGGTAACTCTAGATGACCTTGGCCCGATTGTTGTTTTAAAACCCTGATGGTCTCGGTTGACTCCCAAGTGGTGAAACTAGACGGGGCGCTGGGCAGTCTCTCCATGGTGGGCTGGACAGGCTGCAGTGCCTTCTCCCCCCCACCCCTCAGCCTCTCCTGCACCAGCAGCTTCGGCCCGACGTCTTTAGACCCTCTTGTCCTGGCTAATTTTCATCCCATTTTGCCCCACAGGGGCACTACGCTCCGTGCTGTGCCCGTCTCACATGCAGTGTAGTGACCAAAAGAAAGACTTGCACACATAAAGGAAGGAGCATGCCGTAGCACAATTGGCTGTTACTCTGAGAGTTTTATTTTCATTGGACCTTAAAATGGAGAATACAGACATGTCCCTATGAACAAGGTGACAAATACCAAGGGCACAAAAATAGGGAAGCAACAGAAACTAATTCAGAGATTATGGCAAATATACCAGGAACTGGGTTATTCCTAGGTTATTAAATGGAAAGAAAGGTTCCAGAAGTATATGTTGGCAGTATATGGTCCTAAATTATTTGAGTAAAAAGAAAGAGGGGCGGTTTCATTTTCGAGGTCCAGCTGGACAACAATTTCTTAAAACTACGTGAATGCATCAAGATGGGCAACCGACTCAGTTTGATATATGCATAGCCAAGATGGACAAGCATTACGAGTTGAAGGGGAATAACAAGCCAAAATGTTATCAATTTGCCATCAGACAACAGAAATATTGTGAGACCATTGAGGAGTTTGTTACAGCACTGTGACGGTTGGCTATAAACTGTTGTTTTGAACATTATCAGAAAGAGTACATTTGGGACAAGTTGATGTTCAACAGGAGAGCAAGAGGTCCCCTCGTCGAAGGGGAACTAGCCTACTCATACTGGAGCAGCTATTTCCCATTAGAGAAACAGCCATCTGACATGGAGAGGCAGAAACGTCCTCTCGTCTAATGGGAACTAGCCTACCTAACATTGAAGCAGCTATTTCCCGTTAGAGAAATGGCCCACCGACTTGGAGAGGCAGAAAGGTCCTCTTGTCTAACGAGAACTAGCCTACTCGCACTGATGCAGCTATTTCCCATTAGAGAAATGGCCCTCCGACCTGGCGAGGCAGAAAGGTCTTCTGGTCCAATGGGAACTAGCCTTCTCCGTGAGAATAATCTATAACTCCTCATTATGCAGGACTTGACCACTAGGGATAAAAAGGGCCATTTATCTTAATGGGAACTAGCCTTCTCAGTGTGAGTAAACCAAAACCCATTATTATGCAGGACCTAACACCAGGGGAGCAAAAAGGGCCATTTCTCAAATGGGAATTAGCCTTCTCATTGTGAGTAAGCTAAAACGCATTATTATGCAGCACTTGGCCACTAGGGGCAAAAAGGGCAAATTCTCTAATGGGAACTAGCCTACTCACTCTGAAGCAGCTATTTCCCATCTGAGAAATGGCCCTAGCAACCAATGGGTTGTAGGGGACCTCGTAATCAGGCGGAATAGTCTCGCACAACAGCACATGGGAGACAACCCATCTGTAAACCACACACATGCGCAGCGAATGATGTTAACCAAAATGAAGCTGCCAACAGGTCAGCACTAATTTCGCTGTACCTTTTATCCTGCTACACCCTACTAACCCTCCCTACCCTCTTACCTTTCAGATCTGCCAGAGGGCCAGAGGACCACTCTGGTGGTGATAGTGTGCAGTATAACTGTCCTTTAACATTACAATCCTCCTATACGCACATTCACTTCAATGGGCCCACCCCCGCCTTGGCCGAAAAAACAGTTGAGAGATATTCTAGGGCACATTATCACTACCTCAACACACTACTAGTCTTCCAAATATTTCAATGGATTCACCCACAGTAATCTTCAAACTGTGGACCCGAAGGAGGGCTCTGAAGGATGTGGGGGAAACGGAGCATTTGTAGCTTGGGGGGAGGCTGAAACAATATTTGTACTCAAGGGTGGAGTTTGTATACCACTGCCGTAGAGTGACAACCCACTCTCGCTGCAGTTTCTGGACAAAATATTAAAATTCCAGAAGACACATACTGGACAAAGGATCAAGTTTTCAGACACTTTCTTGATGGAGCACATAATCCATTTAATCATACAAAATAGAACACATATGCATCCAACACATTAAGGCATGGTAAATGATAAGCTCCTCCACCTTGAAGGGGAGAGTGTTTTGCTGTGTGGCTCCTTTGAACTCAGTGTCTGCAGTGGCTGCTTTATCCAGAGGAGGCGTGCCTACATAATCTCAACCTCAACCCGAGCGGATGGAGAGTTAGAGCGGATTGAGGTGTGAGTGTTTGGTGGGTTGCAGCGGGAGTGCAACCTTTTAATTGAGCGGAGAGTAGCTGGAGTAGCATTCGGCAGGGGCTGTGGGGTCACAGCTCTTCCTCAATTGTCATCGTTGAATCAACGGTCCGCAAAAGAGATTATTTAATTTTAAGACCCCAGAATTACTGGAGGTATTCATTATTTCCTATTCCTTTGGAAGTAGTTGACATACGACCGATAATTGACCGGAGCACCGAAGATCTGACTGAACTCGTGTCACGGATAGTCTGGGCCTTGCGGAGCTGGTGAAAACTCAAGCATAGCCGGAATTGGACTGCAGCACTCTGGCCTTTTGGGCTGGAAATCCCAAGGTAGGACCTTTCACCTCCTTATCCTGTATTGATTTTACGTCCCACGTCTCATCCACCCACCCAAGCTCACTGACCAAGACTGTTAAATCTTCAAAGCCCTCTAGCGAAATACAGTGAAATTGTTATGCACCATGTTGCACACGCATCCACGCACAAGACCACAGGTCAAATATCAGGAATAACTAGAAGACCTGAATCCAAACAATCTGAGCCAAATCCATGAGGTCGGGTGCCTGGGAGATTCAGCATGTGAATTGGAACGACTGCAAGTGTGTTCTCCTGGTCAATGGCAACTTCTCCTGTTAGAGCGACCAAGAATGGTGGTGACCCACAGCAATGGAGGTTCAAATCTACAGCTAAATCGGGATGCTCTAGGTAAAGATGTGGAGAGAACTGATGGAATGGATGATGAATCATTGAGTGTAATTCCTATGACCTCTTCCCTGGAGCAAGAAGCACAATCCCCTGCTCATCGGTGGATAATAATCTGGGATGAGGGGTTGAATTTTGGAGTTTCTGCCCCATGGGTAAGGGGGGATTTCTGCGGAGCTTCTTCGGGGGAACTAACTGCAGGGCCACTGTCAGAGGGCCAGGAATTGGAGTAGGCCAGAGAATGCAAAGCGAAGGGGGGGTCCCTCCTCAATGATGGAATCACTGCAGGTGGAGGACTATTCATACCTTAAAGATGTATTTAACAGACCTGATTCTCCGGATTATGCCATCCTTCCTGACATGGAGGGAGCAGTGACGCCAATGTCTTTACATTCGTCCTTGACCCCCGGTGTCGACATTACAGCAACAGTATACTGCACTGGAGACACAGAATTACTTAATACAGCTCGCTCTTATCAGCGAATGCTTAGTGCACTCACTGGTGTAGCTAAATCATCTCCTGGCCACTCGGGGAAGCAATTGGGGTCTCCTGCCCTGACGGGCATTGCTACTAGTCTAAAGGAAGTGCTCAAGTTTACATTTCATGACCCCAATAATAAAACGGGGGAAATGATCCATCAAGTAAATTAGTTCAAAATTGAACATTCCAAGGAGGTCATTCGGGTGATACCCCTGGACTTGCAGGCTTCACCTACTTATTCCCCTTGGGGCCCGATTTCTGATTCCTCAGAATCCAGTGACTCGCGCCATTCTCAAAACGAAGATCTCCACTGACGGATCCTCAGTTAATCAATGGGGGGATGGACATGGCACAACATTTATTTGATCATGGCATTTTTGGCGGTGACCATGAATCCCTTTGTGAAACTATATGAGGGTCTACAAGAAACTATCAAGGATCAAGCTACCCTCTTGGCAATGTCCCATACCAAATTAATTTTTCTGTCATCTTTTGTGGGAAAAGTCCAGTCAAGACTTGATAAAGAGGTGGAGTTAATAGCCCGATGGCAATCTAGGCTGTTTCACCTAGCGAGAGGAAAGATGACTGAAAAACCTACACTGATGACCTCGATCGTGGAGCAAATGAAATGGTTGAGTCATCAGAACAACACACAGTCTGCCCGCATTTCCGTAGCCTCAGGTAGAAGAACAAACCCATATGAAGCCTTGCCAAAATCCATCAAAAACTGCAGTGAAGGAGAAGAGAAAAGCGAACCCAGCAGCTGGGGAACAAACTATTACAACTTCAAAAAGCTCTTTTATAAGAGACAAGATGTCTGGGTCTGTTCCTTTGTCCGCACTTAGTAAAGGAAATGTGTTATCACATGAAGGACTAACACAAAGTGTGAGCACAGACTCGTGTGAGGAAGTGTCCGCCATTGATAATCCCCTGGAGCTGGACCCTTTTTGACCTATAGACTCTAGATCCAGTCAAGAGCCAAAAGTATTCGCTGTATTTGAAAAATGATCACAGGGCCTACAGGAGAAACCTAAAACCTCATTTAACCAGCAGAAAAAAATACCAGAATCAGCAGGCTTGTAAAAATGTACATCCGTGTGGCTCTAGGGCATTTCTGAGAAATCTCTTGCTCCCTAACACACAAGGAGTGGTGAATAATTCAATGAGAGTCTGCCAGGCTCTAATTACAAGAAGGGAAAGGGATGTAGCGCATCAGTCACACCAAGATGTGCCAGATGAAGATATACTGCTGTTACTGAATCGCTTAAACTATGCTGAGGAGATTCCTATGGATGGGGAACACCTTCCTAACATAACATTTGATGTGGAGCAGCCGGAACAAAGTCAGAACAATCTACAGCAAGGAAAAAGGGAGAACCAAACCAGCTCCGTGATTTGTTTCGATGCCCGGACGGGCACACGTGAGAGGTCCCACCCATTTTGTACTATGGAACAAAATAGACGACTCCTGGAAAAGGGAAATACGTTCTCTAACGTTGACGTTCATCAAAGACCACTGATCTACAAGTAGTTCAAAGAAGACCAGGGAAGGAAAAATCTAAACAGACAATGGGAAGACAAGAAAATGTTTGTCACTATTGAACGATTGATACCGGAAAGGGATGGCCTGATAATTAATAGGAAAACATTTTAAACTCCTCCATTGTTCGACCCAGACTTAGGTTTATTGGCCCGGATGATATTAAGATTGTAGTGTTTGTGGAAGAGGGCCGCCTGGACTGAGTGACACTTCATTTGTCTTCCGTTTTGGTGAAGGATTGTTTGCTTGAAGCCGGAACAGATTTTCTCCCTTTGGGCTTTGAGCTAATAGAGGGAAGATGGTATCATTCCCAAGGCACTAATAATCAATCTCTTTCATGGAAACCATCTCTTTTAATTTGTGAAAATTCACGTCAGGCTCCAGAATCAGAAGAGGCTGCACCCCCATTGAAAGAGTCAAGATCACTGGTGGGAGGGGTGGGAGTCCACATGAAAGTTACATTTGGAAGCCAGAGCGGAGATGAGAGAAATGTTAAGCACCCCCTAACGAATGTGAAACCATTAGATTCTAATACTGATTGGGCCTGGTTGGCTGTTCGCCAGCCCAAAAGTCTGACTTAGAAGTCCAGACGCCTAGAAGAGCATCCCTGTGTCTGGCCACATGAAATACCAGGGGAATCACACACTTATTTAGTGATGAGGGATTAGATGCAGTGCCTCTTGATATAATCTGCATGAAGGAAACATGGATTGCATCCAAACCCATGTGTGAGGGATTCGATATCTGGTTTACCCCGGCGCTGGTAACAAAATCGGGGGAGACCCTGTGCGGGCTTCATTAAATTGGTGAAGAGGGGAGCCCTTTGCAAGATCCTGCAGTTTAGACACTTGAATCCGTTTATACAACTAGTGGTGCTATCCTGGACAAGGAAGGACAGGGCTCACCAGATACTATCTCTTTTTAATGTGTATTGCAATCTGGCAGAAATGGGGAGGAAGAGTTTGTAGAGACCGTGATAAGAGCACTTGATGAAGTAAATCGGGAAACCAACGATGCCTACACATTGATATGTGGAGACCTTAACATCAAATGTCTTGATAGAAAGGGATTACATTTACCAAAAAACAAATTATCAAAGAAAGCAGCTTTATAGGTATCAGAGTTAAAGGAACGCAATATTAGTATGTTAAATGGTAATATAAGAGGTGTCATCCATGGGAAGACAACTTGGTCGAGGGGCTCACAAACTGCTCATCTAAACTATGTTTGTGCTTCCAATGACTTGTATGAATGGCTAAGCACCTTGGAAGTTACTCCCACAGAAAGTAGTGACCCTAGTATTTTGACACTTATGTGTGGGGGACAAATGCAGGTACTTATGGAAGTATATGGAGATCCCTTACAGGTTAACCAGGGGGGGAGCCACCTAAAAATTCTTCCTAAGGATGGGAGTGAGATCTCATCTAAACTCCAGGGAATCCTGGAGAGTAATACTGGGGCGGTGGATTATTCTAGTGTACTGCTGGTTTTCCAGCGGAAATCCTATCTGGGGGTAAAAAAGAGTTTAAGAGGTTACACTGTTCAAGCAAGATGAGACAGATGAAAAGATTGTTAAGATCTGACCTGCGCTCTATAGATCGCCAGCAAAATGGAGATTAAGTAAAGTTAAGAGATAAAACAATGCTAAAGAAACTGGTTGTTGGTCTCTAAAGCCCAGCAGTTTCAAGAAGATGCATAAACCATTATGAAGGCTTTGGCTAACAAAAATACGCCAGATCTCTGAAAATTGCTTAACAATAATGTCCATTCCAACTGGCATCTTTGACATCTGTCTCGGAGAAGGCTTGGATTCAGTATTTTACCGATCTCTTTGCACCCTCTGATCAAGTAGCCGTTTTGAATGCACAAAAGTATGCTATACTGTGGTCAATTGAATTTGACAAAGTGGACATAATAGATTGAATAATGATTAAATTGCTCTAGAGCAGCAGGACCAGATGACCTAAATAATATCCTTAAACAAAACCTGGAAGAATGGGCGGATTTCTGTGTGATTTTATTCAGACAAATACTTGCTGGTAGGCAAGTACCACCTTCATGGAGTACAGCCCTGATTGCCCCTATTTATAAGAAAGGTGAAAGGGACCTTCCGAGGATTTATAGACCTATTGCCTTGTTAGACACCCTGGGGAAAATGTTTGCCTCTATATTATTGAAACATTTGAATACATGCATGCGGGACTCCGGCCATAGCGATAGAAGACAAGCAGAATTTGTCCGTGGGGTGGGAACAAGTCAGAACCTTTTCCTGTTAAATGTACTTAAAGTAAGAGCTTTGAAGAATAAACAGAAGGTTTATTTGGCCTTAATAGATCTGGCCCAAGCCTTTGATAGCATCAACAGAAAGATACTATGGGGAAAGCTGTCAAGGTGGGCGTGCCCACCAGATATTTTGGAAGCCATTAAGAGCCTTTATTCTGTGACTTCCGTACAGGTCAGAATGAGAGCTAAAGGGTCACTATCAGGCTCTATTCCAACATATAGGGAACTGAAGCAGGGATGCCCTTTGGCACCCACAATATTCAATGTATTCCTCTCAGATGTGGCGTCCAGCCAAGAAGGGGTCATAGACTTTCCTCCTCAACTCTATAAACAGACCGTTCCATGGGTCATGAACGCGGACGATTTGGTCGTGATTGACCAAACGCCAATATGCCGACAAAGGAGGCTTCCAAATTTGAACACGTACTTTGAGACCAATGAGTTGAGAATAAACATATATAAAACAAAGATTTTGGCATTTACCAATGTAAGGAGGAAAACTAAGCTGAAAAGCGACTTGGTACACAGGCACACAGAAGATCGAATGCGTAGAGTCAATAACCTATCTAGGCGTATTAATTAATAATAATCTAAATGAGAAGTTATGAACTGATAAGCTTTGGCGTAAATGCATCAGACTGGCGACCCAGACGAAAATGACATTGAAAAAAGTGGCCAAATTCACGCTGGTGCCCATTGTAATCTTTTACAAGCAAAAGGTTATTCCCATTTTACTGTATGGAGCAGAAACAGCCTTAAACGTTCCAGTACATTTTTGGGATGTGCTACAGGGCATTTTCTGGAGGCAAGTGTTGGATTTTCCGATCTGTGGCGCTAATCAGATATGAACTGGGATTGCAATCCCTTCAATGTATGGTTAAATGGAAGTCATTGAGCTTATACAGGAAATGCACAGGGGTGAATAACCCACCTCCCCTGGACATATTAAGGTGTGACAAAAGCGGAGCAAATGAGCCAACGGATGGGACGGTCGATCAGTGGAAAACTAAGTGTAAATAGGGTCTTGAAGCAATGGACCTAAAAGATGACATCCTGCTAAACAACCAAGAGGAAGTGAAGTTCAGTTACGAAGTCTTGATTGGATCGAGACCATTGCAAAACATTTTATATATAAATTACCTTTCAATCTGAGTTTTGAGGAGAGGGCTATTAATCAACTGCCAAAGGGCCTCATCATGAGTTGGGCGGTAGCCCTTAAATCTGGCAGTAACGGTATTAGCGCCGCCAATACCACTCCGCCATATCACTACTGCAATCCAGCCAGCGCAAATCCAGTCGGGTGCTATCACATCTAGCTGTAATAGCGCCAACAACCAAACGCGCTATTAGGGACCTATCACAAGTACAGCGTTGGCGCTCCTAGCACCAGAAAACCGCTGAAAATAACCCCGGCCAAATGCTGGAGGTAGAAGAACACACGTGAGAGTAACAAAGCCCCAGGTGGAAACAATGCACACAAGAGCCCTACGAAAGACCCACCCATGCCCCACACACCCTTCCCACCAGCATGGTGCCATTAGGAGCAGGGACGAGAGAGCAACAAAGCCCAGGTGGAAACAATGCACACAAGAGCCCTACAAAAGACCCGCCCATGCCCCACACACCCTTCCCACCACCATGTTGCCATTTGGAGCAGGAAGGAGTGTAAAGACTGGAGGGGGGTGTCTGTACTTCGGCTCTCTATATGGTAGAGGAGAGGCACAGAGGACCCCAGCCAAGATTCTCTATTCGGTAGCTATGGTCAAGCAATCAAGGCCTAGCTTCTCAGGAGGTGATGCAGGCTGGTTCTTAAGTACAGTGTAGTCCCCAAACCTCCACAAAGGAATGTCCACACACTGTATTAGTTAAACACAGTCTTTATATAATAAATATTCCAGGTTATGTACACTATCACAATAACTCACTTTGTGCTCAGAAAATCAATAATGGTAAATATATACAGTTCTAAATTGGTACCACAACTATCATCAGATCTCATTAAAGTGCATCAAAATGCACACAGATCAATAAAGAGGAAACCAGCAGTAGAGAGGGGAAGGAAAGCAAGATGGTTGAACAATTGGCAGAATACTGGCCTTTACCAACTAGGCACAATTCTGTGTGGAGATCCCCCCACCTGGGCAACCTGTAAAGCAAAGATGTATCACAAGCCCAGTCCATATATTGTTCTACGAGTCTTATTTCCCTCTACAATAGTTCTACAGCCCCAATGTACCTGGAATTGTAGCGTTCGTCGTCGGGGAATCGACGGCCCTTCTTGAGTGCCCTCCCTTTAAGGCAGGAGTCACGGGTCGAACGTCCGACGGTGAACAGGGTGAACTACGTCGGTGAAGTGGCAGCTTCGTTCCTAGCGGTGCTGGTCGACGACGGAGCCTTGGCGTCCTGCAAGGAAGAGGCGTGCAGGGCACCTTGGTGATGATAGTTCTGGACCGCAAAGAGATGATGAACTGTGGCCCAGAGAGGGCGTCAAGTAGTTGGCATCTCTGTGGTCTTTAGGTGGCGGGAAACCCACCGGCGGATGCTCCTCGGCGCATCAACGGTCGGGCCTTCTCCAGCGGGATAAAGCGGGTGGCGATGCAGACGAGAGCATCCTTGGGTCAAATGAAGTTCTTAGGCAAACGGGAGCACAGCGGCTCCAGTTGGCGATGGTGGTCGTCGACAGAGGCGGACAACAGTACGGATGCTTCTCTTTGGGATTCCGCAGCAGTCCCCGTCTCCGGTCGGCAGCCTGTCGTAAGTCTGTCTACCAGGGAGCTTTGGCAAATATCAGCTGGTGCACGATGGACCCTCGTAGCTCGGGAAGAGGACGCCTTACCAGGTCCTCTCTGGGTCAGTTCTTGGAGACACAGCAGCTTTCAGATCGAATTCTAGCAGTGAGAGGCCCCCAGATATACTAGATGATCTCCCATTCATTCTGCTGGGTCACACTCAGGCAACCAATCGGTCAGAAGGGCACTCATGCAGGCAGGCAGCCAATAAGGTGCATAGTGCATTCAGGCCATTCACTCCTCTCCAGACACTCACAACAAGTTATGTGTATTGGGACAAGTCCCCAGCCATTCAACACTCCACACTGCATTCATACCAGTTTCGGGCAGGGCTGTCTCAGTCATTGTGTAAAACACCCGATACTAGACACCCACAACACAGAATGCGTATTCGTCACACACTCCATTCACCCAGGTCCCACCCACGGGGTGTACCCACAACATACAGTTACTGGGAAGGCTCCAGCCAGTCTGGCCTGGACTTCACAACAACACCATATATGGAACTTCCACCCAACAGCCGGTCAGGGGGAAGGGACAGAGTCAGGGCTTCCCAGGACTTTGGGAAAACAAGGTAATAGGCAATAGAAAGCAAGAGGCCAAAGGGGCCATCTTGTTTCCTATCAGGAATCAACTGATTCCAGTGGCAGGGCCTGGGTATCCCAAAATGGAGGATATTCAGGGCACCTGTCAAATTCAACATGGAGCTGCCTCCAGCCCATACCGTGCTCTGTGGGCTACACACAGGTGCCCAAAAACATACACTAGGGGCACAGGGTTGTACCCCCACCCATGGGTGCCATAGGGTATCCCATGGGTCTGTACACCAAACCGAAAGAGAGATCTGCACCGCCAGGAGTCCCACATGAACTCCTGCGGGGAAAACATGACAGAACACATGATAAAAATCAGTAAAGGACAAGGATACGGAGGCCCTGTCCCTCCGATGCGTTTCCAGCAACACAAGGAGACCGCAATAAAGCCCCAGGTGGAAACAATGCACATGAGCCCTAAATAAAACCTACCCATGACCCACACACCCTTCCCACCACCATGTTGCCATTTGGAGCAGGGAGCCTTGATGTGGACCTCTACGTGCTACTGCAGGAGCTACAGAGGCCTGACAACCAGGCCATGGCACAGGGAGCAGATGGGGGAGGAGGAGGATAAGGAGGATGATGAGACCAGGCCCAGCAAGGCGGCCAGCCATCCCCAGGGTCAGGCCAACACCCTGGGCCCTGACTGTTGGTCAGTTGGTATCTGAGTTCAGGCTGCACAGGGCAACTATCACCCAGTTGCTGGACACAATCCAAGGTTACATAGCTAGCGGGATTGCCATCAGCACCGCTGTGCCCCCACTCGTGAAGCTTGTGTCAGTCCTACAATACCTTGCAACTGGCAGCTTCCAACACACATTTGCCATGATGTATGGTATGGCCCAGTCCACATTCAGTGCCGTGCTGTGGCAGGTGCTGGATGCACTGCTGCGTCATGTGAATGAACACATAGCATTGCTCACCACCCAGGCACAGGTTAACGGAGTCAAGGCACAGTCTATGCCATTGCCCAAGTCCCAAAAGTGATTGTAGCCCTAGACTGCACACATGTTGCACTGGTAGCACCCCGGGACCATGAGGCACCCTACAAGAATCGGAAGCGCTTCCATTCGCTCAATGTGCAGATGACCTGTAGCCCCAACCTGACTATCAGCCACTGCTGTGCTCGCTACCCAGGATCCACCCACGACTCCATGGTGCTGCGCAATAGCACACTGCCAGCCTACATGGAAAGGCACAGAGTCTAATGCACATAGATAGTGGATGAGTACAAACCCTGCCTGAAATGCATGCCAAAGTACACCAAATGTAGGGGTGGCAGACCAACAGGAATCCTTGCATGCCACCAGGAGACACAGCCAGCACCATCACAGCAGCAGTTCCATGCATGTGTGGCACACAAGGGCACCTGCACACGGCCACCACACCTGAACCCACAGAACCCACAGAAGGTGATGGGCACACACTTGTGAATTTACCATTACATATGTAAACACAACAACCACAATGCACCTTGTCTGTGTTTCAGTGCTGCTTTTCACCCCGACACCCAAGAGCAACCTCACCCAGTGCACCACACAGGAATACTAAGTGAGAACAATGCAAAACCCATCCACAAAACCATTGTCGATGATCTGGAAAATACACGACCATGAACATCCCTGAGAGAGTGACACCTGAATGGCCTTTTACATGCATGAAACATTTTAAATAATGTGCCATGTAGCTAAAGCCACACCAGCCACAGAGACAGCCACAACCCATTACAAATAAACATTGTCTGTGAACAGGCAGACATAACGGGAGCCTCATCCTGACGTAATGGATGCATCACTGTGCCAATCATATCCAGGGAGTGTGCATGTTGAAAATGTGCTAGAAGGGACATGGCGCACATTGCAGAGCAAACGCGGGGCACATGAAAACACTGTAATCAAAGGAGAAGTGGTAACGTGACGTTACTTGTTCAGCATAAGGGTTCCACATGAGTAACCTCTTCCAGACTACTTATCTACCAGCTCTTTTACGGTACACTATGTCTATATATCTCCTCTCCTACCCTGTATAATTACACAGCCACACTAGTGGCTGTGTAGTTATGGTTAAGTTGCTGTTTCCATAGCAAGAGCACTTTTTTGGGCGGCTTATAACTTTGCTCCCCCTGGACAAATCCTCACCAAACTTTGCAATTTATTTGCAAAGTTTGGTGATGTTTGGTCCAGCGGGGGAAAAGTTATAGGGGGGGGTCCCAAAACGTCTTTTTTTCCCATAGAGTGAATGGGGGAAAAACTTTGCGCACGCCTACAGGCCAAACTGCTGGACGGACTTTCACCAGATTTGTGGCAGGAGGAGGACCTTGGTCCCGAAAGCGTGCTTTTGTAAATTTGGTGCCAATCCTTCCAGTAGTTTTCTTTAAAATTACCAAAAAGTATGTCTCAAAAAATTAGTGATATCTATGTCCGCTCCGCGGTCACACTTCCCTCTTCGCTCCGCGGACAAGATATCAATTGGCTAAGGGGCTCGCGTCATGACTGCGGACATGCGACGTGTCCGCCGATTGGCTGGAGTGAGGCGTGATGTGCGTCAGATTGTTTGGATGCGCACGACATCTTGGATCTGCTGACAGCGCGGTGGCGACCAGAGGCGAAATGCTGTTTCGGAAAGTGTTTTGGTGTGTCAGAGTGCTTGGGGAGGTTCAGAGAGTAAGAGATGGGTGAAATACTGTATTTGTTTAGGCGGCAGGTGCTAATGATGTATTCGCCATGCCCGCCCTGTCCGGGATGTTTGTAATTACTGAAAATGAGGGGTCTCATAAGGATAGTACTTCCGTCAGTGCTGTGCGCAGGCAACTTGAAACTGTTCTAAGGACATGCGTGGTGTTAGCGAATATTAAAATTGAGTACATGCCGTAGTTAAAATTTTTGTTTCTATGGGTGTGGTACTGACTTATAAGCCACCATGGGTGTGATATGCTGCGGTGGTTGTGGCCAGGGCCTAGAGTCTTGGGTGCATGGCCACAGGCCATGCACCCAAGACTCTAGGCCCTACTCACAACCACTGCAGCATATCACATTCATACATCACACCCATACAATCGAATATCTATCTAGTAGGTGTGGGCAGGGCCTAGAGTCCTGGGTGCAAATTGAGTATATGGCCATGCACCCAAGAACAAAGTTATAAGCACTGGAGTTATAAGCCACCATGGGTTTTATATACTGCACACCCATACATTCGAATATCTATGGCCATACACCCAAGACCAAATTTATACGTAGTGAAGTTATAAGCCACAATGGGTGTGATATGCTGTAGTGGTTGTGGGCAGGACCTAGAGTAGTGGGTGCATGACCGAAGGCCATGCGCCCAAGACTGAAGTTATAAGCAGTGAAGTTATAAGCCACCATGGTTTTGATATGCTGCGGTGGTTGTGTGTACGACCTACAGTCTTGGTTGCATGGCCGCAGGGTGTAGGCCGTAGGTTATACATCCAAGACCCTAGGCCCTGCCTACAGCCACTGCACCATATTACTGCCATAGATCAGACGTATAGATTCGATTATGTATGAAATGTGTGAACTTATACTTACTATTTAATTTATTGAGATTCGATATATTTCTTACATGACTTTAGTACTTGGAGGAAATATTCTTTCACAATTTCTGTGATAAAAGAATAGAGCATGTTAGTGTTTGTATTTTATAAAGACTTATTACATTGTATAATAGACAATTTAGCTTTTTTTTACCCTCATATTTAGTTTACAAACCAGTGTACTGTGCATTTTGCTCAGTTTCTGTGTTTGTTTTTCAAATCATTCGTTCTGGGGGAAAAAATCCTTGTCGGATTAAACAACACCTTTCTTTGCTATGCTACAAACTATTTCTTTGTTTCCTTTGAGTGTTCACTTGTTGTTTCTGATTAGTGTTCTGTATGTTGGCTTGTTGCAGATTTTTTTAACAGTTAGATACCTGTTGGCGTATTCTAACTGTGTATTTTTTGTCACAAATCAGTGGTATTCATTTATCTGTGTGGTTGTTATACAATCTTGGGCAGTTAGGTACCTGTTGGCGCATTCTAACTGTTTATAGTCTTTTAATTTAATTTATGTTAATGTTGAAGTACACATTGGTTATTACATTTTGGCTTTAAGAAGATTAAATACGCGTTTGTAAGATTTGCTGGTAATCTCTGCTTTAGAGTAATGCTACTATCATTACATTCGAACCATCCACATTTCTTTTTAATATATGCAGTGTAGTGACCTGCATTGGTTGTGGCTCCTGCGTGGTAGATTATACCTATTGTTGCGAAGGTTTTCTTACGAAGTGACACTTGACCGTGTGTGAATCCAGTCAGCTTGAAGTTGTTTTTGGTACCATCTGCATTGTAACGTAGAAGGATTAGTATTAAGTAGTTACTATGTGTTTGTATCAGTAAGGTGGAGCGATTATTGGAATTGCAGATAGTACATAATCTGCCATGGTTTGCATTTTTTAGAAGTTGCTGAAATGGAATGGATTCACAATTAGGTATGGATACATACACAAATCGCTCATTAGGGATTTGTTCATGTGCCACATTGTTACAGAGAGTGCAAGTATGTTTCCACACGTATGAAATCTGGAAGATTTCATTTATAGGTATGTTTTTGTTTCTGAGTACTTGTAGTAAGTACATTAGAAATTGTTGTGGATCTTCTGAGTTTATAGTGAATCTCACCATTCCGGCACAGTAGTCCAATTCTTGTTTTATTCAGTGAACACTGTACGTTTTGTAAGGATTGTTTGTTGCGTTTCTATGAAGGACTAACATTTGCAAACACAATTGGTCTGTACTGTGTAAGTAAATGTTGTTAACAATTGGTGGCAATTGAAATAGGATATTCATTGCTACATTTGCGTAGCAACTTACACCAGTTTCATTTGAAAATTTGAATGGACCAGATAGTTCTGTGTCCGATTGATTTTTTCAGAGTTTCTGTTCCTTCTTTGTAGAAGCGCTTGATTTACTTTCACTAATAGGCTCTTCTTTGCTTGTGGTAATTGATGAAGTATTAGCTTCTTTTGTTTTCTTTGAAGGATTTGCAGTCAGATCCTGTTGCATTTCTGTTTGAATTAGTTTTCTTTTACAACGTTTTCCTTTTTCTGGAACAGGATATGATTTCAGATGGGGGGTGTACAGTGAACGCAGTCTATTGTATTCTAAAATGCAAGGAATATCAGCGTTCACTTTACTTGCATCAAAGTTGATTAGAAATATGCTGTCAAGTGTACGTAAGCGTGATAGTGCTACATAGCCCATGCCTTCTTTAAAGACTGTGTTTCCAATATCTATCAATGCTTTGTCTAGGGTAAGACCTTGGGATTTATGAATGGTGACTGCATATGCAAGAGTTAGAGAAAATTGTTCTCTACGTACATACATGTCTTTGAAGAGAAGGAATCAAGCTGTTGAGCGCCGTATCCTTTTTACTTCTGAAAGTTTGTCAAAGAGAATATTAACAAACTGAATGTTGTTGTCATGTGAATTTTCTAAGGTATTTAGCCTTGTTGTGGCTTGCTGACACATGGGTAGTGTCATACCATGTACGTCCAGTTTGTCTGTGGAGCAAATTTCAATTATTGGTTGCATTTCTTTTTTTGACATTGTTTCATTGACTTTGAAACAGCTTGCAAGAGTTGGCATTAAGGCCATACAATGTACCTTTTTGTGCGCTAATTGTTCCATAACATCAGTAGCACATGCGTTATCGCCATAAAGTGCATGGATGTGCCGGTTTTTCAATATTGCTTGTGCTTCTTGAGATAGTACACCAATTCTAATACTTTTTAAAATGTTGGCGTAAGTGAGGTCTGCAGATATACGCATGTTTTCTGTTAATTCTCTTCATTGGAAATGTTGCAAAAGTTGACATTTCCTATGCTGCCAACAGTTTTATGGCAGAGTTTGTGTCCTAAGGTTTTAAAAATAGGTTCACCTTTCACTGGTGTCGATTGTAGAAGATCTCCGAAAACGATAATGTGTTTTCCTGAAAAGAGATCTTCGTGGTTTATTTTAAGTACTTCTTGCAATCTGAGGTGAATCAAAGCCAACATTATGTTGGAGATCATGCTCACTTCATTTATTAGTAGCATTTTCATTTGTTTTAATAGTCAGCGTAGTTCTATTGCAGCTTCTGCAGAAAGTTTGTAATAGTATAATTTGTTTTGGTGTTCTACTGGAAGCAGTAGTAATCGGTGTAAAGTGACACCGCCTATGTTGTAGGCAGCTAAACCTGTGGGGGCAGTTACAACAGCTGACAGTTTGTTGTTTGTCAATTGTTGAAGGAACTTGCTGAGGATTTTGATTAAGAATGTTTTTCCTGAACCAGCTTCACCACTGACGTACAGCAGTATAGGTTTGTAATTTTGGCAGGTACATTCTTTATTTTCGTGTTGTACACCATGTGCAATTTCTTTTGTTACTTCTTCAAAAATGGTGCTCTGATCTTTATTAAGTTTTGATTGTAGTACAGTTAAGTCTTCTATATGTTCTTCATAGTGACACATGGTGTTTTCCACTTCTGTCATAGCTAATTCTAACTCATTTGCTATTAGTGGCTGTCCTAGTGGTTCTTGACTTCCTGTTACAGAAGGTTGACTACTGTTGGAACTGTCTAGTTGGGCCTGGAGTTTATCTTCGTGTTGCTGTTCATTGTGCAACATTGTTTTGTACTGCGTAAAGTTCACATCGGTGATAGCGCTTTCATTTGCTTTGAAAGCGTCGTCATAGCAGTCATAGTTATCTAGTATCTCTTCCTCTTTTCTCCATGGTTTAAAAAGTTGTAGCAGGGACATGTAATATAGTTCTTTCTGTTGAGGAGTTTTTAATGACAATTTGACATGATTAATTAAGCTTTGTTTGCTGAGTTTCACTAAGATGCCCTCACAATCTGTCACTCTATATCTACCTTTGCTTTCATCGGGTTTTATATTATTTTTGTATGCAAGGTTTTGGGCTATGTGGTATAGACACATGGTTTCCAAAGTGGTACTCCTGTTCGGGTAGTATGTGTCTAGTAAATTGTTTTTTAAAATTTCTTGGCTGTTGGGATCATTTTTGGCAATTGTTTATATGTCCTCATATGATTTGAGAACTCTTTTTCTATATTTAGCAGGACCAAGACTTAGCCATACTATATTTTCAGATTTTCCATACAAAGCAGTACCGGTTAAACGATCTGCAGCTTCATAGGCACCACATTCTTTATGAGAGAGCATTTTTATGCCTAGGCTGTACAATTTCTGAGATAGTGTTTTGTCTGATGATAGGTAATTCCAGAGGTCTTGAAGCTCTGTTTTTTCTGCTTTTGTTAAGTAGGCTGTAACATATCGTGCAACTGCGGTGGAATTGTCTGCAATGTACTGCACATCTATGTTTGCATTCCATAAGACGGCAATGATTGCATTGCAATCATTGATATATTTTGATTCTTCTGTTCTTTTTATGTAATACGTGTTCTTAGGTGATTTACCTTTAACACTATGTCGAACTGAAGACATGAAGTTGTTCACTTCACCTGTTTCTGTAACTGGTCTAGGGAAACCAAAGCAGCATTTGGTGTAGTATTTCCCTTTGATTTTGTATTTGTGACAATATTTGCCACATTTGTGTCTTTGAAATTGTACAATCTGTCCATGAAGGTTGTCACGATCACGGGCCTGAATTCCGGGGGCCTGGTCTCTTGCCCCAGTCATAGCGTCCCAAAACACCATCTGAAGCACTGTGGGTGGTCTCGGGACGGGTTACAGGCAGGGGCAAGGTGGGTTAGAGCATGGCGGGTTTGGGGACATACCAGAAGCACTTGAGTACATTGCATTCATGGATTTATTCACTGAGTGGCAATTATGGGCATGCATTGGTTAATATTGGAGTCTGGAAGGCTTTCAGGGGTTAATACAATCACGATAGGTGCATCCTGTGTATGCAGTTCCTGTTAGCCCCTCCAAGATGAAGCACTACTTTTGCTGTAACAGGCCAGTCTCCTGGGCGTGGCTGGGCTGGCTCACTATAAATAGCCACGCCCAAACCACGATCCCTGCTTCGCGTCATTCTGCTTCAGCATCGTGACGCTCCTGGCATCGTTCCCTGCAAAAGAAAAGAAAAAGGACATTACAGTCTGCAAGCGCGCGGCCTTAGGTTCTTGTCAGCTGTTATCTGCACTCGCTCGTCACTGCAACGCCTCTAGAACCACCGTCTTCTTGGAATCAGCTGCAGTCTGCAGGAATCCTTCCGGCTCTTCAGACATCACCCGCTCATCAGCTGTTGTAGCCGCGGACCGCGTTCAGCTTCTTACGAAACAGCTTCTTCACGACATATGATGGCAATCTAGCAGCGTTCACGTCATTAAGGAAAAACAAACAAGAAGGTTAGTGAAAGACTCTGACCTTTCGTGCTCTCACCATAAGCACAAAAGAAACACAATTAAGCGCCTGTGAGGACGCTATGGACAAGAGGCGCTATAGCCAGCCAAAGGCATATTTGAACACGCATTAAGGAGCCTAGGCTCCAGTATTGGAACCCGATAGACTCCTAAAGACACTGCATTGACATAAAAGTGCAAGACTGTATCAAAGGCACAAGTTTTACGGATTCAAGGACCTTCACTAGAGAACTGTTACGTGAGCATTTGCACCAAAACCCTTGGGGAAATTCCTCATTAAAGAACTGTCACACGGCAGCAGGTCTGGGAGGGACCCCAGCCAGTGAAGTAACTGGTCCCATCTACAAGTGCCCCTGTTGTGATATAGCAGGATGGAGAACTTCCTGATACATTAAAAAAGGTGAGAGAGGACTCCAGAGGTTGGGTATCGAGTGGTTGTGGGTGGTGGGTTCTCCCTGAACATAGCATCAGCTGACATTTGTGCACATTCTCTTTCAGATACATGTTTCACTATCCAGTGCCCCAGTGCATACCAGAGCAGTAGCGGAGGTCTCCATGGGCCCCTGCGGAGCAAAGGTGAGCGTTACAAAGGTCACTATGTGTCCTTTGTGAAGGGATTTCACAATTGACATATTTTTGGATGAACTGCAAAACAGTGGCATCACTGTCCTGACCAAATCTAGGTGCACCTTTAATCCATAAAAGCATGTGGATATGTGGTGCTCCTCTGGCTTGCTATTCTTTTCTCCAAAAGAAGTGTTGCACTTCTCCAAGGGGAGGAACAGTTTTATTACAAATAAAGTGTGGCATAGCAATGAAACGATGGTGGAAATATCTTGAAACATTAACAGGATCTAGAGAGCAGAAGTTCTCCAGGTGTTAGTATATCTAATTTGCTTTTGTTGTTGTTTGATATGTATAGGAAATCATGTAAATCTTCCCAGGCTCATTCTGCACAACTTATTGTAACAAACCAAGTGGGTGGTCCAAGGCTTCTGATCATACAACGTACATCTCCGTGCCGTCGGAGCCAGTATTCTTTCGTACCACGCATGTTTACAAACAGATTTGTTCTGCTTGATTGTGAAATCTCATCTTTTTCTTGCACTTTTTGTATTAATTACGTAGCTGACATATTTTGAAAGTGGGTTCCAGATTTCAATATGTGTGCAACTCTGTAACATAGGGTTGCTAGTTCACTTTCAAAGAGTAGGTGGAATATGTATTCCACATTTTTTCTAAATCTGGGGTCTTCAGAATACATTTGTAATGAGCGGTATATGCTCATTGATGACCCTTTGGTTTGTCACATTTGGTAAGTTTCTAGTGCATCATCTATGCTCTCATTAGAGTGCAATGGATGAATTGTATAATGGTCCAAAAGAGTGGATACTGCAGCAGGATCCAGAAGTTCAAATTGACCAGTTTCTGATGACTCTTGAATTATTTCAGTTGTTTCCCTTAAGCTTTCTTCAATATTTATTTCTTTGTAGTATTCATTATTGTCTTTCAGATATTGCAAGGCTTGTCTAACTTTATGTAAGTCCACGAGTTGTTGCCAATTCTTTTTGTCTTTTGTTGGTATACCATTTACTAAAACAATTAAAGAATGCTCTATCGGATGTTGCACTCCTAGAGTGTGCACATTTTCTGTCAGATCTAATGGCAAATAAACTATTTTGCCACGAATGCCTTTCACCAATTCAGAGGTAGGTAATTTTGCTGTTTTTGGTTGAAGTCGTATTATTGCTTGAAATGGGTGTACTGTTTGAATTATGATGCTCTCATACAAATTGAGTTGTTGCAGGGGTTTTGGTATTGGGAATAATTCCAAATTATTTGTGATAGCACATGAAGGAGTTTGGTTGTTGTCAGGTTTTGTAGTGCAGTAACTGCAACATATTAGGGGTTCACTTATTTCGTATTTGTTTTCTGCTAAAAGGCAGAGAGCTAATTCAAGCCATTTGGAATCTTCATTGTCTTCTATTTTGTATGTTACATCTATAGTTTTTGTGTTACTTTTGTAAAAAGGTCTGCGGCAACACACACACACACATGGTTTGGTACTTCAGCAGATGTACTTTTAAATTTTAGTATTTCTTTTTTGTATGTGTGTAATAGAAGGTTGCCATGTGCAGAATTGTTGCTAGTCTGTTCTAAAACTATTGCATTTTGTAAGTGGCTTTCACTTCCAAAATACTTTCTCTGGATACGGTCGATTTCTTCTTGTAGGTATTTGGATGTACCATGCAGAAGAGTGTTATTTAAATTGGCTAGTTCTAAAGCTGGACTTTTAGCATAGTACAGTTTATACACTAGATTTCTTACATTTGAATGATGTATTGATATCATTTTGATATCATGGAAGGTGCTTTTGCAAATAGGTCCTGAAATGCAGGCTAATGAATGTCCTTGTAGTCCTGTGTATTTGCGCACTGGACAGGTATCCATATTTTGCAGCACTTTCATTTTCATTTTGTCTTTAGCTTTCACATGCTGATTGAGGAACTGGCATAAAGATTTGAAAGATTTGTTAGGAATGTTACACATTGACTTGCACGGCCATTTGTATACTGGACAGTCTGGTTCAGTCGAATGGAGAGGTAATTCTGAGTTTTCTGGGGATACTTTTGTAAGCAGTGTTTCTTGTTCCATGATGGTATTTTTGATCTTTTCATATCCTCGTCCACTGCTATGGATGGCAATTGTGTTTGTTTGATTTTGTTTGTATGCTTCTTCATTAAAATATGGTTCTGTGGTCATTGTGGGACTCCATTCACCTCCACAAATATTTAAGAAGTTATTTTTGTTGACATTCCTTTTATTGAGAAGTTTCTTTTGTAGTTTAGTACTTAGTTTCGTTAGTGGTTTCAGCCTATTTAACACTAAAATAAATAACTTCCTTTTGAGAAGGATTGCACTGTCTATGAGAGCTTGTAGGATTAATTTTCCACGGTAGGTTTTAAGGGTTGAGGATGATTTCGCTCCTCTTCTTATTAGATTCTGAAGGACTCTGTGGCGGAACATTTTTGCTAAAATACTTTTTTTACTATAGTTTCTAGCTAGTATATCAGGATTTATAGGAGCATTGTTAGCAGTAGTGGTAGCCGAATTCTTGTAAAGCATTTTCTGTTTCGTGCCACATTTTGATTGAGGAGGCAAAGATTCTGTAGTTGAAGCTTCCTTTATTTCGCTAAATGACTGTATTAGCTGTTTTGTTTCAATGTTTTGTACAAACTCTGGTAGAGATGAATGCTTACTTTGGACATTTTCATTTTAATTTGGTCTATTTCTGCGTTCCTTTCTACGGACTTGCTTTTTGGTAGGCATTCTTTGGGGTCTGTTGAAAAAAAAGAAGGTATGGTTTGGTCTGTTTTACAATGTATGTGTGCTGTGTGCATGAGTGTATGAGTTTGATGGGGAAGATGTTTGCGGCGGTGTGTGAATGTGCATTGGGCAGTTACAATGAGTTGGGAAGGCTATTTTTCTGTTTGTATATTACTGCACTGTGCTTCAGATGACAGTAGAAAGTGAGCTAGTGGTGAGGAGAAGCATTAATAGTAAACATAATGGTTTAAAATTAAAATAGCTATTTGTTTTGTAGTACTTACATTCTAAGGCTTGTGTATGTTATTTGTGTTCCAAAAACACAGGGATTTGTGTGCCATTCTGTTACACCCCGATGTTCACCTCATCACACTCCCCAGTGTCTGCCCCATGCCCCTTCAGTCTCCCGCATTAACAAGGACAGTTGGGGAGCTCTATGTAAGGCCAGAAAGAGGGACAAGAAAGTGGTTGCTCTTCATAAGGTGCTACGGCGCTGTCATGCACCTTTTTTCTCACGGTGGCAGCTGCCATGGAGAATAGCTGCAACAAACTACATTTCCCAGAAAACCTGCCATGGGTTGTAGTTCCCGACATTAATACGGGAGCCTCGTTTTCGATTATGTTCCGACTCCTTGTTGTATTTAAACCACAGCGGTTTTCAGAACACCGCTTCTGTTTATAGTTACAACCGGCATTTTCTGAAGTGCTACTTTCTGTACCTTAATTCCGGAAGTCTCCTGTTTTCTCCGTGTACCGACCTTGCCTGCACACGGACTCCTAAATCTTGATTCTACTTGGTATTGTTTGCTGTCCGCCTGTGTACCAACCTTGCCTGCACACGGACTTCTAATTCCTGATCCTGTCTTGGTTTTGTTTGCTGACCGTCCGTGTACCAGACCCCTTGCCTGCTCCTGGACTCCTGGATTGTGATTTTGTTTTGTTTGCTGACCGCCCATGTACCAGACCTTTTGCCTGCTCCTGGACCTCTGGTTTAAGACTTTGCTACTGCTACTTCCTGTATGAATACCATCTCTCACTTGACCACGGACTCTTGAACCCATTCCTCACAGTGCTTGCGTTCTCCTGGGGAATAACACTGGTAAGAACAATTCTTCATTTTGGAATCCTGTCTTCATCGAACTGTTACCTCATCTTTGGATAACATTGCTTCATTTCTAAAGTGCATTTTGGAACGCTTTGCTGTGGTGCACCATCCCGAAACCAGCGCGACCCTCGTTCCGTCCGGGGATAGCTACCCTACTAACCTTCCTTTTTTTTGTTTTATACTTTCGTTGTTGCCCAGGATTCATTGCACTATTCTTAGCTCCACCAGTGGTAAAGTATATTTCCTTGATTACCATCATTGGGCAGTTTTCACATTTAGCTAGTATCTAAAGTCTCTTCTGCTTTATAGGTTGCTCCAGGTCCTTTTCTGCGGCTTAAGGGGATATCACTCAGGTACTCTATTAAGGGTAATAGTCTTGGGGAAAGCCAGGGTTGAATCCGATAGAATATTCATCTCTTGTCTTTTCTTTACAGCTGGGTCCGTGGCGGTGTGTTCTCCCCGCTCTTTTGATTGATCGGTCCCCTTGTCTGTATAGTTCAGCAGGTGGTCATATCAGTTTAAAGAGTTCATTCCCTCACAGAGAGGAGGCTCAGGTGGAGGCTCCAACCCGAGCTCTTCAAGCAAATCCCCAGCACAAGAGGACCGGTCTGTTTTTAACGCACTCCCCATACCGGTGAGTAACACATTCTGCCTGTTAATCTTTGTTTAATAAATGGGGATTTGTGGGCAGAATGGTTCAGAAATCGATGTTTTTTTTTGGTGCGCAAATTACATAAATAACCCACACAGTCTCTTTGAGGAACAGTAAGAATATAAAGGGAGTACTGTACTTATTTTGTTTTGTGGAATGACCAGGTTTCTTCGGATATGTTGTTTGCAGTGTAGATTCTGTTGATTTTCAGGAGAGTGGTCTTCACTGCAATTGTAAAAGGAAGAAGTTAGTAATTTTGTCTGTTTAAAGCAGTGATGTTAATGTACACGTTCATTTTTCAGCTTTCGTGGGAGTATTCTCGTTTGTTATCTCAACACAGTGTATGCGTGCATTTCATTTCACTATGTCCAGCTTTTATATGTTAGTTGCAGTATGTTAGTTGAACCTGCTTTGCAAATGAGTCCAATTTTCAGTTCATGAAATTCCCTTGTTTTCTTTTCAGCTGTGTTGTACATAGCAGAGAGGTTTGGAAGTGATAGGTCATTATAGTAGATGGGAAACATTTGAATACTTTCATATTATAAGTAGGAATGTGAAAAATCGGGAGCACCTGAGAGGGAGATGTCACCACAGCAATCAGGAACGTTTATTTTTCTCATACGATCGCATTGGAAGAAGCATTAATTTAGGCAGGAGACAGTAAAAAATTGTGATTTTTTTTAATGGAAAATCGAGTTTCGCGCGTAAATCGGGAGGTTTGGTACGTATGTATAGGTTATGCGGGGGATAGTAAGAAGTAGTGGGATTTTTCAATGAAAAATCGGAAGTCTTGCGCTTAAAGCGGGAGCATTGGTATGTATGTATTGGCCATGCAGATTTAGTGGCATTAATTTGTTTAAATGGAATCACAAGAGTTGCACATGTACTCTGAATAAAATATGCATACTTATACTTTGTAATCATGCATGTGGGTATGCATGGAGCTGTAAGTAGAAATCCGTGACACTTGCACAGTAGTTTTTATAGTAGGTGCTTTGCAATGATATGAGACTTGTATTCAGAGTGATCAACAATACATTTGAAGTGCGGAACTCTGATGACAGAGTTAGATGTAGAGGTCTTGGATGTGATTGGTGGATGGTTGCGTAACTGCTTAGCTGTGTCCAATGAGGGAATGTATTTGCGAGTGATGTGGAAAGGGTAGGACTGGCTAAGAGTTACGTGCCGCACGGACACCGCGCTTGTCCGCGGGTAGGGCGTGCCACATACAGGGTTTTACAGCAAATCCAGCATGCAAAGGGGACTGTAGGCATCAGCCAATCGGATGTTGACATTGTTGATTTGTGTAGAAAGAAAGTGTGTGTAGTGAAGAGGGCAGAGGTGGAGACAGTCAGGGTGTTGGTGCTCGGAGATATTTTTGTCCATGGTTTACAGCACTATTCAGAATGTAGGCATGTGGTAAACAATTTCGATGTCAGAGGAGTGGAGGTGGTGTGGAACGCTGTGACTGATTGCAATGTAGCGGCAATTCTCCAAGTTTGCAGAGATATGCGTAGGATGACCAGTCCCCATGTGGTAGCTTTGCACTATGGTGCTTGCCATTTGGGCTACGTGAGTTGACCTACTTTGTTGAGAGATTTGGAACAGTTGGTTTAAGCAGTCATTAACATCTTTCCAACTACGAAAGTAATTGTTTCCGGCTTACTCCCTAGAGCAAAATGGGACAACAGTTCTGTGTTTTGTCCTGATCAAAGTAGTGGTAGGTGTGCCATCAATCGCAGCATGCGTGCTTTCATGTTAAGAGCTGGTATGTTTCCTGCAGCCACGAGAACATTGTTTCCAGTAATGCAGCTTATTTTGAAGCAGATGGTGTTTCTTTATCTTTTTTGGGAAATGCCATGTTCTTTTGGAATGTAAGGCTTGCTTTGGAGAAGGTTATGTGATGATTGTAGGAGTAAACTAAGAAGAAAAAAACCCCCAAAAAATACAAAATAACAGGTGTCTGTCAGGCATCTGCAAAAAGACCAAACAAAAGTCTCTTTTCAGAGCCCACCTTAAAGGGGAATACTATTTATATGTACAGTCGCCACGCTCAGATTTTCTACATGTCCGTGGACATGGCGGTAGTCTGCAGGCAGCGCGTATTACATACAGGGATTCTGGGGTGGAGGGGCATGCAAATGAGAATGAGCGAAGCTAGGGATTGGTCAGTAAAGTTCAGTGGGTGTATTCTGAATGGAGAGATTTAGTGAGAAAGTATTTTTCCTGAGGGGAGAACAGACAGCTATGACTGTGTGTGCTCAAAAACAGATGATCTGGATTTTGGGAGACTCATGTATACATTGGTTGAAGGTGCATGCAGAACGTTGCGGTATATCTGCAGATCTTGGATTCCCTCATGTGGAAGTGCACCTGCATGGAGTGTGTGGAATGAAGTGGCTGGACTTGGTACCTCTCTGTGCTACTTTACAGACGGAGCGTCATCCTGATATAATTATCATTCATTGTGGAGGAAACAGTTTAGGGCATGTCTCTGGAATTTCTTTGCAATTTGCAATGAAGAAAGGACTTGAGAAGGTCATGGACATGTTTCCAAATTGCCAAGTAATTTTTTCTCTTATTGCACCAAGACAAATATGGCTGCGTTCTGCTTTATTTGGTCCACAAATGGAGAAAGCGAGGCATAATATCAATAAGTCTGTTTGTGCCTTTCTAAGAGATGTTGGCATGTCCTCTTTCCACATTGAAAATATTTTGTTGTGTAGCACATTCATTTTTCGCATAGATGGAGTCCATCTTACATATGCTGGCAATCAGATTTTTCTTCGAAATGTACAAAATGCATTGCAAGCTTTTTTGGATTCATGGTTACCTATTTTGCATTACCTTTTGACGAATCCAAGTTTTTCAAACACACAAAACTCCACCAAAAGGCTCTTTTGAGAGCCACCACTTACTCCCACAGAAAAGTGCATTGGTTTTGCTAGGACTGCATCCCAAATTTTGATCTGTCCTAGGACTGTCTGCAGCCTTTTAAAAAATGCGCACGGCCCTGCACTGTTTATTTGACACTTCTATTTTTAAACTGTGAAAGGTGGCTCTGAAAAGAGCCTTTTTTTGTGCTTTTATATTTTTTGGATTTTTTTTTTACACACGACACACTAGGAGAGGAGGGGAAAAGAGGGTAAGGAAGGGACACCAACCACAGAGATAAGAAAGGGCAGGTGGAGAGAGAAAGATGTAGAGTGGGCCTTATTTAGGTAGGTAGCAGTTCTTCTTGTGCTCTGTGATCGTAGTCTCGAAAGCACTTCGAAGACTCTCCCCCCTGCAGAGTACTGCCTCGCTGTACATAAACAATATTGTGACCCTCGAAAGGTAAGGGTCAACAGCATCACAAATGGCCTGTGAGGCAGCTGGAGGGATGCGCTCTCCCACAGGAGTGTCTCTTGTGGTGAGAGGATCGGAAACGGAGGATGCTGCGGAGGAACTCAACCTACTACGTTCTTTACATGGTACCACCTTGCGAATGTCCGCACCCTGGAACAAAGTTAGGTGTCGCTTCATGGTTGTCGTACCAAAGCTGTACGCACCAGGTCTCCCACAACTCAGCACCAAGTTCACTGTTTACAGGTGATCAGGTTCGCATGTGATTTTGGTACGTTACCAAAAACGCTAAACAACTGCCACACCCACGACTCCCGGCGAGTGCTGGTAGTAGGGAGTTCCTCCACCTCATTCTCTTCATCCTCTTCTTCCTCGCTCTCTACATCCTCACACGTATTCCCCTCTGCAGGCCCTTGGGGAGGTGGTGGCAGTGGAGGGTTTGGGGGTGGTGCTGAGGCTGATGTAGCAACTACAGCCATGGATGCTATTAGGGTTGGTGAGATAATCTCTGCTACAGCACTAAAGGCAGCCAAACTCAATCTACACTCGCCAGAAGTACAATGAAGATGAGCTCGGGGGTGTTGCCTTTTATAGGGGTGGAAGGGTGCACCTCGTGACCATATCTATCACTCAAAAGCGTTGAAAAAGTTCCAAACAATATGTTGAAAGCTAGGGCCATTGGATGGGACATGTGAAATGGTGATTTTGTATTGTAAAATAATTTGGCATGTTTGCATAAGTTCTTTTGAAATGTTGCGGAAGCAGACAAAGTGCGCAAATTAGGACACACGCTCAGCGTGGGTGTGGTCACATGATGATGTTGTGAACACATCCGCGAAGGAAATGGGTGCCCGCAGGACACCAAATGCACAGGAATGGTTGTGCGCATGCGCGCAGGTACAGGGTGTTAGTCCTGGGTGTTAGTGTTAGCAGTGTACGGTGGTGAGGCGAGTTATGGTTGCTTAGCCTACCATAACTGGTGAATTTCAGGGGTTTTTCGGTTTTACTTAGAACCATAACGTTCTGTTTATAAAGTTTTTTTTGAGTGAATTTCACAGGTTTTTAGTAGCACAACCTAACCATAACGTCCCTTTAACAATTTCTTTTACTGATATATTGTATATGCTGTTTATCTGCCCATCATGTATAATTATTTTGTATAAGCCATTGTATAGACTGTATATCTGCCTATCCTGTTTTAATCATCGTGTATAATTCACTGTACACATGGTTTACCTGCACATCCTGTATAATTCACTTTATATTGGATCCACTGTAACTAAGTTGAAAGCTTTCTTGTAACCTCTTGGAAAAAGGCACCCAGATACGGGTGTGCCATACAAATAAATAAACAAACAAACATATCCATAAACATAGTTCAACATCCACTGCTGCATAACACCAAGTGCATGCAAATGTAACCTGCCACAGAACACCTTACTCAATGACACAGGCTGCATGTAGGGGTCAGATCATGCATGTCCCTAAAGATGATGGATGTATACCAATCTGCCAATGACATTGCGTGTACCCGTTGCACACATAGAGGACCGCAGTGCATAGTGTATTGATGTGTATCCCTTGCACACCCAGTGAAGCAACCTAGGCTTAATGTACACATTTCATCCCCTGCAGGTGATTCCGATACCCGCTGCTCACATGGCTGATGACCCCTGTGCGGAATGCACAAACTCCAGCAGAGCTGGCATATAACAATTCCCACTGTCTACCCGCATATGTGTGGAAAGGACATTTGGTTTGTTGAAGGCACATTTCCGGTGCCTAGACTGTACCGGTGGGGCACAGATGTATGCGCCAGATAAAGTTGTAAAGATAGTACTCACCTGTGCCATGCTGCACAACATCTGCTGCCGGAGGCATGTGCCACTACTCCCGGAAAGTCCATTTAAAACAGTACTTCCAAGACAAACAATTTGAAAGTGATAATGGAACCACAGGACTTCATAATAAATCTCATTTCAGTGTACCTATTAGTGAGAGGACAGCTGAGGCAGTGGTCTTTGAAAGAAGAGTAATGCGTGATTTAAAGAATCTGGAGTCACAGGCGAATAAGAGGTCTATTTTTCATAACATCAGTAATCGTGAAAAGGTAGCCACGAGGGCTCTTTTCGAGAATAAAGCGATTATTATCCGTAAAGCAGATAAGGGAGGTGCAATAGTACTCCAGAATCGTGAATCTTATCTAACAGAATGCTATAGACAACTTCTCGACTTACAGTGTTATACACCCTTACCAGGTGATCCCACGCTAGAATTACAACAACGAATCAGTGTAAAAGTTATGAAGGCTAAAGAACGCGGTTGGATTACAACGAAAGAGTCCGACTTCTTGTGCGCCGTGAAACCACAGATTCCGCAATTTTATACGCTGCCTAAGATCCATAAAAATATATCACCCCCACCAGGAAGACCGATTGTCTCCGGGGTGAATTCAGTCCTAGAACCTCTATCTAGGTTCACTGACTTTTTTCTCCAACCCCTTGTACGTAAAATGCAATCTTACGTACAGGACACGATACAAATGATTAACGAGGTTGAAAATCTAGCTTTTGATCCAAGCTGTGAATTACTAGTGGGTCTAGATGTAGTGGCTCTCTATACTAGTATACCCCGACAAGCCACATTAGAAATGTTGGAAGAACGTTTATTGTCTGAATACCCGGACTCTGCAGTACCCATGTCATTTGTGCTATGGTGCGCCGAAATGGCTCTCACTGAGAGCTATTTCCATTTCAACGGTGAGTATTTCAGGCAAATTCAGGGGACAGCAATGGGGGCCACCCTAGCTCCAAGCGTGGCTAATCTCTATATGGAGCAGTTTTAAACCTATAAAATTCTATCTCCAGTTAATACCTTTAGACACAAGATTAGAACATGGAAAAGGTATATAGACGATATTTTCGTCATATGGCATGGGACTGTAGAAGAATTAGATGAGTTTTTTAAATGGCTCAATGTACAAGATCAGTTCTTGAAGTTTACGATGAGTCACAACAATGTTGAACTGAACTTCTTAGACATTACAATAACGTCGAACGTTAACACACAAGTGCTTAGTGTCAAACCGTTCCATAAGAAAACTGATAAGAACTCCCTTCTGCACTATGAGAGTTTTCATCCGAAGCACGTCAAAGATAATTTGCCGTTGGGCCAGTTTTTACGTTTGAAAAGAAATAGTTCCTCTATATCGAACTTTAAAGAAGAAGCAGAGGACCTCAGTAAAAGACTATCTGCAAGAGGCTATCCAACCAAACTGACTTACCTTGCCAAAAAGCGAGCCTTTAACAACAATAGGCAAGCACTATTGGAATATAAAACGAATGCCAAAACCAAGGATGAAGAGAAATTGGTATTTGTTAATACCTTTAGCCATTGTTCTAATCAGATTAAAAAGATCATGCTGAAAAATTGGAACGTTCTTAAGTTTGGGGAAAAACCACTCGCAAGACCTATAGTTGCGTTTAAAAGGAGCCATAACTTAAAGGAATTAATCACACGTAATGACGTGAGTTTGAAAAATTTAAAACAGAGCACACTCCCCGAGAAATGGGGCTTCCCGAAACTAATTGGCCACTCAGCTTGTGGCCACTGTACCTGCTGTAGCTCTACCTCCAGAAGCACAGAAGTGAATTTGGGTTTGAAAACTCCGTGGCGACAAACACATTTTAGTAATTGTAACTCCACGATGCTTATCTATGCAATCTGGTGCCCGTGTAATCGATTTTACATTGGTAAAACGGAGCAGAAAATCAAAATAAGAATAGGCGAACATAAGAGCTGTATTAGGAATAGGATCCAGAATGCCCCCTTGGTAGACCATTGGGTGGAGTTTATACACAAAATAGAAGATCTACGGTGGAGTGTCCTTTGGAAAATCAACCCTTCTGGTGACTCTAACCGCGATAAAGTTAGATTATTGCTTAAGGAACAACGCATGATTTTCCTTACCAGTAGTTCAGTAACAGGTCTCAATGAGAGACTTGACTGGCTAAACTAGGTTGACATTGAACATAAGATTCCAACACAATGATCTACTGTATAAATTTGTAGCTATATGCTCGTAATAGCTAGCCGCAGGATGCGGCCAATGACCTCTGTTATCAACAGTGGGCCAATCATGTTTACTTTCCATGCTTATGGGACCTCCCACATGAGTCGTTCCGCACTTCTGGTATATTTCTTTCCTCTTTTTCGTCTTTTTCAGATTATGCACTGTTTGAAGTCTTAATCTCTGATTTTTAACAACCGCGCAGCACCATGTATTTCTATTGACTTCACCTCGGTGTTCAGTTCCCGTTATACGTTTGCATACTCGCGGACTCCCCTGGGGGTTTAGGTACCTTTATTAGGCGGGCTCCTTTAAATCAAGGCAGGGAACCGTGTAAAAACATTTATGTGAAAACCGGCATCAATATAGTGATGTCGAGTTAGGTCGACACCATGGCTAAATATCCATTAAAATCAAGCAAAAACAAATTGTATCCTCGCAACAATACGAGGTCTTTGTTCTCAGATGTTTAGAACCGCTTTAACAACAGCGTGTTAAACTGCTGAATTGAACACATCCAGCGCGAAACGGGGACTACAAGTCCCTTCAGCCTCTGAGCTCTAGACGCCCTTGGGCGTGCCAGCAATTACAGCTGCCCCCAATTGAGTCAAGCACATAGGTTAATGTTGCACACGCCTATTTAAACGAAAGGGCTAAGCAGTGTTTTCTTGCTGGCCCCTTACCGACGAACACAACGCAACACCGAATTGGGCTGCATTCCATCTGAAGACCCGCCAGCTTACGGGCCGTGTTTAAAACGACTTCATAACGGTAAGCATCGCTTGTTGTGAGTCCGATGTGCACATCGGCCATATGCTGTTTGTACTGAATTGGAAGTGAGTTAATACGAGGGAGGGAGGGCAACATATTGTTTGTTTCCTCATATTTATAAACGACGGGTGTGCACTAATTATTAATCCGTTTGTAAGACGGCAGACGTTTGTGCATAAGACCTCTCAGACGGTTATACCCTTAACATCTTATCAGAGTCTGTTTTGTTTGCCCGTAGACTTATTTGTGAGCTCGCTATGGATAGTGCCTCTTAATCCGGGAATGATCTGATAGTTGCCTATATTTGAAGCAAGGTTAACTTGACCTAATTGGACATATTCATTTGTTCTCCACCCGTGTAGATAGACTGGACTGGGAGGGGCAACACGGAAAAATCCTCTCCCCATCCTTTTCCCTACGCGCAGAAATACATTTGAGGTATGCACGACGCTTTTAACTTAAGGTAAGACAGAGTGACTGCTTGAAGGTATTTACTTTCAGGGCAGCATTATTTTGGAATTAGAGTCCACCGCGTTTCTAAATCTCCCTTCTCCTTCTTTTCCACTTTCAATACATAGTTTATCAGATACCGTTTAGTGCCATCACAGTGGATTTTGCGCAGTAAGCAGATAGCGGACACGGGATATTATCCAGACATCCATTGTATACCGTCCTGTGTCTAAGTATTGAGCAAGCCACTGTAAGGTAAGCTATAAGTTTAGTTAAGACGTCTCCAAACATCCTTTAACGATATGCTGGTATATGAGTAATTAAGCCCTGTAGAGAGGGCCTTGCCCCACAGTTCTTGATATTAAGTTGAGACTAATTTTAACATAAGGAGCCCGAGTTTCGCTTGACCAGACACTTAATGTTGACTAGGTTTGAGCTATTGCCAGCTCTTTTGACTCTGTAATATAAACAGTTATATGCAAGAGAGACTATAACTTTTGGTCTATCTTCCCTTGTCTGTCCATAGGTATCACGTGTCCGTTCTCTCGCTGGTGAGCAGCTGGAATTTATTCTAACTTCAAGAAATCAACCGCTGCCGCATCAGAGACGTCAATAGTTCATCTCTGAATTAATTGCTAAGTGTATGGGCCCAGGTGCCCGTATTGAAGCCAGTACCTGTTTATTTATTTTTCAATGCGAGAGCATGCTAAATAGGTGTGGATTATTAAAAAATTCTACTTAAACATCTAGGCTGTGAGGCGGGAACTGTGGCCCGGCCGAGAAAAACGACAAATAGAGACACATCGTGTTTTTTAGTATATACCCCTGATGAATTTCCCTTGACTGTGTGTGTATGATAAGAGTGAGGAATGAAACATGTTGGGTTGAATGGGAGTGAAGTAGTGTGGAAGTTATTAGTTTTTTTAGTTGTATTAATGTTTTCTTTAACCCCACGTTAGTGGTTAAGCTCATTAGTAATTAATTGTTTCACTATTCTTGTGTTGATTGTAATCCCCAATTTTGTGGTTGTTTAGGTTATATTCGCACTTCTGTCTCCCGGTATACATATATTGCCACTGGTGTGTTTTTGTTGTTTTTCTGTTTACCCATTTCTTCTTATTTTCTTGTTTTAATGTATAACAAATTTTTTTTTTATGGATCATGCCAGCTCTTTATTAAATATTGTATTATGCTATGTTGGCATTTTTAAGCTTTACATCTGCCTTTGATGGTTTAATAAAATTAACATTGTATAATTGGTTCTATCTGCTGTGTGAAGTTTAGCATGTATGCTTAGATATATGCCCAATCGGGCAGTTCTTTTCTTGCCCTCCTGATGGTGAGGCTGGACACGTGATGCCGTGAGACTATACTGAGGACCAATTTTTCTGTTTTGTTTCTTTAGGTGTTCCTAAAATTAGGGGGTGCTTTGGTCCTCAGTTTAATCCCCCTACCTCCCCTGTGTATTTTGCCGTAAAGATAGTACTCACCTGTGCCATGCTACACAACATCTGCTGCCGGAGGCATGTGCCACTACTCCCTGATGCTGACGCGCAACAGCCAGGGGAAGAAGTGACAATGACCATGTGCCCGTTGCTGGGGCAATGCACACAGGGATGGGGTGGGAGGGTGGGGAGGTTGACCAGACAGGTGTTGGTTGACAATTTCTTTTGAGTTGGTGGATAGGTACATGTTACAAAGAACACTTGTGAAATAAACAGCACTTGAGCACCAATATGAATGTCCAAGCTTTCTGTCAATGGGCTTCAATTAGAGTGGAACAAACCCCCTCCCCCAGCAACTCCCAGGCACACATTGCCCACCTCGCCCCAGCAACTCCCTGGCACACATTTCCCCCCTCCCCCAGCATCTCCCCGGCACACATTCCCCCTCCCCCCAGCCACTCCCCGGCACACATTTCCCCCTCCTCCCAGCACACATTCCTCCCCTCCCCCCAGCAACTCCCCGGCACACATTCCCCCCTCCCCCCAGCAACTCTCTGGCACACATTCCACCCCCTCCCCCCCAGCAACTCCTCGGTACACATTCCCCCTCCCCCCAGCAACTCCCCGGCACACATTCTCCCCCTGCCCCCCACCAACTCCCCGGCACACATTTCCCTTCTCTCCCCCCAACTTCCCAGCACACATTCCCCCCTCCCCAACACAGTGCATATGGGTCAATGTGCCCAGCCCTCAGTCCAACAGTGCATTGTCCATCTAACAAGGACGTTGTTGCTTTCCATGTCCTCCACCTTCAGGTGAGCACCGTTGGGAATGGCGCAGTGAACGACGCCTGCGTGACCCCTGTAGGGAGCCCTCGGTGGGGGTTGTTGAGGTTGATGACAGCGATGCAGCCAACTGCAGCTGCTGGTGGAGGAGATTTTTGGCCTCACGCATCTGTTCTGCATGCACAGATTGCACCTTGCATAGTTCTCGGACTCTCTGCCCAAACCCTGTGAGTGCCGCAGTACATCCCTCCACCACTTTGCGGGTGCAGGCATTGTCTCGCGCCATGGTTTTTGCTGCCCCCCCGAATCGCACTGCTGATGGCCTTGATGTTGCGGTTATGTTGGATGGCCATGCCCTCGATCCGCATCTGGCATGCTTCAATCACATCCAAGTGTGCCATGACTGCAGAGTCCGGAGCTGTTCCTGTGTTATGTGCCGGGCTGCTGTGCCTGGCAGGTCTATGCAGGGTAGTGGGGTTGCTGTTGCTTGTCGCGGTGGCCTGTCTTGTGGGGCTGCCGTGGATGGAGGGGCTGCCAGCAGGTGACCCATATGAGGGCGTGTCCTCATCCACCACTGATTTATGTGCGCAATGGCAGCATGCACACATGCACAGACTTGGAGACTGTGTCTTGGACTCTGCACATGCTGCGGGGTCCTTTGGGGTGTAGCCATTTGCTGCTCCGGACTGTGGATCGGTGACAACACAGGTACGGCATGCTGCTCTTCACAGGATGAGCTGCCGTCCTCTGGGGTGGTTGCACTGGTGGCACCTTCAGCATCCTCTGAGCCGCTGCTGGCTTGGGGGCAGTGAGGTGGTGAGCCCCTGCTGGCTTGGGGGTGTTGAGGTGGTGATCCCCTGCTGGCTTGTGGGCGTTGAGGTGGTGAACCCCTGGTGCAGTGGGGTGTGTCCTCCGCCTTGGCGTATCCTGCATGGCCCTTCGCAGGGTGGTGGTGCTGGTGGAGGCGCATCTGGGAAGACATCAGGATGGGCCTGCCTCCTCATCATCATCCATGTTGCCCTCTGATAATGCCTGCGTGCCTGTAGGGTACATACGGAATGGCATTAGGACAGGTCACCTACAATTATTTTCATGCATTTCATGGTTTGCAGGGGGGGGGGGCATACAGTTTCAATCATGCTTGGCCCTAACCTGTTTAGTATTCACAATGTTGGTATTGCTGGGGCATACTACGTGGGTGGGGAACACAGTTCTGACTTGTAGGGATGGCATTTTCATGTATCTGATGCAAATGCACAGCTGACATGCTGCTGTCAGTGAGGGGTTGCTGGTAATATACACACTCACCTGACGTTGCTGTGCCCACGCCATGGATGTGTGTGCCATGGTGCTTGGATGCCCTACTCTGGATACCTGGGGTTGCTTTGGTGCACTTATGGAGGGTGCTGTTGTGGGTGGCTGTGGTCGGTCACATGCACTGCACCCACTCACAGTGCCCGTATGTCAGACATTCCCACTGGGAATGGATTGGTGGACTAGTTACAATGCTATTTGCAAGGGGGGGTGACTCACCTGCAACCTCATGGGTGCCGGTGCCTGCCTCCACTCCTCCCACTTCCTCAATGGATGTCCTGTCAATGAGGGTGGTGCACTGCTCTTTCCATGGTGTCAGATCCAGTGGTGGTGGCCATGGACTCACTCCTGTGCTGGGCCAGGAGGCCCCGGACACGGACCCGCAGGTCAAAGAAGCGCTTACAGCAGTCCTCTCCATCCCTGGGAAACGGCCCCCCGCTGTGACCTTCTGGCTGATGGAAGTCCAGATCTCGGTGCGCCGCTGTGAGCCTGTCTTTTTTTGTTGTGGGCCATAGAGCTCATCCGGGTGGGAGATGACCTCCTCCACCAGTATTGCCAGTTCTGAGTCGGAAAACCTGGGTTTCCGCACCCTGTCCAGGGCAGACTTGCCCCTGACATGCTCCTGAGACATTTTCCGGTGTTTTTTGGTGTGGATGGCTTCTAGGGGCTGCAAGTTTGGGTGGATTTCCAAAATGGCAGCTACTTTGTTTCACGTTCCGGTGGTGATGCATTTCCCACAGCACTATTAGCGTGCGTGTGCTAATAGCACTGGACATCGACAGTAACGCAAGGTGCGCTGGGTTTTCGGGTTTGCAGCCACTTTTACCGCCGGACACTATTCGCTTTAACGCCTGGCGCATGTGTGCGTGCCCACAAACTCGTGATGGGGCATTGTTTGCGCCACAACTCACGCCGTTAACGCAAATTCCACTCAGCTGTATATGCGCCCAGATACCACCAAACCTGTGATGAGGCTGAAAGTATCTTATAAAATTTCCTAGCAATAGACATAGGAATGTTTTCTTAAGATCGAGGTTAAACATTCTGCCTACAAAAGAGGTCATTTTGACTAGAAGGGAGAGGGAGACCTTAACCCCCTTGTGCAGATTATGTACGGTACTGGACTCTGTAGAATCAGTAAAAAAATCTCCTGTTGGACTGTGTGGCCCTAATCGTGACCAGAAGCAAATGTATTAGTGAAACAGTGTCCCAGCACAGGTCACTTACTAGTGAGGAATGGTGGGAATTGTCTATTTTGGGGGAAAAGATACCAGTGATATTATCAATAACAACATTTTTTATAGATGTTCTAGCATTTTAATGGGACAGTAGCGGGTCCTGGCATGGGGGGATGTAGGTGACAACAACGAAAGGTTTTGGGAGACAAATTAAGAATTCTGTTGGGAATGGTGTTCTTATGGAATGTGGTGATGCCCTTTTTCTTTAGCATATTTTTATTTTTTATTTTAGGCTTTATTCTTGTTGTTGAACGGGGGATGAGGGATGGATGTTACCTTCTTTTTCTACCACCTCTCTGTTTATTTTTTACTTGTTTTTAAGGATTAGGGATGGATTTTCTGTTAAAGGGAATGATTCATGAAAGGTTTGTAATAAACCATAACATGTTAAATAAAAATTAAAAAAAAAGAAAATCTCATCAACATTTTAAAACTGTAAAAGTGGAAATGCTCTTTAGACGGAACTGCTCGAAACCCTCCTCGCTTCACACAACATCCACATCCACCAATACTCATATGACAAGCAGCTGTACCTCAAGATAGCCTCCATCAAGACGGGCAGTCTCTGCCCATGCCCCAAGACCCATGAACCTCCTCCCAGTCAACATTGTGAAGTCTGGACCCCCAGGGTGACAAGACCATGACGTGGCTGTAGGTAGGGCAATAAAAGTGTCTGAGACTACCAAAATGAGGTCAGAGGCCATAACGGCATCCAGTGTGTGTATAGCTGTGTCATTCTGCTGTGCGCTGCCGCAGTCACATGAGTCTACACCTCACATTGGCGATGAGCAAGTCGTTCCACACGCAGTCCCCTACGACACAGCGCCATCTGCTGGTGGTGCCGAGAGAGTCTGCTTTACGAGTGGTGGCCAAGACACCGGGGCTGCCAGTCAACCCAGATGCCACGATAGCTGCTGTCGACACGAGAAGCCTTGGCCGGGGAAGGGGCTGAGGTAACCCAACACCGAAACAAAAGGAGATGTGTGAGTTGTGTGTGATGGCCCCTGGAACAAGTGGGAAACATGCCCGGCACAGTCTGTCTGAGTTCTGCCCCAAAGAAGAACACAGGAAGAGAAGAACGGAGAAGCCAACACAAGAAAAGCAAAGGTAAAGCCAGGGCCAGAGCAAACAAGATGAGCAGCTGTAATAGCAATGAGGAGGAACAGTCGGATGAAGAGTGCCCAGAAAGGCCAACAAGGCCTACCTGCAGAAGAAGCAAGAAAATCCACATGATATCAGCAGTGATACTAAAGGGAAGAAGGCAAAGCATTGGGCACAACCGACCTGCAAAGACATAGCAGACGAAATGCCCACATGCATGGTCATAGACACGGGAGCCACAGTCAATGTCATGCCAACCTCTAAGGTTGAGAAACTTCCTGGAGGACCCCAACAGAAATCCGTATGACTGTTTGCCTATGGAAGCAAGTAGCCCCTACCAGTAAAAGGGTTGTTCAAGAAAAACATCACAACAGAGAAACCTGCCGCACTGCATATATGTGGTGTACGTAGGGATCGAGACCCTGCTCAGCTGCAAGACGGCTGAACGACTTAAACTGATACATTTCTCCTTCAGCATCACAATGCTGACATCGCACACCTGCTGGACATTGGGTGCCTCAAAAACTGGACAGTGACCTTGCACATTGACCCCACAGTGGAGCCAAAAGCAGTACGATACAGGAGAGTGCCATTCCACACTAGGATGGCAGTGGAAGCCGAACTAAAAAAGCTAGAAGATTGGCCGGAAGAGGCACATCACGCCAACTATAAACAAACTCATAGTCGACCCCACTGGTGCCAAGGTATTCAGTAATTTGGACCTGTGTTCTCAGTATCACCAGAACAAACTAGCCAAGGAGTCACGCTGCATAACAACCTTCTCCTCCCACATATGGATGCGACGATACCACAGACTAAATTTCAGAATTTCCTCAGCAACTGAGGTGTTCCAGAATGAGACCCTGAAGGTGCTCCAATGTGACCTGGCCCAATAGGATCGCTGTCTTTGTCTTCCCTCTGTTTCCCCTCCCAGGCCTCGTCACGTCTTGAAACACTTGTGTATAGACGCGCTATAAATGACATATCATATATCATATCATGGGTCAGGGCTTTGGCATTTCTTTGTCCTGTAGACTGTAGTGTGTGTCTATGCGGAGGCATGACTAAACAGAAGTCAAAAGGCATACAAAGCAATGCCAGGACTGGCGTCCTTACTCGAGGGGCAGTTCACCCTATTGACACAGTAAATAGTCTGTTGTTAGCACAGCAGGGTTTGGTTAAACTATCCGAAAGGGCTGTTCAAGAGACCAATTTGTTTCTACACCAACCCCTCAATGGTAATTTCTGTTGTTATGTTAAGTCTGTCCATTCACTGACCATTTGTGTCTAACGCTCACCAGGGGCTATGTTAGTCCTGATGCAGAAACACTCCACCTCTTCAAGGACTTTGCTCATGAATCAATGATCCACACAAACATTGCATATCTGCACCAACAGTTGTATGAAAGGGGCTTCCCTCTACAATACCTAAATGAGTTGCCTCCCCTGAAATTTAGAAATAAAACAACGTCTTGTGCAATAATATAGGTATGGGAACTCTTTCCAGAACAACTTATACCTGAGCCTTCTGCTCACTTCTGCACCGAAACAGGTCCTGCTAGAACAAACCTGCAAAATAATGTACTCTGACAGGTCACTGCAGCCGTCAGTCAGCCTCCTAGGGTACGTGATGACAGCAGGTAACGCTTTGCAATCACAGTTGACCTAAGTATTCTCTGAAAAATCCACCCACCACACTGGACTTCATGGCCCTCATTACGACCCTGGCGGAAATCGCGGTGCAAAATGCACCATGGAGCACGGCGGAAAGCTGCCGATAGCGCCATGGGGGATGGCGGATTTTCCGCCCCATTCCGACCTTGGCGGGGCGGTAAATCCCCATTCCCCATTTTACCCTTCCCCATTCCCATTTTTGCCCCATAGGGTATAATGGGAGTGGGGAAGGCGTTAATTACGCCACCGTAAAATACGGTGGCGTAATTAACAACAAGGTCCCGTAGCGCCATGGATTTCTCCGCCCGGAAAAACCAGGCGGAAAACGCTCCATGGCGCTACGGGAACTCGTAGTAGGGCGGACGGGTCCGCCGCGAATAACGCTGGCGTAAACCCACTCCGCCAGGGTCCTAATGAGGCCCCATGTGTTCTACCTACAGGGTCCTAAAATTCAAATCCTAACCCACATTTTCTAGAACTGGAGTTGAAATAGTACATTATATCCTACTAGAATATTCAAAGGGAAAAAGACACACATATATCTAAGGATTCTTTGTATAGCGCTGCTCGCCCAAAGGCCTCTCCAGTGGTTTTAATTTAGTCTTCTTCATATAAAAGAACATTTTAAAATGTGGCTGTAATATGCCCCCAAGGTATCCAGTCACGCAGGGGTACTAGTGAGAGAACACTTGGTACTGTGCCTCTGCCATCTGCAGGGATGAATGCTGTATCATCTTTCTCTCAGCTGACCAACGATACTGACCACTGCTTACCACTAAGAAGCCCCAAGAGGAAACACTTGAAAGATATGTCCTATCCCCTGAATCATCAGGTTACATAATGAAGGTATTCCCAGAGAGATAACTACAAAAATTACTTTTTATTTTCCTTCAATCCCTTATTCAATTATACGCCCCTTCCTCCCTTGCCTCTACCTGGGTTTTCTGCCTCAGAGATAGCTATGAACATGTGGGGTCAGACAGTGATCCAGCTTTGAAATGGACCAGAATGAACATAAAGCAGGATGACCACTTGTGCCATTGTGAGTTAACCCCAGGGAGACAGGGGATGCAAATTACCATAGGTGTGTCCAGGCCATGATATCTTGTACCATCACAATCAAAAGGTATGGGGGTGTTCCCGGAGGGGCTAAATGGTGCCTGTATATTGGTTGGGACCAGATAAAACATAAAACAGGAGGACCGCTTGTGTCAGTGTGCGCTAAACCCAGAAAAACAGGGTATGTGAATTACCATAGGTGCGTTTCCCGGCCATGATATCATGCAAACCCACAATGAAAAGGTATGGGGGTGTCCAGGGAGGAGAAAGATGATGCCTATACTTTGGTTGGACCCAAGTAAATATAAAACAGGATGACCACTTGTGTTAGTGTGAGTTAAACCCAGGGAGGCAGGGGATGCAATTGACCATAGGTGCAATCAGGCCATGATATCTTGCACCCCCCACAATCAAAAGGTATGGGGGTGTCCCGGGAGGGGCTAGATGAGCCTCCATATTGGTTGAGACCAGATTAAACATAAAACAGGATGACCATGTGTGTCATTGTGAGTTATCCCCAGGGAGACTGGGGATGCGAATTACCGTAGGTTTGTCCAGGCCATGATATCTTGCACCCCCACAATCAAAAGGTATGGGGTGTGCAGGGAGCAGCTAGATGGTACCTCTACTTCGGTTGAGACCAGATTAAACATAAAACAGGATGACCACTTGTGTTAGTGTGAGTTAACCCCAGGGAGGTAGGGGATGCAAATTACCATAGGTGCGTTCAGGACATGATATCTTGCACCCCCCACAATCAAAAGGTATTGGGGTGTTTCGGGTGGGGCTAGTTGGTGCCTATAGATTTGTTAGGACCAGAGTAAACAAAACAGGATTACCACTTGTGTCAGTTTAAATTACCGCAAGAGACTTTGGGGACGCAAATTACCATGGGTGCAATCAGGCCATGATATCTTGCACCCCTCACAATCAAAAGGTATGGGGTGTCACGGGAGGGGCTAAATGGTGCCTCTACATTTGTTGGGACGTGATTAAACATAAAACAGGATGACCATGTGTGTCATTGTGAGTTAATCCCAGGGAGACAGGGGATGCAAATTACCGTAGGTGTGTTAGGCCATGATATCTTGCACCCCCACAATCAAAAGGTATGGTGATATCCAGGGAGGGGCTAGATGGTGCCCCTACATCATTTGGAACCAGTGTAAACATAAAACAGGATGACCCATTGTTCCAGTGTGAGTTCACCCCAGAAAAACAGGGTATGTGAATTACCATAGGTGCGTTCAGGACATGATGTCATGCACCCCCACAATGAAAAGGTATGGGGGTGTCCAGGGAGGGGATAGATAGTGCTGATACATTGGTTGGGACCTGAGTAAATATAAAACAGGATGACCACTTGTGTTAGTGTGAATTACCGCAAGAGAATTAGGGGACGCAAATTACCACAGGTGCAATCAAGCCATGATATCTTGCACCCCCCTATAATCAAAAGGTATGGGGTGTCCTGTGAGGGGCTAGATGAGCCTCCATATTGGTTGGGACCAGATTAAACATAAAACAGGATGACCATGTGTGTCATTGGGGGTCATTACAACCCAGGCGCTAATTGCGCCAACTTTACCACCATGGTGTAAACTATGTTTACACCATGGTGGATGGCGGATTTACCGCCCCATTCCAAGGTGAGTGGGGCGGTAAATCCCCATTTCCCATTTTCCCTTCCCCTTTCCCATTTTTGCCCCATAGGGCATAATGGGAGTGGGGAAGGCGCTAATTACGCCACCGTAAATTACGGTGGCGTAATTAGCATCATGGCAGGTTAGCGCCATGGATTTTAACGGCTGCTAAAAGCAGCCGTTAAAATCAGAATAGGCGTTAAGGGTTAACGACGGCGTTAACCCTTAACGCCTGGGTCGTAATGAGGCCCATTGTGAGTTAACCCCAGGGAGACAGGGGATGCAAATTAACTTAGGTGTGTCAGGCCATGATATCTTGCACCCCCACGATCAAAAGGTATGGGGGTGTCCAGGGAGGTGATAGATGATGTCTATACTTCGGTTGGGAACCGAGTAAATATAAAAAAGGATGACCACTTGTGTTAGTGTGAGTTAAACCCAGGGAGGCAGGGGTTGCAAATTACCATAGGTGCAATCAGGCCATGATATCTTGCACCCCCCACAATCAAAAGGTATGGGGGTGTCCCGCAAGGGGCTAGATGGAGCCTCCATATTGGTTGGGACCAGATTAAACATAAAACAGGATGACCTCTTGCATCAGTGTGAGTTAACCCCAGAAAAACAAGGGATGCAAATTGCCATAAGTATGACCAGGCCACGATATATTACACCACCGCAATCAAAAGGTATTGGGGTTGTGCAGAGAGGGGCTAGCTGGTGCCTCTACATTGGTTGGGACCAGAGTAAATACAAAACAGGATGACCACTGGTGTCAGTGTTAATTACCCACAGGAAGGCAGGGGATGTGAATTACCATAGGTGCATTCAGGCCATGATATCATGCACCCCCACAATCAAAAGGTATGGGAGTGTCCCGGGAGGGGCTACATAGTGCCTTTGCATTGGTGGGACCAGATTAAACATAAAACAGGATGACCACTTGTGTCAGTGTAAATTAAACCAAGGGAGGCAAGGGATACAAATTACCATTGGCGTGTTCAGGCCATGATACCTTGCACCCCCACAATTAAAAGGTATGGGGGTGTCCAGGTAAGGGATAGATGGTGCCTCTACATTGGTTGGGACCTGAGTAAATATAAAACAGGGTGACCACTTGTGTTAGTGTGAATTAACCTCAGGGAGTCAGGGATGCGAAATTACTGTAGGTTAATTCAGGCCATGATATCTTGCACCACCACTATAAAAATTGTTTGTACTGGTCTTGTAAGTGTATGAATGCTGCACCTCTAGTACATGTGCATAGTATTCAACGTTATGACGTGCGGTATGTCAGGGCAAAATAGTTTCGATGTAGTGGTGAACATAGGTCTGATATAATGTCTTCTCTAAACATAATGGAATATTCTCTGCAGTCCCGGGTGAAGATGTGTGGGGGACCATTTCAACATGATGGTTGGGGCTCCCCTTGCTTAGAGCAGAAAGCAGTCTGAGGCTCCTGTGGGGTGGAGGGCATACATTATAATGTAGATAAAGATAAGGTTAATAGCCGCCAATTATCAAGAGCCAGCAAGTAGCTGAAAACACTGAATGACCGCTGAATAGTTGTGAATGATCCTTCTACATAAGAAAGTGGCTGACGTGGAGGAAACAGTGTTGAAAGTAGGTGATAATATTTCTGTTTTCCTCAAAGTGACGCCAGGACGGGCTCCAGCAGCAGCTTGTATGGCGAGCACTGCAAGCGCACACTGTAAGACTCCGAAAGTGAGCAACACAGAAAGGAATATATTGCTGTGTTATTACACAGCTGAGTGGCAATATGGAGGCTGTTGCTGGCGGCCCCCTGAGGCTCGAGGCCCCTTTCATTTGAAAAGGCTGAAAGGCCCTGCCGTTGTCCCTGATTCTCTGCTAATGTGTTGTCCCTGTTGCTTACTAGCAAAGTATAAAGCAAACATGGCTGGGAAGAACCTTGCAGCTACGCACAAGGGCTATACAGCTGCAGAGTCCTGTTAACATAAAATGATAAGTTCATAACTGGTTTATAAATACACAAGTACAAGCTGAGCTAAATACAACTCTTCCATTGGCCTAGATGTGGATGTTTGGCAGTAAATTGTGTTGTTGCAGAGCTTGCTTGGTGCCCCCATCTTTCCTCCAAGACTAGCTTGCAGAGTGTAAGTAAAAGGTATTATTACGTGCAGACGTAATGTTCTAGTTCCTGCGCACTGTTTGTTTTGAAGGGCTATTCCTGGCACCTTTGCTCCCAATGTCTGGTCCAACTCTTAGAGGCTCAATATCCTTGCATAACAGGACATAGCCGAGTGTGGGGCAGTATTCTGGAGGGCTCGAGCAACTTCATTGGCTGGGAGCAACAGGGGAGAACATGTAATGTTGGTTCTACCACAGTTACTGGCTGGTGAGACTATGGAACAGTATATGGACCAATAGGTCAAAGATAACAGGACTCTATTGTAGTTTTATCAACCTAAAAAATGTTTTTTTCTATGATGTAGTATTTATTTCACAGAACATAGACAGTAGGTATTTATTTATACATTCTTAACATGCAAAAAAATTAAAAAGATTAGGCTCAACCTTGTATCAGTTTTCCCAACATTCACACTTCACTCATACATATCATCTTCATGATCACATCAATTCAAAACAATGGGTGATAGTTGTTCCCAAACAAAACATTAATTCGTAATATCAAGTCCAGCACTCTTGTGTCTTCTAGATGTGCCACTCTGTGTAATTACAGGGGATTACTTTCTTGTCTACACGTGTTTCGGTTGTAGTTGAAATATGGGCTGACACTACTGAGCCCCAGAGTTCTAGCCAAACCTTCATCAGGACGGGATGCAACAAGTCTGTAAGTGTTGCATCTTGATAGGATTGGTGAGCCTTTCAATCTAAAAACAAAGTAAATACGCTAGTTATCGTCTCTTCTTTTGAGTCCTGTTATCTTAAATATTTATTAACAATTAATGTCTGTGAACTGACAACATTTTCAATTTGTTGCTTGTCTCAAAAACTCACCTCCACTGTTTGTTCAGCGGGCGGTTGCTTGAGAATGGGACAGATCCCTACTGCGGGATAAATCTTCACTCGATTTATATCCCGCAAATCTGTGTATATGCCTCTATAGGTGACACAAAAATAAAATGTGCAAAGTTCTGATCAGAATATTCCTTTGTCAATAACTGGTAACTTAGATGTCTACATCAACAAAATGAAAATAAAAATAAAATAACACTCATTCTTTATTGGTTTAGTTGTGCCAGGTCAAGATAAGTTCATTGACGAGATCCATAAAGCCCTTGGTATGGTTTTAAATCAATTGGTAACAATGGTCGGGTCACAGAATGTATTATCACCCTGCAGAGAAAGAGACAAGTACACAGGAGCCTGAGTATAGGGCTATCCATAGACCTATTTATAAGGGTATGGCCTGGAGCAATCACCATACTCACATGTAAGCTGTTATCTTGGCCTCTGTGTAAAGTCCACACTATTAGTCTCCCGGTCAAATCCAAAAGCATTCAATCTCTACGTCTGGTGAAAAGGGGTAAACATAACACAGAACGTCCGTGAGTCAAGACGTTCTTGGGCAACACGGTATAGGGACGTCATTTCACCAAAATGCCAGGGGTAGCGGAAGTGACATCACAGGACCCTTGACCCCCTGATGATATCACAGGAAGTGATGTCATTTGAGGCCCCCCACCACCTGAAGTGATATTGCGGGACAAAACAGGAAGTGGCATCACATAGCAGAACATAGCATTGTACACTACGAAAAATGTGGTTACAATATCACTATAATGTGATGTACATTTCATACAAGAATGGATCGCCATATGTATCGTTAAGATCAGTGTGTATAGGACCATATTACCAAATTACTGTGAATGCAAGCAGACGTCCATGACCAAATGATAATGATGTGTGACGCTTAAGCGCTTTATATAGAAAAAATATACACCCAATATCACCCAACCTGTGTTGGTACTCATTTATCGACCTCAGAAGGATGAAAGGCTGAGTTGTGGTTTTGAAGAACAGAATAAATAATTGACTCACCCCCTGAAGTGTGCCTGAAATAAACCTTTAATGAGTCTAGCAATTATTGTATAGAATTCCAGAAAGACACAGACACATTATTTGGTATTCCTATTCTTTCTTATTTAGGGTCATTGCTGAAAGTGTTAGACTTGTGGCACTCCTGTTCTTATTTTTCTTCTTTTTTTTAAGGGGCCTGAACAAGAAAGCCAGCCACTCCAGAAGTAAATTGCCACATGGTGCTGGCCACAGGTCAGGAGCTTGCATTAAAAAAAAAATCAAAAACAATCGTTTTTTTTCTTTTTTCTAGAGGTCGCAAGGGAGACCTCAGAGGTCGCAGTTGCGACCTCTGGCGACCCCTAAATGACGTCCCAGGGTATGGCTCATGCAAAATGTCACGTGGAGTCGACCTAATAAGCTGCTACTTACCTCTCTGTTCGTGAGGGTACCGTACACGTCTGGTCACAGATGTCGGGCAGTAGAAGTCTCTCTGTTTGCAGTGCCATTATCTTAGTAGGGTAATGGAGGTAGAAAGAGGATGGGACTTTGAATCCTCACAATCAAAAGGTATGGTGATATCCAGGGAGGGATATCCTTTGCGTGCATTGTGCGAGTCCACCTCCTGACATGCAGTTTCAGCAAGGTAAACATATTCTATAACGTGAACATGTGGGTCCCTCCGTCCCCATGTTAAACGCAATGCATATTGGGACACGTAGTGTGCTCTTGTTCATGATAGCCCAACCTAGTTCTAAAAACTGTGACGGGTACTCATATATCTTTAAATGTGTAGCATGATCCAAATCGTTTGGTGTTTGGATGGAAAACATCTACCTCTGATGCCAGCCGAATCAAGGAAACAAGCTGGTATTCTATGTCAAAAGCCCTCACATATACTATGGATGGGATTTATACTCTGCGTGTTGGGCGCAGTGAGTATATTGAACGCGTGTGCCTCGTGCCGGGTCTTCTATACAGCTGTGTCGCTTACTGCATGAATTTAGCCCTAATCGTAACAGGGTGGGTCCACAGATCCCAGTGCATGCTGGACTATGTAATTCATTCCCACAGGTTTTTGTTTACTGTTTTTTGTTTATATATACTCACCTGGAGGACCATAGGTAGTGACCAGAGACCCTTATATATTTTTGAAATGTTGATACTATGGGCCTCATTACAAGTTTGCCGGTCTGGAAACAATGGTACTGGTAAGCTTGCCGGTACTGTTGATTTTAGACTGGCAAACTACGAGTTCTGCGAGCAGGTCACCCGCTCGCAGACCTTGACGGATGCACTGGCACTGTTGGACACAGAGCCGGTGCATCCGTCCTCCCCATTCCCATTGAGTCCAATGCAACTCGAATGGGAACGGGAATTTTCTTTTGCCGTAATGCCCTGGTAAATCCCCATTGCCGGGCGGCGGAAAAAAAATGACTCTGGCGGCAGCCGTGCCGTTTTTACTGGCACGGCTACCGCCGGACTCATAATGAGGCACTATGTCTGCCTGTCAAATCAAGTGATACGAGACTGGGGGAGGGCCAGTGCAGCAATGATGCAATTCTATGTGACAGTATTAGGGCCACTAGCAGAGGAGAACCAGGGTAAACTAATTTGTCCCTACACTTATTAAAACGGTCCTATTGTGAGGGTGTGAACGTAATGACTTATTAGAGCTCCAATTTTTGCAGTTGAAGTCAGTGGGCCTCATTACGAGTGTGCTGGTCCGGTAACAACGGTGCCGGTAAGCGTACCGGCACCGATGTCCGGCCCGCCAGGGTCAGATATGGCGGGCAGAAAGGCAACCGCCTGTAGACTTTCATGGATGCCGGTGCTTCCGTCATCCCCATTCCCATTGAGTCCTATTGGACTCAAATGGGAATGGGGATTTATCATTTACCGGCGCTTGACTTCCTGGAACACCGGGGTCGTAATCCCCCGGTGTTTATGGCAAGCCAGGTGCCAGTAAATATTGTAAATCCGGCAGCAATGCGCCGCTTGCACCGACTGGGTTACTGCCAGACTTGTAATGGGGCCCAGTGTGAGATTACATTATTTGCCCAGGATCACACACTTTCGCTAAACAGTGAAGCAGGGATTTTAAACCACTGTGCAATTTGGGCACGGCCACCTTCTTCCACGCTTTACTTGAAACAAATATTTAAGTTTTGGGTGTCAAGGCCTACAATAATACTGTGCTATCGAGTTTACTTGTAAAATCCACAAATTGCATAGTAAAGCATCATGACAACATGTAAATCTTTATAGTAGCATGTTAGGCCAAAATAATATCAGCGTACCTTTATTTTCCACATCCTGAATGTAAAACCATAAGATGCCAAAGGCAAAATATCCATTTAGCCACTTTATTTTCTGCGTTTTCAGACACACAATAAAAGAGGCCTAAAAAACTCACTTAGGTTTGGAGATTTGTCACAAACCTCCAGCGTGTTGTTATGTATGGTTTTAAGAACATTCAACTAAGGACATGAAAGCACACTTTACGTTTTGGGATATCAATCTATTAGACGTTATGGGTGTGAAAACATTTTGAAATGGTGCTTTATTGTGTTGCTCGCTTTAACTGTCACAGATTTGCAGGGTGACTGGGGCCTTTCAGTTGGAAAGTCACCATCATGCATAAGAAAGCCTCTGCTGCTTATGATACAAGAAACGTTTTGTCGGGTTTATTACGCAACCTGTGTGTCTCAGGGGGGCTGTGTGTTGTATAATTCTCACAATGAAAGATATGAGGCGGAGTTGTTGCAGGTGATGCCTTTTTATTCATATGTGACATCAAGGTAAATCTGCACCATTAGTGATGTGTTTAACAAAAGGGGCAGCAGGCCCCAGAACTGTTGCACAGCTGGTATGAGTCTTTGGAGCCTCTCTTCAAGCATTGAAGCCTCTGCTGTGAAGGAGCACACAGGAGCTGATGTTGCTCCGTGGCTCTCTGCTCCAATCTGCCGCACTCGGAGCGCGGGGCCGCACTCGGAGCGCGGGGCCGCACTCGAAGCACGAGGCCGCACTTCTGTGTTCTCCTCGAGATCTCGCGAGACCGGGAGGTCTCGCGATATCTCTACACACCTCCCTCTGATAATGCAAAGGCAGTTTATTGCAGGACATAGTCATTGTATCTCACCGGTCTTCTGTTTTCCCTTTGCGGCTGGTCGCCTCTCTCACTACATGCATCCTGCTTCTGGTCATCTTCCCGCTCTACTGTGGGTGCATCCGCTTCAAACTCATTTTCTTCAACTTCTCTTCTATCTGTCTCCGGCTCTCGTTCTTCCTCTCTCTCATTGTCCATTACCCCTTCAGTTTTGGGTCTTTCAAGGGTCTTTTCTCTCTCTTGCCTCTTTTCAAACATGGCTACTATTTCCATGTTCCATGTGCGCCCATCTTCGGTGCGAACGTGGTTGGCTCCTTATGAATCACTTTCACAGGTCTGCTGAACCTTCAGCCCGTCATTTGATCCTTGGTCGGTAGCCGTATTTTGATCCAATCTCCTTCTTTTACGTCTGACCCTTGTTCTGTCCTTCTTCTTCTGTCGCTCCACCTTTTCATGCATGCCTTGCTGTTCTCTATTCTTCACACCACTTCCGACATGTCTACTTCTTCGTCTTCTCTTACTCTGGCCAACCATGGTGGCACTAGCGTGGAGGCTGCCCTCCTCCCTCTCAACATGCAAAAAGGGGAGATTTGGGTGATCCCATTGGGAGTCAGTCTGTGAGCTGCAATGGCCTCTTTTGTTGTTTTGAGGGGATCCATTCCCGAGGCAGTCGCTAATTGGATGGCTCCCTTGATAAACCTGTTGGCCCTCTCTACAAGCCCATTGGCTTGGGGATGATACAGTGCTGCTTTCTTCTGGTGCATATTGTGCTTCTTCAGGAACAGTTCCATATCTCTGGATATTAGTTGTACCCCGTTGTCTATTACTAACTCATTGGGGAGCCCTTCCCTCTGGAAGATGGCAGTGAGGACCTCTATTACGGTGGCGGTCGTGATGTTGGGGACAAACTCGGCCTCGACCAACTTCGATAAGTAGTCCACTGGCACTATGCCGTAACGATGTTCGGGAGCCATCGCTTCCAATGGTCCAGTGGGTAGCTGTCTGTGATAACTTCCAAGTTTAGGCTGCGGAGATCAATGCATACTCTTAGCTCTTGTGAATTCTGTTTCTTTATAAGTACCACTGGGCCAGTGCAGCAATGATGCAATTCTATGTGACAGTATTAGGGCCACTAGCAGAGGAGAACCAGGGTAAACTAATTTGTCCCTACACTTATTAAAACGGTCCTATTGTGAGGGTGTGAACGTAATGACTTATTAGAGCTCCAATTTTTGCAGTTGAAGTCAGTGGGCCTCATTACGAGTGTGCTGGTCCGGTAACAACGGTGCCGGTAAGCGTACCGGCACCGATGTCCGGCCCGCCAGGGTCAGATATGGCGGGCAGAAAGGCAACCGCCTGTAGACTTTCATGGATGCCGGTGCTTCCGTCATCCCCATTCCCATTGAGTCCTATTGGACTCAAATGGGAATGGGGATTTATCATTTACCGGCGCTTGACTTCCTGGAACACCGGGGTCGTAATCCCCCGGTGTTTATGGCAAGCCAGGTGCCAGTAAATATTGTAAATCCGGCAGCAATGCGCCGCTTGCACCGACTGGGTTACTGCCAGACTTGTAATGGGGCCCAGTGTGAGATTACATTATTTGCCCAGGATCACACACTTTCGCTAAACAGTGAAGCAGGGATTTTAAACCACTGTGCAATTTGGGCACGGCCACCTTCTTCCACGCTTTACTTGGAACAAATATTTAAGTTTTGGGTGTCAAGGCCTACAATAATACTGTGCTATCGAGTTTACTTGTAAAATCCACAAATTGCATAGTAAAGCATCATGACAACATGTAAATCTTTATAGTAGCATGTTAGGCCAAAATAATATCAGCGTACCTTTATTTTCCACATCCTGAATGTAAAACCATAAGATGCCAAAGGCAAAATATCCATTTAGCCACTTTATTTTCTGCGTTTTCAGACACACAATAAAAGAGGCCTAAAAAACTCACTTAGGTTTGGAGATTTGTCACAAACCTCCAGCGTGTTGTTATGTATGGTTTTAAGAACATTCAACTAAGGACATGAAAGCACACTTTACGTTTTGGGATATCAATCTATTAGACGTTATGGGTGTGAAAACATTTTGAAATGGTGCTTTATTGTGTTGCTCGCTTTAACTGTCACAGATTTGCAGGGTGACTGGGGCCTTTCAGTTGGAAAGTCACCATCATGCATAAGAAAGCCTCTGCTGCTTATGATACAAGAAACGTTTTGTCGGGTTTATTACGCAACCTGTGTGTCTCAGGGGGGCTGTGTGTTGTATAATTCTCACAATGAAAGATATGAGGCGGAGTTGTTGCAGGTGATGCCTTTTTATTCATATGTGACATCAAGGTAAATCTGCACCATTAGTGATGTGTTTAACAAAAGGGGCAGCAGGCCCCAGAACTGTTGCACAGCTGGTATGAGTCTTTGGAGCCTCTCTTCAAGCATTGAAGCCTCTGCTGTGAAGGAGCACACAGGAGCTGATGTTGCTCCGTGGCTCTCTGCTCCAATCTGCCGCACTCGGAGCGCGGGGCCGCACTCGGAGCGCGGGGCCGCACTCGAAGCACGAGGCCGCACTTCTGTGTTCTCCTCGAGATCTCGCGAGACCGGGAGGTCTCGCGATATCTCTACACACCTCCCTCTGATAATGCAAAGGCAGTTTATTGCAGGACATAGTCATTGTATCTCACCGGTCTTCTGTTTTCCCTTTGCGGCTGGTCGCCTCTCTCACTACATGCATCCTGCTTCTGGTCATCTTCCCGCTCTACTGTGGGTGCATCCGCTTCAAACTCATTTTCTTCAACTTCTCTTCTATCTGTCTCCGGCTCTCGTTCTTCCTCTCTCTCATTGTCCATTACCCCTTCAGTTTTGGGTCTTTCAAGGGTCTTTTCTCTCTCTTGCCTCTTTTCAAACATGGCTACTATTTCCATGTTCCATGTGCGCCCATCTTCGGTGCGAACGTGGTTGGCTCCTTATGAATCACTTTCACAGGTCTGCTGAACCTTCAGCCCGTCATTTGATCCTTGGTCGGTAGCCGTATTTTGATCCAATCTCCTTCTTTTACGTCTGACCCTTGTTTTGTCCTTCTTCTTCTGTCGCTCCACCTTTTCATGCATGCCTTGCTGTTCTCTATTCTTCACACCACTTCCGACATGTCTACTTCTTCGTCTTCTCTTACTCTGGCCAACCATGGTGGCACTAGCGTGGAGGCTGCCCTCCTCCCTCTCAACATGCAAAAAGGGGAGATTTGGGTGATCCCATTGGGAGTCAGTCTGTGAGCTGCAATGGCCTCTTTTGTTGTTTTGAGGGGATCCATTCCCGAGGCAGTCGCTAATTGGATGGCTCCCTTGATAAACCTGTTGGCCCTCTCTACAAGCCCATTGGCTTGGGGATGATACAGTGCTGCTTTCTTCTGGTGCATATTGTGCTTCTTCAGGAACAGTTCCATATCTCTGGATATTAGTTGTACCCCGTTGTCTATTACTAACTCATTGGGGAGCCCTTCCCTCTGGAAGATGGCAGTGAGGACCTCTATTACGGTGGCGGTCGTGATGTTGGGGACAAACTCGGCCTCGACCAACTTCGATAAGTAGTCCACTGGCACTATGCCGTAACGATGTTCGGGAGCCATCGCTTCCAATGGTCCAGTGGGTAGCTGTCTGTGATAACTTCCAAGTTTAGGCTGCGGAGATCAATGCATACTCTTAGCTCTTGTGAATTCTGTTTCTTTATAAGTACCACTGGGCTCAGCCACTCAGATGCTTCAATTTCTTCGATGATGCCGTCTTTCCTCATTCTGTCCAATTGGCTTCTGAGTGTGTCTCTTGCAGTTGCCGGTACTGGTCTTACTCTGTGCTTGACTGGGGCTGCGTTGGTTTTGAGTAATATTTTGTGGACAAAGCCCTTGATGTGTCCTGGTTCTTCCGAAAATAGTTTTGGATAATCTCCTTTCGCTACTGGCGCTCCTCTCCAACTGACTGACAGTACCTGATCCTCCGTGCTGGGGTCCACCTTAATTTTCAGTTTTGCCTGGTCGTCCCACCCTAGTACCACTGGGCCTCCTTGACTAAAATAAACTTTTGTGGTGGTCTCTCTTCCTTTAAACTCTACTTTCCCTTTGATGTAGCCTAGCAGGTCTACTGACGCACCGCCAAAAACCATAGTCCTGTGCTGCATGCTGAGCACTTGTACCGTCTCTGTACCCATCATCTCTTTGTACGTGCACAGGGGTATTATGGTGAGATCAGAACCCGAGTCGGCCATGACTCTTGTTTCCAACCCATTGATTTTGATTGCACAATGGGGCTTTTCTCTTCTGGCCCGTAGGCTGTTCACCATTATGACTGTAGGTCTCCCTTCATCTTCCGAGGACGATTGCCTCTCCGTATTGTGTTCAGCGTTGACGCTCGTGATTTTCTTGTTGCGCCAACGGCACACGATTGAGAAGTGTCCAATCTTTTTCAATACAGAGCACTCCTTGTCCCTTGCTGGGCACTCTCTATCGAAAGCTAAATGCTTTAGGCTTGTGCACCTGTGGCATTTTAACGGTTCTTTCCTCCCTCATTTCCCTTCTCTTGCGTCGAGGACCGGCCTCTCCTTTGGGCGGAATGCCACCGCTTGTACTTCGGCAGGGCTGTGGCCGCTTGCAAATTCTTTCCTTCTACCTGCCGTTTCCTCTACTGCTCTCGCTATTTCAGTTGCTTTTTCCAGCTGTAGTTCCTTCTCTAAGATGAACTTGTCTTGCACTTTTCTGCTGTTGGTGTGGACCACCAGCATGTCGCAGATGAGACTCTCCGCGTTGTTACCAAAGTTGCAGAGAGCTGCCAGTTTGCGCAGTTTAGTAACATAGTCATCTACGGGTTCAGACGCCTCCTGTTTGCGGCTATAGAACCGTATCCTGTGTAGGACGGTATTCTCCTTGCTGGCGAGCCTTATGACAATTCTTCCTACAGCTTCCTTGAAAACATCATCGTTGTCGCCGGCCACGGGCTCCGGGGTGAGACTCTCAAACACCCTTTGCCCTTCGACGCCCAGGGCATTTAGTAACATCGCCCTGCGTCTCGCCGCCGAGTAGCCCCCACCGCCCAAGGCCTCCACGTACGTTGTGAATAAGGGTTGCCATTGTGGCCACGGAATGGCAGGCATACCTGGAGTTTGCAGGAAGGGCGGTGGTGGTGTCGCTCCTTGCATGGCTCTGCGTGGGTTTTAGTGGTGATCCTCGTCGCCAATTATGTTGTATAATTATCACAATGAACGATATGAGGCGGATGATGCCTTTTTATTCATATGTGACATCAAGGTAAATCTGCATCATTAATGATGTGTTTAACAAAAGGGGCAACAGGCCCCAGAACTGTTGCACCGCTGGCATGAGTCTTTGGAGTCTCTCTTCAAGCTTTGAAGCCTCTGCTGTGAAGGAGCGCACAGGAGCTGATGTTGCTCCGTGGCTCTCTGCTCCAATCTGCTGCGCTTGTAGCGCGGGGCCACACTTCCGTGTTCTCCTCAAGATCTCGCAAGACCGGGAGGTCTCGCGATATATCTCTACACTGACACTGGGAAATGGGTAGTGCTTGATGAGCCGAACAGATGGTAGATTTGCCTCAAAGAAACAAAATGCATCCAGGAGCATGTTCCTGTTCCTTTGAACTGTTAGCAGCTAACATTTCGTTAGGTTTGTATGATATTCTGCATCCCCCACAGATGACAGGAATGGACAGGGGCGGAGCTACAAAGACATCATTGGCCAATCCTAGGAATGGAGCTGTTGGAGATCCGGCTATGCCGCTGTATTTTCTCATTTTTCATTTTTACGCTGTTTGTATGGCTGGAGCCATCTGTGGGTGGGCGGGGTATCAAAGTGAGCGTTGCTCCGAAGATTGCCGAACACTGCCCCCCTCATGCTGCCATGGGGATGCAGGATACCATACAACACCGGGCTTGCACACAGTTTCAGCGCGTTGCTCACACTCGCATTCTCGTGCCGCTCGCTTACTTGGTGTGCTGTCTGTGTAACTTTAAGTATGTAGTCCTGCTTTTGTCTTCCTCTTGCTCATTATTGAGTCCGTTGCTGGTGTCTCGACTAACGTCTCGCTCCCCCCCCACCCGAGACATAGGTTTGCTCTTGTATTTGGTCAACATGCTACGTCCATACTCCCAGTCATGCCTGGACTATGACTGGAGTAAGACTGGAATCCTACTGGACTTATGCGCCTCTGAGGAGTTTTTAAAGGAGGTTCTTTCCAGTTAAAGAAACAGTCAATCCTCAGGAAACACGGGTCCAACGGTCTGCTCTCTGCAAGATTGAAGTAAGACTGGACCCCTGCTCTGACTCACGTGCATGAGATGGTAGTACCAGGCTTTCCTGGAAGTAAAGCAGACAGCGAACATCCTGACAAGAAAGACATACGATTGAGATAAGAAAGAAGTGCCAGACAATTAAAACTTCAAAAACTTTGACGGACTCTTCCCACCAGAGGGCAGAAGCCTAAGGGAGAGATAGAATGACTAAGGACCATGGTATAATAAATAAAATAATAATTGCTGTGCTTGGTGACCCAGTGACCTCAGTTAACCCTAATTCTGTTGAACACCCTTGAACTATACCACTTGGCTTAACATTGTCTGCAGATGCCCAGCCGTGACAATACATAAAGGAGCAACATATCGGGCCTCATTACGACCCTGGCGGAAGACCATGGTGCTATTAGCACCATGGTCCATTCCGGTAAGTTACCGACTCCGCCATGGAGAAAGGGGGAATTACCACCCCATTACAAGGTTGGTGGGGCGGTAATTCCCCCTTCCTCCATGGCCCTTCCCCATTCCTATTTTTGCCCCATAGGGCTCAATGGGAATGGGGAAGGCGCTAAGTACGGTGCCGCAAATTGCGGCACCGAAATTAGCACCAAGGTCCCTTTGCGGGTCCCTACTTTAACGGCTGGTCTACACCAGCCGTTAAGGTCGGGTCCCGCAAAGGGACCTCGTAATTAGGCGCTAATAGGTTAACGGCGCCGCAGCCTTTTACGGCGCCGTTAAGCCATTAGCGCCTGGGTCTTAATGAGTCCCATTGACAGTTAGAGTATTAACTGCTTTCAAATATGTAGTATTTTATCCTTTACGGGGATTTGTAACCAGGGGATCTGCAGGGCATTGAGAAGTATAACACAAGCAAGAGGCTTCCTCTCCTCAATCACATGCCTGCAACCTCCATAGAACTAATAGTTCAGACTTATAGAGTGGTCTAAGGAGCCCAACCAAGAGTTGATATATTTGGTCTCTACTTGATTTCAATAACATGGCACTCTTGCTTGCAGACAATATATAAGCCAAGTTAGAAAATCTAGCTAAATCTTTCTGGCCTTTGTTCTGCTTTATCAAGATTAAAAGATAAAGACAGGGAAAAGCTCTTACCATGCCCATTTTCCCTATGATCACAGTGGCCAGATGTGACCACCTCTCTCAAAACTGCGGAGTTGAAACATATTGTGCTAAGGTGGAAGAATGTTGCATTCTTTACCGGGGCATCTCACACAAGTTGTTGACCTGGTTTTTCATAGCTCTATATAATGTGTGAGATGTTCTATATATGCGCTGTAATTGTCTTGCCACATGTCCTTTCCAATAGTGTCTACCCTAAACCTTTCCTTCATTTCACCTCGGCCTTTATCTCTGGAGGCGTCACACTATGCCATAGCGCTATTAAGAGTACTGGACCCCAGATCTAGTAGGGTTTGCAGAAGTATGTTAGGTTTCGCCTTACTGGGTAGTTTCTGCCAGGGTTTGCTGGGCACATTGCATCGCAGCATGCTGTAGAAATTGTCCCTACCTGAATCGTAACATCTGCACGCAACCATTCCATTGCCTTGAATCCCTCCTCAAGTCAAGTAGGAAATGTTGTTACAATTGGCTAATTTCCACTGTGAAATGTCCAACAGTTTTGTAACCGCTTGAAACTATGCTAGGCCCCAAATAGGTGCCCAGTCATCAACAGGGTACTGTGCTTAATTTTCCTCAGCTATCTGGACAAGGCTCCTTTTACTGCTTTTATAATTATTGGCTAGAACTGGGATGGGGAGTCCACAAGTATTAGCAGTTTGTCCAGTAGTCGAGAGCAACAATCTAGAGCCAACAATTCCCTCTCTGGCATGGGACCACTGGCAAATCCCTTGCTGCATTCTGTAATTGTGGTGCTATGTAGTACACTTAAAAATCAGGGAATTTCACCCTATTCTCCACTTTAGGACATTTAATTTCCTTCATTCGGCTTCTGTCTCTACCATTTCGCCATGCAAATGTAAGCAAAGTGTTGTCCTCAAAGGAAATTTGCCGGATGACCATTGGCATTGTTTGCAACTTAATTTAGTACCCATTTAGGATTTATATGATAACCTAACAGACAGACGTCTTTCTCTCCTGGCTGCAGCCAGCTTGTGCCACCTGTGGCACTAAGGCCATTTCAAAACCCTGTGAAGACCAAAAGGGAAGGGTCTTCAACCTGCGGGGAAGAAGACGCACAAGTCTCCATGGAGGCACGAGGTGCAGTGTTGGCATCAAGAGTGGAGTCCATGAAACCGAACAACTGATTGATTAATTCACGATTTCAAGTACTGTTTTAAGCTGGTGCAGTGATAATATTTGCGGTTGTGCACCAATGGAATTAGTTTTTACAAATGAGCACGGTAGCCTGGTTTTAGTATTCCGTGAATTGTTGTTATTGATAGGGTTACTGATAGTCAGGATTTCACCAATGCTTGACGTGATATAACAAATGTAATAGCTGTGCACAGGATGTCTACCAATTGAATTTTTAAAAATTGAATGAGCTTAATGTAAATATGGGTTTTTAACATAGAATGATGTGTTGCTTTTATGGTATTTTTTTTAACCAAAAATAAAGCTTGATTTGATTTGAAAACCGTGTCTAGTTGCTGGAGGGTTGGGAGATCCAAGAAGCAAGGCAAATGTCAGGGGGCCTGTTGGATTTCAGTTACTGAGCCTTTTAGCAGTGAGAACAATTAACCCTGAAGTTAGCAAGTAAGAGGAAAAGAGCCAAACTGCGTATTACTGATACACCCACTCATATTTGTGGAGCCATAGTTTTTTAATTTTTATTTTTTTTTGGTAACAAAATATTAGTTTTCACCTTTACAAATTGATGTCACTGTGTACATTACATAGTTTCTTAAAATAAATTTGTCAAAGTACAAGACATTTTTTTCCAGGTTTCAATTTACAATATAAAAAATGTACTGATTTACAACCTACGTATTAAATACAATACACTTCAACATGTGGCTCCATCCAAGCTTGAGAGGAAACAGAAAACACTAATGTAAGCACCAATATAGAATTTAAGAAGAATATAAAATGTTCAGACAGTCTCTCTAGTACTGCCGGTTATGAGGTAGATCATGAAATAACAACCTTCTGTGAATCAACTAGTGCATCTGTGGTGACTTTCCTCATATACATTGATTTGTTTAAAGGCAGTAGGACTTTCTCAATCTTGTTGACAAGTCTCACTGTTGCAAGTATAATAGCATTTGACTGACCCCACATACAATGTAACCAAACCAGCTGAAAGCTCGTTGATCGAATGTGAAACCAAAAAAGGTCCCAAGCAGCAAGACCTATCGAGGTCGAATTTTGGACAATACATAAACAGATGTTCCAAGGATTCACGTTCTCCACTCTTTGAGCAAAACCGACAGCAATCCCACAGCCCTGATTCCCTGTAACCTGACCAGCTACCAATGTGAGAGCCAGTACGGACAAGGTCCAACCGAAACCTCATATATGTCCTTCTTGCAATGAGATCGGGAAAACACAAGAGATAGGGCAGGCGGGGCAGAACAGCCTGTCGCAATTTTGCATAAGAGAGAAACATTGAGTAGCCTGCGATTAGATCCGCATTACGTGCCCATGCATTCCCAAGAAAGCGAATTTTAACCTTGCGTGGACAATCAATGAGATCCTGTTGCGTCATGTTCAAAGATTTTAAGATTGTCAACATGCGCAATTTGAATTCACGAATAGAGGCTGGATGTTCCTTGATAAGCAATAATCCAAAATCTTCATACAGAGAGTTGGCCGGAGGACGGATCATTTTGTAGAAGGAATTTAACAACCGCCAATTATGTTTCTCTGCCAGAGAGTAGAGACCCAATTCATGGAGGAGAATTGGATTAGGCAGGTAGCCCGGAAGGCCAAGTACCCTTTTCCAAATCCTACCTTGGAGGGAGTTAAGTAGCGGGCCCAGATTCACTAGGCAAATATCCAAGGCATAGAGTAGAATGGGCTCTACTTTCATAGTATAGTAGTGAAGAAAAGGGAGAAGCGAAAATCTACAGTACCTCGCAAAAATGATCCTCATTTGAACAGTTAGTTGGTCTAACTTAGAGGTCAACACAAGGCGCCACCTGCTGACAGTTATGCCATTTGACATTGAGTACCCCAAATAGGTAATTTCTTCCTTCCTCATAATTTGATGTGAGTTCACGACATACTTAAATGTCATGTTTTTCTTTTTAGGTCCGAAAACTATGATGTGTGATTTAGCTGAGTTGATGGTTAAGTTATTCAGGGTACAGTATTCGTTAAAGATGTTAAGTTTGTTTTGTAACCCAAATGGGACCTTGTCAAATAGTATGACGTCGTCAGCAAATGCCAACCAGTGGAGACGTAGCTTGCCTAAATTTACTGCAAAGGTATTTGATCCCTCCCATATCTGCTCTATGTCAGCGAGATACAGATTAAAAAGTATTGCGGCGAGGTTGCAGCCTTGCTTGACGCCAATTCTTGTCGGAATGCTGTCAGACAGCAAACCCGCCGAGTTGATGCGCACCCTATAAGAGGTGTTCTGATGGAGCGCTGCTATAATCGCAACCAACTCGTGGGGGATGCCATATGACAGCATCTTCTGCCAGAGTCTATTTCTCAATACACTATCAAATGCCGCTGATAGGTCTAAGGATGCCATATAGATCGTCTCATTGGTGGAAGCATGTGATGTTGCTAATACATGGGCAAGAATTGATGCATTTAGCTGCGTACCCATAGCTCTACGAAAACCGACCTGCATTTTGGAGAGGATCTTGGCGGTGTTAACATACGATTCTAATTCACACAAAATCAGCCGTGCAAAGATTTTTGCAGATATGTCAATTAAGGCTATTGGCCTGAAGTTTGCCGGTTCGGATAGGGCTCCCTTTTTGTGAATTGGGATTACAATTGCCGAGAGCCAGGAGGGAGGAATTTTCCCAGATTGGTAAATAGAGTGGTACCAGGGAAGCAAGTAACTGGCCCAAAAGTGCGGGTCGTCCTTGTAGACACAGGGCGGAAGCCCGTCAGGACCCGCAGCCTTAGAAAACTTCAGGGCTGCAATTTCCCATATGATGTCTTTGTTTACCCAACGGCAAACAGACGGAAGTTCCAAGTGCAGAGACACAGACTCCATCCTTTTGTGTATTTCTGGCAATTTGTATTTCGTGAGGAAGAAAGACTTCCATTCCATACCCGAAATGGATGCCATCATACGATTGTCGACCTTGCCCAAGGGATTTCTTAAAATTGCCCATTGATCCCTTGTGTTTCTTTTACATAATAGTTCCACCATATGTTGATTTGTCAGGTTGTAAGCAGCAAATCGCAAACGCTTCATTTTGTGCTTGAAACAGGCGGTAATGACGTTTTTTCCCTTTGTAGGTTTGCCACGCTCAACAGAGATCCTCTTAAGGACCGCATATCGATGTTTTTTTGTCTTTTTATGTTCGCCACCTCTGTCCAATGTGGGCAAACCGATTTTGGAGGCTTGATTGCACTGCCTTCTTTGCAAAGGCACACCAAGTGCCTCCGAATCATCTTCAGATTTAAATAGATGATTCTCTCCCTGTGCCATGGCGCCAGGGACTTATCACAAGGTACAACCAGGTCGTGATTAACACGAAACGCCATTTTGCGACAGATTGTGGGGTTCCATCTGACTGACAATGTGTGTCTGTCACATTCAAGCAGGGCTAAAGATTCCAGATTTTCATATGCGTCAGGCCTTAGATAGGTGGTCAACATCCGATGGTCACTCAATCCCACATTAACAATTCGAATGGGATCGAGTAGACCTGAACATGTGGTTGAGGCAAATACATAGTCAATAAGGGATGACGAAGTGCCACGGTGCCAGGATGTAGTGGGTGACTCAGAGGAAAGTTGGATTGGATAGATGCCCCATGCTTCGAGAAAAGAGGCCCATCGCTCACCTCTAGCCTGGGCTTGGCGAACATATGAAGAGGGCTGGTTAGCAGATCGATCAATGCCCTCCATTTCCAGGTACACGTTTAAGTCACCCCCAATTATAATTTCATGGTTAGAACTATGGAGGGCCACATAGCCCAAAATTTGATTGAGCTCTTCCAGGGCCGAGTCCAAAGAGACTTGACTCGGGTTCCAGTATATCGACATCAAAAGTAGGGGGGAAATTTTAATGTTGTCAAAGGTTAACTCGACCAGAATATAAGATTCCGATCTTTCCAGAGTGCGTGAGGCCACATTAAGAGTGTTGCTAATAAGTATGGCAGTACCTCTGGACGGGCATCCCACACAAGAGCGTCGTGCAGGGGCGTTTAAACAAGTGTACCCATCTAACCCAAAGGCTGCTGACGCCATAGTTTCTTGTAATATTAAAATCTCGGCCCTATAATTGGGGTCTGCCTGATGGTGCCATGATTTAAGATTAGACACACCACAGCAGTTCCAAGAAGCAATTGCAATCCTCTGGTGTTATGATTCCGTTGGAGGAGCTTTCAGAGATGCTGCCACTTTAATCAGAGGCTCGAGCCATGACAGACCACTCAACGCTTGCGTGAGCGATGCGAGTTGTACTGTCAGTCGTTTCGCCTGTGACTCGAAAGGTGCCGCTACTGGACCCTCTGTTCTCACAACTGGGGCTGGAATGACAAAATCCAAAAATGCCCACGCACACTCCATATCCGTAAAGAGGCAAGGAGTGAAGCCCAACAATTCAAAATCGTCAGTGAAATCAAGGATCAGTTTTGTTATAATCTGGGATTGTACTCTGGACAATACCCTGTAGTTGTTATGTGAGGGAAGCTTTACCCAATCAAGGTCCTTTGTCGACAGGTTTCTTAGTGATGGAATCTGAAAAAAAAGATTAATCAAAAAGGACCTATTGATCCTAGCATCACCATTTATGACTGGATTGCTAATCCAGCCCAATATGACCCTCATGTCCTTTGGAGTTTACAAAAAGGACAAAGGTACAGAAGATGGCTCACCCTGATGGGTCTCTTGTGCTGAATCTGATTTTCCTGGCGCGGGTTGGGGCCAGGGCGAGGGAACCTACCCTTCCTCACAAGGAGGCACGATGTCCACTTCCTCTTGCCACTCCTCTAGAGCCCGATCTGGGGGCCACCAATCCAGCGGGCTGCTCTGCCATGTGTGGAATCACAGGCGGCAACGCAGACGCGAAGTATGGATCGTTTGCAAGCTTGGTTTCGCCCACTAGCCGCGTTGCAACTTTCTTGCTTTCAATCGTAGGAAAGAAGCAATGGAGTTGCGGTTGGGACTTAGCAGGTGGGTTCCGCAAAGGAATAGAAACAGCACCTGCACATTGCCACCTTTTATGGCATTAATCTGAAGGTGTTTCTTACACTCCTCGCTTAATTCACGAAGATCTAGGGCCTGATCGTCCTGGCAATTTAAAGGGCACAGGTCGACAGTAGTGGCCATATCAGATTGCTTGTTCAAAACTTTGGGCCTTTTTTTTGCAAGTTTTTTCTGGGAGGCCTTTGCGGTGTTAAGGCGTTTCTGGGCTCTCAGGAATGACTTCTTGGCCTTCCGAGAGGGGAAGTACATTCCTTCCTGTTAGTCTTGTGTTGCTATTGTCTCATACAGGGAGACCGCCCAGCTAGAGGGTGTTCTGGCTATCGATGATAGCTGTCAGAGCAGAGGGACTGTCAGGAGTGGGCTCAACACTATCAACCGGGACGGGAGCTCTGCCAGAGTGTTGGCAATCTTCCATGGGATATGACTTCGCGACCAGTTGGTACAAGGTATGTTCCATCTGGAGCATCTGGTCGTGTTGTAGTTTCATTACGTCCAATAGATCAACAGCCTCAACTCCAGGCTGGTTTGACCCAACCGAGGAAGCTCCTTTCAACACTTGGGAGTAGGATCTTTGTGGCGGGACAGTATTCCAATATAAGGTGTCTGTCTGCGAGCCTTGTGACCGTACTGGAGGCAAGATGGAAGCAGGCGGTATGAACACTGCTGCGCCAGCCAGAATTTTTTCAAATTGTGCGAAGTTAAATGCTTTAGATTGTTCCTCTGCAAATAAGAACCCTTCCAGTTTGGCCAACTTTTCTTTCATGAAGGCTAAAGAGCCTTGCATTTCCCTCATTGAACAATGTGTAAGCTTGTGGCCCTTGTTCAAGAGGTTGAGTATTCGTGTTATAACCGGGAAGTTAGAGGGGTCATTTGGCGGTGTGGCAGCAGGTAAGTCTTCTAGGGATGAAGCAAAACGTGCCTCCTCATTTAATGGAGTGGGGGCAGCCTTGTCATTTCCCAAATTCAGCTTAAAGTCATGGGACAGCAGATTCCCTGATGAATCCATAACCGCCCTATAACTTTTATTGTGTGTCGATGGCCTACCACTGCCTTCTCCCCTTACCAGGGAGGGAGTCTGGTCCTTATCATGAGTACTAAACTTGTTAACAAGATTCCTGTGATAGGTGAAAGGGAACTTGTTCACGGAAAGGAAAGGACATTGAGGCAGGAGAGGAGGGACCCATGGAAAGTCGCACCCTTTTTCCCAATTCAGACATTATTGTCGGGGCTAGCATCGAGGTATCAGAAACATGAGGGAAACCTTCATAGTCAAACCTCGGCGTACAATTGCTATCATGCACATGCGCGACCTCACACGCCTCCATTTCCTCAATTTGATTAGCATCTTGAACCGAGAAAGTAGGAAGCTGCACAGCCGGGGGGGAGCTTGTGCTCAATGGCTCCATGCACAAGACTGAGTCCTCTATTCTTGGAACTTCCATCGCCTCTTTGGGGTTAGGAATTGCCCCCTCCATGGTAGACAAGGATGGCGATAGGATTGACGCTTTGTAGGAGGAGGTAGATTGAATGTGCTTCTCACTATGCAATTTAGACTTTACAGGTTTCCCTTGGAACTTAGGAGTTACCTCAAGATTGGAGTTACTTCTCAAGACCCGGCTCAAAATCTATACCCAGCACCCAATCCCCCTGTAGAAAGTACTACCTAACAGAGGGGTGCTTGGTGTCAACAACAATCGATTTTTATACAAGTATTGGCTGGGGCAGGCACACGGCAACTAGCAAAAGAAAAACCATCTAGTAGGGTGAGTAGCAGAGAAAATATTCAAAAGCCTGACAAAGACGTACCCCACACAACACACATCATTTGGCAGTACCTTTACACCATGTGGATACCAGAGCCCAGCACTGAGGCTTACCCAGGGCACTACACCCCTAAGGATCAAAGGCGTAAAGCCTGCAGTCTCCTAAGGTGGTGTTGACGTGCTCACACTATCGGGCAGGCACACAGTGTGGCGTTACCCCCAACTGCAGGACTCTAGTTACCCACTATACTGTCAACTTTGGGTTGCCGGCCCGAAGAACCAGGGCGTTAAGACTTGGCGCCCCGCGCCACGCACCGCGAACAGCAAACAGTACTTAGCTGGTACCTGGTGCGCAGCGCGGGTGCGCCAGGAGACGTGTATTTAACAAGGCTCGAGGGGCGTAGCTCGTCACAGGGAGGCGGGTCCACCTCGTACAGGAAACGCCTTCAAGAGTAAAGAGAGAGAGGAATAATTAAGAACTTGCGGCTAAAGGTACACATCCAATATGGAGCCACTACCACAGGTACACAACTTCAAGAACACACAACCTGTGGAACACACAACCTGAGAAGCACACAGGTTCAATAGTCCCGAACTGGGTAGTGTGCACAAGGCAAACAATCACCTCAAGGTCAGGCACGCTGGTGTTGCCAACAAAGACGTCCTCCAGGCGGGAATGCCTGCCCTGCAGCACGGCAGCTGTACCAGTCAAACGGGGCTGAAAGAAAGTGAGAGGATCAAAGTCCAAAGCCCAAAGACACAGGGCGGGGCGGCAGCGGCAGCAAACAGTACTTAGCTGGTACTTGGTGCGCGGCGCGGTTGCGCCAGGAGACGTGTATTTAACGAGGCTCGAGGGGCGTAGCTCGTCACAGGGAGGCGGGTCCACCTCGTACAGGAAACGCCTCGAGGTCAGGCACGCTGGTGTTGCCAACAAAGACGTCCTCCAGACGGGAAAGCCTGTCCTGCAGCACGGCAGCTGCACCAGTCAAACGGGGCTGAAAGAAAGTCTGAGGATCAAAGTCCAAAGTCCAAAGACACAGGGCGGGAAGTCAGCGGCAGCAAACAGTACTTAGCTGGTACTTGGTGCGCGGCATATTGGATATAGGAGTACACAATTCCTAAAGCATCAGAAACAAAAGACATTTGGACCCACTAAAGTCAGAACTGTGAAGACTCAATGACATGGACAAGATCTAATCCTGACCACTACACTAAGCTCCACAATACAATTATGATTAACTTTATCCCTAGGTCCTTTGTCAGAGTCCATCATTTTTGTCATCAAATTCTGCCACATGGCCCCAGTCAAGATCACCATTTTACTAAAGGCAACCCTTCCCATTAGTGCTATCTTTGCCAGAAACCAATAGTTTTCTTAGTATAATCCAAAATTCTGTGGTCATTCAATATCAAAGTCCACAGAGAAAGTAATCACTGTGTACTTGAAGGACTCTGTGAAACCAATTATTCAACGTGGAGGGAGTTCCTCTGAGTGAGTGTTCCTCAGTCAGCCCTCCAATGGTTAAATAAAAGACTAATTCCAAAAACTGTCAACAGCAAAATAAGGGCAAGCCTCTTAATTTTTTCTAGAATAAAAAGGGAAGGAAAACACTGGTTGATGCAAGAGCAGTGACAGATCATCAACGTACAAGTAAACTCCACCGTCAATGAATTGTGTTCCAAGCGGACATGGATTTAATAGCAATCACACTAGCAACAGAGGGAGAGTGCATGCTAGACAAGTGCCCCTCCACATCTCCTAGCTCCCTGAGATCTCCCTGACCATGCTTACCCGAGCAATGTGACTGGAGTATGACACTTTCATCCATGCACAAACATAAGGGTCAATGACTGCAAATACATCCACCCCACCAAATCAAAAGCCTTTTCAGCATCTAGTGAGGCAACTGACGAAAGCTCATTGTCTATTACATCAAACTGTCTTGTCAGGTTGATTGTGGTAGCCCCACTTGGAATATACCCAGATTGGTCCGAGTGGATCAATTTAACAACTACACCTGTATTCTATTAGCAATCAATTTACTAAGAATATTCAATTCTAAATTGAATATGGGTAATGCTCTACATGAAGTACAGAGGGTGGTATCCGGCCTTAGCTTGAACCTCTAGCTTACCTACCTCTACTCCATTGGCCTTATTCATTCTCCCTCTCTCCAACCCGTCATGTTTCCCTCTTTCTTGTTCAATCCTTCAATTCAGTGCTGTGCATCTTATGACTAAACATACAGTAGACCTCATTGCCCTCCCCTAGCATGGGTGCAAGAAACCTTTTTGAAGCTTGCCATATTTCGGTTACTGAGCCTTTTAGCAGTGAGGAATGAGGGTGCCAGGCCATAAATGGCTAGTTGGACCACCCAAATAGACAATGGTTCATCAAGCCTCCCCGTATCGGCTTCTGATAACCCCACAGTTCATCCTGCTATTGTATGCAACCTCGTCATGAGACCCCAGCCCAGCAGTGCCTCACAGAGCTCTAATCTAGCCTGCATCGACCTCCTTGTATCCACATCATGCAAAAAGACAAGTTGCACCAACTGATAAAAGAAGTCACAAGAGACTATTTGAAAATGACCTAGTGAATAAAACCAGGAGAGGAACTTTGCAAGAAGCAAAACCCAGGAGAAGGGAGTCATACTCCTGTCTTTAGTGGTTAGAACAGTGGTAGGGTCAGAGTTCATTCGGACTGTGGACAGATGCTTTAAGACATTCACGGACGACTGACGAGCACCGTAGTCAGTTTGTTAGGTAGGGAACACCCCATAGAAGTAGGGAAAGTTAGGCATTATTCTTTTCTTTAATACAAATGTACTTGAAATGTCTTCTAAGAGTCTGCATCCTTCTTCTGGCCTGCCACAGTATCAAGCATTAGCCAGCGACCAGGAGCTACCACTGGTGAACCTGGAGCTAGTATACAGCGGTTCTTAAATCTAACTCCCACATAAGATGCAAACATATAATGTATGACCCCTGCTTTAAATGTTGCATAGATGTATCCAAGTGTTTATTTAGCATTGTCCCCAACATACAGAGGCAAATTCACATAGGTGTGTTTGTTAGGCATCATTAGGCCTGGGGAGCCAAAGGTAGCTCCTGGTAGCTGTTTGGTGTTTAGCTAACCAGGCTCCTCAAGGCCACAAGCAGGAGCTATATAGCTCCCAACTTCCATTCAATTTCGAAACCTGTCACCTCATATAATGTGGAACATAGACGTCTCTACTTACAACTTTAAATGTCTCCCGGGACGTCTCCACATTCACTTCATGATCTCTATTGTTCTGAAATAACTCATTGATACACATGTTGATCTAAATGCCACATCAAGCATAGCCTCTGCTCAGAGTTGCATTGTCAGTATAAGCGCAAGCCTACATCCTTAGTCCAATATAAATACAAACCTGAAATTTGGCATGTGGGTATGTTCCATGGTGCAGACAATGTAACAAGTATAAAAACATAGCTTTTTGGGATTTTATTTATATAACGATCTGCATACCCCTGCCATATGGCTCTTTGCGCCGTAGTTCTGCTGTGGTTCTACGTTCATTGTTCCTAAAGTTCAGCAGTTCATGAAAACTTCAGCAGTTAATTGTTCCTAAAGTTTCCATACTTTCAGCATTCTAGCTGACATTAGCGGCATTCACTTTTGAAGTCATGCGGGTGACAAAACGGTGCTTTTGTAGTAATGCGGGTGACAGGAAATGGTGCATGTCTGTTCAATAGTGTCCGCAATTACGTTTTCCGTCACATCGTGGCAAATCTCTCATGATAATTACAGGAACTTAATTTCCCACGGAAGTTCATGAATGTATGCCACCTCAACTGTGCAATGCTTACATGCTTCAGCTGTACACGTACGTGTACAGCACTTCAAGCTTACATGCTTCAGCCCTAGGAATTACTGTGAGAAGCACAGGTACACCTGCTAGTGGTATATACTGATGAAAACTAGGAATATTCTCACCTTGGGCCTTATTGTGCCCACCTGAGGTCTAGTAGGTTGAAACCTTCCATCACACTATTGAAGGAATCAGCAGATTGATGAATGGAGTGAGTAGGTGGAGATGACATGTCCAGGTCTGCATTCAATACATAATAACAATTGCTGCCCGATGTAAACAAATATAGTGACATAAATTACAGGTATTCCGAACCCGAGAGAAAAAGTAAGCAGTATTTATGTTTGGTCCAATGAAATGTACAGTGAAGTAACACTTATCTCCAAGCTTCTAAACAATTCTGACTCACCGTCCTTTCAGATAAGTGATGAATTAGTGCAAATGATCAATGCAATACTGTGAAACCCTACATTTGGACATCCCATTGTCGAGATCGTGTACCGTGATGCCCTGAGCTATTTCTTTTTGCAATAGCCTACCTGATCCTAGGACTATTGTTCAACCATCATATTCCAATTAGAGCATTTTATTTCTCTTTAAACAACCAAGAAGAGTATAATGTGGGTTTGAACTAAAGAAGAAGCTTGCATGCTGTGCCTGCCCTTTGTTCTTCTAACAGATTCCAGCTTGCTATCCAAACAGCAAGCTTGAAATGGAGGCTCCAACTGCCCGCAAAGGCTTCATTCCAAACTTCTCTTTGTGATGTTTGTGCACTGGACAAGGAGACATGGACAAGCTTTGTCACAGGAAGTCCCAGGAAGTGCGACCCTTTCCACCCTGCACACGCACTAACAGTTTTAGAGCCCTTACCACAAGGCTATATTGTGTTAGGTGAACTTTGCTGATGTCAGAGGATCTCGCCTTCCGCTTGGGAACACCAACTTGGGCAATGGTCACCGACCACACAATAGAGCCTTCTCGTGTGGGTTCTAATGCTTCAGAAATACATTTAAGATTAGCCATTTTTAACTTGAGAGTATCGATTGTATTGCTCTCTGCCAGATCTGAGACTTGGCTTCTTCTTACTATGCTCATCAACTGGCTATTCCTTTCTCTAATCAAGTACCGTTAGGTGAATTAATTTGTTCCATGACCTTTGGTTTCCTTTCAGGCACCTCCCTTGGGACTTACCTTTAGAACTAAAACTTTCCAACAAGCTACTCACTTGTATTGATTTTAAATAAGTGCAGCAAATGTTCCTACTATGTATTGAACCCATATAATGCAGTGACCAGATGGAGATCCTGGTGCCAACAACTCAAGTCACCGAAGTACCCTGCCTCACCACTCCTCAGCACTTACCTCAAATCGATATTAAATTCAAATGTACCTTTATGCTGTGCTGTCATTGCAGCAACCGATAGCAAACCAATCAGAGCAGGGAGACCTCAGCTATCACTCTGTGGATGACTCAGACACAATCAAAACATGTAATAATCATGTAGGTATGAAATGCACCGTCCATCTCACTACAGCCTAAAAACCAGTAAAGAATATAGGGCCTCAATACGAGTTTCGTGGTATCTCGACGGTAATACCACAGAGATACCACAAAACGGTATTACCGTTACCGCCACTTGGTTCGGCGGTATTACCACAGTGGTAATACCGCTGGATTACAAGTGGTGGTTTGGCAGTGTTAGTCCCCATTGTTGGCGTCCACAGGACTCCATGGGGATTTCAGCGGTATTACCACCTCATGTTACAGCCCTACTTATAAGTGGCATGCCCTGTTGGTCACCTTAACACACACTTGTAATCAGGGTTCTATGTCATAATCCCGCCTATTGAAGACGCACTGAAAAAGAAAAAGAAAATGCTTTTTTTCACTGATTTTGTGGGGCCTTCAACAGGTAGGATTATTATGATTTCGGCGGTTTCAGCACCAGGAGCCACGTGGGAGCTGCTCCCCTTCGGCCCCCAATTTCTGCCACAATATTGGAATTTCCTTTCATTAATGGGGTTCACACGCTGAACTCCCCTGCCCCGTCCTTTGCCTACCACAAACATTGCAATCATGGCACTCCCAAGGATCCCACAGACGTGCAGACAAACACTCACATTTATCTGGTCTCCTCATCTGAGACTTCACCTTTCCGGGCTGTGTCTGTCAGCCCCTGCGTGCTCTTGTGTGCGGCAGGCCTTGGTATTTGTTCCTTTTTTTGCCCACAATCAATAGATGGCGGACAAAAGATCTAATACCGTAATCACACATCAGCTCTGAATCTTCCTTGTGCCACATGAATCATTCATTGAAATCCTCTAACCACAATACAGTGGGCCTCATTACGAGTTTGGTGGTAACCAGCCGGTGCTGCCGCCAAACCAGTAACACTGTTTCAGCCACCTGAGATGCCACCGGAACATTGATATCCCTAGCCGCCGGGACTTGTAGGTGGCAGAAAGTGTAAGTCCCCATTCCCATGGTGTCCCAAAGGACTCCATGGAACTGGGGACACGGAAGCACAGGCACCGTTCCTAACAGTGCCGGTGCTTCAGTGACAAATCTGCCTACTGGGGCCGCTGTGAACCTGCCAGGCACAACTGCCCAGAAGGCAGAGTTGGAGTATGGCAGTCGGAAAAGGTGCCGACACGGTGCAACTGGCACCCTTATTTCCAAACCGCCACACTTTTAATGAGTAGGTTACTGGTAAGGGACTTTTTTGTTGACACCAAGCAATACCTCGCAACCAATTTTGAGTTGGTATTAAGAGTTATTAGATATTTGAATTTTGAGGAGTCGTCACGTCGATGTAAGCTGCTACAGAGACATAGAGACCCTCTAGTCTGTTTGTTAATAAGCAGATTTTAAACATTGTAGCCTTTAGGATGACACGTGTTTTGGTAAATTTATATTGCCTTTTTCAAATCCAGGCCTTGCTCATTTGCGTGAATAACAGCATAATGCAATAGAAGGAGGCAAATCATGGGTTTAATCCCACCTCATGCGAATACTTTGGAATATGTTGGAACACGGACTACTTGGCATATGGAGGACGTATTTGCATGAGGTGGGATTAAACCCATGACTTGCCTCCTTCTATTGCATTATGCTGTTATTCACGCAAGTGAGCAAGGCCTGGATTTGAAAAAGGCAATACAAATTTGCTGAAACACGTGTCATCCTAAAGGCTACAATGTTTAAAATCTGCAATCCATGAAGGCTAAAATGTTTAAATTTCTCAAATAAAAATAAAAGCAATTAAAATCTTAATCTAAGAGGATGTCATTTCTTCGTCCTGCGGCACATCGACATTTGTAATCTCATCCAAATAATACACTTTTAATGAGGCCCAGTATTACCCTATTCAAATCCCATCTGCCTCTAACATGGGCAGGAAGGGTATTATGGGATGCTCCAGTATGGCATTACATATTTGGATGATCAAATATAATCTAAGATGATCTTCCTTTTGCGCCTGTTTTTAACACTTATTTTACCACTCTGGGCGACTCAAAAATGAGTGCACTTGAAAGGGAAGGTTCCCCCACAATTTGCAAAAAAGGTCCCACCTGTGTGTAAAGTGCATGTTAAGGAACTCTTCCTGCTATAAACAACAGAAATTCAGCCATGTTTACCAGGCGCATCTAATTTGATCATGATTATTAGTGTGGTGGGAGGTGCATATATATGTGGCTCATTTGCAAGTCCTCAAGAGTGGTTAAAAATGTTTTTTTTAAATTTTATTTAAAAGGGACACATTTTAAAAACGGGTTTACTACCATGCAGGGTTTTGAATGTTTTTTGCATGTATAGTGGGTGCACAGAATGTGATTACTGTGTCTGCATGCCCGTCTGGTTCTGCAAAAACCAGATGTTTCTGCCAGCATGAAACTTCAAAGCTGGCGCAAACGTATTACATTTTGATTGCATCTGCTTAAAGCAGCCAGATTCCATAGGAATTCATTGTAAATGCCTCCTGTGATGTAAAGTGAGGAAGATATTTGCAATGTACAAAAGTGTTAAACTGTTTGCACCAGATTCAGCACTTCTTACTGCACCTGGCCAGGATTTGGCAGACTGTATGCAGGCGCACAGAAGTGTAAAATGCAGGTAGTCTCCACTGTGCCATTTACCCTGTTTAGAAGATGAGTCACAACATGTTGAAACATCAGGCCCTGGAGCTCCAAACAAGATGCACACCAAACATTCATCGTAAATTCAGATTTTCAACACATTCGTTCCAGAAAGTCATAATTCTATCAAAGACACGGAGGCGAAGTATTATGCTTCTCTTTCAATTTACTACTCAAGAAGCAATGACAAACCAATAATATAACTGTTAATAAAGATCAAAACTACAATATCTATTGGAAATAGAGTCTTTGGTAGTCCTGATAGTATTGGTCTCTTAACTGACCACTTGATAAAATTGACCTATCAGTCCAGTCCTTAACCATCACCACACTAAACATCCTCTTCTACTTACTCTTTCTTTGCTTGATCGAAATTGCATCCACTGTTAACCACAATCTCGTTGTATGCTCAAAGTCTTTCTTCAATTCCCCGGTTGTTAGGAATCCACCACCGTACCTAGTAAAACAATATATATATATTTGGTGACTGTAAGTTGAAAAAGGGTGGAACAATCGTATGCTTACAACAGTTCCAATTTCTTATAACTGTATGCCTATATAACATTTAACACCTTTATATCATTCATCTTCAAATCCATGTATGTACCTTTAAAAACAGTTCAATCAGGCCTCCAGATAAGGTGCCTACCTGGCCTTTTTATGCATGAAAATCTTGTAAATACAACAGCTTTATTATTTTCCTGTGTACATTTACACACAGGTTTAGAGCAGAGGGCAGTGCAAAGGTCAATTTACTTGACAGAAACCAGAAGGCTTCTTTTTATTCGTATCTACATGGATGTAATTGCAAGACACCTCTGAAAGAGAATGTATTTCTCTGAAGCCTTTCAAAAAAATAAATTGCACACTGTGATAAAAGGAATGGTTTCTTTCCATTCAGCTTCAGAAGCACTGTGCATATTTTCCTAGAATTTTAGGATTGTATAATTAATACGATGGAAAACTAAGTTGCAATTGAGAATTAATATTTTGCAACAAATTATCGTTTTTTTCTCCAGTGAAAGCAAACCAGTATTGCACAATTGTATTTTTCAGAGTTCCGGTACTGTTTGCATAATCATGCGGAGGCACATCATTTTTACACTTCTAATTTAATTTAAGTATAAAAACAGTGTGTAAAATGATGACTATGCACAGTCTAGTTAACATCCATTCAACCTTGAAGTCAATAGGATACATTACTATAAATGGTCAGTGGCAGCAGAGTCTTTGCTCAAGGGGGAGTAATTGTCATTACACCAATTACAGGTGTTCTAGCCTCTCAAATCTTCAAGGACTGCAATTAAAACATCCAAAACCAGACTCTCCAGGAAGTGCAAGCGCTGTTCAAAAACTACCAAATGAACATTACATTGCTAATTGAAATAGAAACTCAGCAAAACATGTCCCCCTGATAATCCAGATAGGTATTTTACTTTATTTAGCGCTTCAAAAATGGTTCGTCCAACATCTTGGTACTGTGATTATTATACCTCAGTCGATACTGAGTTAACCGACCTCTGAAGGATTTTAGCCAATAAGATAGCTCAGCAAGTTGAGCACTCGTTGCGGCAATCTGTGCGTGATCTGTAAGTTGCAGGTTTGAATCCCGGCAAGTCCAACACAGCCTTTCATCCTTTCAAGGTCGATAAAGGAGTACCGACTATGGTGTGGGGATAATTGTGATAAATATGTTCTATGTACAGCACTTTGCCAAAAGCGCTACATAAATAACCATTTGACCATTAGATTAGGTATAGAATTTAGCAAGGAGACCTTGCCTCTCTGCACTGTTGTATCATATCAGTGGCATACCATTAGGCAGTAACAGCTCCAGGAAATTAGGACTTTCATTAAACATCAAAAGACAATTCTGCTAGCGAACCTCAAAACACAATACAGTTCATGTTTGCTTTACAATGTAATTGGCTAGGTTTTTGTGATTTCAAAATTTAAATATATTCAGGAGAGATCAAATGGTCAGACCTTAGAGAAATAATGAAAGGTGTATTATGTCACAATGCAGAAAGCTGCTGCATTTTCATAATTTACACGCCGTTTTTGCACACGTTGGCTGGATGTCACATACATTTTACTCTCTTGCAAAGAAGAAAAGCCATTTTTACTCTCTTAAAATCAAATTTACTCTCAAAGTTTAAAAATAGGGAGTAAAATACTCCCACCTCAAAATCTTATCTGGAGCACTAAATTCAATACATGTTCAACAGTCCTCATTGATATTTCGATTGACAGTGTGGGATAACGCTTCGCCTCTGTATCTTTAATAGAATTCTGACTTTCTGGAACAAATGTGTTGACAATCTGAACTCTATGTCAAGACCGGAGGCTCGGATTACACTTGTTGAAAGCTTACCCACCACTAACGATGCCATACTCTCCATTGGTTTAAAAAAGAAAGTCTTAAAAGTCGATTCATTCAACCAATCTGCCGATTTCATAATGTCTTCCACTCTGGCTCTTATGTTAAAGGCCTTGGTGGTCATCGCTCCCCTCGCTGAATGAGCACCGTACCTTACTATGTCAATGCCTGCCTGATCCATCATCCATCTAAGCCATCTGGCTATTGTAGCCGATTTAACGGCCTTATATGGTTTGCAGATTGCTATTAATAACTGGGATACCCCTGGTGGCCTCACTTCTCTCGTCATATCCTCATATATTGTCAAACATGTAAATCAGGCATAATTTAGGTTGTCCCGGAAAAGATTTGTATGATTAATCCTGTCTCAGTCCTCCTCGTTATGAGCAAGGTCACCCCATTCGGTGATACACTCTTCCTATTGATCTCTAATGCTCTAATGTCCAATGGTCTTTTACAAGACAGCAGACATAGGAGCATGGATCATTTAATTTAAATGGCCTTCGTGGATATGTCCTGTCCATGATAGAATAAGGTTCAGTTCTGTGTCCACATCCCATAGTTGAGTATATTTCTCTCTAGGGGGTCTAGAGAACGGTCTCATACCTCATACCTGGGTAGAGCCACCGGGTCGTGATATGATAGTTCCAGTAGGCTGGGGAACCAGACCTGTCCCCTCCAGTCTGGCATAATCAGGACTTGCAATGCGTTCTACCTTCTCAGTTGGGCTAGCATCCTCGCAATCATGGAGAAAGGCAGAAACGCATAATTTGTTTGTTGACCCCATGTTTGGAGAAAAGCGTCTGTTGCTTCAGTCTCTGGGTCCGGTTTCCAGCTGAAAAACTGAGGTAGCTGGTTGTTCAATCTCGATGCTGAGAGATCGACCTGGTATGGCCCCACCGAGTCATCTGTTCTCGGAATACCTCTTTGTCCAGCTTCCAATCGCTGGCGTCCCTGAGCTATCTGGAGTTCCAGTTGGCCACCTCGTTCTAATGGCCCTGTAAGTGCTCTGCTGTCACAGCCACTTTTCTCTGAATGCAGAGTTCCCAGAAATCCTTTGCCATTTCTGCCAATAATTTGGACCTCGTCCCTCCCAGTCTGTTTATATATCTGACTGCCGAGACCGTGTCCATCTTGAATAGGACACAACATTGTGCTTTCTCCTGAGTCTAGCATTTCACTGCCAAGGATCCTACTAGTAATTCTAGACAGTTAATGTGAGCAGTCTCCTGATCCGACCACCTGCCCCCTGTCGACAGGTTCCTGCATCAAGCTCCCCAGCCCTGTCTGCTGGCATCGGATTCGATGATCAGGCCTGGGGATGAATCAAATATGGCTCTCCCGTTCCAAGCATCCATGTGGTGTAGCCACCATTCTAACTCTTTCCTTACTTCCTTGGAGAGTGTAACGTTCGATTCATAAAATGCACCCATTCTGAGGTGTCTGATCTTCAATCCCTGTAGGGCTCTGTAATGTAGTGGCCCTGGGAATATAGCCTGGATCGATGACGCTAGGCGCATCACTAGCCTCGCAATGTCTCCCAGCGACATCTCTCTCCTTAATAAGTTATGTCTTATCTGTTTCTTGATGTCGTTCACCTTGGTAATGGGTAAGCTGAGGGATCCCTGTCGAGTCTACTATGAACCCTAGAAATTCCATTGTCTGTTCCGGCAGTATTCTGGATTTCTCCCAATCCTCCCAAACGTCATCCCCCTCCTCTGAGGTATCGGATGATTTATCTTGCCACCTGCTAGGCCCCGCTTTGGTTCTCAATCTCCTTCTCTTACCACCCTTCTTCTTGGGTGGTGTGCCCAGAGGGGGGGTATGGGCTTCATCTGCCCTGCTGACTGTTTTTCTGCCCCTTTTCACTCTCCCTTGTGTTGCATCCCTTTCATTTCTACTAGCCCCTGTGAGAACTTGAGCCAATCCTCCATCAGAGCTATTTGCTTAGGTCCTTGCCCTAACAAGGCTCCCAGGGCTTTTTGAAGGACCCGAGTCATTTCCACGTGGCTCCTATTTTGGCTAATACTGGCCTTAGCCTCATCACTGGAGGAACTCATGTCAGCACAGACACTGGAGATTATATCATAGCCAGTAGTTTCTAATGTATTGTCCCCTTGAGAGATTATATATATAAAAAAACACATGCTTCTGTAAGGTTGTAGCACTTCAAAAAACATTACTATCTGCATGTAAACAAGAACACCCAAGCACTCACGGCCTTGCCACTTTTGAACAATATATTTTAATCAGTAAATGTACAGCACATAACAAAAAATGGTGAACATGTTAAACAAATACACCCAAATGGCAACCACGTGGTTGTAAAACACTCACCCATCGGGTGGAGAAAATCACGTGTTCCGCCTGATTACACAGCCTTCTTCAGACTAATAAAATCCATTTGTGCTGAATGCACCAGTATGTTTTAAAAGGCAATGCTAGAGCGGTCCGTTTCACTTCCCGTCACGTGTCCCATGATCATGTGATCGCATTCTATAGTTACTTTCGTATCAAAAGAATGGCCTCCATATTGGAATGGTCATTCGTATATTCCAATCATGGTTAAATACCCTTATAATTTACCATTGCTTCTTTTAATCTGATAATACCGTGACATGTGGAAATGATTCAGACCCCTCCGCTCTGCCATAACAACTAATTCCATTTTTTGTTCTTTCAGTGCATTTTCATAAAAGTTCACAAGTGTGTCAAAATATTTATGTTTATGACCGCGTGATGCTGTAAAATAGCTACACGCGGTCATATGCCCCTGAAAGGTTTGTATTTCATAGCCAACCTGGCAAGCTACAGTAGTCTGGAAATAAGGCAGGTACCTGTCCACACAAAACCATCACGTGATACCGTTACGTCATTTATCTTACTTTCATACGGTATCTAAAATGACAAAGCTAGTACTCATTACACCAAGGATAGCAGCAAATTGTAATGTGCAAATAACAACTCCTATGGTATCTATAATTTCAGCTCAGACCAAAAAGGTCAATTAACTGTTATTCTAAAGTGCCAAATGCAGAAGTGCAATAGTTATATTCTAATAACTTTCCAAAAGAATTTCTGGAAATACATAATAAGGTATAATGCAGGAAAGTGTGACTTTCTGCACCTGATGGGTGAGTGTTTTACAACCACATTGTTGCCATTTGGGTGAATTTGTTTAACATGTTCACCATTTTTTGTTATGTGCTATACATTTACTGATTAAAAGATATTGGCCCTCATTACGAGTTTGGCGGAAGCCATGCCGCTATTGGCGGCATGGCTGCCGCCGAAATCGCGTCCGGGTCCGGGTCCTCAGAATGATGAATAACCGGGCCATTCCGAGTTCGGAAGGCCCGGTAATTCCTCCCTCCAAGGACCCGGACCTGGTCCTTCCCCATTTACAAACTGGTTGCTAGGTGTTTACAACCGCTGTTGTACCACGCGCAGTCCCCTAATAGGGATGGAACGCATGGCACAACAACAGCGGCTGTAAACACCCAGCAACCAGTTCGTAACTCCGTGCTGACTAATGTTTTTACTTGATGGAATTTTATCAATAATAAAAGTTATGTTTTAGCACAACAAATATGGGATCGAATGCTTGTTTAACTGTGGGCTGTGACAGTATTGTGTGTCAGTCATCTTAAGCACACATCTACAGCACAGCATTGTGTGAATTTGGAAATGTTTTTTCCCCCCTTAAATGGCACATAAGCACCCATTTGAGCAGGCTTGAGCGCCACTATGAGGGAAAGTTATTGAGGTAATGTATATATGATTTGATATATTTATATATTTTAGCATGGCTTGTGTGTGTGTTTGTATATATGTATATGTATATATACATACACACTATCAGGTTTTACCTGGGACTGTGCCCGTCGTGATCCGGGAGCTGTGCTGACTCTCTGTGGCCTGCAGGGGCGCCATGTTCAATAAATTGCGGGTCACGATCTTCTCTCAGCGATCACCGTGATCATATGCTGTGAGCGTTCTTTCACTCTTATATGTATGTAATCTCTAATCATGGGAGTGATCATTTCTAGCACCTTCTCTTTCGTTACATTTGTCGGAATGGAGGAAGCACCGGAACTACGCGGTCCCGTAGCACTCCTCCTTCCAAGACTGTGCTGCCCTCTGTGGGGCTCACCGCATGGATGCGGTCGCTGGAGCACTAGTCCCATCACGACTGTAACTCTCCTGCCCCACTAAATGTTCTAATGACAACATATGAAGTAATGAAAAATGTTGTACTTAACTCACTGCCTAGTAGCAAAGAAAGAGGCAGTAGAAGAGGATGTTCAGTGTGGACATGGTTAAGGACTGGACTGATTGGTTAATTTTGTCACGTGGTCAGTTAAGAGACCAATACTATCAGGACTACCAAAGACTCTATTTCCAATGGATATTGTAGTTTTGATCTTTTTTAACAGTTATATTATTGGTTTGTCATTGCTGCTTGAGTAGTAAATTGAAAGAGAAGCATAACTTGACATAGAATTTAATTCAGGCTTGTGCTAGCATATCCTAGTAGTGAAGTAGCACTGAATTAGGTGCCTATTGAGTATGCAGCAGGTAACCGTTTTAAACGGCAACCATCTTTTCTTGTGCACGTGTTTGCAAACTATGCCTGCCAATCCAAATCAAATGAAAGACTATGGGGGTCATTACGCGTCGAGCGGGAAGGGATACCTATAGGGGCTCAATGGGAATGGGGAATGGCATGTTCAATGGGGACTTACCAGCCCCGCCAGGGTCGGACTACACCGGTAAATCCCCATTGAACGAGACCGGACACGGGCACGGTATGGGAGGCAGCCATGGGGTGCTAGTAGCACCATGGCTACCACCCATCTCGTAATGAGGCCCTATGACTAAGCAAGCAAACTATTTCCAAAATGTCTTATTTAATCATTGACTACACACCACCCAAGTATGTTTAGGGCACGAAAATGTAAGTTAGCTAAATAAAAAGTCATGGAACGTTTTCATAGTATTTTAGTCAATGCTTCGAGAATATATGAACTGTTTGTAGAATATAAATGCGTATCACTGCTTACACTTTTCAAGTGTTTTATAACTTTGAAAACTGGTTGATAAAGACACTTCTCTGGTGTGCTCTGCTTTGGGTTAGTGCAGGCAGCGTTGGGGCCTGTACTGCTTATAATTCCGCAAAGCTTCAGTAAGGCGTGTTTAGAGCCAACCCGGATCTTTACTTGTTGGTGCATAAGGGGCCTGAACAAGGCTTGACATCATGGTTATGGCAAAATATGCCTTATGGAAGACACAATTAGACATAACTGGGGAAAAAGGAGGGAGGTGAGAAAGGAAAAAACACGGTTGATTTACGTTTGGCATTACATAGAAATTAGAAAAAGTACAGAGGAAAAGAAAAGGCCTTTGGGGTAGTAATACACGTTGAAACACTTAAATGGTGTCCTGTGGGAAAAGTGAGTGGAATGAAAAAAAAAACTTTGAATATGGTTTAGTGGTCCGCAAAATTTGGCTCTGAAGATGTCTTGTCACAACGCGGGATGTTGGGAGATGTAGTCAGACATATCTGGAGAACAGAGTGCAGTCCCCTAGAAGGAAACCATGGATCTGAGGTTTAACGAAAGATCGGGGTCCTAGCCAAAGGTAAATAGACATAAACGGGGCGCTATTAACAGTTAGCTAGGCAACAGGAAGAAAACAACTAGGAGACGTGCCCCCATTACATTATCCATATTTGCACAGAGTACCGCCAAAACGTTTTCTGCCTGTCACTGTACCTGGGCGGGGGGGGGGGGGGGGGGGCGGGGGGTCTGAGGGCAGAGAAAGCTGTGGCTTAATGCTGTAGCACCATGGCAGGTCTGTCGGCAAACGTGCCAACTGCTAGACTCAGGAACCAATTTGCTCGGCAATAATGAAGGCTAAGCGGCCCTTTCCTGAGCACTCTTCGGCCCAATTGGCCGAAACAAATTCAAAGTGATAAAACATAGGAATTCACAAATTCGTCAATATGCGGGAGACATCACCTTGGCTTGAAGTTATAAAGAGAGCCATCAGCCGGCAATCCATACCTTCCGAACTATGCCCTTGGGACATCAAATGGCTCTCACTCTTCAGGCTCCTTCAGATTGCAGGCAGCTGGGGTGCAGCGACATAGATTTGCCCACGCCTAGCAGACCGTACTAGTGTGCAAGTCTCAGTTATGGAATTCTGGGCCAGACCCTGATGCTGTTTGTGTGGATCTGATTGGCCAGGAGGCCCGGCTCATTCGCCCCTCACTATTCTGTACTTATTTGAATCTTACAAGTGCAAAGATCTGCATTCGCGTAAAACGTGTCGTGCTGAACCGACGTGAGAGGGCGTGTCTTGATGCTTGTTTGTTGTTGCCTAACATCTCTGTTTTATTTGCCCTCAGTGGTGCTATAATAAGACTGCTCCACTGGAATATAAATTATGCATAACCATTAATACTGATTTTCCATAATAACATTATAGAAAGTCAAGATTCTATTAAAGACACAGAGGCAAAGGATTATGCTTCTTGTTTCTTTACTTTACTCTAGCAGCCTTAAAAACAAACAATAAACATAAACCACTGCAAAAAACGATCCATGGAACAGTCTTTTTTAGTCGTTTATGATAGGTTTTAAATATTAAAGTGTGATTAAATCATCCAATCTCCATTCCTTAAGTCCATAAACCTGACTTCCTTTCCCTTGCCTTCCTCTTTCTTTGTCTGTCTCAAACTTTAGCTCATATGTCCCAACTGGTAGACGCTGAAACTTAATCAACACCTATTTTTTTTTTAAATAAATGTTTTATTGGTTAGGAGTCAAATATGTATAAAACAATCATCAACTTAAAATAAACCTTTAACATTTCACTTCCAAAAGGCATCTATATCCAAACAGCAACAACACCCTTTCCTCTAATTCCCTAGTTCATATGTCAAGACAGACAAATAAACAGTTGAAATCAACATCAACCGACCAAAATCAGTTAAGCCCTCCCTCACTGTTCCCCCCTGATTTGATAACACAACCTCAAGCATTTTCATCACAGCAATAACCAACCTAGGCTGGTCACCAATTAACATCCACTTCCACCATTCCCCTCTTGTGAGAGTTGATCTCGTCCATAAGAGCTCATCTGAGAATAGTGCTTGAATCTTAATCAGAGCTTCACAATTCATTACTAGATGCTCTGGGGTTTCCATAAGTAGGGCACTCTTACAATACCAACAATTTGCATTTTCAACTCCGACCATTTTCCTTCTAAATAAAATCTCTCTTGTGTGTAGGATGTTCAGATGACACCTGACAAGTAGGTCACGGTATTTTGGCGAGGGGAATTAGATCAAAAATGTGGGTAACTCGTTGACTCTCCCCCACTCAATGGGCAAAGATCCTCTAGATTTTAAGCCACCACATTGATCCAAGGTGGTAATCCAATCCCCGAGGAACAGTTTCTTTCTCACACTCATTGGATTAAACAATAACAGATTTACAGAGACGTCCTTGTCCCGCAAAAGGGTGTCCACCTTATTTCTCCATTGTTCTAACAGTCCTTTTACCACCTTTTTATCCAATGCCAAGATCTTAAAAGGCTTCTCAACACTCTCCAAGGTAGATTTCCTGTATAGTGACACGGTCTTCCAAGCCACCATTGACTCCAAAGACTGGAGCCTCAATTCAAACCTAATTATACACATAGGAAGGTCATTTGGAAGATTTAATATCTTACGCCAAAAATGACCCTCAAATTTCTCCCAGCAATCACATGAGAGGCGGAAAACCGCCTCAGCTCCATAGGTCAGAATCTGCGGCACCTTTTGCTTGTAAAAAGTAACAATATGTATTAGTGTGAATTTACCAAATTTCCGGTGGAGCGCCCTACCCTGATTAACCAAAGGAGTCATTCTCTGCCGTAGATATGCATAGTGAGCAGCTTCATCAGCATTTCTACTGACAGTAACCCCCAAGTACACTATTGAGTCCACAGTCTCTAAGGGGGTTCTTTCCACCCTCCAGGTAAATTTCTCTTTCTTAACCATTCTTGCTTTCTTCATCGGGAGAATCTTAGATTTCCTTGCATTAATTTTCATACCATTGATTTTAAGGTACAGTTCGAAGGCTTGAAGGCGGCGCTGCAGCCCTATGGGAGTACAATCAAGGAAGACTAGGTCATCTGCGAAAAGAATCCACGGTGCCTGGGCTCCATTAATTGTCAGTGGAAAGGCCCGAATGTTCACCTGAGACAGTCCCAAGTCAGATGTATAGAGGCAAAACAGGAGCGGAGCAAGAGCACACACCTGTTTCAAGCCCCCATAAGTGAAGATCTTACTGGATAATGTTCACCTTGCACACAACCTAATTTGAACCGAAGTGTCAGTATAAAGCGCTTCCATTGCTTCTACAAGGTCCACCGGACAACCCCACAAGTGCAACTTTGCCCACAAATGACTCCTCACTGTCGAACGCCTGTTAGAGGTCCATGAAGGCCAAGAACAGTGTCGATCCCTTCTGAAGGCTCTTTTCCTTTAAGAGATTCAATAGAAAGAGTTTAAGGAAGTACCCACTCCCCTCACGAATCCAGTTTGCCTAGGATCTAATATTCCACTCACTTCCGCCCATTTTTTCAAGTTGCGCAGCAGGAGGGTAGCAAAGAGTTTACCCAGCGTATCCAAAAGGGTGATAGGACGATAGTTTTTAGGATCAGCCCTATCGCCCATTTTAAAAACGGGTATGATCAGGGCCTCCTTCCAAGACTCAGGAATAGATCTATTAGCCATTATTTGTCTAAACATCGTTAACACGACACCTGCCCAATGGACTTTGTTCTTTTTTAATTTAGAATCCGAAATCCCATCAGGTCCCGCCACGCGGGAGGCACTCAGCTTTCCAATCTTGAGGCTTACATCATGTTCATCCAAAGCAATATTCCATCCCCCCTTACACTGTACTTTAGAAACAGCTGGACCCTCACCAGGGTCAGAGAACATGGACTGGTAATGTTTAATTCAGTCACTCTCTGCCACCATCGCCAGGGACCTCTCCTGGCGGAAGACACCACCATTATTAACTAACTCCAATGTAGATTTGGAGTCTTTCTTACAAAAAGCTTGTAGCATACATTCGGCATCGTGTTGAAGACGCAGATGTTGCGTATTTCTACACCAGTTTTATAGGTCTGGCTGATTAATCTTATCCTTTCTTTTTTCTAAGGACCCGAGTCCCCCTTTATCTGTTTCAATGCTTTGCGCATACCTTTTCTTTTTCTAACTAGATCACCGTCATAGACATGCTTTTTTGACCATGGCAAATCCCCTTTCAGTACTCCCGGCTTTGAAAACTCTTTGAAGAGACCCCTATAGTCAGTATTCCCGGGATCAGTCAACAACTGACTATTGTAATCTCTATTAATCCTCCTTACCTCATACTCTTTCAATCTTAGACGAGTCCCACAGCTCCTTCATTCAACCGCTTCCATTATGTCCTTCTGACCCCTAACTCCCCACTCCCTGAAACATATGGTCAGTAAGTCATGTTCACTGAGGGACTGGAGTCTAACCACAAAGCTCTCAATACTCTCCTTGAGATTTTGAGAAATAAAACAATAGTCAATGCATGATGTCAGGGTTCCACTCCTCCATGTCGAGCGGCCAGTGATAGCTCCCTCTGTTTGACCATTTACCAAGGGCATTTCTCTCAGCTTCATACCCGACATCCATTCCTTCTCTCTTTCCTTCCATTCCTTCTTATCACACACTATCCCTGTCTTATCCAGCAATTTAATATTGAGATCACCACACAACACAATCTTGACTCCTTCCACCTCGCAAACAGCCTCATCAATCAAATTGGTTATAGACTTCGTAAAACCAAAATCATTCCCCATGTTGACTCGCCAATAAACATTAATCAATACCCAAGAGAATTCTGCAGCATCCTACTCATTCTTTAAGTAAATTGCCTGGACATAAGGATTTGGGCATTTTGTGGCAGCCACTGACCATCCCAGGTCGTTCTTCATCATCATCAGTAGACCTGAAAATAGGCAGCCCAACAGCCCTTTTGGAGCCGGGTTTAGGAACACCACATACCCATCACATTGAGGAGGCTCCCTTAACCAAGTTTCTTGGAGCAAGAGGATCTCAAAATCATCCAGAGCCAACATCCCCCCACCAAACAAGCTTCGAAATCCTCTAGTGTTCCAACAGCCCATCCTCCGACGGTTCGGCTTATAAACATCAGCAGTCTAGCACATGGAGGGACGACCCAATGCCCCCGCTAACCATGTCCAAGAAGAAGCGGTAGTGGTAGGTGAAGTTAGGTCCTTCAACTCTCCACGATTCGCAACAGTAAACGTCTGTGAATGTACATCTTTCTTATTTACAACCTCATCCACCACTTTGGATTGCCTCCTGGATCCTTCATTACCACTTTCTTTCCTCTTTTCAACACACGGAACTGGGTTTCCAGAGCTCAGGGCCCTTGTTGAGGTCGCCATTTTCCAGTTCATTTTCAGTTGAGCATGAAAATCTGTTAGTTCAAATCCGAAGGGTAATAATTTTTCTCTGAGAGCCAACAAAGAGTCCTTTTTGACTTGGGAAGAGAGATGTAATATAATCCAATCTGTCTTTTTTTCTTCTACGAACTCCACAATCTCAATATCCTTCGTCACGAATTTGAGGTTAGGGGTTATGGTATTAAACAGCCACGCCACATTTCCTCTATTCAACAAGAACATCTTGGAGTCGCTCTCATTCCTTTCCAAACAGACCTTCGGACTCAATTCTTCAGTTTTATGGTTCAACCGGGATTCTCAATCCTCCCCACCCTCCTGATGACCTCTCATCTCAATTCCTTGTCTGGTCCGTTGATCTTGCTAGACTTAACATTCTTGTACCTATTTCTGGCCTCCCAGCCGCCTCTTCTCATTTCCTCCAAGGACCTCAAACCGAGACCCATTTTATCAATGTTTCTTTGGTTGGCTCTGTCCAATCTCTCCATAGTTTTAGTGGGATCACTAAGCACATCATTCCTTCTTTGTTCCAGCGTTTTGAACAGCCCCAGATCTTTTTCCAACTTAGTCTCACCCTTTTTAAGGTTTGCGGATGCTCCACCGGTCTTCATTTTTGCTTCAATATTTTGACCCTGGGGCAGACTCTTTACAGGCGTAGTGACCATTGAGGGCTTTTCTTTTACCACTTGGTCCAACAAAGGCGCCCTTGGGACCCTCAATTCCGAGAGGCCTTCCATTGTTTCCCATTCTGAGTTGCTTACATCTTTCCATTTGGCGTCCTCATCCGCTGTCTCAAGTTCTTCCACTAGCAGACTCAGTTCCCCTATGGAGGTATCTGGTAGGGGGGGAGATGTCGCCTGGGTTTCTTAGGAGCCGGGAGACTTAGCTGCATAGGAGGAGATCTAATATTCCCGAGGAAGGCTCAGGAATCCTTTGCCTTCCTTCTTGCATTCATTGGCATATTTTTGTTTTTTTTTGCTAATTTTGATTTTTGCTTTGCCCGTAGCACCCCAGCGCACTATCCAAACAGACCTTTAGAGGTCCTTCCTCAGTTACAACCACGGGCTTAGGATCGTTTGCTCTGGCTCATGCAGCCCAGGTGGTGGTGCCCTGGTGGGTTTAACCGCACTTTCTTTCACAGGGGAGGACATTCTAATCACCCCTTTCATCTGTGATCTCATCCACTTACAATCTTGTAGGAGGGTCTTGTCCACTGATTCTCGACTAGCCAAGTCACATAATCTATTTTGCCACATGGACGAGGTTTCCGCCTCTGTATCAAGTCTCTTATCAACTCTCATCGCCAGAGCTTCCATGTTTTGCATTTTTTCTAAGAGGCCACCAATCAAAGCGGATTGGGTTTGAAGGAACTCATTCAGATTCTCATACAGCTTCGTGAAGGGCCCTAGGGATATGGACAGTGAGGTCATCACTAGTTGCTGCAATTGCATTAAATTCACCCCCCTGCCCACCATCGACGGCTCTTCTCGTTCTTCTTCCCCGTTGCTCGTGAATCCTGGGGGAGTAGTCAGGAGACACACTCCCTGATGATGAGGAATCAGATGCCGCCTCACTCCCAAAAACCATTGTCCGTAGTTCCTTCCTAAACGGTGGCCTATTTATATCAGGGGGTATATTTGGACTATTAATAGGAGAATCCACAACTCCCAGCTGGTCAGCTTTGATTGGTTCATCCCCCTCGGACAGCACTCGGCACTCCCCATCCTTTTGTGCGCAGGTTGATTCCCCTGCGCCTCCTTCCCCCACATCGTTCAGCTCTAATCTAGCGTCCACCTCTCTGTCCACCAAATCCACCGCTTCAAGGAGGGATTTATCCAAGAGTCTTGGACATTCATTCACCTGGGACAGGCTTAGTGTTTTTTGTTAAGCAATTTTGAGAGTGAGGTCAGAGAGATCATTCGGCAGCTTGCTAGCCAGCTCCTCATTTACTCCTCTCAAGCCTGATGGATTTACGCTCAGGGCCGCTAATTGCAAACAGGACTTAATGCTAGGGGCAGCCTCTTCAGTCTCCAGAAGCACCTCAACACCCCTCGGGCTTCCCCTCCACTTCTCCACCAAACTGACTTCAATGGAGGGCGGTGGGGCTTCCAAGTCGCTGGAGCTTTTGGAGGCATGAGAGTTTGATAAGTGAGCCTGAGACCCGGCCCCGAACACCAAAAACCCCAGCTGAACACACTAACCGTCTTTCATGGGCATCAAAACATCCCTCATAGCTGATTCCATCAAGGGCAACAAAGGCATCCCTTTCATCGCGGCATTGGATAATTCATTTGCTTGTGGAAACACACAGTCATCAGCAAGAGTCTCAGACTCCACCACACCTCTCCTTACCTGCTGCCGGGTTCTCGTGCAATGCAGGGAGGAGGATCTTAATTTCTCCATCTTCTTTTAGAATTTCCAGGAAGAAGCCGACAATGAGCCACCACTTCACCACCTCTCACCAACTCCTGCTAACTCCACTTATCTCCACCTCGCTCCGCTTTGCGGAGGAAGGGAGATTAAGTAGGAGTAGTACCTGTTCAGAGGGGGTGGGGCGGACAAAGTTTTCGAATTACTTAAAGCGCCAGCAGCAGTTATATGGCACAGAATTCCCACGGCAGCAAAATCCACACGGGCGGGCAGAAGCAACACAGCCTTTCCTCCCACTAGCTCCACTTGTCAACACCTTTTACCTGCCTTCCTCAGGATCCAGCTGCCTTCATTTCTGTTCCTGTCAAGAAATAAAACAAAGCTGAAGCTAGCCATGATAGGGTGGACAATCGTCTGCACAATATTCTTCACAATAAACAATAATATAACATGACATCATCAGATCCATCGTATCTCATGCAGCGATTGACAAGGTGGGATAATCCTTCGCCTCTGTGTCTTTAATAGAATCTTGACTTTATATAACGTTAGTATGGAAAATCAGTATTCTATGTCAAGACCGGAGGCTCGGATTATGCTTGTTTAAAGCTTACTCACCACCAACACAGACATTTGATCTACTGGTGGAAAATAGAAGTCTTTAAAAGTTTACTCCTTCGACCAGTCAGCTGCTTTCAGGATATCCTCCAACTGTGCTTCTACGTTATATGCCTTTGAGGCCATTGCTCCTCTAACTGAATGAGTCCCGTAGGCTCTTATGTCAATGCCTGCATAGAGCATACTCCAACGTACCCATTTTACCGGTCTATTCTCACCAGCCAATCTCCTGTCTGTAACATGTCTCTTAAAAGATGTATTGCCTCCATCTTGAAATATCTGTAAATATTGAATTAAGTTTCTCAAGTTTATCACTGGTCTGGTTTTCTGTCTGCCCTTTACCATGAACACATTGCTTATAAAACTGACTGAGGAGCTTGACACATGTGTAATGGCTTTCTTTTGCTCTAGATCCAAGAGCTCTTCAGTAGACCTTCTTTGTCTTTTTTGCTGGAATATCAGTGGTTTGGAGAATAACATCTCTAGAAGGTCCGGGAATCATACCTGACTCCTCCAGTCTGGCATCACCAGCACTACAGTTGCCTGTTGTCTTCTTACTTTTGCTAACATTCTCTCAATCATAGCATAACATAACAGTGGAAAGGCGTATTCCCTCTCTGGCCCCCATTTCTGGAGAAAAGCATCCATCGCTTCCGCTGCTGGATCTGGTATCTAGCTGAAAAACCAAGATAGCTGACTGTTCAGCCTGGATGCAAACATGTCTGTCCCGCATGGACCCCTCAGCTTCATTAGGGTCTGAAATACTGTTCTGTTCAGCTGCCAATCAATGGCATCCCTCAAATGTCTTGTGCTACAGTCTGCCACCTGATTCTTCAGACCAAGGTGGCAGAGGCGTTGCTAGGGGGGGGCTAAGGGGGCTATAGCCCCTGGTCTTTTGGTTGTAGCCCCGGATAGAATCTCAGGAGCTACAGCCAAAAGGCTAGCTAGCCCCCAGTCCTGTCAGTTCCGACATTAGCGTAGCCCCGGGTCTTTTCCAGACTTAGCAACACCCCTGCAAGGTGGTAATGCCAGTCCGAACGGGAGACATGTGAACTCCCACTTCTGACCTCTCCACAAGGATTCAAGGAACCGTCGATGTTCTCTTGCGACTGCAATCATTAAATAGGCATCTTTGAGGTCTATCCTCACCAGTCAATCTCTTGTTTGTAACACGTCTCTTAAAAGATGGATTCCCTCCATCTTGAAATGTCTGTAAATAATGAATACGTTTAAGTTTCACTGGTCTGGTTTTCCGTCTGCCCTTTACGAAGAACATATTGCTTATAAAAATGACCAAGGAGCTTGATGCCTGTGTGATGGCTTTCTTCCGCTCTAGATCTAAGATCTCTTTGGTAACATTTCTTTGTCTTTTTTGATGAACAGTATAGGTCTTGGCCAATCTGTTTGTACTGGGTCCTGACAGAACTCTAGCTGGAAACCCTGTACTGTCTGTTCGATCCATGCGCCTCCTGATGACTCTTTCCACTTCTCTATGAACAGCGCCGTCCTCCACCCTACCTCTGGGGTCCCTGGCCGTCCCCGCCGAATCAGCGTGCTCGGTCCCAATCTTACCTTTATTTGCTGGCCTCTGTTGCTGGTTCTCTGACATCTTCCTCTACCCCTTCCTCTCAATTGAAAGAAGGGGTTCAGTGTGCGCTATTCCAGTTCTCTCCAGCTGCTTCTGCTATTGTAGTTGGGCCTGTATGACGAACAGCGGCTGGCCGAGTTAGATGTTTCGAGTTACAGTCTGCCACCTGATTCTGCAGACCTGGGAGATACTCTGCTGTAACGCTGATACTGTTCTGTAAGCACATGTGCCAAAAATCTTTCGCTAACTCTGCTAGCATCCTGGACTTTGTCTCACCCAGCCTGTTTATGTATCGTACCGCAGAGACATTGGGCCTCATTACGAGTCCGGCGGTAACCGCGGCGGTAAAACCACCTGGTTACCGCCAGACTCGTATTACCATTCCGCCTCCGTGACTCCCGGAATTACCAGGGCATTACAGCCCTGGTGTCCCGGGAATTCCGGAGGCGGAATTCGGTAAATACCCATTCCCATTGAGCCCCATAGGACTCAATGGGAATGGGGAAGTGGAAACACCGGCACCATCTCGTGATGGTGCTGGTGTTTCCACGTCCGCCTGCAGGCGGGAGGTGCTCAACCCGCCAGGTCAGACCTGTCGGGAAGATCACCTTCTGACCTGCAGGACACGGGATCGGGTGGTCAGGAATTAGCAGTGGCGGCGGGTTTACCGCCACTGTTAATTCCGGACCGCCCCGACCTGTAATGAGGCCCATTGTCCATTTTCAATAACTCACAACAATTTGCTCTGTCTTGGGTCCAACATTTCACAGCAAAGGACCCTGCCATTCGCTTTATACAGTTGATGTGGAGCTCCAGCTCCTTCCCTAACCACGTGCCGTCCATTGTCATGTCCCTGAAATGGTCTTCCCAGATCAATCGCTGGCATCCGATTTTATTATGAGGTCCAGGGATGAGCCAAATGTCACTCTTTAGTTCCAGGCATCCATGTGTCTGAACCACCACCACAGTTCTGTCCTCACCTCTGTGGAGATCAGTATTCTCTGTTCCTAACATAAGCCTCCCCGTAGGTGTTGAATTTTTAGACATTGCAGTGCCCTGTAATGCAGAGGCCCTGGAAAGATCGCCTGAATGGATAAGATAAGTCTCCCTACCAACCTGGCTAGCTCCCTCAATGAGATGGCTTCCCTCGCTAGTAATGTCCTGATCTCTTTCTTGATCAGATTAATCTTTGCTGTCGGCAAGCTGAGAGTAGCCAACCTTGTGTGTATCACGAAACCTAGCAGGCGCCAATTCAGACTTTTCCAAGTTTATTGTGAATCCCCAGCTCTGAAGCAGATCAGTTGCTATCTTCACCTGTTGTTCTAAAATGACCTTGTCCTGACCCATCAGACAGAAGTCCTCTAAATACACTATCAGCCTGATGTCCTGCTCTCTCAGGTGACTGATCATTGCTCTCATCAGTTTCGTAAAACACCAAGGCCATGATGCCAGTCCGAACGGGAGACATGTGAACTACCACTTCTGACCTCTCCACAAGAATTGAAGGAACCAGTTCTGTTGCGACTGGAATCATTAAATAGGCATCTTTGAGGTCTATCCTCACCAGCCAATATCCCGTTTGTAACACGTCTCTTAAAAGATGGATTCCCTCCATCTTGAAATGTCTGTAAACAATGAATGCGTTTAAGTTTCTCAAGTTTATCACTGGTCTGGTGTTCCGTTTGCCATTTACGAAGAACGTATTACTTATAAAACCGACCAAAGATGCTTGACGCCGGTGTGATGGCTTTCTTTCGCTCTAGATCTAAGATCGCTTTGTCTAACATTTCTTCATCTTTGCTGACCACTTTTGGTCTTTGCCATTCTGTTTGTACTGGGTCCTGACAGAACTCTAGCTGGAAACCCTGTACTGTCTGTTCGACCCATGCATCTCCTGATAACTCTTTCCACTTCTCTAAAAACAGTGCTGTCCTCCCCCTACCTCTGGGGTCCCTGGCCATGCCAACTGAATCAGCGTGCTCGGTCCCAATCTCACCTGTATTTGCTGGCCTCTGTTCAGGGCCATTTTAAGCACTTTGGGGGCCCGGGGCACGGACACCTCTGGGTCCCCCCTCCAACAGACCAAAGGAATTAAGGGATATAGAATATCTAGTGCGCCGCACCCCATGTCACAATAACCCATAGCTTGATATGCTGCCTTGCAGAGATCAAAATAAGCATGGTAAACCTCCTTTCAGATACCTTACCCTCTTCATTCATTTTGTAATCAGAGTGATAAACAAGTAGCATTTCAAGGGCAACATTAGCAATCTACACCAGGGTACGTATGGCCAGCCATACGTACAGCAAACATGTCATCAATAGCAGCCACATATATGTGTACCGGACATAGTTTAACTGCAGGATATAGATTTTATGACACAGATACACATAATCCAGAATAGTCTGAGATTAGCTGCCTCAGAGACAGCAAAAGTGCTCAAGCATGGATACAGACGAACAATGGGAAGCAAGGATAAAACTACACATACCATAGCATAGAGAGTGGATAACAATTTGAAGATACCAGGAAGGAGTCTGTATCCAGACAGACTGAGGTTAGAATTGAGACATGTTTTTGAAGCAGTGTTGCCATTCGAGAGCAAAGAAACAGGTGGCTGTGGTGTGTAATATATCAATGCACATTAACATTATAGAGAAAGCAACACTATATATAGCCAGTGAAACCATGAGTGTGTCTTTTTTAAATATCATACCCTAAGAACGAAATCACTCTTAAGGGCTGACAATTTTGAAAGGTTTAGGGACTTGCAATCTTGACAGGTGAAGAAATACAATATTAAATGAGATACCTAGGATCACACATTGATTAGGAGGTGAAGCTGGGATACTTACCCACAATTTCTGCTCTTTACCAATTTATTTTCTAGTTATTACCTTGAACTAAAATAATCCCATTTTACAGAACTGACTTGGAAAATATGAAAATCACATAACCCAATATAAAAATTTTAAAAAACAAAACACGTTATAAAAACACATTGTTTAAAATGGGAATGATTCTAGCTTCATTGTCTCCATCATCAAGGAAAGTATATAAATACCGGCATACTAATGGATGTGATCTCAAAAGATTTCAGACAGGTTTCCCTTTTGTATTGTAAAGCTTTAAATACACCCAAAACACAGGCGTGTGCAATGGTATTTAAAAACATGCAGAAAAACATTTGAATTGGACAAAAAAGCAAACTGTTTTGTTGTCACATAAGCAGACCTTAAAATATGCTGTTAAAAAGCCTGCAATATCTGGTCTCCTCTCTTCTGTCTAGAACTCCTTCCACTCAACCGGCCTACATGATAGGAAAGATCAGGTAATTGGCCAAACAATGCCACCAGTATGTGAGAAGAAAACCTTTTCATAGAATGCAGCACAGTACTGTCAGTGATCTAAGATTTGTCCAGGATCACTGTACCGTCTGCTGACAAAGCCAGGATCCAAGCATGAACGCTTTGGATCCACAGTCTGGAATTTGGATACATAAACATCTCTAACACTTTATTGTCATCATTGGAGGTGCCTGCTTAGGTTTTATAACTCCCCATCTAAACAAACCAATTTCAAGACCATCACCATATTGAATCTATGTTAGTTTCTATAGCAACCGCTATCTAGTGCAGGTACATTGTTGATAACACCTGGAGTGCTATAGAACAAAGCACATATACATGCAGGCTTAACAACTTCATACATTGGAAATGCTGAGTCAGCCTACCTGGAATTTGGTATTGTAATCTTGCATGTGAACTCATAACTCTGCAAGGAGTGCTTAGCACACTGAGCTATCCTCTGAACCATCGGGACACTCAAATGTATCAATATGTATTTCATCTTTGGCTATTTCACATGATCTATAAAATCCCTACAGAAAGGTGAGAATACTATATGTGTTGTGCCACACAAACTATGTATACCACAGTGAACATAGCATAGATGAAAAGATCAGAACAAAATGTACTTGTCAACATGGGAAACTGACTTTTTTTTTACTAATGCTCCTTCTTGGGGCCTCTTGCAAGGTGGGGGCCCGGGGCAAGTGCCCCTTTTGCCCTCGCATAAAGACGTCTCTGCCTCTGTTGCTGGCTCTCCAATCTCTTCCTCTACTCCTTCCTCTCGATTGAAAGAAGGGGTTCAGTCTGCGCTCTTCCTGTTCTCTCCAGCTGCTTCTGCTATTGTAGTTGGGCCTGTATGACGAATAGGGGCTGGCCGAGCAGCCCTGCCGTCTGTCAGCCTTTTTCAAAAACCTTATGTCAAAATACTCTTTTCAATGAGGCCTGAGCCTTGTCAATTGCAGCCTAAGTATTGGCGAATTTCGCCATCTCTTTAATGAAGGCATCTCCGAAGACCTTGCCTTTTGCGTCCGATGCTGACTCCAAGGTAGCCAGCTCCCCTTTCTTGGGATCTATCTTAACCATGATAGATTTCCTCCTCTCAGTTGTCAGCACGCTGTTGGCATTGCCGAGTAGGCATATTGCCCTCTGCGCCCAGCCAGCCAGAATCTCAGGGTCCACTTTCTGAACTGACTGTTTTGCCTCTTCAGCCATCTGCCAGACCTTGGTTAAAGGGCCTAGAATATGTAAGACCAAATCCTGGCATGGGGGTACACTTTCGCTCACCCCACTTCCGTCAAAGGGGACCCCACCCCAAAAGACTCAGACGGCTGGTCAAGTCACAAAGGTTTATTTGTCAATCTTCCACGGAAGGGCATGACTTCAGCGTCCTTGAGAGAACGGGGAAGTGAGCTGATAAGCATTAGGTCTGCACGGTTTATATACATTTTCAAATATCATTGGTTCCAATCTCTAGCACGTGCACAAAGAAGGAGTTTACATAAGCATAGCAGTTAGTCACGTAATCTTCCTTCCCCCATCCCTCCTTCGTGCAGAAGAGTTCCTTGTAAACACACTCTTGGTGTGAGCTGATAAGCCTAAAACTGCACAGTCATTACGCCCTTCTCAGCATCTCAGGGGCCCTCTTCAGGGAATCCACTTCTGCTGTTCATGACTATCTTGTATCTGTCGTGCCAGGCCTTTACCACCCTCTGCCCTTCCCTTCTTCTTGGAATTTGACATCTGTTAACAAGAAAACAAATTTCGCAACACTGCCTAGTCGCACCTAATCTCCCTTTTCTACTCTGGGGGTCTACAGGATTCATCTTGCTACAACATGTTCATGGACTTACTAATGTTTGTATCCACAGGCATGACCACCAATATCTGTCTATGCCCTTCTTCATATCTCTGCCATGCTTTCCCATGAAGGATAGCATCTTCTTGTCAATGACTGGTGTTTATGCCACACTGTCTGGCACATGGGCCTGGGGCATTCTGCCCGGTGTATGTTCCTGGCCTCCTTTGATAGAGGTTTTCAAATCATCTTCTTAATGTAGTTGGCAATGTTAGCAGGGGTGCTCCCACTCTGCAAACCTGTGATTGATGAGAGAGTCCGGTCGAATACCTTGCCCAGCTTATCTTCCTCCCTTTCTTTGCCTTTTGCTTTTCTTGGCTATCTTATGCTTGGTTGAAGGGCCCAGGGATGATAGCTCTCTCTCAGAGCTTTCCTCAGACGTTTCGTCCCAATCCCCACCATCCCGCTCTTCTGAACTGGACTCCTCATTGGTGTAATACCTGCCCTTCCTACCCTAGGACCACACTCTTTTAGCACCACTTCCTTTATTCATGGTGTGCCCGGGGGTTGGAGGGGTGGTGACTGCTGCAGGCCTTATGGTCTTTTTTTCTTCCCCTTTCCCCGCTTGACCTCTGACTGGGGCCTCTCATCTCAGGGCTTGCATCCCTTGGAAGAAAGTGATTAGGGCCTCCACCAAGCTCCTGCCTTGGGTTAATGGTCCCAAGCCTGCACTCAGTACTCTCAGTACTGCGTGCCCTCTGCTGGGCTCTGCCTATCTTCTGCTGGCATGGGGCTCATTATATGAATCACTGGAGCTCTGCATATTTAAACTTTGGTGGGAGTCCTGGGCATGCCCCCGCCAGTAAGCAGCTTTATGTGGGTCTGGGGTGAATCTCTGTACTGCAGGTTGTCTTGGGTTTGCGTGCCTTCTCTAGTGATGTGCATGATCACCAACCCTATAATATAACTGCCTCCTTCCTGCTAGCACAGTAGGTGCCTGTTTCCTGAGACTAGAAGTGTCTTTTTGAATGTTGACATTCAGTGGCGTTAGCTCACCTCACTCGGTTGAACTTGGCTCGCCGCATGGCAGGCTCATGCCTCCTGCACTGTGGCTTCGCTGTGAAGCGTATGCCTTGCGGTCTCTTGATGCTCGTTACCTCTGAGGATAACGTCTCATTTTGCTCAATTAATTAGTAGTGTGCCGCTCCGAAAATGCTTGTGCTGCTACACACTCTAAATGTTTATCTGCCACGATCGTAACACACCTGAGGTGCCAGAATTGTGATTCAAGCGCGCCGTTATGCCTTCCGTGGGAGAGCGCCTTCCTGAGATCCCAACCCTGCGGTGCCGGACCTCCCCGGAGGCCCGTCGTGCCTAAACCTCTCTGGGCTACACAGAAATGTTCCGTCTCTAGCCCCACACACCTACCCATACCTAAGCTTGCGCACACGCATCAAAACAGTATGAAGCAAGTCACTGAAATCTTCCTCACACATACACATCAAATAGAAATAGCAATGTGTACTCAACTGTTGCCCGAGCAGCAAAGAAAGAGGAAGGACAGGGAATGGAAGTTAGGGTTATGGACTTGAGGAATGGAGATTGGATGATTTAATCACATGTTAATATTTACAATCTATCATAAACGGACTACAACAAAGACTGATCCATGGGAAATGTAGTTTTTTGCAGTGGTGTATACCTATTGTTGTTCATTTTTAAGGCTGCTCGAGTGAAGTAACGAAAGAAGAAGCATAATCCGAGCCTCCGGTCTTGATATAGAATCTCATACTTTCTGGCCAAAATATCAAGTTTATGAACAGATATAGGGACAAAAGGTCTAGTGCTAAATGATGCAAACATGCTGCTGATGCATTAATTCATGTTAAAGGAAAAGCTCATCCATATTTTAAGACTATGAAAGACATACATGACAAAGATTGAGATCAACCTACCCTAACCTTCATTTTTGCGATTCGTTTATCTGGAGGGGTGAAGAGTGGGACCCTCAACAAATAAAAGGGGTTCAGGGCGGGTATGGGGAACTCTGATGCTTTGTGTTGAAAGCACTTGCAAATAACTGCCAGCTCAGGTGCTGACTCTACGCATGTACAGGTTTAGCTGATATGTATTATGTTTGCGTGATGATACATTCATTATAGCACATTAGTGCTACAAATTAGAACCTAACAGAGAAACAAACTTGTGAGAGCATTTCTTGCTCATATATCACAAGTCATGGTACCATCTAGATAAACTTCCTGCTGTCTTTCTTGGATGCCTGGCATCTTTGGATGTATTAGGTTGGCTCTCTTCTGATGTTGTATCGGATGCTTCAGCTCCCACTCTTCTGGGTGCATCCATCTGAGCGACAGACAGTCTGTACAGTCATTCATTTTACTGTCAGGTGCAGATCTGTCAGGCTTTCATTTGCCTCACCATTGTCATCCTCTTCATGGTCTGCTACAGGTGTCTGAACCTCCCTCACATTGTCAGTGTTGGTAAGGGAGCGACCCCGTCCCACCCCCCTAAAGTGCTTTCACGAAAGGCGAGCGGCATTCGAAGCACAACGATGTACCGGGGGGTGGGGTGGACGTGATAGGACCTCACCCCAATATAAGGAACCCACATAGTGTAGCGCAGGGTGCGAGCAAGACTGCCATTTTGCACAGATGTTAGTAATCATAGTTAGGAGACCAGGCCTGCATGGCGAATGCAGCATTTCATGCACTAGGCCCCAGTGGCGAGAAGAGGGAAACTTCCAGCCATGCCCAAGCTCCCATGAGGATAACCCACACCCCCAACCGCTATAAAGCTCATTCATTGTTCTACCACTGTTGCAAAGATGTTTTTCTACCCAAAAGGAATGTGCCCTGCAAGGCCGTGATCATAGACCGGCACCTGGTGTGCATGTTATCTCACACTGGCCAAAGCCTGACTCGGCCCACCCCCAGGCCACCACGAGTTATAGCCCATATAACTGACTAAGCCCCAAGATCTTTGAATTCCAACACACCAGATGGCCTTCGACCACTAACCCTAAAGTAACAAGTGCTGAATGTTCAAAGAGAACGGACATTGCACGTCTTTGAGCTACAATCATATGATTTGTATTGCGAGTGCTGGGAGGGATACATTATAGTTCAAAACGAGAGTGGAGACCTTGGAGCTGGATGGCGTGGAAAGGGAGTGAGTGAAATGTGTGTGTGGATGTTAGAGTGCCCCAGAATCTCCTTTGTGTAAGTCTTAAAGCCTGCCAGGTGCACAGTATAATGATGAAGTAGCATTGTGTTAGAGGTGTAGTTAATTAGATCTTTGACATTCGTCAGTGAGAAGAAGACGATCTCTGCAGCACCCACGTGATGGAAGACGGATGGACTGGCTGGAACCAATGGCCTGGCATCTATTATGGAGCAGGCAGGTCCTTTATAGGCACACACCACCAGTTGCGCAGGTTTTTACTGCATGGTATTGTGTCACAATGACAATGTGTCTCATGAGCCTCTGCTTGTACCCTTTTTCAGCAGAACGTTCTTGGAAGCAGAGTTCTTTGCTGTTGCTCTCATGTTTGTGTAAGATTAAAACTTGTTATCCTTACAAGATTGACTTGGGCCTTTCTTCCCTAGCGGGTTCTATTCTCTCTGGCGTGAGTGTTCAGAGGCGTGCCTTCAATTGGGGACCCCAACGTGATCCCAGTTCCCTCCGTATTTGCGGAGGCTTCCAGGCCACTTCTCCAGAAGGAGCCGCGACCACCTCCAGCGACCGGTCCCAAAAGAACACGTGTTCCGAATGGTTTAGCAGGAGCCATTTTAAGAGAAGTCCTCTCTGCTCTTTGTGGCAGGGCGCATCTCAGAGGAGAGTGTAGGCCAGTGTTGCAACCCCGTGACACAGGAGTTCTGGTAAACACGCACATGTGAGTAAACTCTTGTAAGCGATAACAAGTAGGGGACAGATGCATGAGGAAGTGTGAAAGGTGTGAACACGTGGAGAGCGAGATCGTTGATGTGACGTGGATGTGGTTTGTCTTATTGTTTATTGGTGTTTGTATTGCAAAGAGATTATTTCAGTAGGTCATTATAAGGTAAGGCAAAGTAAGGTAGGGAGCCCTGCCTCGGAAGGGGAGGGAAGGTGGTACCACAATAAAATATATTACTTAAAGGAGGAATACAGAAATAAAAGTAGTGGTCTCGTATAAGTAGTAGGCCTGGAACAAGCAGTGGTTGTTATTTTAGCTTGTTATTTTAGTTTATTGTATTTGTGTTTTTTAGATGAAGAACAGGCCCTAGGAGAAGCATTAATAGTGTGTGTCGCAGCGTGGTGTGCCATCGGATGGTTGTGTGAAGTAGTGTGTGGGGGAGGGGGACAAAATAGGATGGGTTGATTTTCCATTGTTTGTTACAAGCAGCATCAGCCTGCGTGGCGCATTAGAAGGGCTTTGCAGGGTCAGTAAAACATAGACAGTACCAGCATAGCGGGAGAAAGACCAATATAGTATATGTCCAAGGCCCTGGCACTGGGGTGGAGAAATACCATAAGCAGTGCATCGCAGAGACGGGAGAAGGGGGGATGCTCTGCCCATGGCTAGAACAGGCCTCTCACAATAAGAGCGTCATGGAACATATGTACACGTTTGTAATAGCTAACTATAAGGGGAAACAGCTACAGAAGAGAAAATACATTTCAGACCTCTGGCGAATGTTTGAGGAAACAGAGGACCAAGGGGATGGAGTGGGGGCACAGATCCATAAAGATGGAAAATGCAGGAGGGTAGAAGGAGAGGGTGGGGTGCCAGAGGAGCACAGGGATTATATCTCTTGACAGCGTGTCCCATAGATGGGTACACAAATCCAACGTATGCACCCACCGTGATAGGTACCCCTTCAGCTTCAGTAACACCACAGACTACCGCTCCCCCACCACCATATGCACATCTGCCTAAAGTATCAGCACCCGCTGGTGTCCAGTCAAGAGAGTTTGAAGAAAGGTTGGCAGAGTTTCTAGCAGTGCTGAACAAGATGCAGGCACCATCAAGAGAAGTGGGGAAGGGTGTAAGGGCATCAGAAAAAGGATCAGAAGAATGGAAATCAGGGGACTTTTTGCTCAGGATGGATAATGAAGGAATAAGAAGTGTATGTGTTGAGAAGGAGGGAAGAAAGGGTGAGTGGATGTTCTTGGGACAGGAGAATACAGTGTTGGGAAACGATGAGAGGGAGGACGACAATGGCATGTTTGATGAGGAACAGGGTGAAGAAGGAAGGGGTTAAGAGGCGGCGGAGGGTACCCCCAAGTAGAAGCCTTGTGGGAAGGGGGCAGCTTGAGGAATAGTCTTAGGATAAAACTCCCAGGCAGGTCGAGGGGTGCTAGGAGTCTGCAAACTCAGAACTCATGGAAGGCTTAAATCCTTCCCTTCACAAAAGGAACGCAGGCCCAGACAGAAAGCAAGTTCAACTGCGGTTTATTATAGCCAAAACCAACAGGGATTGGTACAAGTAACAAGCTCCTGGACGTTTCAAACATCTCTGGCTCGCAGGCCAGTTTTGTAACACTGTGTCGTCAGCATGACATCACAATCTAGCCCTTCTCCTGAAAACCTATCGAGCAAGTGGATTGGACATCGAGTGGTAGTTCCCCTATAGCAGTCCCTACTTGTGTTAGTTCACTGACACTCCCATGTCAGGTGTTAGGCCTGGACCATCCCCGAAAAATGGTACTTCTACAATGTTGCAGTGTGGGGTCTGATCATTGGTTTGTGCCCATTGCTACCCACCTCTAGGGTCCTGAACTGTGATTGGCTAGAGCTGTCGCCTGGGCCTCAGCTCGGAGTGTACCTTTTCAAGGTAATAAGAACAACTATGTGTCTGCATTGTAACGTATGTTCACCACCAAGACTATGAGAGTGCTTGTTCTCATCATGCAACACATGGACTCTTCTGTAACAACTTTGTTGCAAGCCATTGTCTGGCTGCATCATCGGCTTAGCCGGTCACGTGTCTAGAGACAGTGATTGGGGTCTCCGGCTCTGAATTAGTCTGAATTATGAGGATTGATTTGGTCCTACTGCGCTGGTGTAACTGCAGTTCAGAGAATGGGATGTCACTCGTATCGTGGTGGCATTGGGAGCAGGCCCTGTCCCACACAGTTTGTTCTTCTGTTTGCACTGAATTCAGCTCAGCTTAGCTTTTACTGAGACAGTTGTGGCCTACTGTAATTTCTTAAGCCATGGCAGGGCTTCTAGCCTTTTTGTGCTGTTCTTTAGTATCCATAGGCTAGTTGTATATGGCACTGTCAGGTCCCTTAGGCGCTCCTGCAGATCCATAGAGTTAATTGCACATAAGCATCTGCAAGCGTTTACACAGGATCTCTTGCTTCTTGCGGTTTCCACGTTGCTGCGGTCAAGCTAATGACAAAATAATAAAGGTCAAGACAATATGTATATGTGATCGTCCTCTAGCTTACAGAACGGTACGCATGTGTTCTTCATGTATTCGGGTGCGTGATTATGTCCCGATGTGCAGATGGCAAGTGTGCTTCATGTCTAACACTGCTACGTCGTGGTGTCTCTAACAACCTTGAGTATGTTTTCTTGGAGCTTTAGTTGAGCCTGTCAATTGGAGTGTCTTTAACGGCATCCAGAGGCTCCTCATCCACTCTGGGCAGTGTCTGGGCTGGCCCTGGGCTGTAGGGTTGGCAGAGTGGGTACCTTTCAACGTATTTGTCAATCAGGGGAGAGGTAGGGTTGGTCCTTCCTGGATGGTACGAACGGTCATAATTCCTTTGGCTCTTCTTCCGGTTTGTGTGTCTGGTGGGATGAGAGGCAGGGTTGCATTTCTACCTTCCCTCTTCAGTCCCCCCTGTGGTCAACATGTCGACCACATCACGAAAGAACCACTCATCTTCTTTAAGTTGCCATATCTTTGTCACTCCTCCAAGGTGTGCATAATAGTTTACATGATCATCCAAGGACCAGTACATGTAAACGCATGCTCCTTCGGGCTGCACCAAACCCACTTCCCTTTATACTTTCTTGGGGCACTGGGATTATCCACCGAAAATAGGTCACACATTGTTATCCTCTGCCTCAGTCGCTCCCTTTCTCTTACAATGTCATCCATCACTCCTCCTATGTTCACATCCTTCAGTATCTGCATTCCTATTCCTTCTTCTGCCGTTTTCCTGCATCTTCCAATGCAGATCTTTATTCCACACAGGGATGCTGCCCCTGGTGCTAGTGCTCCAACTATCACCTTCAGTCCGTCTGCCAGCCATGATGGCATCCATGACCATAGGCATGCGAGCCAGCTCTTGTCCGTCCCCGTCCCACGTGCTTCGTCCTCCATCTTCGCATGCATCTGTGCCAATTGTGCAACTGCGTCTGAAAGAGTTCCATTATCTTCATTGTTGGCGGGTATGAATGTGCAACAGAAACTCCTGAATTTTTGCACCAACTCCTCCTTCCATCGCGATGAGGAGATCCAGAATGGCGCCACCAATCTTATTGCTCTGAGCTCTTCTTTTATAGCATTGAACCCATTCACTGTAGAATGTATTGTTACCATCAACTCCCAGCAAGTTATTTGTAACCATTTGGCGTTTGTGTATGTCTGTACTGCGGATAACAGCGATGTAAAGAACATTTGTGTTCTGCTCAACAGTCTGTGCTGTGCCGGTACTTCGTCCAAGGCTGTTTCTGATTTGCCTGAGAAGTCATTTCCCCCTCTCTTCACTCTGCTCAGTCCTTTTTGATCTGGACAAGTGGTGCTACCTCTAGAGATCTTTTCTTCCTTTTATTGTTTTCCATCTTTGGGAAGTCATCAAGCTTCACATCTTTCCTGGGTACCACCAGCAAGGGCATGTTGATGTGTACTAGGGAGTATACCCCTCCCCAGTTGGGTGTCAATTTTTCATATGCTTTAGACTTGCATGCCCAATAGTGATACATAGCACTGCCATCCCTGCTCCCATTGCTGGGATAGTCTCAGTCGTCTTGCATTCCGCATGCTTATCTTAGATCTCCAGGCTAACATCGCTGGTGCTATTGAACAAGGAAACGCTGCTTTACTTCTGTTGCTTGATCTCTCCTCAGCGTTTGATCTCATAGATCATGATCTTCTGGCCGAGAGGCTGAGAACAACTGGAAGATGTTCCCCACTCGCAACAAAGTGGTTTAAATCCTTCCTGGGTCCAAGGATGGCCACAGTGGCAAAGGTAAACTTCTGCTCCCTTAAAATGTTGCTGACTTGTGGCGTCCCGCAGGGATTATGTTTGTCCCTGTTGCTTTTTAATATTTTCTCAAAACTGCTGTGTGACATGCTTCAAAAACTGGGTTTCCGGTTTACAAACTACGCAGACGACACCCAACTGGTATTTGAACTGTCAGGTATTTATGAAAAGGATATGCAAAGAGTCAAAGAAGTGTTTAGTGCCATCCAAAAATGACTGAACTCCTGATACTTGGCACTCCACAGAAAATAGAAAAACTAAACAAACAATACAAAACATTTAAAATCAATAATAGCTACATTGAAGTCTCGGATCATGTTAAAACTCTGAGAATTATTATGGATTTGCACCTCTCTTTCAAGAGACATGTGTCTTATTTAAAATCAACATGTGCATTTCACTCAAATCTTATATGGCAAATCCGACCATACCCAACTGAGCAAAACCTAGCTCTGATTGCGGGAGCCATAATTAACTCAAAACTAGACTATTGTAATAGTCTCCTGATGGGCACGTCTAAGAGCAACCTCACAAAAATGCAAACTATACAAAATGGAGCGGCAAGGGCAGTTTTTGGACTCAGTCGACAGGACAAAATCTCAGCAGCCAGGAGAAAACTTAATTGGCTACCAGTCCAAAAAAGGATTACTTTTAAGTGCACCGTCCTAGTCTTGAAATGCCTAGCCGGTACTGTGCCCAACTATCTTGTCAAACAATTAACAAAGGCACCGTTCCGCAGAGACCTTCGTTCCAATGATAAGCACGATTTATATCAACCACGAAAAAATCTGAAAAGAGTAGGTGGTACAAACTTTGCCTTTTGGGCACCAATGATTTGGAACTCCACAACCCCTCCGATTAAAAACAGTGTGTCCCTCACTATCCTTAAGAAACAACTCAAGACACACCTGTTTGACGAGGGAGAAAACTAAAACCTTGTGAACCTCTTTGGTGCTCTACATTCCTGCTGTAGTACCAATCTATATGTTTTCTGAAGTTTTCTTCTCTGTGAGCGCTCTGAGGTTTATGGGTGATATTGCCCTATATAAAATCCATAATAGATAGATAGATAGACACATTCCCGCCAACGTCCACATCGCCATTGTGCTGGTAACACAAGGCTGGTGTCTTCAGGGGTATTATCGGCATTGGTCCAGCTTCATTCTCTACCCATGTTACCAACTTTGCACTCCTGTCCCATTCCTTCAGTCACTTGTCATTTTCTTCTTGCACTTTGTTCACTGATGAATTGACTAAAGTCAGTGCCTTGCTTCTCACCACCCCATGTTCCCAGCCGTCATTAGTGTCTCTCCCAGCAGCCGGGCTCTCCTCCTTCTTCCTTTGCTCTTGTCCAGGGGCATGGCAATTCCTTTAGTGTTTAAGTATTTAGTGAAGGTAAATAGATTTTGAAAGCAACAGTTCAAATAATCTAATGTCGTTAAGCAAGTATTTAAAAAATGTATTAAACAATTATTATTAAAAATGTTTATAATAGATGAATCATCTGTGAAATGTTAATACATTAAAACAGGTAACAAATAGTATTAAAAATAGTTGGTGACTGTTTGTTTCCTTCTAATGGTACTCCTGGTATTCCTCCTGATGAATGTTCCAGATTAAAAAGTGAACAGAAACATATTGAGAGTCATACCCTGTATACTTTTTTGATAATAGGGTCTATATTCAAATTAGATTTAAAACTATCTACAACGTGATTGAAAATCAAGAGGTTTCCCCTTCTTTTCTTTCTTTGCTGATTTGTTTACTCTCCATTATAAGAGTACAATTAGAAGGAAACAGTCATCGACTATTTTTAATAATGTTTTCTTACCTGTATTAATGTATTAACATTTCACAGATGATTCATCTATTATAAACATTTTTAATACATCTTTGAAATACTTAGTTTAGAGTCATTAGATTCTTTGAACTGTTGCTTTCAAAATCTATCTACCTTTACTAAATACTTAGAGTTAACTCCTTCAGTGTAACAGTCTTTGTCTCTCCCTTCTCTGGCCCATCAGTTATGTACTGCAACCCTTCATCGAGCTGCCAGTACTTGTTTATCATGTCTAAAGTCTTGATATAACTGTCTTCATATGGGAACGTTCCCTTTGACATTCATCTTACAGTTGCTGTCTTCCCGTGGAACCAGCCTCGCGTCTGGACCATTGCGAGGTACATCAAGCAGTGCACCTTGTCTGCCTGTATTTCAGTTGCAATGAATGTTCTCAAAGCACTCATAGCTTAGGGGATTAAGGAGCAGACATAACAGCTGTCCCCAGTGGTGTCTCTACCAACTTTGGACACGTGTTTATACAGCATGTTGTTGGTTACTCGTGCTGTGGTAACTGAAGGGACAGCCCTGAAGCTGGCAGGACTATGGGCTGGAAACAAATTGAAACAAGGGGGGCGTCCTACCATCAATATTTAGATATTTACATATACTTTATGCAAACATAATCACCTTTATCATGTATCACAAAGACAAAAGCATCTTTGTCTCACTAATAACATAGGTGTAACATAGAAAAACACATTTAAACTAATCAGTGTCTAAACAACTTTTATTATTTTGCTGCTGGTACTTTTTTACTTTTATTATAAATACTCTACTGTCAAGAACTTTTTTTGGTTCCAAAATGACATTATGTGGATCGTTCAACTTAATACAATTTCCAAACATAACTGCAACAGCAAAAAAGTGCAATAGATTTTGTGTTCAACAAAGAGTCCTCGATAGCTTGACATTGTACATGTATTGATTGCGCATGTAGGAAACTACTCAATTGTTAAACATACAATAATTATACAGTGCAAACTCAGTCATAAAAGTGGGGGTTAGCTGAGCTTGAAGACAAGTCAGAGCTATAGTAGTGCAACTAGGTTGCTACGTATCTGTAGTCCCAAGGGTTGTGTGGGGTGTCACATTCCTTTGTAGAGACCTCTCTGCGGTCTTACAACATCAGGCAGAAGGGTTACCTATTGGTAGGTCTACATCAGGATGTAAATCCAAGGCTTATGTTCTTGGTGAGGACTGTGAGTGCACATGAAGTGCAGTGTCCAATGACGTTTCGGCTTGTCGATGTAGTAGCCTTCTTCTAGGGCCACCGCAAGGTCTCCCTTGAATTAGTTCCTCTAAACCTGCTCCCACGGATGGGAGAGGGCTGTGGGCTGTGAACAACAACAGTTTCTTAGGGTCAATTCAGTGTCCCAAGCTAAGTGGGAAGATCAGCTCTTGCCGGCACGCCACCCACCACTGCCACTAAATTCTCCACCTCTCAGAACCCCATGAGTTGATCAATCCGACTCCTCTTCAGGAAACGCTTTACTCCTTTCCCCTTATCAGACGCCCACTTCTGCTCCTTCCATCCTGATGCATCTGGCCCTGCACTGCAAAATCCACCTCTTCCCAATTTGCTTGTGACACTGAATTGACCCAAAGAAACTGTCGTTCACAGCTCACATCCCTCTCCCATCCCTTCTCAGTATGGCTCCTCTCACAAATCTCACAGTGTGTCCAGCTGTACACTGCTGGCAAGTCAGACAAAAAAACCAACCACATACTTGAGCAAATTGTCCTGTGATTACGTGTTTTGTAGCAACTGTCTATATGTTAGCCCCCTGATACTTGCGAGCGACTGGTGCTATATAAATAAATAAATAAAAAATAAATAAATTACTAATGAAATCAGGTACATGTTCATTCAAATTTGGGCAAAACCATGTTTCTCCAATTCGTGAAGCAATGACCTCTTTTCCTGTGTGTGTTGGGTAATACAGTTGTACTAGTGCTGTTTTCAATAGTGCAAGTGACCTGACCTCCTTTCCTGTGTTGTTCTGTCACCATAGTGCGTCTGAAGAGGACATAGAACATCCTCTCTTCACCCATAGTACCCCCTCTCCTCCTGTGGTGCAGCTCCCTGCAATTCCATAATTTGTCTTTCTGGTATGTTGTTGTAAAGAGTGGTGGTGTATTCCATTGTCACTGCTGATGCTCTTTCCACTGCGAAGGCTGCAGCTGCCAAAGATTGTTCATAGGGGTAGTGTCCTCTCATCACTGAGTCAAGTTGTCCACTTTAGTAAGCAATTGGCTTATGGCCCATGCTTGTTTTCTGTGTCAGTACTGCCTTTATCACTACACCGTCAGTTTGGGCAAACAGGAAGAATTCCCTTTTGTAGTCAGGGGTCCGTAACACTGGGACGGTGCATATAGCCAGTTTCAGCTACTCAAAAGCGTCAGGCATCTCTAAGGTCCATTGTAGTGTCTTTGTTCCCCTCTGGGCCTTTTTCAGTGCTGTCAGGAGTGGCCTTGTGTAAGGTGCCGTAATCAAACACCCATGCTCTGCTGTAATTGCACAACCCCAAGAATTGTTGCATTTCTCTCACTGTTTTGGGCTGTGGTGTGGCAAGTATGGTTCCTGCTCTCTTTGGGGCAATGTGCCTGCCGTCTTTGGATATCATTTGTCCAATGTATAACACGTCCTTCTGCCAATATTGTAATTTGGCCTTGTCCATCTTGTACCCCTTGTGAGCTAACACTGTCAGCATGTGCACTGAGTCTCTCCTGCATTCGTCTACTGTCTCATTGCAAATCAAAATGCTGTCAACATATTGTGGGACTGTGCCCTCCATCTCTTTGTTGCCTAGATCCATCTGAATCACTCTGTTGAAGATGGATGGGGACTCGTAGTACCCTAGTGGCAAACGGGTGTGTTTCTACTTCTGGTTACAGTAAATAAAGCTGGTGAGGTCTTGTGATTCTGGGTGTAGTGGCACTGAAAATGCGTTCTTGAGATCAATAACTGAAGCAGGTGGCTTCCACTGGAATGCCACACAAGATTGTCACTGGATTGGCTGCTACTGGATATTCTGCTTCTACAATATGGTTAAGGGGTTTTAAATCCTGAATGAAATGCCAAGACCCCCGTTAGTCTCGAGCAAGGGGTACATGCTTGCATGGAGATTCTGATGATACCAAAATGCCTCTTTCAATGAGGGCGTTGATGGTTTCAAAAATGCCCTCATCCGCTTCTATGGTTAGGGAGTACGGATTTATTCTTGGTAAAATGTGCTCCTGGTTTAAGCTTGATATTCACTCCACTTATGCTCTTTATGCACCCACGTCATAAGGGCTTGTGGTCCATAAGCTGTATGGTACCTTGGCCAGGTCTTCCTCCCAGAATGTGGCCGGCGCCTCCAGTGCCATCCCCATTCTTTGCAGGTCCTCTCTGTAATGAATCTGTAACCAGAACGTTACATTCATTTCAAACCCAATCTCTATCTCCAATCTCTCTTCCCCAAAAAGCGCCTCATCTGTCACTGTTGTTAGTTGGCACCCTTCTGCCACTGCAATTATTGCTCTCCATGCCTTCCCTATGTCATCTGTGGCATGCACTGCATCCAATCCCCACTTGCCAATACAGCTTCAATTTCTATGGATACTACTTTTCGTTCTGGCTCATCTAGTGGGGTCTCTGGTCTGAATAGGTACTCGCCTGGTGCTCTCCATACCTTCCCTGCGATGCCTGGCATCTATGCAATGGCGATATCTGTCCCATACTGGAACATCTACGGGTCCACTGGCATCCTTGTCTATACCTTGCTCCCACAATATGCTTGGACAATCTGTCTTACATTCAACATGTGTATGCCTGGTTATAGCACACTATGCATTTGTCTGTGAATGAAATGGTCATGTTTAGTCTGCTCATGATGTTGTGTCCCAATATGTTTACAGGTGCCTGTCGAGAGTAAAGCAAAGGTAATGATAAGTCATGATCTCCTATAGATAGTGAGATGTTATCAGTAAAAGGAACCACTTTTCGAGCCCCATTGAATCCTTGAGTGTTCATGGCATCGCCTGACAACGCAAATATCCCTTCTCTGATGCATGACCTAATGCCCCACTGTCAACAAGAAAGGAAAAGGTTCTGTCACCTATTGCCACCCCTATGAGAGGTTCCTCCGCAGGATTGGGTGTGACCGACAGGATGGGACACATCAAGTTCATCTATGGGCTGTCCTATTGGGGGTATAATGATAACCCGTTTCCTGTAAAGGGGTTGTTCCCCACCATGGTAACCCCTCCCACTCTTCTAACGGGCACAGTCGCCATTGTGTCCATGGGTTCAGCTGTGTTGGTGTCTTGCAGCTGTGCTAGCTGTTGTGTATTTCCCCTAATCTGTGGTGTCTGCAAATACTGTGGTAGGGGTGCTGCCATTTGCAGTGCTTGTGTCTGTACCTGTGGTGGTGCTAGTGCCGCCATCTGTGCTTGTGGCATTTGTTGGTAGGTGCCCTGTATTTGTCCCTGTTGCTGTTGGTCCGGAACGTAATAATCGTCCTGACTCCCTTGATAATTCTGCTGTCCCTGATCTCCCCAATTCTGCTGCACTCCTCTAAATCTGGAGGCTCTTGAAATGCGTCCTAGCTGCCTGCAGGTCCAGCACTGTGGTGGTTCCCTCCCTTGCCCTGGGAAGCCCCCTTGGAAGTCTCCTGGTCCCTGCTGCATCTGTTGGCCATATCCCCGAAACACCCCTTGATTGTGGTGCGTCTGTGATCCAAAGCCACGGCCCCTTTGGAATCCTCCCCTCCATCGGAACCCTGGTTGGAACCCGCCCGCCCCATGTACCCTCCACCCATGGGCAGTGCGTATTGTTGTGGTTGTTGGTACTGCTGCTGTGGTGCTGGTGCTGGCGGGGTGGGGCTGGTTATCACTGCCCCTTCCATTGCGTACTTTGATAATTTCTTTTGCACTAGTTTAGCTTTGTCTGCCTTTCTCTCCTCCGCTTTTTGCTTAACCTTCTCGTGCCATAGTCTGCAATCGTGTACTATTGTGAGCTGGATTTCGGGCCATCCCTTCACTTCCATCCCCACTGGTTTCTTCACACTCTTCTGCACCAGTTCAGGTAGCCACTGCACTAAGATGTGATAAAAGATAGCTATTGTTTTGTCCCACAGCTCTTGAGTTTCAAGGTGTCAAAGCTCTTGAGTCTCCTTAATATATTGAACATGGTCTTCATCTTCACACATTTTGTGTGACGTAATCGCCCCGATGTCTGACGTGTCTGGGGATTGTGTTTGTAGTGCTTGCCAAACTGCAGCTCTTCAGTTTGCAAATGGTGACCCATCATGCGCTGTATTCTGTATCATCATCTCTGGGAACCCCGCCCTCTTCCATATGTCATCAGCTGCGTAACCTAGAATTGAAAATAACAATCCCTTTACGTCACCTACTGCCAGTCTGTGACCCGCTGTCAGTTTTTCCATCTCATTGATGCACTTCCTAGTTCCCACGCTCAGTGATGGTGACCTGCATTTGACAGTCTCCTTATCTGTGTGTTTCTAGGGCACATACTGAGGCCTCGTCCCACCCCTTTCTAGTAGTGGCATCTGTGAATATGTTGCTCCTTCTTCCAGGGTACTCTGATACAGCCTACGTTTTATTGGCTCCCTTTTGTCCTTAACGTCTTTGCATATGTCCACCGGCTCGAGTGTGGGTACTCGCTTGCTTTCATCATGAGCCTTAGACAACCGTCCTCTGGAATGTGCCACTGCTGTCTCCTCTCTTCTCCGTCCCGGGAGATCCCTAAATTATATGTAGTGCACCTGTCGGTTGCTTGCTGTTCTCGTTCTTCGATATCAGCCCCTCGCTCTCTCTGTCCATGCTGCCTACACTCCCATGATGTTCCCGCTTAGGTCCCCGTGGAGTGGGGCCTGCCCTGTTCCCCCCTCTCGTCACTGCTGTCTCTGTCGTCATTGTCGGACCCTAAGTTTATGTTGCTGCAAACGTCATTGGAAAAATTCAATCTCTGCATTGTTAAATCAATATTGGTTTCTGACCTAAGATCAATATCCACCAGGTTATATTTTCTGCCTCCTGCCCATACCCCTAGGCGTGCGGCACCGCTTCCTCCTGTGCTTCTCCTTTGCATATTCGTACTGTCTGGTTCTATCCGCCTCTCCTCCTTCTGTCTATTTCTCTCCCATTCCCGGGCAAACTGTTTGCTAACCGCCTGATTGCTCGCTCCTCTTCCTCTTTTCGTGCTCGTTCCCTCGCAAGTCTATCCAACTGCAACTTCTCTGCTCTGCACCCTTTCTGCTAACTTTCGTTTTTTGTGCCCGCCATCACCCTCCTCCTCTCTGCCTTCTCTACGTCCCTCTCCTTTTTCTCCCTCATCTCTCTTTCTATGCCCTCTTCTTCTCCTTGAGATCCCGATCTATCCTTTCTTCTCGCTGCCTTTCCATGAGTTCCCTCTCCTCCTCCCTTCTCTGTTCCCTTTCTTCCCATTCTAGTTTCTCTTCTCTCCTTCTCTCCCTGTCCTCGCGTTCCAACCTTATTTCCCTGTCCTTCTCCCTTTGCTCCTGCTCCTCCATTTGTGTTGCCCAATCAAGTCTTTCCAAGCCCTCTATTGCCCTTGTCGCTCCTTCTGCCTCCCCTGTTGTCTTCCCTTTAAGATTCAAGAGTATCTGTGCTGTTATCCATACTTCCGTACCTCTGCCCTCAAACTCCGCCTTCGCGCCCTGGAGCCCCTCCCCGCTCGCCCATGTACCGCTAGCTGGTTGTCCTGCACCTTTCAGTTTCTCTTCTTTAGTATATGCTGGTGGTTTATATGTTGGGTGTGTGTACCCCTCCACTGCCCTTAGTTCTCTTACTGGATATATCCCCTGGTCATCATCTGTGTCATTGGATACTACACTGGGAGGGGAAGGGGGTGGTGTGGAAGAATGAGAACCTCTTCCTTCACCTCATGCTGGTTTAGCATCCACATACGCCTCGCCGCTTCTCCCTCTCCCCTCTGGAACGTGCACCATACCTGAAACACCCCCATGCGTTTGGTCAACTTCTTCCCATTGAAATTGCCCTTGTGTATGAATTTTGAAAGATTCTTGGGCGCACCACGCAGACTTAACTGCATTCGGGCGCAGATGATAACTATCCAAATGGAGTGTTTTTCCAGTGTTTTCAAAAAAATTCAGAATCTGTGTTTTTCAGTGTTTTCTCACGTGCCCACTTCGAAAAATCGCAGATAAGTTTTTTTCTGTGTAAACACACAAATATTCTTTCATTGTGTGCATAATGGTTAGATCCAAGTGTAAACTGCCAGGAAGATAACACCTTGCCACTAGGGTTGCCACCCATCCCAGTGTGATTTGGACAGTTCAGGATTATGCACTTCTGTCTGGGCTAGAGGGATTTGGATACTGCAATAGATGAGGTCCATAGAGACACCTACCATCAGCTCTACCACCGAGAATTGGCGTGCAATACACCACTGGGAAGGAGATCATCAATGGCTCGGGTAGGGTAGCTCAGGGTAAACATTTTCTTTTTGGAAGCAAGACAACTCAGAGCAACACAGGTTCAAATCCCAGTCCCGTGCTTAGAGACTGGTCTCCGGTATTAATTGCATTTTAAAAGATTAATTCATTTAATTAACTGGTGCTGTACCAAATTCAGAAGCTGAACCAGTCACTGCACACTGCCAGTTGCCAGAGACAACAGTCTGAACCAGGATGCATCCGCTTCTCATGGCAAGTACCTTCCTGAATGACAATACTATTGAGATTCATTACTGTTTTATGCTGTGTACCTAATGACAAATATGTTGAATAACATTATTTGATGACTATCATGATCGACAAAGATGGCCCTGACTATGTGCTTCAGGGCTGACCTCACCAAAGAAGGTGTTGAATGTGTAATTGCCACTCACAGCTGTTCACTCAAAATGTCAATCTTGGCTAAAACGCATAAACCAGCTTTCTGCATGAAATGCAAATTGAATGCAAAGGACCAACAGCGTTACGATTTGTCTGCTCTGCGATACCCTGCATGCAATTTTACACATTCACAAGCTGGAGTGGCGAAGGAAAGATAAAAATGAGGGAATCTCACTTTTGCTCTTTCATTTTCCCAGGCTGTCTCGGGAAAAAGTAAATGCTGCGGCTACAAATATCCTGTGCAGGGGTCATTTGCTAATGTATTACTATGGCAGGCACCTGGTTTTGACCAGCTGCAAAACCGAGGTGGGTTCCATGGGAAGCCATGTGTTGTATGCCTGCATTAAAACCTCATATAGGTGTACAACAAAGAGCTTCCCCATTTAAAATGTGTCTAGTAAGTTTTTTGGTCCATGGCAAGTATTACTGTGCATAGTAAAGCAGCTGAGTCTCCTCCCACGGTTCAATTGATCTTTCTTTTGTTACAGTATATCAGAGCGAGCTATGAAGGTAATGTATTGATCACAGTGTTTGGTGTTCGCATGTCAGCGAGGTTATATTTTCCACTGTGTGCTTCCTTTCCACTGTGCACTGGAGGACCCTTGTCTCATCCATGAAAAGCACGCATTGCATCACTCTCTGAATGGAAGGGTCCCAGCACCATAGTCTTCTCAATGATTTGAGTGAGGTGTTAGTGATACGGACCGACCGTCCCCACTATTCCTCCTCGGCACTAACAATCTGGAAACCCCGTTTTTATATGATATGCGCCCACGAACTGGACTAGCTGAAACCTTGAAGTAATTAGTTTCTGCCGCATTCCCGCGTAGACAGCTTTATTTGCAAAGCAATAAAACAAGGAGGAGTATATTTTACTACTGCCAGTAGCATCTGCTTCATGTAAAAATGCTGTGATTTTCTTTATTAAGACAAGCTTACTATCCGCCTGATTCCGGGGAAAAAGACAATATTTTCCACAGCGATTTTCTAGGAAGCAAGTTAACATGTTCCAATAATTTACAACTGTTACACTTTAGGGATTTAGCTCAAATGCTTCTGATGATTCTGGAAAATAATAATCACACAATGTAAAATAGCAATTGTTTTCATTGTTACATGAAAACAGTGGTAAAGAGACACTACAAAAGACAACATGCAATGTACATTATATCTTTGGAAATGAGACATGTTATACAATTACACAGAGGGACAGGTTGCTGCTTAATGAGGTCAATTAAACGTATTGCCTTTCTTGGAGGTGATGTATATTTAGGGATTCCGACATTGTCGACTCCCAGCGTATTTTAAACTGCTCAGCACGGTATATTCTGGACATCACGCATGTTTATATATATTTAGCTTTCTTTTAACCTGCCAGCAAAGAAAGCTAAATATTGTCATCTAGTGGCTGATAAAAAATATCACTGGGTCCTGAATTCACATAGTCAGCAACAGAGCCCATTAACAAGGGCTTGGAGGACAGCTCACCTGCAATGCATTGGTCTTTCAAGCAAACCAATGCAGAGTAGCACGGTATTGCGCAGGGATTAAATTAATTATTAAATTAATTAAAATACCGGGTTTATCGGAGTCCCTCGAGATTTTTTAAAAACAACAACGGCGGCTAGAAACCGGTAAAATTCGGTAATCACCGAAAATCGGAATAGTTTATTTAAATATAAAGGTTTTTAGCCTCCTTCTGAACACTTCCATAGTCTGGCATGCTCGAATTTCAAGTGGTAACTGATTCCACAGTTTGGGGCCAAATACAGCAAATCTCCTGTCCCACCTGAATACCTGTTCAGCCCGAGGTTTGCACATCAACAATGTATCTCCTGAGCGTAGATTTCTTGTTGGGTGATAGCGGCACAACCTGGCAGAAAGGTGCTCCGGTGCAAGTCCATGGATGCATCTGTACATCAGACAGGCCACTTTGAATTTAATGCGGTCTTCCACCATTAACCAGTATAGAGATCTGCGCAAGGCCGAGACATGATCCCTCTTCCCTAGATGGCCAATCAGCCTAATCGCCACATTCTGTAATCTACTGATCTGGTTCGCTGCAATCCCCGCCATCAGACTATTACAGTAGTCAAGATACGAGTTGGTCATTGCCCCTATCACTACTGCATGGTCTTCCTTTGGAACAAATGGAAGCACTTTCCTCAGCATGCGCAGTGAATGATGCACTGCCTTCACGTTGGCACCCACCTGGGCTTCACTGATCAGGTTTTCCTGCCAAAGACACCCACGGTTTTTGACTTTCTTCGAATACTGAGGTTCCTCACCTAGTATCAAGGGAGGTGGCATTTGTCTTTCCACAGTCATTTTTCCTTCTAGCCCAAACAATATTAACTCAGTTTTCGTTGCATTCAACTACAACTGGTTATCTGCCATCTATCTCTTGATCTCTCCCATACATTGATTAATCTTCTCAAATGCATCTTCAATATTCTCTGTCTCAATATAGATTTGGGTATCGTCGGCATAGGAATGAAACCTCAGTCCATGCCTCCTCAGTATGTTGAGTACCGGGCGAATATATAAGTTAAAAATCAATGGAGAAAGTGATGAGCCCTGTGGGACTCCACAGCTTAACCTCAGAAACTCGGAGGGAAAACCCACCAAGGTGACCTGTTGGGTCCTATCCTTCTGAACCATTCCACCATTAATTTCAATGCTTTCCCAACTTTTCTTATGCGTTGGAGCATGATCTGATGGTACACCGTATCGAAGACTGCGGATAGCTCCAACATCAACAATACAGTGGATTTCCGTCTATCCGCAGCCTCCAGCATATCATCATAGACAGCCAGCAGTGCGGTCTTCATCCCATGTTTGGGTCGAAAACCAGACTGGAGTTCATTCAGTAATCCCTTGCTGTATGCAAGCCTGGAATTGACCACATACCACTTTTTCCAAAATGTTGTTGGGCCAGCACATATTAGCCACAGGGCAATAATATTTTAAGACTGTAGGGTCAAGGTTAGGTTTTTTTAATAAAGGTTTCCCGCTTTAGAGCCCCGGGAACCTGGCCCTCCAGTAGGGATTTATTTACAAAGGCTTTTATGAAGGGGGTAATATCAGCCGCCAAGCGTTTAGCCATACTTGCCGGCATCGGGAATGCTCAATCATTAGTTGGAGTATCAGAGAGTGGACAAATTCCTCATTCACAAATTGGAAGTGAGAGCCCTCTTTCTCTTCCTCAGTTTCTTATATGTTCTTCACTTCTATGGGCTTCTCCCATTTTTCAAGGGCCCTCACTTTAACAATATTTTCTGGGATGTCCACAATCCTTCCTTCAAAAAAGTTGTTAAACTTATTGACTTGTGCCTGCGTAGGAACAATAGACACTGCCATACATGCTGGGTTCCTAAATCTGGACACTACATCAGACAGTGCTTGCTTGGTTCCCTACCTGTACGATTGCCTTAAGAAGGAACTTTTTTTACCTCGAATAAAGCTGTTCTGTACAATTTGAGTACTTCTTTTGCCTTTGCTACGTCACTATCCAATTTGGAGGACCTCTACAATTTACTTGCCTGTCGCACCTGTTTATGCATCAGGGACAGCACCGGTCCAAACCAAGATTTGGATTTTTTGGTGGTCTTTAGTTTTAAGGGGGTGTATTTATCACATATCTCCTCTAAGATTTCTGAACCCTTTTTAAAGAATTCCTCACAACAGAGCATAACATCTAAATCTGCTAAACTTCTCTGGATTTCATCACCTGGGATTTTAGCTAGATCAACTGCCTTCCGTATCCACACTGGCATACTCTCTCGCCCTCCTCCTGCTTGTGTCATTTTTCCCAGTAATCCAAATAATTGTAAGCAGTGATCTGACCAGAGCAGTGGGATTATCTCCACAAATTGCACAACACTTCCTCTTGCTGCTATCAGATCTAGACAATGACTTTTATTGTGCGATAAAGCTTTTGTCATCGTCTCCAGGCTGTGGTTATCTCAAAGCTCGGCCAAAGTAGCTGAGCTTGGGTGAGAATCATTCTCCAGCCAAATGTTCCAGTCTCCTACACACAAAAGTTCCTTATATTTGCTCCCAATCAGGGTGAGATGTGTATCTAACTTTTCCAAGAAAAGTCCTAAAGGACCAGGGGGTCTATACCCTAAAATTACCTTTGCCGTCCTAGTGTGGGACAGTGAAATCAAAAATTCCCCGATCTGTATATTGTGACCCCAGTCCAACATCTCCAGATGTGAGATGCTAAGGGATGATTTATAAACTGTGGCAATATGTCCCCCTCTTCTGCCAACTCTGTTTATAGTTTGAATTGTAATAGTTTTCCGGCACCAATTTATGAAAGATAGCCTGAGATCCTTCAGTGAACCAGGTTTCTGACAGAAAGAGGAGCTCAAGATCGTGCTCCTGGATCAATTCCCCCACCTCCACTGCATGTTCCACTGCCGATCGTGCCTTCACCGATGCCGCCTTTATTACAGTGGCTTCCTCCTCCCTTAGCTCTCCTTCCCTCACTAGCTGCATATCTTTGTGCAATCCATATAAACGTATTTTATTAAGACTTCTAAGACTTAAACTAGCTGACTCATTATTCAATTCTCGCAGCTGTAAGGCTGAGTACCTCCATGTAGGTTGATCTATACCTTCTAGGAGCATCTTACCTAGTTTACAACTGCTAAATCCCGAAATCCCAAACGCCAGCGTTTCCCGCCGGCCGTCGGTTCTCAGGCCACAAACAGACCTAAACAACGCTTTGCGCTGACGCGATCCAGTCGGACTGGAATGATGCGCTTCTATCGCATCGCGCACCAATGCTTCTGGGCACTGTATGTCAGTAGTGATTGCTGCACATCTCTGGAGGAAATGCTGCAGGGCAGCCATTGCTTGGTCAATTTGCCTTCTGTGCTTTTGGAACACTCTATACTGTATTTGACTATTTTTTCCTTATAAGGTGGCAGTGTCTTACACAAATGCTGAAGGGGTGTTACTCCCCCACTAGTTCCCTGATACATTGTATAAACCCTTGTTTTACCTGACCTCAAATCGAGGTTTTTCGATAATCCGCTGTTCTGGAAGAAGGGGTTCAAATGCAATGATAATACGTTTCAATTTCTACAAGCCTCTGTTAGGAAAGATTTCATAATTGTATGTAATTTTCCCTCCATGTGTCAACCCCCAAACTTTTTGCTGCAGTTTAGACACCATTGACTGACTTTGCCAGAGAAGCACAGCCTTCAGCTGCACTCCTCTGGGCTGTCACTCACTTTTTATGGGGAGACTGACATGCCCTTAAGACAGTTAGTACTGGGAGACTTTGTTTCCCTTAGTCCTTTTCCCGTGTTGCAACTTTTGTGCAAGCTGTAACAAGTGTGCAATGTATCTTACCATACAGCATACTTGGGTCTATAGTCATTTCCAAAAGCCCTAGATACTCTCGCTGGACTTTTTATGAACTGTGCAGGTGTGTCATGGACAGGACTGGTGGCAGCTATTATTTTGCATTATTTTTAACCCTTTCCTGCCATGTTAACCACATTAACCACGTTTGGCTCGAATAGGGGGCCTGGCTCCAAAATGGCCATGCCACGAGGTTCTTTGTCCTGTACTTTGGCCATCTTGCCCCTTCACCAGGTCGAGTCGACCCGGGTCAGTCCTTATTTGGTCATGCACTTTCCCGTGAAACCCAATGCTTTTGCGGGCCTCTGCATGCCTTGTGTGTGTACCTCCAGGATGTGGGCGGGAACGTCTGGTTCCAATACACATCCTGGGTGCCAGAGAGTCTGGAGTGCCAGGAATGACTGGGAACACCGTGGTCCGTGATTGGTCCACGTATGGAGTGTGTGTTTGTGAGCAGATCACTGATTGGGTCCTCTCTGTTTTGGCACGAAGGCAACTTTGGAGAAGAGGAGGCCAAAAACACCCATACCATGTCGATCTCCTGAGTTCTCACTGAACAAAGGATAGGATCCAAGTATCCTGCAACTACGAAGCCGAGTCGAGGAACCACTGGTGACCCACTGGAACGTTTGGCACCCTGAGCCCGCTGTCGTCCCGTGGGACCCCTCTGCATCTGGTCGTCTTAGAAGGTCTGCGAAGATGCTTCGACCCATTGGAATAGTGGGACCAACTATTCTCGGCACCTTCATCAAACCCTGCAAGTAAGCTTTCTCAGAAGTGTCCCTGGGCCAACCAGTGGGCTGACCAGCTTGCCCAGTTGCTTTGCTCGGTCACCACCGCCGTTTCGAGGAGGCCCTCGAAACTTGGTATACTGCTAGCTCTGTGTCCCGGACACCCTCACACCGAATTTCGTATACTTGGCATTCCCAGGTCTGAAGTGAGACGAGTGCGCCAGGACTGGAGTGAACGTGGTTACCCTGTTGCCCTGCCGCAGCAATGTCTTTTGCAAGTCTGCTGCATTTGTGACTCTCTTGCCCCTGAAGCCTGCTGCAGTGAACCTGGGTCGATTCATCCACCCGGAGCGGAGAAATCGCCACTGTCCCGTTTGGGAATCATCGCTGTAACTCAGGAACTGAAAGGAGCAGAGACGTCCTTTTTGCCGCATTCAAACCTGCAAGCGAAGTGGACTGAACTGGCGAAGTTTGGGTCCGCTTGCATCGGGGACCGGTGAGTACTCCATACCCAAACCAGTGGCCCTTAGTGCAAGGGTCAATTTTTACACACAAGTGGCCCCTGGGGGCCCCTCTCCTTTCCACTACTATTGCGAAATAGCGACTCCATCCTGGACTCTCAAACTGCCTCTGCCTTCAAGTGGAGGTCTTTCTTGAATAGGGGGGACTTGTTCTGCATCGCCTCATCCACCTTCCCGAACTGCTAGAGACCCCTGAACAGACCCTATTTTGCCCATTAGAACAACCGTGTGTGCTTGCATTGCATGTACTATTGAGCACAAGGCTCCTCTCTTCTTAGGACTTGAATTGCCTCTTAGTTAGGTGTATTGTCGATGTCGAACAGGGCCTAAAGACTATCTGCACTGCCTGTTTCCCTCCCCCTACGTTTTCGACATATTTCGTGCATTTAACCCTTTAGACCCCTTGGTCTTGTATATATATTGTATTGATAGTGTTGTGTTGGTTTACTTAGTGTTACTGTGATTCTTTTGTTATGGTCTATGTTACAATGGCCTTGTAATAAATGAGTGTAATAAATGAGTGCCTTACAATAATACAGGAGAAGTCGCAGTAGATTAATTTACCTGGAGGAAATGGGACAGTAATGACAAGACACACAGAGAACAAGACAGGCAGAATGCAGTATTTTTATAACCTAGGCAGTGTGTACATCTATAATACATTTAAGATCACCTAGAACAGGGCTGTCCAACTCCAAGCCTCGAGGTGCCGGAATCCTGACTGGTTTTCGGGATATCCCTTGTTAATTTTCATTGCAAATATGTGCATGACCCTGACCTAGAATATTGTATAATTTTGCGTTAAACTATGAAGTCTAACATAAGCGTTAATATGAATCTGTTACAATTCCCATGTCTAATCTTGTTAGGCAATTAGTACTCCTTTTAAACCGTGCTTGATTCTCAGACAAAGTACACAGCTGGACATCCCTTAGTTCTACTCAAGCTCAGATTAAATGCAGCCTACGCACTGGAACTAAAATGGACACCATAAACCCGAACACCACTCAACTAGTAAAAGCCCAGTACCTATGTTAAGTGCAATGAATCAGCTTGTATCTCTTTACTAAGGATGACTTACTAGGAACCTTCTAGAAAACGACCCCCTCTGCACATTGTCTTTTTTGCTTTATAAATAATCTATTTGAAAAAGTAGAATAGACACTGCAAACAATGCATCAACTAAATGTATTGCTGTTAAAAAAATTGTGGCAGCTTATTCTTTCTGCTCCCACCATACATTTAACTAACTGAGTAAAATACATTTTGAGAATCTGCTTTCAGGGATAGTAGGAGTAAAATAACATCAAACCGTTTGGGGGAAAATATTGGGCTTGGCAAAGATATAATATTATCACACAGTGATTAATACCTCTTGTAAATACCTCTTGTAAGTGACGAACATGTTTTGCACTTTCTGAGAGATGAGCAATGTACAGTGTTTTCTTTTCTCCATTCTTTACCTTCACACAAAATACTTTTCTTGTTTGATTCACTTCATTTTCACATTATTTAGAAAAATACAAATATAACCAGAAACCGCTCTGTGGAAGCTTTGATTACTGAAACGTGCATTTGCTTGACTTGATATCATGTCAGTGAAGAGGGAAAATGGGATGATCCCTTCCCCAGATTCTCATCCAGACCATGGCCTAGGACGTCACGACCCAAGCACCCACCGCGTGAGTAATTTGACCCGCTCACGGCCGCCCCAGATGTCAAGATCCACTGTGGCCACGCCCCACACAGCCAGGGAAGCTGCCCGTCAATCAAATCACGTGCCGGAGCCTCAGGTGAAGCTGATACCGACCGTATGGATCAACTCGACTAGACAGCAACCACAAAATACCATCGTTAGAGATGCCATGCCGACATAGCCAGCGGACATGAACACACATGCCACCAAGCACATTAGTCACACACACACCAATCCACACGAATAACATACTCAGTGCTATGAGTATGTTTGTTCACATAGGCCAAATACAGCACCGCAGAAGCGCAAGATGCCAGAAGAGCTTGTGTACATGCTTGCAGACGCTTCCTCACCACTAAAACAATGAAGATGTAACCCTGTATATGGACTAATGCATATGAATCTCTGTCGCCCCTTGCGACCCCCATAACATGGACTATGTACCGCCACCCATAAACCCGGCCAAGGTAGGCCGCAAAGCCAGAGTCCCCAGGCCGGCGCAGCTCAGACAAAACTGCAAGGTGCTGATCATGCAGAACGAGCCCCGACAAGAGCCCACAGCCAAGGCCGCAATGTTGCAATCTACATGAGATGCTCCCCACGCCAAGGTTACACCTGCCACTGCTAAACGCTCCAGAGCCGAAATACAAATCAAATGCTCATAATTCTGCTCCAGCCATGGTCTCACAACATGTGCTTTTGTGTGTGCCTCATACTCCTTTGGGACGCAGGAAGAGTTGGGGCCTCCCCAACCCCGGAGGTCCACGGATGGCCCTGCCAGCCCCCAGGAAATTACCCCGACAAGTTGGAGGCACTGCTGAGATCTGCTGAAACTGAGGGAGATCACAGCGAGACTGCTTGCGTCAAGGTGGCCCGGCAATGCGGCCCCCTCTGCCGTTGCCCCCTTTGGTGGAATACAGGACCATTGCGGAACTGCGAGCCGACCTGACAGCACAATCCAGAGATTGGCCGTCGGGAGCCGAATTGAGAAGTATCCTGCCCGCGGATGGCGAGTGTCCAGGTGTGGTCCAGATGAGGGGAGGCAGTGACCTCATTGGGATGGGGGCCCGCAGTCGAGCGGCACTGGCAGGTGAGAGCTCGATGTGAGTATGGCATACACAACCAGCAATACAATGTCATGCGAGAGGTGGGAGGAACTGTAAACAGGGTGGTGGTTGGCTCTTACAGGGTGTTAAGAAAAGATTCTGGTCATCCAGCGGCGATTGGTGTGTAAGGTGTAGTGGGACTGGCACGATGGCCGTCCCCTCTAGTGTTACAGAGCAGACTGGGTGGGGCTTCAAGCACCCATGTGTGACTGGCGGATCACGCTGATTGGTCGAGATCGCGGACACCTGTATAAGGGGGCGTGGTATTCCTATGAGTTGGCGTTGTAGATCAATGAATAGATGAAGATTCCTATTGATTGAGTGTTTTAGCTCTGTGAATAGATGATGTATTCCCGCATGAGGTAGCTAGATTGTTTCTCAGTGTGGAAGTTAATTGGCTGGTTAAGCTCCCCTAGAGAGGGGGCGTATCACACGCGAGGCGATGCAGCGTGAGCAGTTCGATTATAATAACGAAGTAACTGATGAATACTCTACTCCAGATGTGGTGGGAAGACAGCTGTGGGGATAACGGGGAATAAGATTGTCAAATATGGTGCGCACTCATTTTTTTTTTTTAATGTTATTATACGTACCGGTAACCCCTTGTAGTAGTTGGTGACGTCACCCATAGGGCTTTATAGGATACAGCGGTCTTTTTCCTGCAGGAGTAATCGGGGCAGGGGCACGTGGTACGGGAAGGGTAAAGGGGGAGAGCCGGACGTGCATGGAGAACGCCGGCACGCTCTCGACAACAGGGGTCGCACAAGGAGGTGGTGCGGCCGGTGGGAGGGGGACCAGAGGAGCGTACACTACGCAAGCAGTAAAGGCAGAGGAGTTAGAAGTAAATTGCGGGTGCGCCAAGTAGTGGCGGCACAGGAAAGGCGGGGCCGCTCAAAAGCACGCCATGTGGGGCACACAGCCGCAGGGGGCTTTTGTGCACCACAGGTCGAAGGGGGCCCTAGCTCCGGAAGGAGAAGCATAAAGTAAGGTGACTTTGCTTTAAAAGTAAAGAGTGTGGTGGCGCCCAGCACAAAAGTATTGTAATAAATAATTGCTTTTCCTTGCAACAGTAAGTTGGAAGACCCCAATTTACGGGGCCAGGTAACGGTGGTGCTGAGAAAGTAAAGTTTTTAAAGATGTCCATGTATTATGGGATAGGGGCAGGGTACAGGGCCAGCACCTTCACAACAACACTCCAGCATATCTGCGCAACACTAACACCACACAGAGACAAAATAGTAAAGTACAGTATCGAATGGACGCAAGGGTCAGATGACAAAATAAGGATACCATGGCCGCCCAACGGCAGTTTTGACATGTCCACCCAACATTCACTGCTAGCGTATCTACATAACACATATAAGGGGAAGACATTAGCGAGCCACCTAGAAGTTTTGGACCTCTGGAAAATGTTCCTGGGGTGTGCACCAGGGGTACCAGGGATGTTCACCATGCAGGGAGTAAAGGAGGAAAAGTGCGCCCGAAAATCCCCCAGTGCTGAGGAAAGTGAGGAACAATCAGAAGAATCGTTCACAGTTGCAGAGGTAAAGAAGGAAGGTGAGGAAGAGACACCTATAACTAAAGAAGTAAAGAAGGAAACAGAGGGTCTGTATACAATGAGAGAGTTGAGGGAAGCTACACAATCACAACTAACAGCAGCTGAAGGATACTCCAACCCTACATACAGCCCACCACCATACGCGCCAGCAGACAGCTATCAAAAGGGGGTAGGTACGAGGAGTGCAACAGATGCGAAACAAACACAGGTAAGCACCGGGGGAGAAAAAAGGGCACAAATAGACTTAGCAAGTATAGGACCACATGAATGGATAGCAGCACAGGTGCTACTGAAGCTTCGAAGGACATTAATAGGAGAGGAGGAAGAGGCAGTAAAGAAGGTAGTTAAAGAAGAAACAGAATACACACAGAGGGGGTGCAGGGTAACTACAAAGGAGGAAGGAAGAATGACGCAGGAGGAAGAGGAGGTGCTGGAGGCAAAATTAGCAGAACTGAGGGAGGCACGGAGTGCGCTGATCAGACAGTTTGAGCAGGAAGAGCGGGAAAGGAAGGAGAAGAGGAAAGGAAGTAAGGGGGACAAGGCGGGGTTAAAACAGCAAGAAGAAGAGCGAAGGAACCAAGAAGAGGACCGCATAAGGGGAATTGCAGAAAGGATGGCACGCATGGAGCAGCGGGAGGTCAGGAGAAAAGAAGAGGAACGAGAAGAAAATGACAGGGAGATGGGACTATGGAGGAAGAAGATTATATCGGAAAGTGCACCAAAGTATGAGGAGGGGAGAATTATAGAAAGTATACTGGCAAGGGAGGGCGGAATATGGAACAACAAGGAGGAAGAGGAAAGGGTAGTAGAACAGGTAAGTGATGCAATAATGAATGAACTGTGTAGAGCAAGAGCGGAGGTAAGTGTTGAAGTGAGCCAGCAAAGCGATACAGTGCTAAGAGAGACGCACAAGGAACATGGGGCCAAGACATACGTGTGTAGCAATAAGGAGGTAGCAACAAAACACCGCCCAGAGGGGCGCGGAGAAGACAGGTGAGTACACAGACATAGGGCCTCATCACGACCTCGGCGGTAACCCTTAAATCTGGCGGTAGCGCTATTACCGCCGGATTTAAGGGTCCACCGAATCAGGGCCTCGGAGGATTTCAACCCAGCTCTGAGCTGGTGTGAAATCCGCCGAGAATTCGCTCTCATACCGCCGGCGGGAAATCCGCCGGCGGTATGAGCGTGAAATGTACCCATTGAGCCCAATGGGGCATTCCCGAATGGGCTCAATGGGGAATGGGGACTTCCAAGTCCGCCCAACTCGTGATCCCGCGCTATTAGCACCGGGGGCTATGGCGGTCGCGCTAATAGCCCCCGCGCTAATACCGCCGGCATTACCGGCGAGGTCGTGATGAGGCCCATAGACTTAATGGACAGTTACAGTGGGGGGGAAATGCCCAGGCACAGGGTTAACATTCTCAGATGGATTTTGCAGTGAGGAGGAGGAGGGATCTTGCGGGGGAAGAAGTGATGGAAGTGGGGAAGGGCTAAGCAAATTATACATAACACGCACAGAGTACGAGTCATCGTGGGAATGTGAGACACGGGAGGAAGAAAACACAGGGAGGGAAAGTAAAAGACACCTAAAACAAAGAACACCACAGCCACTGACACCGCCAGCACAACACACGCCATATGTTAATAGACTCAGAGACCTCCGAGAATGCGGAATGGAAGAATCAGCTGATACTGATACACATAGGAAGGGTCAAGCGGGTCAACAGAGGAGGAGCAAGAGCATAGGAGGTGATAGAGTAACACAACACATTACCGACTTTATTGAAGAACTTTCTGACATTGAAGAGGACAGCGAATACACACACACATCCCAGCACAGACGAACGCCAGGTGAGTAGAAGGAGTACACTCTAATGCCATTACTAGAGAGAGGGGGAGCAAGGCCACAATATGTCCTGTGGAAAAATGCAGACAAAGAAAACATCAAATGCAGGCTTCCATCGTTGAGCGGAGGGGCCGGGAAATGGATACATGAAATGGAAAAACAAACTGCAGGGCAAAAACTAGCGGTGGGTTGATGTAAAGGGGTTGTTAATTTCAATACTGTGTGACGCAGCAGATGACATTTGGAAGAGGTTGGGATTCCCCGGGGTAACTATAAGTGACACATCACATGATGGGGTGGCGCCATTTGCAAATTACAGACACACACTGTGGCAGGCGCTGAGGGTGCAATACCCAGACACTTCAGACATAGGAGCAATAACGTCACGCAAAATGCGTGGGAATGAAGATCCTGTTGATTACATACAGGAAATTCAGGAGAAGTGGTGCCTGGAAACTTGGGACCCTTGAGACAAAACACTAGCAATTTTTACCACATATTGATTCAAAGTCTCCCAGAACCAGTGCAGAGACAATTAAAGAAATTAGTAGGAATGGAAGCAAAGGCATGGCCAGAGATACAGCTAACAATAGTACACCATTGTAGGCTATGGCAAGAAAAGATGAAACAGAAAGAGGAAGACAGAAAGGCAGAAGAGGCGAAATTGGTCCAAAAGAAACTGTCCAAATATGCCATGGAAGGTGCGCTGATAACAGGCTCCGCCCAGGTCACTCTGTCACCAGACACTACACAACAACAAATAGCATCACTGCAGCAAGCACAAATGACAAAACAGCAAATGCCACCACCCCCATCATACATAGCACAGATGGGAGGTGGATACACACAGATGGACAACAGGTACACTAATAACTACCGGGGGGAGAGGTGGGCAAACGAGAGGGAGGGGATTTGGACCAGCAGTACCACAACAAGGGGGTGGATTCCGGGGGCACAACCAATATGGACAACATGGGTACTTAGAAAGCACTGGCGGATACCCATGGCAAGCATGGGAGCCGCCAACGTGCTGGACATGTGGCCTAATAGGACACATGTCACGCACGGGCAGAGCAAGACTGACACAAGCAGGTTGGGGAGAGCGAGGGCAACAGGGTTACAATGGGGGACAACAATTCTACCAACAACAACAGCCGCAGCAGGGGACAGAAACACTAATACGACAGCAAGCGCTACCACCACCATCTCAGCAACAACTACAAACATACACACCACCACAACAGGCACAACAACAGGCAGCAACAACACAACAACAACACATCCAGACAGTACAACAGCTCACACAAATACAAGACAATAAATCACTACCCGCAGACACACCAATACAACAGACACATCTGGGGAGGGTGACAATATTGGGTCACAACCTATACACAGGGAGCGGACAGTCACTATACCCACAATAGGACAGCCCACAGATGTCTTTAATGTGTCCCATCCTATCAGTAACACCTAACCCTGCGGAGGAACCACGCATAAAGGTGGCGATAGGTGACAAAACATTTTCCTTCCTAGTTGACACAGGGGCCACTAGGTCCTGTATAAGGGAGGGGAAGTTCAACTTGTCAGGCGAAGCTATGCACACTCAAGGATTTTCTGGGGCTCGAGGGCTGGTTCCTTTCACTGATAACATCTCCTTATCTGTTGGAGATCTCGACCTGTCTCTACCACTGCTATACTCAAAACAATCGCCAGTAAACGTACTAGGGAGAGACACAATGAGCAGACTGAACATGACAATATCCTTTACTGACAAAGGAATAGTATGCTCCATACTAGGCATACACATGCTCACAGCACAACACATACTCCAGGCTTACTGTGGCAAAACAGTGGCAAGGGCCGAACCATGGGATGGGGACCTCTTCCAACATGGAACAGACATGGCAATAGCATGGCTACCAGGAATTGAGGGCAAAGTGTGGAGGAGACCAGCAGCTTACCTTTTCAGACCAGAAAAGCCCACCAGTGAAGAGGAAGGGGCTATAATATCAGTGAACATAGAGAGTATTGTGGCAATCACAGACTGCATTGCAGTCCACGCCCAGGATGGGGAGGGGAAAGCATTGAGAGCTGTAATAGCACTAGCAGAAGGATGCAGGCTAACGCAGGTATCAGATGAGGAACTGTTCTCAGATGGAGCAGGAGATGGGGAGATGGTGTTCCAGATGAGCGTCTATATTTGGTTGAGAGTGACATACAAGGAGGTAGCACAGAAAATGGCAATGGCACTAGAAGCCCCCACCCCCACCCAAGTACCCTTCTATGAGGAAGATTTAGCAGCAGTACCCGCCTCTCTATGGACTACTAGTCCATATGACGTAGGCTGCATAAAAAGCATTGAGGAGTACAAATAAAGCTAAAGAAAGGTGCAATGCTGCCCAAGGTGAAGCAGTACCCACTATCAAAAGAGGCTGATGAAGGGATCTATGAAGCAATAACTACCCTAGTGGGTAGAGGAATATTGGTACCATCAGAGTCACCATGCAACACTGCGGTGTATCCTGTGCGCAAGGGAAAAGCAGGGTCCTGGCATTTCATACAAGACTTGAGACCCCTCAACCATATTATAGCGGCAGAATACCCCATAGCAGCTAACCCAGCAACTATACTGTGCGGATTACCAGCAGAGGCGTCACGATTCACTGTGATCGACCTCAAGAACGCCTTTTTCTCAATACCCTGATTCACAAGACTTAACAAGTTTCACATACCACAACACATAGTGGAAACACACTAGACTACCCCAAGGGTACTGCGAGTCACCATCCATCTTTAACAGAGTAATACAAATGGATCTGGGAAACATTGAGATGGATAGCACGGTGCTACAATATGTAGATGACATAATCATCTGGAGCACCACTGAGGAGAAGTGCAGGAGAGACTCTGTAAAGATGCTCACAGTGCTGGATCAGAAAGGGTCCAAGGTTGATAAGGGGAAGCTGCACTACTGTCAAGAACAAGTGCTCTATATCGGGCAGATCATTTCACAAAAAGGAAGGAACATTGCACCACAAAGGGCACAAGCAATAACGAATACACCACAGCCGCAGACAGTAGGAGAATTGCAGCAATTCTTGGGCCTGTGCAACTACCGCAGGGCATGGGTCTTTGACTACAGCTCATACATAGGACCGCTGCTCGATGCCCTTAGAGAAGCACAGAGTGGGGGAAAGAAAGTTGGGATGGAAAGTGGAAATGACAGAGCCATTCAATGAATTAAAAAACGCCATCTCACTGCACCAGTACTAGCTACTCCCAACTACGAAGAACAATTTGACATATTTTCACATTGTGATACTGCAGTAATGAAAGCAGTACTGACACAAAAGACAAGCATGGGGCAAAAATCAGTGGCATTTTACAGTGGCCATTTGGATCCTGTAATGATGAGCCACTTCCTGTACGAACAGAGCCTAGCTGCTGCAGCATTTGCAGTAGAAAAATCTTCCTCAATCACAATGGGATGCCCCACCACACTGTACGTGGAGCACGCTCTCTTTGCAATACTGAACAAGCCAAAATCCACACTGACCACCCAAAGAGCTACAGGTTTCGAGATTATACTCTCCAGACCAGAGCTCAAAATAGTAAGGTGCAGTAATTTTAACCCCGCATGATTCATAGCAGAAGTAGTGGAAGATGGAGAGCAGGCACATGACTGCACACAGGCTATTAAAATTTACTCAAGTACCAGGAGAGTGGAAGAAAATGCCCTAGAGGGGGGAGAGATAATGTACATAGATGGGTCATCAACAATTGACCACACCGATGGGATAAGGAGGACAGGAGCAGCAGTAGTACGATTGAGGGAAGACTGGATTTACGTTCCAGTGAAATGTGTACAATTACCACAACACTATTCAGCGCAAGCAGCAGAGCTAGTAGCACTCATTTTGGCCTTAGAAGAAAGCAATGTGAAAAGAGTAACTATATACTCTGACAGTGCATATATTACATCAACAGTACACTGAGGATTAATAAAATGGCAAAGAGAAGGGGATTCAAAAGAGCAGACAGTACTCCGGTACAACGTGCTCTCCTACTGGCTGAACTAATAAAGTAGTTAATTACCCGGAAGAGGTAGCATTGGTAAAGTGTCAAGCCCACAAAACAGCAGACGCACATGCAAAACATGCTGCATACTTTGGCGAGACATGGGCCCTCCCAGAAAAACAAAAAGATAAGGGTGGAGGGGGGTAAGACAGATGTTGATGAAGGATGGGTACACACACATCCCAGAGACACAGATCATGGAACTACAGGCAGCAGCACCAATGGCAGAAAAAGAACTATGGGTCAAAAGAGGATGCACCATGTCCCCCACAGATGCATTATGGCGGCAGAATAACACAGGATAAGTTGTGATGCCCCTGGCCCTATTGAAAATAGCTCTGACCCAATTACACTGTCCCACGCATACAGGGAAAGAAGTAATTGCTGCATGGATAAAAGAATCATAGTTCTGCCACAAACTAAACTCACTTGCTACAAGTTTCATCAGCAACAGCCTCACATGTCAGCAATTTACGGCCGGTCACACGCTGCAAGTGATCAAAGGTACCATACCCAGGCCTGAAGGGCCCTTCCTGCACCTACACATTGACTACGTTGACATGAGCAATGTATGCCAAGGCTGCAGATACATGATTGTAGTAGTGTGCCCATTTTCAAGGTGGATGGAGGCTGTTCCATGCTCTCATGCAGATGTATTCAGGGCAGCCAAATTCTTGGTGAGGGAGGTGTTCCCAAGGTGGGGAGTATGCAAAGTGCTCCGGTCAGACAATGGCCCACACTTTGCCAATGAACTGTTCCAGCACGTAACTGCCCTCTTGGGAATCAAACAAAAGTTTGCATGAGCGTATCACCCGCAAGCAAATGGCTTATGTGAACGCCTCAATGGCTTCCTAAAAGAAGAGATAGCAAAAATACAACAAACAACCACAAAGAGTTGGCTGTACTGCCTCCCTTTGGCCTTGTTTGAGTTGAGGAACAGACCATGGTCGGACCACACATCACACCCCACGAGGTGGTGACCAGACTTCAAATGCACCTCCCACTTACACCACCATCAAGGGCCACAACTGACTGCCATGAAACCTGCACTGTTTTTGGTGAAGAAATTCACGAATATGTCTCTTCCTTGGTTACTAGTGCCGCTTTTATCTCTCAACAGATCGAACGGACACAGGGCGGGTCGAAGAACAATCAGCAAGGAGAAGCAACCAACGAGGAACAGGAACAAACAGCACACCGGACAGTGAAAGAAGGAGACCAGGTTCTCCTGAAGAATTATCGACGAACATGGAACAATCCTAGATTTACAGGCCCACACTTGGTGGACAAGTTAGCACCTAGAGCCATAAAAATAAAAGGTAAATACATGTGGACACACATCCACGACATGAAGCCCTACAAAGCACAGACCCTCCCTCACCTCAGCCAATGCTTCAGCAACGACAACTGACAACAACAACGACACAGTGCAGACACCAGATACCCCAAGGGACATAAACAACCAATTACCCATAGCCCACTCTATGATCACGAGATCCCAGTCAAAGCACATAAGTTAGCTCAAATTAACTCCCACCAACCACCAGTTAATGAAGAACATTGTCAAACAATCTGCATTATACACCACACTGTGTAAACACGTACATGCTCTCTTCTCTTTTTTTGTCTCGCACATTCAGGTATTGTGCATTGCTATTGTGTATGTAACAAAAGACAAGAAATATACGTCACTGCCCAGGGGTAAATGCTACCCGCGGTGATAAAAGCCCAGAAGCACTGTCACACCAGTTTGTATAAATTATAAAAAGGCCAAAATACTTAAGAAGAAGAATACGTGTATCAGCGCCTTGGTGTAAAGCACTCTATAAATACATAAATCAATCAATCAATATTATAACACGTTCCTTATGATAATAGCTCAATCATTTCCACATCTCCATGCAGCATTACCCGCCCTAAGAGATAGGACGATAAGGAAAGCGTGGGAACAGCTTTTCACCTGGGCATTGAAAGATTACTTGATAAGCAGGGCTTGAATAAAGATACTAACAATAATAACGCATATTTTGAGAGATTTTCAGGTGGGAACCTATATCATCTAAAGTAAAGTAGCTGCAGGACCACAGCAAAGGTAAGAGAGACATGCCAGTGGTATTAGCAACTGTAATAAAAATTGTAGGGATATTCTTCACCACTGGTCTGATTACTGCCGCTGTCTGGCAGGCCTACTATGCTTTCTATGTGTTGGCATCTCTCTCTACTAACATCTCCCCTACCATGGCTGCAACAAGCACGGTGTCAGGTGGTACAAGTAGTACGGGGCCCAACATAGTAGTGTTTCTATTGATGTACATGGGGTGGACACATATCTTACAGAATCTGCACACGTTTCTAACAAGATGTGGTACAAGCACATGTCCAAAATTGGTAAGGATACGACTAAGGACAACTGCTATGTGTGCTCGTTGATCCCATACGCCATGAACACCTCAAGAACGTTTGTGGCAACTGAAGTACCTGCAATAACTGCTGAAAGCTTGTTGTATCTAGCATTGTTCCAAACACGTGGATGATTTCAAGGGAAAAGAGCAAAACTAAGATGGAAATCAAGGTCAACATACCCCTATGACGATAACTTCATCAAAGCAGGCGGGACGTGGCCAACTGGCCATGGAATAAGACGTGCCCAAGAGAGCTGCTCCTGAGATCCGACAATGATTTGTTCTGAACATGCACTAAAAATGGAGAAGCTGCTTCAGAAATAAAGGCACGGGTGTCTGAAGGGGTCCTCTGCCACAACTACAAAAGCCAAGCAAATCGGGCTAAAGAAAAGAAATGAAATCAACTTTAAAGTATCTGGCTGCACTGCAACGAAGTATCCAAGATGGGGGAGAACAAAGGGAAAACGGCCACGGCAACAAGGATGTTGCAGCCCCGATCGAGACGGGGATAAAGGAGCACTGCCCCTTGGATTGCGTGTGGGTCTGTGCGCCTGGGGCGGTGTGCGGACTGCTGGCCAGGATGCAGAGCTATTGTAAACGAAAGGGGAGGACCAGCGCCCGAGGACCGAGCGGCCTCCGGCTGTGCAGGATCATCGGGCCCGTGGCTCCCCACCGTCCGCGGGACACAAGAGTGGCACATGAGGAGCAGAGGTGAGTGGCGAATCCAAGAGAGAGTGACCGTGAGTCGCGGGAACGGCGGGGCACAGTAACCCCAAGATCGTGCATCAAGTGCTACACGGATACGGAGCGCCCGTGTGTGTGAGACCCGGGAAAAGAGGCTTGCTGCCTCGATGGACCAGATATAATTAAGTTCTGCATGGCAGGAAGGACCTGTGCTGCTGGCTGGGAATTTCTCCCACAAGAAAAGCAGGATCAGGGGAAAACAGCCAAAACAAAGGTTGCCAGCATATAAGTGGGGGTATAATGACACGAGGCATATAATAAATCGCCCCTTGCTTTGTGCACCCAACACCATGTGTCGGAATTATTGGGGCGAGGAGGAGCACACACTGACGGACAGCTGTGTGTAAAGGCTGTTATACCGGAAGGCTAGTGGCATGCGTGGTGCATACGAGTGGCACTCCAAAAGCAAGATGGGGATTTGCTGAGTGACGCAACGCTGGAGCTGTGTTGAGAGTGGAAACCAACGAGGCCCACTGGAGATACCCTTGCTCATAGGCACATAGGGGACTTGGGACCTGAGGCTGAGTAATGACTGTGACAGCAACCCGCTGTGGAGGGTGCCCTTAGAGCACCTAGTGCAAATGGAATAATACCACTGCGCCCATAATATAACAGTGACAGAGGCTGACAGAGAGAGGAGGACTTCCCGCTCTGTCTGAGGCACATGTTGGTGTGGACACTGCGCCACGATCCCCGAGGAACCAAGCTAAGGCAGATAGCCCGGAGAGGGCACATGTTGCGCATCAAGAGTTGACACAGACAAGCACATAGCATTACACTGCGCTGAGTGGCAGACAAGCCAATTGGAAACGTGGGAGGACATAACCCACTCGAGTACGCAGCTCAACACACACAAATCTACGTGGGGCACCCCAAGATAACTTCCAGGGCCGGTGGCGACTTGCTGACATCACGGCGCAGCGGGGTAATAGAACTGCTGCACCACGAACAGAGCGGCCAGGGGCATTCAATTCAGACCACAAGATGGCGGGGAGAGTGGTCAAGGGTAAAAGCAAACAACCCACGATGGATGAGTTTGCCAAGTCACAGAAGTCTCCAACGATGTCGGCGCACACGGGCGCAAGTGTACCCACGGAAAGCTCCCAGGGGACTGAAAAACACCAGATATTGACGGCCATAATGGAACTAAGAGACTCTTGGGGTATAGAAATGGCGGATCTAAGAACCTCCCTGGAGGCCAAGATAGACGCAGCGGGGATAGAAGTCAATCTGCTGCGACAAGACGTCAGGGCGCTGGCAGACAGAACGAGTAGCCTGGAAAGTGCGGTCAAAAGTAACACGACCACCAGCACTGACAATGCAAAGGAGGTCCACATACTAAAGCAGCAAGTGGCTAAACTGCAAAATCGCGCAGAGGAGGCCGAAGGAAGGGTGCGACGGAATAACATTTGTGTGGTCGGCTTGCCGAAAGGAGAAGAGGGCCAGGACCCTACGGATTACGTGGAGAATATGATCCTGCAGGAAATAGGGGCCCATAAACTCTCACAGGGACTCACAGTGGAGCGAGTGTACAGAGCCCTCATGAGGAAGCCAAAGCCTGGAGCCCCTCCCCGCACAATAATTGCCAAGATACTGAACTATAAAGATTGTGAGAAGATCTTGGAGTACTTCAGAAAAGGGGGAACGATTGAAAGAGCCTCGGCTACTATCACAGATTATCCTGACTATAAAATGCTGGTCCAGAGGCAGAGGTATAGCTATGTTGCGGTGAAGAGAAGGCTGCGCACGGCTGGCATCAAATATATGCTTCTGTACCCCGCAAGACTGAAAGTGTTGTACAAAAGCAGAATGTTCTTCTTTGATACCCAGAGGAAGCTGCTGCATTGCTGGACCTACAGGGCTGCCCGGAACAAGATGTGGAACGTGCCCAAGGAGAGCAAGATAAGTGACTAAGACACTCTATTTATGCTGGCATATCACACGGCGAGGCATCCCAGTAGAGACTTGATAGAGACATTGATAGAGGTGCAGGGATGGGTAGTGTTGTAGCCAGGTTAAGATGTCCCTGATTCTGCTGGTGTGTAATGGACTGGAATATAGAACATTAAATATATGAGCAAACTGGATAGTAGCATGTAGCAGAATTGTAGCATATAGGAGCGGCAGAACACAGGTACCTTATCCCCCAAGTGGCAGTAGAAATAGCAGGATAGTCATTAGGACGACTTCACCCTGCTGAGCTTCGAGTACAGGCTATTGCCAGAAAGAGCTAGATGCGGGGGTGCCTGAGATCCAGGGATGGAGCTGGGCAATAGTTGTGGGGGGTAAAGTTGGGGAAGGGAAGGGAGGGGGTAAGGGGAGGGGAAGTGGTGTTTGGGGTGTTTGTAGTTGGGGGAAGTTTGAAAGGGAGAACAAGCCTATATAGACGGAGATGGAAGTTTGATTTGGACTGCACCAGTGGGAGGTGGAAAGGAATTCTAATGAGCCATTAGAAACCTTAAAAAAAATATGTGGAATGTCAGGGGACTTAATAGTTATCTAAAGAGGAACAAGGTTATGTTGTACCTGCACAGATAAAAGATAGACATTGCATTATTGCAGGAGACTCACCTGACACGGGAAAAGATGGAGATGGTTGTGAAGAAATGGAAAGGGGTGGTGGCGGGCTCGACATACTCTGCTTATGCTAGAGGAGTGCTCATTTGGGTGGCGCAGCATGTCCCGTTACAACTGTTGCAGGACAAAGCGGAAACAGATGGGAGGATGGTCATACTGAGGGGATTGGTGCACAATAGGGAGGTAAACATTGTAAATACATACACCCCCAATCAGAATACGGCAGCAAATTTCAGAACTCTGTGTACTAACCTCAGCATGTGTATGGGGAGTGCGGTGATCTGGGGTGGGGATTTTAACTGTGTATTAGACCCCAGGATAGATAGATCTGATGGAAAGATTGATAGACCTGACCCAGCGGCTAAAGCGTTGGAGACACTACTAGACGACTTTGGTCTGGTAGATGTGTGGAGAACGAGGCACCCCCAAGACAGGCAATATTCGCACTATTCTGCCCCGCAGCAGTTATATACGAGACTGGACTATGTCTTTGCTATGTCGGAAGTAATAACTGAGATTACTCAGGCAGAATATAAAGCGAGGGTCCTCTTGGACCACTCACCCCTGGTGCTCAGATGGCAACACTGCCCCCCAAGAGCAAGGATTCTGACATGGCGCCTCCGGGCAGAGGCACTTAAGGATCCCTTCTTTAGGGAAGATATAAGGTAGGAGATTATAAACTACTTTGAGACAAATACAGGTAGTGTGGACTCAGCAAGCTCATTATGGGAAGCCTTTAAGGTGGTGGTGCGAGGTGTAGCCATAGCAAAATCAAAGGGCCTGCAAGGTGGGATCTTGGCTGACCTACAAGAAATAGAAAAAGAACTGGAAAAGGCATTGAAGGGGGGAGGTGACACAGAGAGCGACATGGAGATGATACTTAAACTGCAACAGAAATGTGCGGAGCAATGGGAAAGACTGTGCAACCTCAACTATAAAAAGTATATAGAGAGGCAGCATGCGGGAGGGGATAAAACAGGGAGGCTTTTGGCATGGTTATATAAGAGCGAAACTCCTAGACCCACGATTAGAATGGTAACGAGAGAAGATGGGAGTGTAGCGGACACCCACGAGGGAGTTAACCAGGCGTTCGCAGATTATTATAGGTTACTATATGGAGATAAGGAGGGGAGTAGACATGAGGAGATAACAGAAACACTAGAGGACATAGGACTGCCCACGATAAGTGAAGAGGAAAGAGAGGAACTGGATGCACGGATTACATTGGAGGAGTTGGGAGAAGTGGTGAGGCAGCTGCCTACTAGTAAGACTCCAGGGGCGGATGGGCTCCCAAGTGAATTTTATAAAGTATATAGGGAGGAAGTGCTCCCCCAATGTTAGACATGCTAAATTAAGCATTTGAGGTGGGACGGCTGCCGGAGTCACTTAGAGAGGCGATCATAATACCGCTTCCCAAACCCAGCAAGCCTGGGCATAGCTGTGGTTCCTATAGACCTTTGTCGATGTTGAACCAAGACAGCAAGATATTGACGGCTGCCTTGGCAAACAGGCTGCAGAGAGTTATTGGCAAACTAATACACTCCGACCAGACGGGCTATGTCCCGAATAGAAATATAACTCACAATCACAGACGGCTCCAGCGGGTTGTTGAATGGGGAAATAAGAACGAAGGCGAAATGGTAATTGTGTCCTTGGACGTGATAAAGGCCTTCGATTCGGTCAAGTGGCCATGGCTGCTGGCGGCCCTGGCGGGCTATGGTGTGGGGCCGGGATACATAAGGTGGGCAAAGATGCTATATAGTGAACCGCTGGCCAGGGTCAAAACAGGATCAGTGATATCCGAAAGATGGCAACTTAGTATAGGCACCAGACAGGGGTGCACATAGTCTCCAATGCTCTATATACTAGCTCTGCAACCCCTAGCAATATACCTTCAACAACAATATGATACTATAGGCATCGAGATAGGAGGAGAGCGACACTTGATCTCCTTATATGCAGATGACTTGCTGCTGTACTTGAGGCACCCGGAGGAAAATCTCCAGTACATCCTGGAAGTGATGGAGAGATATGCGGGGTTGTCTGGTATAGCGGTGAATCTTCAAAAATCCGGTATTTTCCCGCTAGGCAGTTATAAGGGAATCCCTGTGGGATGGTTGCTGGTGCTACAAACACCATGGGTAGTCAGTACTTTCCAGTATCTTGGGATAGACGTGTACCACACAGTGGAAGAAGAGCATAGGCACAATACCGAGGTAGCTATTGAGAAAATCGGGAAGTGTATGCAGTTCTGGGTGAAGTTGCCCCTAGCAATGATGGGACGGGGGGCAATGCTTAAGATGGTGGTCTTACCTAGGCTCCTACATTATTTTGGGAATATTCCACACCTGATACCCAAGAAGTTTTTCACTAAACTGAAAAGCATGTGTAGGGATTTCCTGTAGCATGGTAACCGGAACAGGGTGGCGCTATGGAAACTGCAGAACCTGTATGAAAGAGGGGGGATAAAACTGCCTGATTACGAGGTGTATTATGTAGCGAGCCAGCTGCAGTATGTTGCCAAATGGCTCTCAGATGAACAGACCCCCGAATCCAGGTTGTTTGGACAGGATTGTGCCCCGTTTTATTTAAAAGAGATGATCTGGCTGCCCAAGACAGAAATGGAAGAGCGCCCTAAAATGATTATGCTGGGGTGGAAGAAGTGGCGCCGGGCATGCCAGATGATGGACAATCCATTCCCATGCTCCCCGCAGGTACCACTAGTTGCACTGGCAGGGGGAGATAAGCAGCTGAGGATGATAATCAGGAACCACTGGGAGTCGGTGGGGTTAGTGACGATGGGAGATACCTGGCAAGAGGGGACCATTATACAGTTTGGAGTGCTGGGGGAGGAGATGGGGTTACACACGGGCCAGTATATAACGTATCACAGAATGGTGCAGAGAATTAGGAAGACATGGCCCAAAACGGTACTGGGAGAAGAACGAGATGCTAGCATAGACACAATTTATGATATAACGGAGGGTGGGCACGAGATCTCTAGATTGTACGAGATGATGATGTCCAAGGTTGGGAAGGAATTAATACAACTAAGACTAGACTGGGAAGCAGAGGTGGGAACTGCGATAGAGGACGGGATGTGGGAACGTGCCCTGGGGTACCACAAGAAGGTGTCAAGAAATGCTAGACTAAAACAGATACAACTATATCTCACGCACAGGGCATATATGACACCCCAGAGGATATCTAGGTTTCAAAATGCTGGAAGACAAGCATGTCCTAAATGCGACGAAGAAAATGCTGGCATGGTACACATGTTTTGGTCATGCCCAGTAATTGAGCGCTTCTGGGGCGAAGTAGCACAGAAACTAGCGGAAAAGGGTCTCATGATTGTTATTGATACAGCTTGGGAATGCTTGCTGGGGGGGTTCCCTAGATCACAGAAACCTAAGCATGAAAGCAAATTGAAGGATCTAGCATATGTGCTTGCAAAAAGAAGGATTGCCATGGGATGGAAAACATGTCACAGGCCACGGGTCGAGGTGTGGTGGAAGGAGTTGCAGAAATGGGCGGAGGCAGAAACCATGGTATGACAAGAGGCGAGCATTATAGGGGGAGAGGAAGAGGTGGGAACCCTGATGGCATGGAAATCATTAATAGCGAAATTGTTTGGAACAATACAGGATCTGACAGAATCCATGGAAAGTGAGACCCAACCATGCGAGGCAGATGCAGAGAGCGTGGAATAAATAGGCTCGTAAGGGAGGGTGGGATAAGGGGAGCAGTGACCGAAATTAAGCAAGGAACAATTGAGCTGTTGTTCTTTGCGCTGCGTGTTTGGTTTGCATTGTTTTGTTTGAATAAACCAATAAAATTATTTTTGTTTAAAAACTTCATCAAAACACTACCAATGTATGACGAATTGTGGTAGCAGACCAAAGGGCTCAAACACATAACAGAGGGACCCAACAAAGAAGAGACAGAAGAAGTTACATTGAATTACCTACCATGCAAATGGTACGCAAAAGAAGTTGCTGGAGAACCAGGATGCTGGGAGAGGCCACTAATATTAATATATGGCAAGGTGTACACTAAAAGTGGATGGGTGGACGGAGTTGTAGGAAGCAAAATGTTGAACTTGGCAAAGTCACCAGTGATGACAGTTCAAGAAGAAAACGACAAATGCTACAAGGAATGGACAAAGAGTGCAGCACTGGTGACATGGTTAGATAAAGAGGAGGAACCCATAACAATACTTCAACTCACAGCACCAACACTGTGTTACCAGCATGATGGAGAAGTTGACATTGGAGCAAATGTAGGTTGCAAGAGGACAATAAAGATTCCTGAGGGGGATGCAGGAACATCAGTTCTGATGGACCACTATTGGGCCTGCATATCGAAGGCATACAATAGCTTACCACAGTTGTGGAATGGAGTGTGCGCTATGGTACACATCAACGTACCATTACTGGTAGTACCGCAAAAACATGTCAACATGGAGAGCTTCCCTAAGATGGACGAATGCAATAAGAGCAAGAAAAGGTCACTGAAGATAGGAGGAAGCAAGCAACGGAATGACACTACCCACCTATCCAGAGTAAAAAGACAAGGAGAACCAGAAACAGCCCTGGGTGACATTCCACCGGCACACTATTTAGCAGAGCGGCAATGTTTTTTTCCTCCATCGTACATCCACGGGTACATGCATATGCAAATGCGAAGTGGCTTCAGATAACAAGATGGGAGCTAATGATGACAATAAATTCAACAGTTAACGGATTCAACGCAACAAAGGAAGAGCTAATGGTGATCAGGATGGTGGCCTGAAATGAACAGAAATGTGCTGGACCTCCTGACAGCAATGGAAGGAGGCGTTTGCGCAAAAAATTGGGAGCTCATGTTGCACGTATATTGCTTGTGGTCTCGTGCAGAAGGGATGTGGCCTAGCAGTTCGGGCTGGACTGCCCCTTTTGGGGTGGGGCCAAGCCTGATTTGCATATGGTCTTTCCCTTCTGTAATGGCTTGGCAGGCGAAGAACGGTGGTCTGGAGGGTTGCCCAGAGCCTTGCCAGTGGTTAAGATTAATTCTAAACCTTCCAGCCATCACCTCTTTGTTTTTGCTATGTCACCCCGAGTGGGACGGGTATGCCCAGACGTGGGTCCCGTGCCTGCTGGGCCTAGAGACCCAAGCTACTCCTCACTGATGAGCCCCAACAAGGGCGAAACATGTTTGGGGATGCTTGTGGTCTCGTGCAGAAGGGATGTGGCCTAGCAGTTCGGGCTGGACTGCCCCTTTTGGGGTGGGGCCAAGCCTGATTTGCATATGGTCTTTCCCTTCTGTAATGGCTTGGCAGGCGAAGAACGGTGGTCTGGAGGGTTGCCCAGAGCCTTGCCAGTGGTTAAGATTAATTCTAAACCTTCCAGCCATCACCTCTTTGTTTTTGCTATGTCACCCCGAGTGGGACGGGTATGCCCAGACGTGGGTCCCGTGCCTGCTGGGCCTAGAGACCCAAGCTACTCCGCACTGATGAGCCCCAACAAGGGCGAAACATGTTTGGGGATGCTTGTGGTCTTGTGCAGAAGGGATGTGGCCTAGCAGTTCGGGCTGGACTGCCCCTTTTGGGGTGGGGCCAAGCCTGATTTGCATATGGTCTTTCCCTTCTGTAATGGCTTGGCAGGCGAAGAACGGTGGTCTGGAGGGTTGCCCAGAGCCTTGCCAGTGGTTAAGATTAATTCTAAACCTTCCAGCCATCACCTCTTTGTTTTTGCCACGTATATTCCTGCCAACGACGTGGACAACGGCACGCTATCTGAGGCAGTATCACAGTTGGCCAAGATGCACGCCAAGATGGAAGAAGAAGCAAATGGAGTGAAGAAAGATGGTAGCTGGTTGTCTTACATCTGGTCCTGGATGCCATCTTAGCTCTCAGATGGTCTTAAGGTTATGGCAGGATGCATAATTTTAGGAATGGCTTTTGTGATTGGGATAAAGGTATGGAGGAAAGGTCTAAGCGTACTGTTGAAGAAATGATCGGTATGCACGTCCTAATGCCAGCTGAAGATGACCAACACACACACATTATTAAGGAACGTGAACGGCTATGCCAGCAGATAGTAGAAGCAGATTTGTATCCACCATCAATAAAGGTTGAGAACCCAAGGAACCCGAAGAGCTACATTGGGAAATGGGTTTATTGCAAACCCGGTGGCGGATGTGTTTATATGTACTGGTCATTTGAAGATCATGTGGACCGGTACGAATACTTGGCCGGAATAACGAAGGTATGGCGAATCCGAGGAGACAAGAGAGTGGATAATTTTGTGGTCGATAAGTCGACCAGAGCGGGGACTGAAGAGGGAAAATGGGACAATCCCATCCCCCGATACTCATCCAGACCATGGCCTACGACGTCACGACCCAAGCACCCACCGTGAGAGGAATTTGAACTGCTCATGGCCGCCCCAGATGTCAAGATCCACTGTGGCCACACCCCACACAGCCAGGGAAGCTGCCCATCAATCAAACCACGTGCTGGCGCCTCAGGTGAAGCTGATACCGACCGTATGGATCAACCCGCCTAGACAGCAACCACAAAATACCACCATCGTTAGAGATGCCATGACGACATAGCCAGCTGACATGAACACACGTGCCACCAACCACATTGGTCACACACACACCAATCCACACAAAGAACATACTCAGTATTATGACATAGAGGACCACTCACACTCACACATGCATCGTTGTTTTTTCACATAGGCCAACTAAAGCACCGCAGAAACGCAAGACGCCAGAAGAGCTTGTGTACATGCTTGCAGATGCTTCCTCGCCACTATAACCATGAAGATGTAACCCTGTATATGGACTAATGCATATGAGTCTCTGTCACCCCTCGCGACCTCCATAACATGGACTATGTATCGCCACCCATAAACCCGGCCAAGGTAGGCCGCAAAGCCAGAGTCCCCAGGCCGGTGCAGCTCAGACAAAGCTACAAGGTGCTGATCACGCACAACGAGCCCCGACAAGAGCCCACAGCCAAGGCCGCAAAGTTGCAATCTACATGCCGCGCTGCTCGCGCCAAGGTTACACCTGCCACTGCTAAATGCTCCCAGAGCCGAAATACAAATCAAATGCTCATAATTCTGCTCCAGTCACGGTCTCACAACACGTGACCAGGCCGACCTGATATGATGCCAATCCCCATGGACCAGAGAAGCACTGGGGTCTCACGTCTGGGACACAGACTGCAACAATGAAGTGACAAATTGGACACCGACAGCGATGGGAAAGACATGCACACCAGCTATTAGTCAAACCTGTCCATTGTCCACCAAGGACACATAGTCATACTTTGTTGCCAACACCAGATACACCGCAAGCTGTGAACAGCGATGGTCCCAGGCTTTGGGGCTCGTGGGTGGACCAATCAGAATACGAGGGGTCCACCATTGACGCCATTATAGTTTAGCCAATCGCTAATTGTCCCCTTGTCTGCTACTTACCGGGTCTGGCTTATCCGTATCTTATAAACATACAAAATCAGAGATGTGTTGGTACTTTCCGTTCCTTGTGAACTTTGCCTTAAGTAATTGAAGAGGCAGCTAAAGTTATGTCATAAAAATGGATACCTCAATTTAGTGAATGACCCAAATCATTTGTTGGTCTACATTTGTTGGTCTATGCAGAAATCTGATTAACGGTGGCATCTGCAGTAGAACTGAAGCCTACACTCATATATCTAGGACCCTCCTAGGAAGAGAAGACACCAAAAGTGGAGGGTAAGACACCTACCACACCAGGTAACAAAAAGACATAAGGTGTAGCCATAACACTACTTACCAATGTGCCGTGTCTTCTTTCTCCCTCCCTTCCATCCCCTCCCCCGTTCTGTATCCATACAGATTGGTCCACCTGTATGTAAAGAATCTACATCTAGCCTCAAAATACCAACAGCAACACAATTGGTTAAGCTGTCCCAGCCCTGATGAAAGTGGTCTTCTACCACTGAAACCGGTCGGCTCACCACAACACTGTACCTGCATACCTGAATGCAATATGCCAGAATACAGTGTGATAAATCCTAAAGAAGATAAGGACTGATCTAGGATCATCACTGTGTATCAAACACACAGAAATATAGAGAAATTTTGCTATATTACTAACATCAAGAAAAAGAAAAAAACAAAACAAAAAAGAAGTAGACGCGAGGACTGTAGGTCCCACATACACCAAGTATACCCACCTCCCAGAAAATATACCTATCAGGGATGAGTGGGGGTCTTTTTAAATTAAAAAAAACCTGCCCTCAAATGAAACCGAATAAAGTTAATGTTGCTTCTTCTTGAGGACAGCCTTTTATGACAAAACAACAGAAGTTTTCCTAAAAACTTTTTGTTTCTTGAAAGAAACCATTATGAATAGAATTGCCCAAATCCCAATGTGACGACACGATACCCAAGGGAAGATTTGGGTACTCGACCACCCTTACGGTCCAGTACGTGGAAGCCATTATAGTTTAGCCTATCACTAATTGTCCCCTTGTAACAATTCTCTTGTAGCAATTATTAGGGATGGCCCAAGAGTACCACCTGACCCTTCCTCCACCACTAACAATATTTCCTATATGTATCTATACTGACCCTACCACTCGGGGAGCCAACCTGAGATGGCGCTAGGTTTTGGGGCTACTTTTCCCAGGTGACGCACGTACCTGCGTCATACAGCTAGAAAAAGGGCCTGCAAGCCCACTATGATTGAGAGGTCTCCCGGATGCCCGTGACCAGAGAGCTCGTCCCTGTCTGTTTTATGTAATAAACAGCAGTAACTCTTTGCTCTTGTGTGTGCCTCATACTCCTTTGAGACGCGGGAGGATTTGGGGTCTCCCCAACCCCGGAGGTACGCGGAAGGCCCTGCCGGACCCCGGAAATTACCCGACATCAGCATTAGTAAATTATGCACGTTCACCAGCCACACTCGCACTAAGGCAAAAATCTGGTTCTCATTTAATAACTTGTCCTGGAGAAGCATGCCTTTGTTGCCAAAAACACATTGTCCCGTTCTCCTATCAGCAATATGGGTTTCCACTTCACTTCACATCTATCATCCTCTTAGAATGGATGCATTTGCTTTGCCCAACAGGCATATTACATGCTAGATCCATGCCATTGTGGCCCTATGTGTAATAGCTGCTCCTTGGAGTACGTTCATTCGGACCGGTAATTCCCAGCAGGCTTTCTTGGCAGCACCCAGGGCTTTGATGGACACCTTTCCAGGGGTCCTTGCCGCTATGTAGTTAGCACCTACACTCTGGATCACAGATGTTGAATGGCACCTAGGCTGAGCATGGCTTCACCTTGTTTGTCCAGGATTAAGGGTGACATAGAAGCAGGAGAATTATATATGCTTTTGCCTGCCCTAGTTCTAGTATTTGAATGGACATTCTCGTTGGAGGAACTCAAATGAATTTCATTGCTTATAGCAAGTGTTGGTGACCTCTATTCCCCCTTCACCAAAACCTTAACTCTCATGGTTTTCAAACAAGAGCACGCAATTGTGCTGCTTTGAACGCACTTCATTTTCTTGGAGGATATGTGCCCCTAACATTTGTTCACCAGTCAGGTGGTCTAGCATGCATGAATCATTTTAGAGGTGAAAAAATTTCTCAATTAGAGCATACGATGGAGGAAATGCATGCAAGCAGACTAAACGCAAAGTGTGAAATAGAGAAAAGATCAGCAGATTAAGGGGTGGCATAACACATGGGGAACACGTTGATAAAATAACCAGTGCACCAGATAAGACCTAGCTTGGGACGATCCTACGCGTTTTGAGTAAACTCCTACTAAAATGTAGGCTGCAATGGACCGAACCCCTCAATAGGTATCTGTGTTTGCATAAAGCTATACAATATTATTTATCGTGTAGAGGAGCAGGAAATCAACAGGAAGTGTCTTGGGCTATTCAAACATTTTGTACATGTTCACCACCTCCATTTCTTTTTAATGTCTGTCCTAATAAAAATATAAAGCTAGCTTTTTAAAAAAAACATTTCACTCTAACCAGGCAAAAAAGAGGAATGAAGCAAACACCATGACAAGAACGAAAAAGAAAATCTCCACCATTATTGCCAATATTTTAAGCACACTGAATTAAAGTGCAGAATTGTAAAATGTGTTTTAATATTAAAAGATATATTAAATGGGTGGCAGTTGGGATCTGCGTTTCCAGGCCTCTTGTTAAGCCCACCACTTTCACTGTTGTGTCCGTGTCTTGTTCACTGAGAATATAAATTGCAAATTATTGTGCTTTTCTTGGGCCTATGCTTCCAATTAGAGGTTTCAGTCTACATGTTTACAGACTTGGGGCAGATGACAACTAGATTCAGGTGAGTCTCCTTAGTGTCCATATGTCACCAAAACCTAGCGTCCAGTGTTTGTCTTCTCCTCTTGATGATCGCAGTGGGAGAGTATAGTATTTTGGCTGCCATATACAATATTCTTTCTTGTAGAGTGCTCAATATAAACACTACCACTTCACGGTGTTGCCATTGCCTATGAAGTCTGTGACAAGAGTGTTTGCAAATTGTCGGCAAGTGGTTGTGGCACACCTCAAAAAGGACACTAAACGCTTCAACTTGCGTTTAGGCAAATTGTTACTAAAAGATAAGATACATACCGGTGCAATCGTTCTGGAATGTAATATTGGTTATAGACAGCAGTCAAACCTTATATCAATGTCAGGAGTCCTAAAACGAGACCATACAGTTGTTGAATCGCCTGGTATTCTAAGAAAGCCTGAGGTATTAATGGTGGTACCATGCATTCTACAAGGCCCTTCTGAGATTAAGCATTGGGCCCATCCATCGAGGCCTGAACTACTAATGGTCAGGCTGCCCGATGCAGTGAAGATCTTGTGGATAAGACAAGTGGCGGTGTCTCTGAAATGGTAGAATAGCGCTAATCTATAGGAAGGAAGGATCCAGCTCGCGACGTGACCAATATCACTCCTCGGCCGATGAGCACATGTAGACTCCTACGGCTCATGGATTGTGATGACATCTAGGGACCCATGAAAATGGTCACACACTTGTGATGTTCTGTTGCAAGAGCATGGCAACAGATTGCACAGGTGGCACTCGCATGCAGACTAGTATCTATGGGGATGAATTCTCATACCACCCACGAGGTTATAACAGATTTGTTTTTCCCACTACGTAGAGATGTTGGTGTGCCCATGCAAGAAACTACTAGCATATCTCGTAGGGTACTCCCAGCTATCACAACAAAAGGACACGCCTCCCTCATGTCCTAGAATTTGAGCACTAGTGTTTGCCATTCACCGAAGGATGCAATCATGTTTGCGACTAGATCATGCTATAGTATGCATGACAGAGGAGTTATGTGGTTTGTGTGGCGATGGCACCAATGTAATATTGCCATTAGGGAGAGGTTCTCTCTTCTGTAGCAACAGGTGAGAGATGTGCATATACATTAATTGGAGGCCTTTCACTACCCATGTTGTTAAGCGGGGGGGGGGGGGGGGGGGGGGGTGGGATTGGAAGAAGCTCATTAAAAATGTTTCTATCTACGAATTGTTGTACAATTAAAGGGTTACAATGGCAGTTCGTAAACAATATTTCCAGAAGGGACATTCCTGACATTAGTCTCCTTTGGAAAAGTCACTCCATTTCCCAAATTGTAATATTTTGGTAGCAAACGACTGTGCATTCTACAAAATCAAGTCATCTTCACGAATGTATCCACTGTTGATTCTTTTGGGAAATTGAGTTTGTTTCCTAAAGCAAAATGTTTTGGCAGTAGAATCTCTCTTCTCTCTTACGTCTTTTGGCCTATTTTAATACATTAACTACATTTCTTAGAATGCAACATCGGACCTTTCGACCCGTCTTATGGGTACGTTTGATTGTGTCAAAGCCATAAATCGGCAAAATGCAGCCACGGTGCTCTTTCTCTCAAAATATTTTACTGGTAGTTTGATGCTTTGCCAGCATAACTTGAATGCTATAGTGGAGCTCCTTCTCTTAGCAATGCTTTGGTACATTTACTGCATTTCCTACTATGTAATGTGAAGCCCAAATTGTGTGCCTTTGCCTCCAGGGTCGCGCTGCCTCTCTGCAGTCTTTTATTATCTCTCTTGGTTATCTCTGCCTTGCCTATGGTCCTCCAGTGTCTGCTGAATTGGCTGCCTCTTGCTCAAAGGGCCAACCACACCTCTCCAGCTTTGCAGGTCCTCTCATGGACTTTGTGACGTCATCCTCACCCCTCTGGTCCCCCGTGATGTTCCCTTGTGCCCACCCTTCTCGCACACAGGTGTTGTCTGTTTTGCTTGATTCTTCTACCCTGCTTCTCCTCCCCACTCCAGACTACTTCTGCAGGAGTCTTTCCAGATACATTCTGGTTTCACATCACTGTCTTGTGGCCAATACTGGATTTGACTTTTATGAACTTCATTGATTTACGGTGCGTCATCCTTTCTCATGGAGACTCTGAATCATGCTGTTCCCTTCTTCATCTTGTATCTAGGCTTACAACATTATGTGTTACTACCGACTTCTGCAATGGTATTTGCTCTCCCCTCTTGCTTCAGACATTCTGTTTGACTGCTTACTCCCTTGTTTCAGACCCCCCGCCTTCCTGTCCAGCACTATCTGAAATGTCGTCAGGCCTAGTACGGTAGTCGCCTGTCTGTTTGCATTTCCTTCCCACTCTCCCCCTCCCTTCCTTATCTATGTCTTAGCTCTTGCACTATCTGAAATGTCGTTAGGCCGAGTACGATAGTTAATTTCACATCCTTACTGTTCATGGCCTGTAAGAATGTCATTGTATTTTCCCTTGTTCCCTCCGTTGCCTTGAAGCGCTTTGAAACACATTGGGCCTCATTACGAGTTCTCCGGTCCGGACTGAACGCTGCCGGTATGACCATACCGGCACCGTTTCCGTGATCGCCAAATTATGACCTACGAACCCAGAAATACCACCACTATAAACCGCCACTGCGGAGTCAAGGCCCCCGTAAACTTCGCCTGCACGGAACCCCCCCCCCCCGTTACTGGCAATACGAAACACTGCGGGCATTACGAGTGCCATGGACATGGAAACACCACCAGAAAAATAGCGCAAAAACCGTGAACACGGTGGCTGTATCGCCGCCACCACGAACATGACGTTAAACAGTGCCTGGTGAGCTGAATCAGGCCACAGGTGCACCAAATGAGCCCAGCTGGACCCAGCAGGCCACTGGGAGCCTACAAAAGGGCCACACCCAGGCCAACTTCAAACAGAACTATGCAGGCAGCAGCTCTAGTAGCATTGGGACTGGGGCTATTGAACCAACAGGCAGCACTGCACATGATGGCAGTAATGGTGCAGAGGAGGAGGAGGAGGCGGAGGCGGAGGAGACGCAGGCAGAACTTAGCAAACCCAGTACCCATGCCAAACCCTATTGTTCAGCCGGCACGACCCCGCAGGCATCCTGCAATACCACGCATCAGGGCCTCACCCTGGAACCTGACCCCAGGACAGAGCCACACATTATACCTGCTGGACCGTCCAAAAATCATGTACATCACCACCATGATAGAGAATGACATCAGCAGCCACATTGCCATCACCACTGCCACCCCCCCCTCTTGAAGGTGGTGTCGGTAGTGCATTTTCTTGGCACCGGAACTTATCAGCACACAGTTGGTGAGCTGCACGGGCTATCACAACCCTGTTTCTCCAAAATATTGGTACAGGTACTGGATGCCCTGTACCGCAATAGGAAACTGTACCACTCACTGAATGTGCAGATGGTATGTGATGCCGGACAAGTGATAACACATTGCTGCGCACGTTTCCCCGGGCTCAACACATGACTCAATGGTTCTGCGGAATTCGACATTGCCACGGTACATGGAACGCTATGCTGGCCAAAGCACATGGCTAATGGGTGAGTACAACTGCCAATGCACAGGCCCTGTTAGAGGGGTGTGTGTGTCCAGGGCAATGACCAATGTGAGTGGGCTGCTACGACTGCACATGCATCATCCCCCCGCCCATTTAGTGAACAGTCAGCACAAACGACACATCACAAAGCCACACATGACAGGGTGCCACAGTGTGCCCGTACACACCTTGCCACATGAGACACACAACCGATACTACCACTGGCCCATACAACTGGAGCCACTCAATACATCCACCCACACTATGCACCACTGCCCCCCCAATGCACATGATGCCTGCACATGAGACATCCTGCATTGACAACATCATCACAGTCAATTGATTGACTCCGCCATGTGTGTACATCATTGCACAATGCCATACTTACCAACCACTATTGCCCGCAGGGACAACTACATATGCACATCAATTCGTTGGTCAATGTCCAGATGCCAACGTCGACGACAATGACCCAGGAATGATATTCACCCACCGGTCCAACCACTGCTTGCCACATATGGATGAATGATCAATGACACATGATTGCACTGTATCTGATGAAGACATGATACAACAAGCACTGACATGTCCCCCACGTCTACATCCCATGTAGGCGATGCTGGATATGCACTCACGCATTGGCTGATGACGCCTGTATAGAGGGCAAGGAACAGGCATGAGGAGGCGTACAACAGGGCACATGTCCATACACGTGGCATGATTGAGAGGACATTTGGACTACTGAAGGCCCGGTTCTGCTGCTTGAGCAGATCTGGCGGATCACTGCTCTACAGCCCAGTAAAAACCGGTAAAATTATGCTCGTTTGTGCCATGCTGCACAATCTGTGCTTGCGCAGGAACATTCCGCCTCCCCAGATGCAGAGGATGATGATGGTGATGGAGATGCAGATGCGGATGGGGATGGGATGGCTCCACCTCCTCCTGGGGGTGCACAAGATGGACAACGAGCATGGGATACACTAATTTGCATTTACTTTTGAGAGACTGCACATTGACAGCATTGCATGGATATGACGATGGCAGTTAATACATTGATGGAGTGCAAATGAAATGATGGATGTCCACTCATGAATGATTTTCTCAATGATAATATATTTTTAACATAACAACAGGGAAGAAGGTGCATTGGGTAGGGAAGCTGTACACCCGTGCCCACCCACCACCCAAACGTACCCACCCCCAACCAGGCCCCAATTTACTAACCCCCTAATGGACCTCCCCCACCACCCAAACGTACCCACCCCCAACTAGGCTCCAATTTACTAACCCCCTAATGGAGCTCCCCCACCACCCAAATGTACCCACCCCCAACCAGGCCTTAATTTACTAACCCCCTAACGGATCTCCCCCACCACCCAAACGTACCCACCCCCTTACACCCTTCTTGTCCATGTATGTGTCCTGCACTGCCAAACACACATGGCATCATTTGCGTGAGCGCTTTTGCGCACGGGCATCCTTGCTTGAGGGCCCTGTTAGGCGACTTGAGCGCCTCCGTGCGCTGGCAGAGGTGGAGCTGTATGGGGTGGTTCTTGTGGATGGCACTGTTGCTGGCATAGTTGGCAGATATGCCTGCTGGGCAAGCAACATGGACTCCGCAATGCTGGACATGTTGTTGTTGCCCTCCCAGACATGATGTGCCGGGGTCACTATGGCGGTGGCAAAGCGTCCAATTGACCTGGAGAGCCGACGCACAGATGCACTATAACTCTCCCTCTGCAGCCTGGACTCCTCCAGCTGCCTTTCTACTAGCTGGGTAAGTGTGGCCTGCTGGTCCTCCATCCGCTGCATGCGGGCATTCAGCTCAGCCATAGAGGGGGTTGGCGACCTCATTGGACTATGTAGTGATGGTGGGCTGAACTGGAGGTCTTGGAGGGATGACAGGTCATCCAGGTTGGGCACCTCCCCCTGTGGCCCTACATCAGACTGCAGTGCTGGGGCACTGTTGTCACTGCCTGCAGCCTCCTCCGCAGTGCAGACGTATTCAAGGGTGGGTTCTGTGGCCATGATGGGTGGGCGTGGCACCTGTGTGGCAGCAGGCAGCGTGGAGATGGTGGAGTTGGCTGGTACATCCGTACCAGATGCAGCTGGTGGCAGAGTTGCTGAGCAGCTTGCGTCTTCCTCCTGGGCAGGGGTGCTGGGTGGCCCACGTGCAGGTGCACATTGCCTCGCTTGTTGGGCGTTGTCACTGTCACTTGAAGTGGCTGTGGGGAAACAGAGGGTATGCTATTAGTTGTGTGGTGGTACCTGATGGGTGCATCACATGCATCAAACAGGTTGATCAGTGACCATTTGCATTTACATGCATATGACTGTTGATGGCCATGTATTGTAGGGGTGTTGCTTATCGTCTGGGTCATGAATGGGTCCTTTGGGGACTCCTGCACTGACTGGGGGGGGTTAATGGGTCGTTTGGGGCACTCCTGCACTGACTGGGTAGGGGGGTTGTTAATGGGTCCTTTGGGGCACTCGTGCACTGACTGGGGGGGGTTGTTAATGGGTCCTTTGGGGCACTCCTGCACTGACTGGAGGAGGGGGGGTTGTTAATGGGTCCTTTGGGGCACTCCTACACTGACTGGGGGGGTTGTTAATGGGTCCTTTGGTGCACCCCTGCGCTGACTGTGGGGGGGGTGGTTGTTAATGGGTCCTTTGGGGCACTCCTGCACTGACTGGGGGTTGTTAATGGGTCATTTGGGGCACTCCTGGCCTCAACAAGTACTCATATGGCATTGAAATGTGTGCACTTACTGACATCTGCAGGTGGGCTCACTCCTGCCTCAGCATCACCAATTCCATGTATTGCCTCAAGGTGGAGGACACTGCTGCAGTGCTGTGAAGATACTGGTGTGGGGTGCCTGTACTTCCGCTCTATATATGGTAGAGGAGAGGCACAGAGGACCCCAGCCAAGATTCTTAATTGGAAGCAATGGTCAAGCAATCAAGGCCAGGCCTAGCTTCTTGGGAGGTGATGCAGGCTGGTTCTTAAGTACAGTGTAGTCCCCGAACTCCCACAAAGGAATATCCACACACTGTATTACTGAAAACACAGTCTTTATATAATTAATATTCAAAAGGTATGTACACGATCACAATAACGCACTTTGTACTCGAAGATCCACAATGATAAATATATACAATTCTAACGTAGTACCACCAATGTTATCAAATCTCATTAAAGTGCATCAACTGTACGGTTAAAATGTCACACAGATCAATAACGAGGAAACCATCAATAGAGATAGGAAGGAACGCAAGATGGTTGAAACAATAGGCAGATTTCTGACCCCTACCCTCAGGCACAGTTCTGTGTGGGAATCCCCCAACCTGGGCCACCTGTAAATAAAGATATATAACACAAGCCCAGTCCATATATTGTTCAATAGTCTTATTTCCTCCTATTAAGGTTTTACCCCCCCAATGTACCTGGTGGAGTAGAGTTCTCCGAAGATGCGTCGACCGATCCTTCTTGAGTGACTCCCTTTAAAGCAGGAGCCACGGATCGTCGAGAGGCGTCGAGGAACTCGGCGTTCGGTGTCGGGGAATCGACGGCCCTTCTTGAGTGCCCTCCCTTTAAGGCAGGAGTCACGGGTCGTCGAACGTCCGACGGAGAACAGGTTGAACTACGGCGGTGAAGTGGCAGCTTTGTTCCTAGCGGTGCTCGTTGACGATGGAGCGTTGGCGTCCTGCCAGGAAGAGGCGTGCGGGGCACCTCGGTGACGATAGTTCTGGACTGCAAAGAGAGGATGAAGAACTGTGGCCCAGCAAGGGCGTCGAGTCGTCGGCGTCTCTGTGGTCTTTAGGTGGCGGGAAACCCACCGGCGGATGCTCCTCGCCGCGTCGACAGTCGGGCCTTCTCCAGCGGGATAAAGCGGGCGACGATGCAGACGAGAGCGTCCGATGATCAAATGAAGTTCTTATGCAAACGGGAGCACGGCGGCTCCGGTCGGCGACGGCGGTCGTCGACAGTGGCGGACAACAGTCCGGGTGCTTCCCTTTGGGATTTCGCGTCAGTCCCCGTCTCGGGTCGGCAGCCTGTCGAAGGTCTGTCTACCAGGGAGATTTGGCAAAGATCAGCTGGTGCACGATGGCCCCTCGTAACTCGGGAAGAGGGCGCCTTACCAGGTCCTCTCTGGGTCAGTCCTTGGAGACACAGCAGCTTTCAGATTGTGAAGGAGAGCAACAGCAATTCTTCTCGTCCAGCAGGGCTTCAAGGTCAAGCTTCAGTTACTCCAGTTACTCGTCGTAGTGGACTTCAGCTTCTGAACACGATTCCTAGCAGTGAGAGGTCCCCAGATATACTGTTGATCTCCCATTCATTCCGCTGGGTCACACTCAAGCATCCAATCACGACTAAGGGCATTCATGCAGGCAGGCAGCCGATCAGGCACACAAGGTATTCAGGCCATTCACTTCTCTCCAGACACTCACAACAAGTTATGTGTATTGGGACAAATACCGAGCCATTACACACTCCAAACTGCATTCATGCCGGTTTCGGGCAGGGCTGTCTCAGTCATTGCGTCAACCACCAGATACTAGACTTCCACAACACAGAATGCATATTCATCACACACTCTATTCACCCGGGTCCCACCACCCACAGGAGGTACCCACAACATACATCACAGGGAAGGCTCCAGCTAGTCTGGCCGGGCCTTCACAACAACACCATATAAGGCACTTCCACCCAACAGCCAGTCAGGGGGAAGGGACAGAGTCAGGGCTTCCCAGGACTTTGGGAAAACAAGGTAATAGGTAATAGAAAGCAAGAGGCCACACGGGCCATTTTGTTTTCCATCAGGAATCAACTGATCCCAATGGTAGGGCCGGGGTATCCCAAAATGGAGGATACTCCGCGCACCTGTCAAATTCAGCATGGAGCTGCCACCAGCCCATACCCTGCTCTGCGGGCCACCCACAGGTGCCCAAAAACATACACTAGGGGCACAGGGTTGTACCCCCACCCATGGGTGCCATAAGGGTATCCCACGGGTCCGTTCACCAAACCAAATGAAAGAGAGCTGCACCACCAGGAGTCCCACATAAACTCCTGCGCGGAAAACACGACAGAACACACAATAAAAGGCAGTAAAGGACAAGGATACGGAGGCCCTGCCCCTCCGATGCATTTCCAGCATCACAAGCGCTCCTCCCATGTCTGCAGCCTCAGTGGTGAAGCAGGCCCTCCACCTGTGCCACTGCTGCGCTGCCGATGTGTTGCAATCAGGTTTTGCACCCTCAGTCTGAGGTCGTCCCACCTCTCCAAGCCTGGGAATGTCTTGTTGGGGGAGGAAATAATAGTCAATCCTGGACATCGAGGCATACGCCCCAGAAAGAAATGAAAACCCCCTGAGGCGTGCAATGTTCTCCATGCATCTGAGAGGCCCAGTGCAGCCGAAAAGGAGCATAGTTTGGTGGGCACATGGGGATTAGTACTGCCTAGATGGTTTCAGGCATTGACATGGTCTATGACATCATTCAAACCTCCCCCAAGTACTGTGAGGGGTCAGTAATGTGAGGCAGACAACTATTTGATGATTAATCAACATGCTGCATTTTATTAAAGAAAATATCATCAACAAGTCTCACTCTCCCTACTCTGCTTAGGATTTCCTAGCCTAACCAAAGCTATGGGGACACACTCTAACACAGGATAACTCTCTTTGACACTGAGCAACAAATACACAAATAAAATATATGGCAATACAAGACAACATTCACAGTCTCTGAATGACCTTCTAATGTCCTGGTTGATTCCCCTTCCCCAGGATTCAAGGTCAATTCTGTTAGTGTTCAACCAAAGAAAGAAATGTCTCAAATTCCCTGTGAAAAAATCAGGACAGAACGGAGACGTTCCACTGTTGAAGCAAATAAAAAAATTATCAGAATGAGTGATTCTAACAGGATCCCTGCTGCCGGATGATTTAGGCTTTGAGGGACTCAGACAGCTCATGTCCCCATCAGCTGGCTGCACAGCAGCGCCCCCTCCTCATGTGACTCATTGATGGCCCTGCCTACCTGTCCAGGGGTGAATTTGGTCAGTCAGGACGCAGAAGGGAAAAGCCAGGTCTTGAGTGCCTTCTGGAAGACGAGGTGATCCTCTATGCGGCAGATGCTAAAAGGGATAGCGTTGCATATTTTGGGTGCTTGGACGGAGATGAAAGATTCCCCAATTCTGGTTGATTTGGTAGAAGAGATGACAAGGAGGAGAGCTGAGCCTGATCTCAGGTTTCTGTTGGGTCTGTAGGGGTGAGCTTGTGTTGTGGATATTCTGGGCCTGTGTTGTGCAGGGCACGGTGGGTGATGCACATAGCCTTGAAGGTGGACTGACGTCTGGCAGGGAGCCAGTGCAGGACATACAGGGCGGGTGTGATGTGCTCTCTAGGGCCTAGGGCCAGGAGGAGCCTGGCTGCAGTGTTTTTGACCCATTGGAGTTTTCTGAGTTGAGATGCTGGGGCGCCCAGTAATAGGGAGTTGGCGTAGTCAAGGTGAGAGAGGACGATGGTCATGATTGGGGTCTCTCTGTGGGGATAGGAGAGGTAGAGGAAGATGAATCAGAGAATAGTTTGTTTGTAGATAGCTTGATTTTGACACAGATCTGATGTGATGTGATAGTGTCAAGGTTCTTTACTGTGTTGGAGGTGGGGGAAGGACCAACAGAGGATGGCCAAGGAGTGCATTGGGGAAGAGGGCTGTCTTCCCGCGGATCATGATTTCAGTTTTCTGGGGTTGAGGAGGAGGTGGTTAGCCGTCATCCAGTGGCTGATTTCTGTGATGAAAGAAGGGAGGTCATGGGATGGTTTGGAAGTGTCCTTTGGGATCTTGAAGATGATTTGGGTGTCATTTGCGTAGTTGCAGGTCATGCGAATGGATGAGAGTAGGGAGGGGGATCAGGTAAAGGTTAAACAGCAATGGTGATAGAGAAGTGCCCTGTGTTAGTTAGTGACGGGGCACAGAGACGAGGAAATGGGAGGCATGTGTGTGATTTGGGATCTGTTGGAGAGGAAGGAGGATATTCTCTTCAATGCTGCATCCCTGATGCCTAGAGTGGGGAGTCTGTGCAAGAGGGCACAGTGGTACCCATCCGCTCTTCTCCCTCCTACTCTTCCTTTCGCTTTTCTCTAAAATCTTATCTTTTCTTATCTTTTCCATACCCCCCAACACCTCCTACTCCTCCACCTCTCCACCCTCTCCTCCCCTTTTCTCCCCTTTTATCCTTCCTCCTGCTCTTACTTAATCTTATTCTTCTCTCTCATCTTCCTCACACCCTTTTGCCTCCCTTCTGACTTCCGCTAACATCTACGCTCATCCCTCCCATTCCCTCTTATTCCTTTGTCCCTCTACACTCCCTCCTCACCTCAGCAATAATGTAAACTAATCCTTATACTATTTGTGCTGTGATTCAATTGCCATCCGTTATCAGTTGGATCTCCCACTCCTTCCTATTCCTTTGTCGCTCTTCACTCACCAATAATGTAAATTGTTCCTAATACTGTTTTCGAGTTGTGTTCCAATTACCATCTTATGTTTATAGTTTCTCCCCTCCCCCTTATTCCTCTGTCCCTCTCCACTCCCTCCTCACCTCTGCAATATTGTAAATTGTTCCTTATACTGTTTTCGAGTTGTGATTCAATTACCATGTTATGCTTGTTGTATTTCTTCTTGTTCTTATGTAAAGCACTTTGGATTACAGGGTTATATAAATTCAATAAAATACAAATACATATACAAGTGTGGCACAGCTCTCTGAGGCTGAGGTTCTTTTGAGATCATCCCAGATGGTTACTAGGGCAGATCCAGTTCCGTGTAGGGGTATGAAGCCAGACTTGGCAGTTCGAGAAGCAGGTTTGATTCAGTGAAAAGGCATAGCTGGGAGTAGGCTGATCGTTGATTAGTTTGGCTATGAAGCAGTTGTTAGAAATAGGTCTGTCATTGGCCGGTGGAAGGGGTCAAGGGAGGGTTTATTGAGCAGGGGTTTGATGTGGGATGTCTTGAAAGCTGCAGGGAACATGCCTGAAGTGAGGGAAGTGTGAATGATAGATCTTGCAAAGCTGCTGGAACAGGTGAAGGAAATGATATCTTTAGGGAGAGAAGGAGTGCAGGGATCCCCAGGAGATCCTGAAGGACAGCTGCTAGCTAGTAGCTTAAGGAATTCAGAGTGGGAGAAGTGTGAGAAGGTAGAGAAAAGTGGCCGGTGGGTGTGTGGGTCTGAGAGCCCGGACAAGGGTGCAATTGGACGGGGCACCAGCGCTGCTAATTTAGAGCCGATGGTGCAGTTTCTATCCACGGCAATGTCCTAAAAGGGGTGAGAGAGGGCATCACAGAGAGCTTGGGTGTGGTTTGAACTTGTGGAGTTCTCTGCTGGTGTTGGGGGCATTGGAGATTCTGTTTCAGTAGAAGGTATTTTTGGCCTTCCAAATCTCTGCCCTGTACGCTTTGATCTGTTGGGTGTAAGCAGAGCTATTCTGAGGTGAAGGGTCAGCCGCCATCTGCATTCCAAGGTGTGGTTTTGTGTTTTGAGGGATTTGAGGGTAGGAGTGAACCATCCAGGGGCCTTGCCTTGTCTGTTCGAGGAGGATCTGATAGGGGTGAGAGGTATAAGAGAGGTATAAGAGCATTTGAGAGCCATTGGTCAAAATGGCTGATGGAAGCTGACCTGCCTGAAGTGGGAGGGAGTGTAGGGAGGCAAGCAGGGAGTTGGCCAAGTCCAGAGTTTCTTTGACCTTTTTCCATAGTGGGAAGTGGGTGGATGGTTCTGGGTTAGTCGCAGGGGAAGGCGGGTCTGCTGTCGAGAGAGTGAAGTGAAGAAGATGGCAGCGTGATCCATCCAGATAAGTAATCGGGCGGGGTGATCAGTTCTGAAGAACTAAAGATTGTGTCTAGGGTGTGGCCTGCGGAGTGAGTGGGGCCTGATACCAGTTGAGTCAGGTGGAGGGCTTCCAGGTTTTCCAGGATTGGTCTTGTCATAGGGTTATGCGGGACATTGAACCATATATTGAAATCCCCTAGCATGGTGAGCGAGGAGTCAGTAACCAGTATGGCCGCTAATGAGTCGCTGAGGGATTCAGCCATATGTGTGCTGTAGTCTGGTGTCTGTATATCATTAGAAAGCTGTGGGGTGATGAGAAATTTCACTGGGAGAGATTTTCACTCTGTGTCTCAGACTTGTTCCTTGGAGTGTGAAATGGTGAGGCGGGAATTGTAGAGGAAGGCAATTCCACCTGCCCTGCTGGTTCTGATGTGCATGATAAGTGTGGAGCCCGGGGAAAAGGCCTCATGTGCGATGGATTGGAAGTCCTGGGAAAAACCAGGTTTCTGTGATGAAAAGAATGTCCGGGCCTTCAGAGGATATACAGTTTATTTATTTATTTTACTTTTTGTTATGCGCTACATGCCCGTGGACCTCAGAGCGCAGAAGAGAGAGAGGGGGAAGAGAAACATACTTTGAGAGAAAGGGTTAGGCCAGGTTGAAAAGGAGGGTCTCACTGATTTCTTTAAGATCGTCAGAGAGGAAGAGGCTCTAATATTCATAGGGAGTGAGTTCCATTCCCTGGATGCGTGAATTTCAAAACTTTTGTCACCAAATGTCTCCAGGCGATAGCGTGGTTGATTCAATGAGATAGTATCGTTGGATCGTAATGACTGAACGGATTGTTTAGTGGATATTCTGTCCAAGAGATATTGGGGGTCTGCTCTGTATTGGCACTTGTAGGTCAAGGATAAGATCTTGTGCCTAATTATTTGTTTCGCAGGGAGCCAATGAAGAGCTTTGCTGAATGAGGAGATATGTCCATGTTTGGTAAGGCCATGCATATCCCTGATTGCACCATTTTGAGAAGTCGGCAAACGCTTCAGATTGGTCTCAGAGGTGCCATCAAGCAGGCTGCTGCAATAGTTGAGCCAGGAATTGACTAGTGATGTTGCCAGCAGTTATCTATTTTCAATGGAGAGATAGGGACGAGTGTGATGGATAAGTTTAATCACATGACCACACGAGGAGCGTACTTGTGAGACGTGTTGCTTCATAGAGAGCTCGTGATCTAGGACAACACCCAATGTTTTTACAGGTTTACTGACATGGATTTGAATTCCAGAGATGTAAAAAAGAGCATAGAGGTCATCAAGTTTTTGTATGTGGTGGCCGGAGGCGTTGATGAGAAGCTCTGTTTTTTCACTATTCAATGCAAGGGAGTTCTGCGCCATCCATGATTGAATCTCCCGTAGACTTCATTCAAGATTGTAAAGTCTTGTGAGTGTATCCCCGTGAGTTTAAAAAGTAACTGTGTGTCATCTGCATAATTTGCATAATTGACACCCCTTCTGTCCAGAAGGTCAAAAAGGGGCCTGAAAAGAATTGCAGACAAGCAGGAGCCCTGGGGAATTCCGCAAGTGGACAGAATTGGCAATGCCTGCGCGTTCTCTACTGCAAGTATAGATGTTCTTGTACCCAAAAAAGATTGAATCCAGTGGCATGCTCCCTCTGAGCAGTTGGCGACGGTTTTAAGCCTCTCTTGCAGTAGGACGTGATAAATAAGATCAAAAGCCGCAGAGAGGTCCAACAACATCAGAAGGGCTGGGTGACCTTGCTCTGCAATCCCTGCAATATTGGATTTAAGATCCAATAGGGCCGTCTCAATTCCATGCTGGGCTCTGAAACGTGATTGGTGGACATTCAGTATTTTATTTTCCTATATGAATTTTTTCAGTTGTAGATACGCTACTCGATCTATGATCTTAAATAAGTAGGGAACATTAGTGATAGGCCTCTAGTTCTTGGCACTGGCTGGATCGAGAGTGGTTTTCTTTAAGAGGGGGTAATCCAGACATCCATGTTGACCATTCTGGTGATCCATGGAACAAGGACATCCAATGAACTCTTTAGAATGCCAGTAGGGCAGACGTCTCCAAGGCAGGAAGTGGATTTATGTTTTTTCACTATATGCAAGATTTCTGGTTCTGAGCAGCTTTGAAATGCAAATTTAGGGATGGCAGTGTCTTTATTGCATTCGGGGATGGTGTTCGCAGGGGCTTGGATAGTTTTGGATGCTAGACTGGCCTGCTGTTTAGCAATGGCCATTTTGGGGCCAGATGTTTTGGAAGAGAATTTGTTCTGAATGGATTGACACCACTCTGAGTCTTTTTTTGTAGGGACGAAAGGGGATGTATGATTCGCAAATTCTTTAAGAATTTTGAATACTTCATTGGAATTCGACTTTGCACCATTAATCCGGTTATTGTAGTTTTCCGATTCGGCTTTAACAATGCTTTCCTTCAAGGCTTGAGCTGCTTCCTTATATTTACCTAGCGAGAAGGGACAGGGGTTCTTTCTCCACTCTCGCTCAAATGCTCTTTTTGTCTTTCTAGCTTCAATGACATTGTCATTAAATCATGATTTCTTTATGACTTCAGATTGGATTATCTTGGTTTTTTCGGTGTACAAGTATATCTGATGTGACTTTGATGGCTGAGGAAAGGTGTGTCACTAGGTCAGTAATGTTCTGAAATTGTTCAGTATTATTTAGTTTACTGGCTAATAAAGTGGAGAAGGTAAGAGGTGAGACATTTTTTAAATGTCTACATTTCTTTGTTGTCGATTAGTATCGAGTTTGTGCGAGGCTGCTGGTAATGCTATGAATATATAAATCAGGAAATGGTCTGACCATGGACAGGGTGAGATGTCAACCACCTTACATTCAAGTTTGTGTGTCATTATCCAATCTAAAGTATGACCGCCTTGATGGGTGGGATTATTTATAATTTGAGTAAAGCCAATAGTTCTTATGCCGGATAATAGTGAGTTCACTTTGTTGTCGGGGGAATCTTCTGCCCATAACTTGAAGTCACCTAAGACGATCACAAATAAATTGGGTTTTGTGATGTCATTCAGTAAGGTAATAAGCTGTTCTTCAAAAAGGGGTAAGTTCTGGGGAAGTATGAAGAGTGTAAGTATGGACAGCGAAATGTTCAGGTTGATCTTCATTTTCACAAAAAGGTTTTCACATCCCTCCATGTTGGGTAGGTTTACTGTGTGAGTCTTTTGTGATGAGTGCGACCCCCCCACTCCCTGCACCCTCGTTGTTCAGTAAAATATGTCCTTTATATTTTGTAAACTGAGGGGACTGATTAATCTACTGATTTTTGGGCGGTGTCATGTAACCAGATTTCCGTGATCGCAAACAGGTCTGGTTTGTGCATGGTAATGTGGTCTGCAACCTCCGTACCGTGTTATGCCAGGGACTGTGTGCTCAGTAGTGCGATGGAAAGTAGGTCATCCTGTTGAAGATTCAGAGCATTGTTACTGGGAGTAACTTTGATGAGTGTGGTCAATTATTAATTTTTTTTTACCTCATTCTCCATATTCATCAGGTCAGTGTTGCTAATGACATTGTTATTTGTGTTGGGGTGGCAGTGTCTTATCTCTAGTTCTCCCGGCCTTATACAATGTGGGGGGCTGTTCTGTATTCCTGGTATCGGCGCATTGCTGTATATGTGAGTGTTCAGTTTGCAGATTTTCTCTGCTAGTCATGGCATTTCTTTTTTTATTAACTGTATGCTTGATGTAGCTGCTAGAATGGGGTTTATCAGCTGTGTTTGTTGGAAGCAAAGCAGGGGATATATATTTGGCCATGATATCTGCCACTCTGCATTGGTGGCGGGTCCTGGCTACAGGCTTTGTACAATTTGTGTCCATAGTCAAGTGCGATAAAGACTTACCTTGCAGTAGGCAGGGGGCTCAGTAAACAAATGTTTAGTTAGCAGATGAGAGGTGTGGAGACCGACGGAGCACCAACCTGCACTAACCGGCCTGACAAACACACCGGTGTTAGCACGCAGCTGATGCTGTTTTAAGGCCCGGCTAGTGCTTTGAATCAAGTACAGCTGAGCTACTGCAGTTCTGGACTTTGCCTGCAATGCGCACAGCGTACACAAGGTGCACAGACTACAGAGTAAACACAAAAGACTACTGCCTGTGCAGTTTCAAATCTCGATTTCAGCAAAAAGTAATTTCGCTAATGCAAAGGAGGTCTACTGGCGCTAATGGCTCGAATGATCAACACGTCTTGCAGAGCTTTCCTAACAAGCTATTTAACAAAGCGCGAGGCGCAAGAAGAATGGAATCGGATGTTAAAGTTAATAGTGCTAAGAAAGCACAAGGTTCAGGTTCTGCAAAGTAAGTGGCATACAATTCGGATCGCACAATTACAAACAAAATTCAAAGTTCACATGTCACTTCACTCGTACATACAGTCATGTAAAGTTGTATAGGTTGTGTCCATTTTTGGCGACAGATCTAGCGTTGATTAGGATTCATGAAAGTCTGATGCTCAGATGTGCATTGGCTGTGATGGGAAGGATTGTGGGGGTACTATGTGGACTGTGGTGTCTGGCCACAGGTAGGGGGGCAGAGGTGGGTTGGGTGAGAGGGTTGGTGAGGATTGGAGCTGAGTTCCCCTCTGGGGGGCCCAGGTGTGTTAGTTGTTGGGAGGAGAGGGGTTATTATGGGTGGATCTGATGTTGCTGTTCCGGGGAGTGGTGAGGGATGAAGGGTGTTTTCTTGGTGTGTGTGTGTGTGTGTGTATTTGTGTGTGAAGAGGGCTTATGGGGTGGGGGTACTTAGGGAGTTGGCAGGGGTGGAGGTGGTAGGTGGAGTGGGCGTGTGAGGGGTACCGGCGTGGAGTCCCTGTCCCAAGGGGTGGAGAAGGGAGTGGAAGCTGGGAAGGGGAAGAGTGAGGGAAGGGGTGCGTAGTAGAGACTGGGGTGGTCATGGAGGATTAACTTTGCAGGGACAGGTCAGGAGGTTGTCTTCTATGGTCGGATGCAGGGTCATGGTGCTGACTTCCAGGAGAGTAGGGCTAGACGTGTCTGGAGTCAGTGCCCAGAGTGTTGTAAGAGAGGCTGAAGAGCGATATCACTGGATTGGGTGAGATGGAGGAGAAAGTGAAGGTTTAAGTGAGGCGGACTGTCATGGGTGTGGGGATGGATAGGGAGCGGTGTGCAGAGATGAAAAGGTACGGTAGTGCTGTGTCTGAGTTTTGAGGGATTCTGTGGAGCCAGTGGTGTGTGTGTAAGGGTCTGCTGGTTGAGGGGTAATGGCTAGGGTAGCCCGGACTGCATTTAGGGATGCAAAGGGAGGTTCAGTGGATGGGATGAGGGGAAGTGAGTATGGGGAAGGTGGTCAGCAGTGGAGGTGGGGGCGTTGGGAGGGGTCCAATGACGGCTCCTATGTAGGGGGAAAAGGGTGCTGCCCACTTTTATTTATCTCTAGGTCGTAATTTATGACCTCTTCTAGGTCTCACCAGTAGCAACCCACACGGCCCTCCTTCCAGCTGCATGCAAGCAAGGAAAGGCGGACCCCGGAGGAAGATTGATATGCACGTTATTATTCTTCCTCTACTTCCTACAGAACTGTCATTCCCCTTCAGGCCCCTCTTCCCATGATCCCAGTGTCCCCTTTCCACGTGACAGGGATGCTGGCTTCATGCGAAGTCTCTCCCCCCTTTCTTAACATATTGTTACTTTTCAGTTAATTTCTTCTATGAGTCTCTGGGGTCGGTTTCTGGCCCTCTGAGGCCTCTCCATCAGTCTCAAAAACGGATAATCATGTTTCTCTCTCACAGGCAAACTGACCTGCTCTTCACTAGAGTCCTCACCATCCCCTTCATAGGAGGAATCCCACTCTTGTGGTTAAACATCTTCTGCTGACAAACTTTTTGTGATGATTCCAGGCATTTTCTTGAAGTGTGAAGAGTTCTGTGTTATCTCTCTCTTTTCTCCTTCAGCTGTGACGAGAGATCCCTTCACTCGAATTACTGTCATTGGTTCCTTGTCAAATGCGGACGTGTGTTTCCTGATCTGTGGCTGGCGCACTATCACGATGTCTCCTACTTCCAAATCATTTTCAGAGGCTCTCTTGTTCTCATCCGCTCTGCTTTTCATGGATTTCTTGGCTCTCGTGTCACGTTCTCCCATGTTGGTGTCTCCTTTGTATTTCTCTTCAGTGCTTATGACATGAGGGATTCCTGTGCGTATATTTTGTCCAAAGATCACTTCAGAAGGTGCTTTCCCAGTAGTGCTGCGAGGTGTGTTGCGATAATCACCAGGCCCGGCTCCACGAATTTTAATCTGGGTGGGCCAGGTTTGTGACCAGGGGGGCAAACTTTTCTCAGATTTGTGATCCAGAAAAACACGTCTTCCTGGATCTGAAAAATCAATTTGCCCTTAAATTCTTTAGTCTGTTAGACTGCTTTATAAGGTGCAGAAGCCTGGATTCAAACCCAGGTTGTTACCCACAAGACTACTTGAATGTCTGATAAAGATGCTTGTTTGGATTGCACTCCCTGGCAGATTTAAGCCAAATAGATTCTTGGGCAAAGCTGACAGTTGGCCCCGGGTAGGTGGGGCATGGGTGTGGAGCTTATGGTGGGAGCAGTTAATCGCTGTCATGAGTGCAACAAATGTTACATGTTTTTTAAGTTGTCTTTTTCTACTATTGGAGCTGTATGTTTAGAGGTATGACTCTAGCTGGAAACCGCCTGTTCACCTCACCAGGTTTTGCTGACATGAGGTGATTTGCCCAGGTTCGCTCAATTCATTCAAGTGGGAAATCTGCTCTCGCCTTCCAACTGCTCATCCCTTCCAAAATCACAGGCTCTCCAGTACTCCTTCCACAGTCTTCTGCTCTCTTCTTCCATTTGCTCCTTTGTTTCCTTCCATAAGCTCCCTCACTACTTTAACCTTCCATTGGCTACTCACTTCATCTTCCATATGCTCCCCCATCTCCAAATGGAAAACATTTGCCAAAAATGAAAAATGAAAGCTGCACACTGCCCTTAACAAGAGTCTGAAAGATTAATCCCAATTAGTCATGCCCTAAGAAATATGTTTTGTGGCTTTTTTTCAACATACTGCTTTAATTGAGATATAAAAAAACAGTACAGAGCAAAGGCGAAGCAGAAAAAATAGTGTAAAATATCACCCCCTGTCACTTCCATCAACTCCCTCTGACTACCATTCCCATTTACAATCACTCGCACCTACCCCACCCTTCCCCCACCATGTCTTCTTGGCCTGGCTGCGGAGAAGCAAGAATGATGCCACCTCCTCCTCTGCTGGGCCTGAGCAACGAGGACGCCAGTCCTTATTCCATCTAACATAGTGTGCGCTTAATAATACCTCCCTGAATGTTGTGGCTACTCCCAGGAGGCCACGTAGGAGGTGATTGTAGTCTAGCCATTTTGTTGTGAAAGACACCCCCCTCCACCTCTATAAATATTGAATCAGAGAATACGATATTTAGTTTCTTCCAAATTACATTACAGCTAATTTTAATTGAGTTGAGGATGTGTGGGAGTGCTAGCATGCAGGTGAGAGTGGGATAAGGAGGGAGACAGTGGAGGTTGAAGAGTTTCCGGCCTCCTGGCATCAGTCTCGGTTGGATGTGGCAGGGAGGAGGGGCCAACCCTCCCTGCCACCCTCTATACATCATTGTCTGGTACGTACTGTTTATAATATGCAATTGTCCATGATGACTTCTTATTTGACATGTTTACTTTGCTATTTTGAATGTCACAATTTTGATCAATAAATGTGGCCTTATATTTTCCAAATAAAGATGTGTGTATGTCTCCTTGGCTGGCCCTGACCCCTGCGCTGCCCATCTATTAAACCATATTGCAATCTGGATCACTTCTAGGGGCTCCCAATTTTGGCAGGGAACACACAATGAGATTAACTGATTTTCCCAGGATCACACACTTTGGTTAAGTGGTAAAGTCAGAATGTAAGCATAGCCTGAAATGTAGGTACTTGACCACACACCTTCCCCGCTAAAGTTGGTACAAATATTTTTTGAAGTTTGGTTTTAAATACCTAAAATATTACAATTCTGGGTCTTTGCACACGAGTCACCTTTTGTACAGATTTTGAAATGGGACTTACGTCCTGCTTACCATAGCCGTTACTCTGTATATAAAAGAAACTTTAAGTGATAGGGATGATTTATGGGAAAACATGTTGTATTCTCATGAATTGCATATTTTTATACCAATGATTATAAGCCATGAAAATAAAAATGTTGCATATTTTGTAAGTTTCTGTATTCAATGTTTCTCTTTACTTTTCTTATTCCATTTATTTAGTTTCTTTTTCATACTTTGCTAACTTTATTTGTAAAGGTGAAAAGAGTATTGGGTCAATTTTGTTTTGAATCCTAAATTGCATAATGGGGACTGCTACTGTTTGCACCTTCTTTGCAAAAGGGCCCCTACAGGCAATTTGAATTGTTTCCACAAAGTAATGGAAAAGTAAATAGCAAAACAAAGGCAAAATCGCTGTTTCACTTCACTTTTGTAGTCTGTGTCTGGAAAAGCATAAATCTCTCCCACAATTAACGATTTGGAATCTGTTTGCTTTTACCAATAAAGTTACAATCATAGGTGGTCATTTTCCAAGTCCTGTGGAGTGGAAAAAGTGGCGGTAAAATGTTTTATGATTGTAGCTTTATGTTCCCCGTTCTGATTGGAAGCCTACACGCTCCAGAATGCCAATTAATCAGAACTTACAAAAGATCCCATACAGACACAAAGTGAAATGAAATGCATAACAAAGCCATTGTTTCACACAGCTTGTTCTGTACCCCCATCAATTCTAATCACCCAACAGCCACACTTAAATAGCTAATTAAAAGCATATATAATGTAAAGAAAAAAGTACCTTTTCCTGTCACTAATCACTTTCTATTTTAAATAATCTGCATCTGAGACATGTTAAAAAGTTAAGGCATCACTGGGAGGAGCTGTGCAGCCCTGAATGACTTTGAGGGGAGAAAGGCAGAGCAAGAGTGGCCCACGAACATTTGTTCAATGTTCGACTGTTAAATCCACCTCTGATTGCACTCTGCAGGAAATATATCAATACCCTTTTTGTTATGTTTAACAGTTCTGCACTGTTTATACGTTGCCAGAAACATATTAAGAAATGCTTTTTTCTTGTGTTATTTTCAAGGTTCATGATCAATCTTCTGAGAGCCAAATGTGTATTTGGGGAAGTGGGAACACTCCTCCAGTCCCGCATCCTTAGCCCCCTCTCTGTCACTGGTGGGATCCCACAGTAAATAACTTCAATTTCTGGCACTGCCTAAACACCTAGCAGTTATATCATACTTTTCAAACAAGACCCACAATACACATGATGTATTCAGTTTGCATACAGACCTTGTTAATTGTTACTCCAATAGTATGATGTCAATAAGGCAGTACTCATCTGCCCATTTCATGAAAAGTTCTGGCCAGGCAGCCTAGGCTTCCACACAGACAAATATGCATACTTTTTGGGTCAGGACCCCACTGGTAAGTATGCATGAGATGGTGATCTAAAGTTGGTCCATACTTGCCATCCTAACCTTGATATGTTCAGGTAGGTTCTTGTTGGACCAATTTAGTGAGGTGCAGTTTGAGTCCCTAGGCGTTGCAAACAAGGCTCCCACATCAGAGCATATATACTGTCACTTAGGGAGATAAACTGAAACCAATGCACATTGGCAAAGCCAAAAATTAGGACTTTTGAATACACATGGTAAAGACATTTGCCAGGCACTGCCATAACGGTACCACCTGGCAATAAGGTGGGAACATCTAGAAAATGGGGTGGGTACCTACGCATATATGATGTAATTGTCTGGAAAATACCTGTGTTATACTTATACACATGTCAACACGGTTGACTTTGCGATTGCTTGTTTTAGAATTCCAGTGTAAGGAACAAATGTGAGGACATCATGTTGCTTTTAAATCTACTGGCTGAAAACACACCATGTTAAGAGATTTTTGATTACAACAGGAGCTCATTTACAGTGGCAATGAAGTCTGACAGAGCTAGCTCAAAGAGTACCCAAGAGGGTATGGTTCAGCAGGGAGGGGGCAGGTAGTTGGTGGGAATACCATAGAGATTAACATGGCAATGGATGGGTAAACAACCAAACACGTCCATTGAATGTGTATCCCACTAAACATCCTTTCTCCATCCTATATGTGGTCCAATACAATATTCTGGCTTACACCAACGCCTTACATCAAATCACTTTGATTTCACTACACTCTCCACTCCAGAATTACATTGTTATTCCTACCAACCTTATGGTTTCACTTATACCCAAGTAGTTCAAGTAGCAGAATATATACTTTGAATGGAATTTGTAAGGGCTCTCAGCCTAATTAACCACTGCCATTGCTTCGGTCAGGCTTCCATACCGTTATTTACCAATCAGCCTTGGCCTCCCTGACACTAATGTGAACAGCCCTGCCCAATCTGCTGGACCACAAGGCCTACAAATGCTTGCGGTATCTTGTGTTCCAGTGAATGTAACTTGTCAGGGTCTTTAGCCATGTATGCGCTTGGTGTAGAAATCTTTGTCCAAGCATCACCACCTGCCATTTATTGTTTTCTACAGTGAACCATCTTATTAGGCATGATTGGAACAGTTATATTCCCACACATTAACACCCTCATTCAATTACAGAAATCTACTTGATAGGTTTGAAACAATAGCTACCATATAAATGAGAGGTTTGTAATGTAAGTAAGATTAAAAGTGTAGTTAAATAAGCAACACAGGATCTTGCTAGACAGTTGTAGGCTGCCTGCTTGAGCAAGTGTGCTAGCTTACTTAGAGGTGGTAATGGCCATCCATATCCCTGGTCATTTCTGCTTTCATGGCTGTGGGGCATAAATCATTGTCCAAGGTAAGCAAACAAATCCTGACTGAGCCGCCTTCAGTGCAGCTCCTCAGAAAGCTAATCGCAAAATCCCCCAGCCTGTTTTTACCCTCTTAGTCTCCCCCTCCACCCCCTGGTTCCCAGTGGCATTTTAAAGTTTATGTTTAGTTTTTTTTTATTGCGTACAGTTAAAATACATTCAGCCTTTTGATGAAAAAAAGAAAAATAGGAAGAAAACCTCACAGCACTGACAAGGTCTCCTTTCTAGCAGGGCTGGGCTGACCCACCGGGAGACCAGGAGTTTCCCCGGTAGGCCTTGGGCTATAGGGCCTCTTTTCTTGGGGGAAGGATGCATGGGTAATCAAAATTAAACTATCACTCGCCATTCGGGGATATGCATCCATACAGGCCAGCCTGGGTGTGGCCATTCGCTGTATGATTTGTTTGCCTGCCAGGCCCGCCCCTGCCCATGGATTTTGGGGCTTGCACTCTCGTCGCACTAGGGTGCGTGTGCATTGAAACCGCAGGTGCCCTGTATGCTCTGTGCTGTTGAGTCACATGTGCAGATGTGGCTGGGCCCGTGATTGAATGTGCCACTGCCACCTGAGAGACACTGCTGACAGACAGTCCGAGTGCTGTCCTGGTACCAGGCCCATGCCGTGTGTTGTGCCCGTTTTCATGGTGTGCTCTGACAGATTCAAGAAAGACAGCCAACCAACCAGGTGAGGCGGGCCGCACTGCCTCCATCAGTAGACAGCAGCAGGTGATCCAAATGAGGCTGTGGCTGGGGCTGAGAGCAGCTGAGGGCAGTAGCCAGACCTGAAAGGTAAGGGGATTTGTATGTGCGTGCCCCTCTCCCATTCTGCTGAGTGCTTCTGACCCTCACTCTCACCCTATGCGGTAAACCTTTTACAATGTGCTGTAATATTTTCTAGCCATCATGCTATGATGCTTTCCATGTGTTGCTATCCTGCGCATGCAAGTGCTGAACTTTTTTCTTACTGTGATGCCATGGACTGTGACATTCTCCACCTCTGCTGCAATGTGTTCCCCCTATGCTGTAATCATTTACCGGCCAGGGTCGTGTAATATGTTCTCCATGAGCTCTAACATTCCCCTTCCTGTGCTTTAATGATCCCTGCCTGAGCTATACTGTAAAACAGCACCCCGTTTACCTAATATCCACTCCTTGTGAGGTGATCCCCCGGCCTTGAACTGAATGGGGATGGTTATTGGGGTGTAGTGGGAATACTGGCAACCCGTAGACCTATTAAAATACACTTCAGCTCTGCTATGCAAGACCAAACTAAACTGCTAATCCAGTACTTCCACTCACACCCACCTCTACAAATGTACCTTACCATGAACTAAAGAAGTCCCTACCTATGTCATTATAGAGGCTGACACACCGCTCTGCTAATGCACCTCTTCCCAATCCTGACCTCCCACATTGACGCCTGCTGTTCCATTACAGCAACTAACACTCATCTGACCTTCACTACTATTTCACCCTACCAGCAGTAACCCCTTTGCTTCTATTACAGCCATTCAAAAAACTGTGCTAATGGACCTCAATCCTAGCCAGCAGCAACCCCGGTTGTTCCATTACAGTGGCTCACACTCAGATCTGCCAATGGACCCTCCATCCTGTCTTGCAACACCTCCCGTTATTCCATTACAGTCAGTGTCTCCTTCGCACGCAGCTCTACCAGTGTTACTCAACCCTGTCTAGAAGCAACCCCCATTCTTCCATCACACTCACTCCCACAAAGCTCTGCCAATGGACCTCAATCCTGGCCAGTCGCTGTCTGATCTTTCATGCTTGTGGTAGGTGGTGAGGTCGGCATGCCCCCGGAGTTGTCTTGATAACCAGATCTAAGGTCATGTTGTTTCTGGACAGGGAGGAGATGTGTGTGTGGGGGGAGGGGGGAGGGAGGTGGTCCAGCACCCCCCTCCGATAACCCCTTATCTTATCTGGTTGTATTTTGGATGCCTTAGCATGGCACCTATGCTTCTGGGCCCCTCTGTCTCTGTGAGAACAATAACACATTCCAGCGATTCCATACTTTATTTGGCTGTGGAGGGGGGCTGCAGGGTGTGCAGATGACAGCTTAGGCCCGCAGGTGGAACTTAGCAAGGTGCGTACCCCCTTGTGCTGTAACATTCTCAGTGGCGGTAGTGTGCTCTCCCAGCACTGTACTCTTCAAGCCATGTGCTGTAATAATCTCACTGTCTGCTTCACCATCCACTTCCTGCTGTAACATTGGCCTGTCCTGCTGGTACATTAGCTCCCTGTGGTGTGCACCTCTCTTCCTGCACTTTACCGCTCCAGCCAGTGTGCTGTAATATATCAGTGTGGTGTGATTTCCCCAAAACACCTGCACTAAATCTCTTCTTGCTCAGCAATCGTCGGCTAGTACATTATGCCCTGCCCACCCCCTTGCTCCACACACTCTCTGTCCTCCCCTCCACCTCCCCAATCCTCAGGACTCTGATGGTAATTTCATATCATCCCGGCTGATTCATGGGTGCCTGCCTGCCTATGCAGTTGTTTTCACGCTGCGTTGAGCACCCCTCCCCACGCCACAGCTTGTGCATGCTGTGTAATCCATCCTGGTGTGTAAAACCCCCAACCCCATGCTGTAATATTTCTGCCACATAAGAAAAATCCCCTTCCATATTATGTAATACCTTAGCCCTGCATAAAGCCAGCGCTGTGCTGTAGCATGACCTATCCACGACATAATATGTATTCGGGGCAAAATCGTCCAGCCCTGTGCTGTACTATTTCACCCTCTGGTTTAAAAATCACATTTGCTATCACACCCCCATGCCGTGGGATTCATCTGCTGTAATATTCACTACACGCGCTCTTATCCTCATCTCTGTGCTGTTTTTTGATTTGTTTGGGTTTATAGATGGCACCTGCACCAGCTATAAACCAAAAACGATTGCATTAAAGTATAGGGGAGAAATCTGCTATGGGGAGGGACACCCAGCGTGTAGGTGTTTGGTTGTTTGTCCACCCATTGACTGCCCATGAAAATCCCTATGGCTATTCCCACCCAGTCCCTGTCCCTCCCTGACAAAAACACCTCCTCCAGAGAACTCTTTGACTTTGCTTCAATCAAGCCTTACCATCAAACTTCACACTCAAAGTGCCTGCCAGTGTTTTGTCAAGCAGCCTTCTGAGAGTTAATGACTTAATTGGAGTTGTAAACCCACTACTGGTGTAATCAAAGTGTCTTCACCAGGTCTTCTTTTAGCCACTCCATTAATAAACACTATGCATGCCCTTCACCAAAATCCTGTTAAAAATAAACATTGGTAAATCCAACAGTTTTGGCTTGTATATAAGTATTAGGCATTTGCCAGGCACTGCTAATAGATGCTCGGGTACTCACACCGTTTTGCACCTGCTGCCATTAATGGCCAGTTAATACCAATACGGCGGTGCTTGGAAAGTGCTCTTGCCATACCTACACAAACTGTTGGCATTACCAATGCTTGTTTTCAATATGATGGGCCCCCTGGTGCAGAAATATTTTCCTGTGCACTAATATTGCTCACTCGTGCGTCAAAATTGGAGCCACTTTGATCACATTTTCCAGGGCCTCTTTTGGTTCCCAGTCCGGCCCTGATTTCTAGGGGGGGCCAGGGGCTAGCCTTGGGGGGGCCTGGCCCCCCTGACCCCCCTGCTGGAGCCGGGCCTGATAATCACGCAGTTGTTGGTATAGAGCCTTTTCCACTGGGTCTCATGTCAAACGTGCAATCTGCATTTTTCTTTTAATGTTGCTCATAAAGCGTTCCACAGTGCCATTTGCCTGTGGCCAGAGGGGTGTGATTCGTCTGTGGGTGATACCAATGTATTCTGCGAAAATCTTGAAATCCTGCCCTGCAAAAGGAGGTCCATTATCTGATTTCACTATTCGTGATTTTCCATAAGCAGCAAACATCCCATCTAGCGCGGTTTTTGGTGTGCAAGGCTGAAGTAGAGGTTCTCAGTTTTAACATAGGAAGCAGTGCAGGCCTGTCACTGATGACATGGTTGGCCTGCCCTTTTCCTTCTGATCCCAGGCCGGTCTAGGGCTTGTATCATTTGCATATCAGGATCTATTCCCATCTTCTCCTTCCTTCCTCCTCTGGAGGGACTTCTCCCGTCCTTGTCCTGACAGTGGAGAGCACACACATCGCCAGGTCTCCTTGCACTCAAGAGCATCTCCTCCCTACTCATGCAAAGCCAACTGTCCTCTGGGTGACTGCTGTGTGTGTTTTCATCACATGTGCACGGGTGTCTACTGTGCATTGCATTATCGCTGTGTTTGTAATTTTATCATAATGTTACAGCAGGTCGACTCTGATTATAATTTGCTTTGCTTACAATAGAGTATAAGAAAGTTTCTTTGCACATACAACATTCGTACTTGCTATACTCAATCCAAGTTGCTATAAAATGCACTATTGCACATATCAAAATATATTACCATCATTAGTATCTAAATCCGAATTTTTTTTAGGTAATCTTCGTGTGAAATTGTGCCGTCAACTGCACAGTTTAGATCCCAATTTTCCCAAAATGCCCCCCACGGGGAGAACCCTGTGAACCTCCACTTTTGGTGTTTGTGCTCAATCACTGCTCTCATTCACTGGCGAATTCAGGATAAAACATTTACGCCCTACCACTATACAAAGTCACCAGCTGCCACTGGAGGGGTCCATGAGGGTGGGTGGAATAGGAGGGTTTAGAGGGAGACCTCTGTACGAGGGCCATAGGGGTGGGTCTGGGAAGGCTTGCCAAGGGGTGCGTTCTCCCCGCAGGGACTGAATATGGGGGGAGCGGAGGTGTGTAGGGGTGGGGTCTGGCTGAGGGGGTGGGCAGGTTTCTGGTTCGCCAGAGTGCTCCTCTGACTTTGGAGCTGCCTGGCATGGCTGAGGATAAGCTGCCTCAGCCCTGAGGGTGGGCGGAGTGAAGGGAGGCAAGGGCCCCACAAGCAGCTTTAGTTGGGTGTGACGTCCATGCTAGCTGTCGCATAGAGGGATGATCTAATATGTGTAGGTATATGTTTTGTGTTCTATGTTGGCCTGCGTGCTTGGTTTGGTGTTTTTATTAGGATTGTCTACTAAATAAGTATGTATACGTTTTTTGGTTGTTCACAGTATTTTATAGTTTATTAAAATTCTCAGTAAGTATTCATATAAATATTCCAAGCATCAATGTTGATACATTAGTGCCCCAACATTTGTCTTTTAACATATTGTCCGTCTTATTTAAACAGCATTCATATTAGATATACATTTTTCTTCCTGTTTTTGTAGTCTATGATGCTGAGTGGACGAGTGTCTTGTGGTTCTTAGGATATAAGGTAAGACTGTATCGGTTGGAGGTTATGAGTTTGCCATTTTCTTATTGCCTTCTGGATTTCTCTGTGTCCAGGGTCCTCCGGGGTTGCCAACGTTGTGGACCCTTGTTCTGTTTCTTTTAGTTTTGGATCCTTATCCTGGTTAAATCTTAATTTCCGTGGTTACAGTTACCTCCTGTGCGTCTAGTTCCACCTGCGCGACAGCTTCTCAAATCTAATATGTGGTGTACTGTCTATGCTCATGTGCGGAGGAGCAGCAGGGTGGGAGTGAGGGCTGACAGAAGCAGCACCTTATTCGTGTGGAGAAGACCCAGGCATGCAGTGCTAATCTTGCAGGAGGAAATGCAAGGGGGTGGCACTGAGCAGTAAATTAGTTCAAAATTACAGACCTACTGTAGTAAACACTAGCTGGATTCAAGATTGCAGACCTACGGCACTATCCATGTGAGGAAAGATGCAGGGCAGTGGCGCAAAACAGTATCTAGGTTCAAAATAAATATAACGTTTAAGAATTGTAAACCTGGGGGCGTGGCTAAGCGCCGAAGAAGATGGCCGCCTGACCGCGCTACTCCGCCTCATAATTTAACAAACAAATGCATTAGGCATACATATATATAAATAAAATTTACCTTTTTCCCTGCACGTATCCCGCGAAAAGGCTGGAACATAACCGGGTGCTTCTTTAGCTCCGTTCCGAACAGCGGGAGACACCGCTCAGCTGGCAGCATCGCGCACCGACAAGACCCCGAGAAAGTGAAGGAGGAGCGCCGCCCTTCATGAAGAAAAGTTCGGCGTCGCGCTTCACGTGATGTGCCGGTTTGGGCCTAACACTACGAGTGCCCAAGACGACACTGCCACCTGGTGGGCACTTCTAAGAAAAAAAAAAAAAAAAAAAAAAAAAAAAGAGCAACTTTTAAACCGAACAAAAGATTGCTGAGGACGAATTCAAACCAAAAAGGAGAAACAAAGCGAAAGGAAGTGGAGAGGTGAGGAGTGGAGGGAGAAGGGATTGTTAAAAGGGGAGAAAGTAAGTGTTGAGGAATATGTGCAGAAAATTTAATACAGATAAAAACAGAATTCTTACATTTTTAGCCACAATTGCTTCAACAATCCCTATCAGTAAGCAACACAGCCTGGATTAGTGTTCCCCAGCCCCCAAACTCCTCACCTCCATTACTAAACTGGCGGACTCCTTTTCAAATAACACACAGCACAGAAAGATTGCTGCTACCAACTATACCTGGAAGACATATTCAAAAAGTTCCTGTAGTATACGCCTTATTGTTCTTCTATGCTCCCATTTTGGCCTCTTTACATAAGAGTAACATAGTACAAACAATATGGATGTAATAATTGTATACTATAGGCCGTCCTAAATGATATTTATGAAGAGCATCTGCTAAACGCCTTCAAGCCTTCAATTCAAGCCTGCAAATCAACAAAACTCTCTATCTTTTTATAATAAGGAGGAAATATAACTAAGGCAAACTATCCACTGAGCTGACATATTCAGACTAATCTACAACTTGACGCAGTATTAAAGACTATAAAGACAAAGTCTACTTTACAATCTCCAACTATGGCGACAAATAAAGCAAACCAAAAAAATGCACCCTCTGCTAAAGACACCACCTCCTCTACAACTAACCTAAAAAGACCTAAAAGTGAATCACCACCCCCACTAGGAATCTCTGATCCTGCTATTGAAGTCATCCTAGCGGAAATTAGGGCACTTAAACCCTTCATGGAAAACACCAACATTAAGCTACAGCAACTAGACGAAAAGTGGACGGGTGTTAATAACAGAGTGGAAGAAGTAGAGAAAAGAGTTGGTGTACTTGAAGATATATCCCCTAAAGTAGCACAGTTAGAAAAATCTATTAAAGACCTCCAAAGGCATAACGAAGACTTGGAAAATCGCAGCAGGCGCAATAATCTACGCATTTCAGGTTTAACAGAAGGTGCTGAAGGATCCGACCCTATTATCTTCCTACAAAAAATTTTACCAGCTATTTTACATTTGCCCTTGGACACAAAATTCAACATACAACGGGCCCATAGAATAGGGCAACCTTCAACTTCCTCCACATCTCGTCAGCTGCCTAGAACAAAGATATTCTACCTATTGGAATATTCTCAACTACAACTCATTGTTTCAACAGCAAGGGAGCGTAAATCACTTATCTGGCATGGCAATAAACTATATATCTCACAGGATGTAGCCAGAAGCACGGCTCTGAGAAGAAAGGCTTTTCTATCCTTCCGCCCTGCTCTAAAACAATTAAATATCCGATATGGTTTATACCACCCATGCTCCTTCAAGATAACACATGAAGGTCGCACAGCTATATTTGATGATCCAGCTGATTTGAGATCTTTCATACAAACCCTAAAGTGTGATGGCATGGATACCTCCAATCCGCCAAGTACATCAACTACAACCTGAAGACTAGCTTTCAATTCGTGATAAAGGTGTTTTATTATATTGTATGTTTATACTAGCAATTACCTAATGCAGTTATAACCCAATTGCTCTAACAATATGAGGTGGATGCCGTTCGGGTGTCCCTCTTCCACTGATGGTCGCTCTTTTCCTTTTGACGACCCAGTTGGCGATACCTATCCCCGTTTTCTCTTTTCTCCTGAATCCTTATCCTATGTCCTGTTTGATCTCTACAACCTTTTGTATTTCATTGCCTAAATTATCCCAAAATGGGATCAAACCCCTTTCTCCCCTTCCAGACCCTCAATGTTCAATCCTTTTGTATCACTGCCTGGGTATATATGTTTTTAACAACATTACTAAAGATCTGATTCTATTATCGTATCGCAGTCGTATGTTGCATGTTTATCATTATATATCCGACTAAATGACCTTCAAGTGTATAACCTGGAATATCAAAGGATGTAAAAATCCTATCAAAAGATGCAAAGTATTATCTCATTTAAATAAATATAAACCAACAGTAGCTTGCCTACAAGAAACACACCTATCTAACAAAGAATCTATGAAACTTAAATCTCTTTGGGTTAAAGAGGTTATTTCTAGTCCTGCAATCTCCAAGAAAAATGGAGTGGCTATACTTATTAGTAAAAAACAACCCTGCAAAATCCTCGATCAAGATGCAGATACAAATGGCAGATGGGTCTGGGTAAAACTTTTAATTGACTCTACACAAGTATCTATTCTCAACATATATGGTCCCACACTACCAGATCCCTCCTTCTGGACCGCAATCAAACAAATGATACTCAAAAGTAACTTCATCAATCTGATAATGTGCGGAGATGTCAATCAGGTCCTTGATCCTTTTTTAGACCGAAAATCCAACTGCTTATTCATACCAAACAAATCTCATAAATCTTTTACTCAATGCCTAGCAGAGACAGGATTAATTGACACCTGGAGACTATCCCACCCCACGCAACTAGATTATACCTTCCATTCACCCCCACATAATACACTATCACGGTTGGATTATATTTTTGCAACCAAAACCCTATCCGGATCCATTATTGACTCTAAAATCGCTAATATTATCATATCAGATCATGCACCGGTTATTACTTCTTTCTGCCTTGCTGAAACGAACAAAACTGCTACTAGATGGAAACTCAACAACTTCCTTCTAAATGACCCACAGTTTAACCAATCAGTTCAAGCCTTCATTCAACAATACTTTGCTAACAATCTTGATGGTGATACCTCGGTTGTCAATAATTGGGATGCATTCAAAGCCGCCTTGAGAGGTCACATAATGGCCCTCTCCGGTAGGAACAAAAAACTTAGGAAAAAACATATAGATGACCTTTACTCGAAACTCACCCTTGCAGAACAAAGTTATTATGCAGACACTAACTCAACAAACTTACGACAAGTAATAAAATTACGTTTTGAAATTAACAAAGAAATAACAGAACTTGCAGCAGGAACCATACTCAAATATAAAACAAAGATATACCAAACTTCAAACAAAGCGGGCAAAATGCTGGCTTCATATTTAAAAACTAAAAAAGAAAGAGTTCAAATATCACATATCAAAGACACTCAAGGCATATCTCATCACCGTCCTGACGCTATACTAGAATGCTTCAGAAAATTTTATGCGGATTTATACACTCCAGAATGTTCTATTCCAAAAGATGAAATTGACTCCTTTTTTAAAAACATCAGTCGTACTTCATACCCTAGATCAGACCTTTCTCACCTTGAGAGCGACATTACCTCCTCAGAGATCACTAAAGCCATCCACAGCCTGGGCAAGGGCAAGGCACCCGGTCCAGATGGACTATCAACTGAATTCTACATCAATTTATCCCATATATTGACACCAAAACTCAAAACTCTTTTTTCATACTTTATATCGCAAAAATCCACCTCTGGATCATTTTCGGAAGCTCTACTGATCATTTTCCCTAAACCCGACAAAGACCCGTCCCTCCCCAGTAACTACCGACCCATTTCTCTTATCAACATAGAAAGCAAAATTTTCGCTAAAATACTTGCTAATAGAATCGAATCTTCCCTCCCAAATTTGATTAAAGCAGATCAAACAGGTTATGTAAAAGGACGAAATATATCCTCAAATGCTAGACTCCTACTGAATGCCATTAGTCTAGTAGCTAAGAACAAAAAAGACAGACAAGGATATGCTGCCATCGCTTTGGACGCGGAAAAAGCTTTTGACCGTGTAGACTGGAATTTCATGTTCCAATCCTTACACTGGCACGGATTTGGTGAGAAATTTATCTCACTGGTAAAACTTCTATATTCAACCCCCAAATCCGCTATATATTTAAATGGACAAACCTCTTCATTCTTCACCTTACTCAGGGGCACCCGGCAAGGTTGCCCTTTCTCACCGCTATTATATATTCTCTCACTGGAACCGTTGCTGGAATCAATAAGATTAAACAAAAATATCCCAGGGATTCAAGTAGGCACCTCAATAACCAAAATTGCTGCTTATGCAGACGACATTCTTATCCTGATCAAAAACCCTAAATTCCATATACCTAACCTCTTAGAAACTCTATCTCAGTTTGGTCATGTATCAGGATATAAACTTAACAGACAAAAATCAGAAATTATGCCATTAAATCCCTATTGCCTCAAGCATGACATTGAATCTTTTGGCCTCAAATGGTGTAGTGGATCCATCAAATATTTAGGACTTCGTTTTGCCCCTACAATTCAAGAAACCATCAAACTCAATACTAAAACACTATTGGACACCCTGAAAGACCTTACATCCAAATGGTCCCCTCTTTACCTCTCCTGGTGGGGGCGGTTGGATACTATCAAAATGATGCTGTCCCCTATTGTACTATACTATCTTCAGCTCCTTTCCGTTCCACTATCCCTTTCCTTTTTCAAATCTATATATTCCATACTACTAAATTTTCTTTGGGGAATAGGAAAAAGCAGAAGAATTGCGCTAACTAAACTCAAAGCACCTTATGAAATGGGTGGTGTTAAATTCCCTGACTTTAAGCTATACCACTCTGCATTTCTCATAAAACAATCTCGCCAATGGTTCACAGATCCTGAATCTGCAGATATCCCTATATGGTGTACAATAGAGAAACATATTGTTCATCCACACGATATTACTGACCATATATACATATTTAAGAATTCTCCTAAGAACATTTCAGAACCTATTAAAGCATCCGTTTCAGCGCTACAATCCTTTCTCTTCCCCCATACTAAAAATCCCAATAAACATCTATCCCCTTTACTATGGCATAATAAAAATATTGTCATAAATAAAAAGATCCTCAATCGTAAAGCATGGATTGGAAAGGGAATTAGATTCATCCAACACATTATAGATGGTCCTTCTATTCTCTCCTTCCAACAATTCTCTACCTTATTCAACATACCCAAGACTGACTTTCAGTTTTACAATAAATTAATCAACTCCTGCCTTGATGCACTAAATCATTTCTCCTATGAGATTCTTTCCCCAGACGCCCTTAGACTACTACAGCTAACCATGACAGGTGAGGTCAGAGCCTCAAAAATATATAAAATGCTAACCTCAACATTTAATATTTGTCCTATTCGTCTCAAATGGGAATTTGACTTAGGATATAAGTTTGAGGACCACATATGGCACCGCCTGTTTTCTAAAATCAAACAAGTATCAGTCTCAGCTAACATTACACAACACTACTATTTCTTTATACATAGAGCATTCATTACTCCGGATAAATTAGCGAAGACTAACCCGAATCACGACGCTAAATGTTGGTCATGTGGCCTTTCTCCTGCCACTTATATGCATATGTTCTTTGAATGTTCATATATTGTCAAATTCTGGTACGATATCTGGAAATGTATTCAGCGCATCTTCTCTGTATATGTTCCATTTTCTCCTTTAAGTATATTCTTAGGAAGCGTAGCCATCACAATGCAAATTCCACCGGACTCTGCTAGATTATACGACCTACTCATATGCATAGCATTAAAATGTATTACTGCAAACTGGAAAGACTTTCGATCGCTCTCTACCAGAGCATGGTGGAACGCTTTATGTCAAACTCACAAATTGGAAATGTGCATGGCAAAAAATCTCAATACAATCCCTAAATACAACGCTAAATGGCACTATTTCACATGTTATCTCAACTGTTTCAATGCAACTGCTCATGGCTCCTGAATATACACTCTCATGCTTACGTTACTAATTGAATGATTATACTTATATAAAAACGCTTGTTTTTAATTATCAATGTAAGAGAAGAATCAGCTTTATGCAATAAATCTGTTATACCCATTTCCCCCCCCCCTCCACCTCGCTCCCTTCTGTATATAGTATGACAGCTGTCTGTAACCCTGTCTTGTCTCCCCATCTCTCTACTCATACCTCCATATCAATTACTCATTACAGATATGTATTATATTAATCCAGGTTTAATCAGCACTTACTACAATTGCTACTCCATTCTTGTTCAATTTAATGCATCTAATTTTAAATATCTTCCATACGGTTATACCATTTCTTGCTGAAAACTATTATCTCTGTTCATTCTCTATGTTTACCAGATATACTCAAAGTCTGTAATGTACTAACATATGTAATAATATCTGTATCTTGAATAATAAAAAAATTATGAAATAAAAAAAAAAAGAATTGTAAACCTACAACACTATCCCTGTGAGGAAAGATGCAGGGAAGGTGCACAAAAAAGCAGTGGGGTTCAAAATAACTTAACGTTTCAAATTGTAGTCCTATGGCATTATCCCTGTGGGAAAAAATGTACGGTAGTGACACAAAGGAGTAGCTAGGTTCAATAAACACTTAATGTTCAAAAATGTGTCGTCCCTTACCTGACTGTTGCAGCAGACAGGTACTATGGGCCTGGCAGGGGCGCAGAGGGTGAACAGGCAAACAGGTGATGGAGGTGCCCAGGAAGATGCCCTCTGCCTAGGCCCTTAGCTGGCTGCCTGGGCAAGACTGCCTTTGCGGGTGCTTCTTATATGGTGGGGGTAGTGGGTCAGCCAATCAGTGGAGGGGGCGGGAAGGGGGAGAAAAGGCCTGATACCATGCTCGTGGGAGCGAGCACATTCTCACGGCCTCACAGGATGGGCCAGGGTGATGCGGGGCCAGGGCTGGCAAACAAAGGAGCGAGGCCGAGACTTACCCTTCCTGGCAGCAACAGGATGTACATGAAGGCTTAGGAGAGTAGTTTGGAAGTGGAACTCCTGACACGGATGGAAGCCTTAACAGGATCAGCTGACCCATGGATGGCAGCCAGTCGGTGGAAGGGGGCGGGAAGGGCTTGCGGGGAAAGGAGGACGGGCCTGATACCAAACTCGTGGGAGCGGGCACAACCTTGCGGGATGGGCCAGAGGTGATGCAGAGGTGATGCAGGGCCGGGGCCAGACCAGCCAACAACGGAGTTGGCCAAGAGTTACCCCTTCTGTCAACAACAGGATGAAAAATGCAGCAAGGGACGGTAGTCCGGAGGTGGAACTCCCGACACGTCTGGAAGCCTGAACAGGATCAGCTGACCCAGGAATGGCAGTCAGTCATTGGAATGGCCAGGAAGAGGGAAGAAGGAGAAGGAAGGGCTCACGGTGGAAGGAGTAAGGGCCTGACATCACGCTTGTGGGAGCGTGCACAGCTTCATGGCCTCACGGGATGGGCCAAGGGTGATGCAGCGTCGGGACCATCCAAGCAAACACAGGAGCGGGCCAAGACTTACCCTTCCTGTCAGCAACAGGATGTAAAATACTGTGAGGGACGGTAGTCCGGAGGTGCAACTCCCGACATGGCTGGAAGCCTAAACAGGGACAGCTGACCCACGGACGGCAGCCAATCGGTGCAAGGGGATCTACGTCGAGTCCATAGGAATCCATTAGTATTATGCCAGCATGTAAATGTCGTACTACTCTAACACTAACTATTTTTGTGGCAGAGCAGGATTGGGATGTAGACATGGTACTATTCCTCTTTTGGTCTCTCACCCAACCCCCAAAAACAACCAAAATGCCCCGGGGTGTTCAAAAAGGTGTTAAGGCAGGGGTAAATGTATTATGCCTGTCTTGGCAAGCTTTTTTTTTTTTTTACAAACTGAGACTTAGAAAATGACCCCTAGAGTTAAAGGGAGCAGCAGCACACAGTTGCGGGATGCGAGCGTGACAGAATCTTCAGTTCAATATGCTCCTAATTTCTCTTTCCTGGGATGGATGTGGGTGAGGAAGTCACTTGAAGGCAAAGAAGACGGTTGATGATGGTCATCAGGCGGCTGAGAAGGTAGACAAACAAGTCCTCATTTCATTTAAAAACTTGTGGATCTTGTGCGAATGTCCAGTTCACTGCGCGCACCTGAACCTCTGGCCCAATTGCATGAGTTGTACAACCAAAGGGCACTATTTCCTGGAGAAGGCTCTCCGGCGTCATGCTCTTCCACCGCCTCACTGTCCCTCCTCCCCAGCCGCAGGAACACTTTATCCTGCTTACAGGCTGTTTGATGATATCAGGCCCCAGATTACAGGGAGCGGCGAGATGGAGGCTGGGACACAATTAACTAATTAACCCATGCCTCTAATCCTGGGCATTAGAGGGGCTCTTCTTTACCACGGCCATGGGTGTTGTTTGTTATACAATGGACTCGCTGAGGGATCAGAAGTGACTTCATAGAATGGCTGAAACACGATAACTACTAATGTTATTAAAATGCACTAATGTGGGCCTCCAGGACGATCTCTGAGTCCGCATCTGCTTAGATTGCCTAGGAACGGAACGGTTTTATGTCATTTTTCTGCTTTTTAAAGGTCGCAAATAAAAAAGAACAATTTATTTCGGTCGATTATTTGCGGCCCTCCAAAAACCCCAAAAGTACATGGCTGAGTTTTTTATTTTTTATTGGTGGGGTCACACCCCCAGAACCCTCCTTTCCTCCTGCTGACCACACACACACACACCACACCCCCCCCCTCCTCCCCAACCCCCCCTCAAGACCCTCTACCTGACAATCCCGCGGCTCCTCTACCACCCCACAAATTAAGCACTAAGCACTGGATTGCAGCAGCAAAGGGGTTAAAGGAGGGGGGAATTGTACTTAGGTGTTAGGCCTCGTTTCGTGTGCCTAGATCACAGCACGTTAAACATTTATGTACGATAATACATGAACCACAGCTAAATAAAAGGGAAGAATTAAAAAATCAAAGAAAAACGTCTAGTTTAATAAAGTGACCAAACCTGTTTGCAGTCGAAAGAAAAATACCAAGGAGCATATGGGGTCTCCCCAATAAAATGTCAGAAGAAAAAGACGCAAAGGCACTGCTCTAATTGTACATAGACTATACCCCTCAAATATAGTCAATATATGACACATTTCTTAACTTCTGGCCTTCCAAAATAGACATCATCCAGTGTATTGCTTCTTATCTTAAAGTTAAATCTGCACCCACCTTTCAATAACTTATGGGTTGAGAGCTATGAAAAGTGCATGTACAACGCAATGCCTCGCGCTAATGACATACAGTATAGCACTTGTGATGGATAATTCTAATGTCTGCTGACAAGTGATGCGCCCTTGGCTGCGACACAAGAGCCATTGGGGTATTAGGGAGCAGCCCTCAACACATGTATTTCTGACTCTCCACAGTATTGTACTAGATGCAAACCACACTGCCTAAGCACAGGCTTTTGGACACACCCAACATGTCTTCTTTTCTACTGCCTTGAATCGTAGGCCCTCAGCGCCTTCCCCAAAACGACCAACTGCGCATAGCAAATCTGTTGCTTATATAACTATTCATAGTGTGAGCAACTGGGTTCATAGTGAAGATCTAACTAATTTAAGAATTATTAATTTTTAGATTAAACTCTGGGTGGTAAGATATGCTCCACTTTCCAGTGTCATGCGAATGAACTTAATCACCCCGAAAGTTCTCACAAGCTCCTGAGAGAAAAGCATTGAAATTAGCTCATAGAAAATAATGATCCCCACCACCTGAGCTTTTCCTGTTCAGGTGACCAGAGATGACCATGTGCTTCCAGGAGTCGAGGTCAACACTGGGTTCTCCTTGGCCTCAGCAGGCCGCTTCCTGCCACACAGAGGTTTCTGTGAGCGTCCATTTCTGGAGGTCGCTCCACCACAGGTGCACCCCTGGTCTCCTGTGCGCGTTCCACCCCATTGCTATCTTCGTTTCGCCAGGATGTATGCTAAGTCCTTCAGCTTACTGACATGCTTTGCTGAAAAAATGCCGGGCATACAGGCTACTGGGGTGCTCGTGTCAAGCGTTATACCTGCTGTGGTCAAGGCCTGCACTATTTTTTCCCAGTACTTTCGGATCTCCAAATAAGCCCAGAACATATGCACCAGATCCACGTCAATCAATCCGCATTTCGGACAGGTTTGTTCTTTTGCCTTGCTGAAGTTGGCAATCTTCTTCGGGGTTAGGTATGCCCTGTGAGTTATATATAGCTGTATCAATTGGAGTTTCGCGTATTCTAGACACCTTTTTATGATAGGCTAGTGCTCTACCCCAGACTGCATCTGTTAATTGCTCTTGCAAATCTGCCTCCTAGCTGAACCTGGTCTGCGTCAGCAAGCCCCCATTCCGTGACATTAATAACTCATATAACTAAGACACAGCATGTCCACCCTCCGAGATATCGTTAAGTGTTTCTATAGTGTTATCCTCTTGCCACACTCCATCCGTACCCGGTCACTTCTGCTTTAATGTAGATGGGAGTGAAGCGTGTGTCATGTATTGTCCTATATGTGTGCCTATTTCTGAGGTAAGTACGCTAAAATCCATTGGTTTGCCTTTGTGTAATAAGTCTCCTACCGTAACTACTCCCGTGGGTTCCCAGTACTTCCTCACACTCAGTCTAAGATGTGGATCATCAGCCCTCAGTGTCACCAATGGGACCTGGGGGGGGAATAAGGTGCCTGTTTCTCTAAAAAGCCTCAGGCCCTACGCCAAATCGTCCCCCCAGCTTCAGAAGCAGCTAGGAATTCGGGTACACAGTGGTACCATCCATATTATCTCCTTCAAATAAAATGGGGCACATAAGGGCTGCAGCATCACAGTATCTTGGGCCTGTTCATCAGAAACCAGTCTGTGATTAATTGCAGCTGACTCGTCACAAAATATTGTTCGTACAATCTTTGTAATTTGGTAAATGCTATTCTGCATCTTGTGCCGTGCCATACAAAGCCTCAACAAATACTGTCAAGCCTATTAAAAAAGCCTTTAGGGATGTTGTACGGAATAGTAATAAAGAAATGAAGAATCCTTAGGAGTACTACCATTTTTAATACTTCTGCTCTCCCTATCAGTGAGAGTGGCAATCTGACACAAAATGCCATGGACTTTTCTACCTTGTCTACCGCCTTAAGTGTGTTCTGTAAATATTCTGTCTTGGGGTCATGAAATATATCCACTCCCAGGTATCTAAATTAATTGACCTCCCACTTTACGGGTAGCGTAGGCAGTGCACTTGGAGGAGTCCCCTTGTATGCTACTAAGGGGAACAAGCAAGATTTCTGTGCATTAATCGTGATGCCTGACAGATCCGCGTATCGAACGAACACATCTAAAATATACTGTAAGTTCGTTTCTGGGTGCTGTAAGCACAAAAGCATATCATCTGCATATTAAGAGATTAAATTAACGTTGTCCTGTATGCTTATGCCTGCTTCGTGATATTCCTTCCTAAGGTATACTGCCAATGGTTCCAAAGCCAGTATAAACAGCATAGGAGATCACAGGCAGACCTGTCTGGTACCTTTCTATAAGTGCCATTGATCGGAAATGTGGGTTCTTGTCTTCACTCTAGCTTCTGGGCTCTATACAGCAGCCACAGCCGCCACACCCATTTTATATAACTTGGCCCCATGCGAAGCTGCGCAGCACCGCTGTTAGCCATGGCCATTTCACTGAGTCGAATGCTTTTCCTGCATCCAGCGAAGTCACTGCGTATCGATGCGCACTTCCATGGGTACTGTCTATGACATGGTGTAGTCTCCTCAGGTTAAACATGATATTCCTGCCTGGCGCATAGCCCGTCTGGTCTGGGTGTATAAGTTTAGATATTATTGGCTGAAGCCTGTTGGCCAACATTGGGGAACAAAAGGGGTCTATACGATCTGGAATCGGTTTCAGGCTTAATGGGATTTAATAGTGGAACTATAATAGACTCCCTCTGCGACTCTGGCAGTGCACCTGTATCCAGCACCTCATTCAACATGGCCAGCAGCGTTGGCGCTACGTCCGCCACAAATTCCTTGTAGAATTCACCAGGCAATCCATCCGCCCACAGAGTTTTATCCATCGGCTACTCCCTTATGGTGGCATCCAACTCTAATAATCATAAAAACGTTAATTAATACCTTCCTGCGTTATGCTCACCACTCCATCCCTCCCTGTGGTTTCCCGTATCAATTCTCGTTTGGACTCATTCCTGTATAGCCAGGCCAATAAGTGTCCAGGCTTGTACCCCTCAGCGTGTTGTCTCTGTACATATTTCCTGTAATTCAGCTTGCCTAATGATATGATGATATGATATTTATAATGCACTTAATACCCAGAGGTTTCTAAGTGCGGACCCGGGGATCGAACCTGTGGTGCTTCGTGTCGCCTTGCTTCCAAGGGGAGCATGTTGCCCTGAGCTATCCTCCCGAGACAAATCCATCCCAATGTACCAGGCATTCCTGCTGTAGTCTGGCTATTTCTTGGGCCTTATCACAAGACAAGTCCCCTGAGCATTCTATGGCCTCCAGCCTAGTTTCAACTTTACATAAATCATTTTCTATCACAGCTTGCGAAACCCTTAGCCTTGGCTATCACCGTTCCTCAAATTACTACCTTAAAAGCTTCCCACAATGTGCCAGCTGAATCCACACTTCCAGTATTATTCTTAAAGTAGTTCTTCACCCCTACCTCAACTGTTCTCAGAACATCCCATCTTTCTCTTCTCAGCTTCCAGGTCGGGATACGTGCCCTATGAGGGCGGGTTCTCCATGTAACCACTAAGGGAGTGTGGTCCGAAAGCAACCTAGCCTTGTATTCCGCTGCTGCAAATTCTCCTAATGTCTCTTCTCCCGTAAATATATAGCCCAATCTAGTATAGAGGTCCTTAGGGGCTGTATAATGAGAATATCCCCAGGCATGCGGGTGTATGGCTCTCCATACATCAGACAATTTAAACGCTTGCAATAATATATTTAAATCTTTGGCCTGGGGGCCCAGATATGTTACTTTGTCATTCGATCTGTCTATGTTAGGGTTCAGCGTGCAATTAAAGTCTCCACCCCATATCAATGTACCATGCCTGAGTTTACTGATCTGGGGGTATGACGAGCGGAAAGAGGCTGCAGTATCATGGTTTGGTGCGTAAGTATTAATAATAAAAACGTCTCTTTGTTCCACAAGCCCTTGAATAATAATCATCCTGCCCTCACCATCACCAAAAGTCTTCAGGACCTTGAAGGGCACCGATAGCGCCACCCATGTCAGAACCCCTCTTGCAAACACTGAGTATGGCAAGCCCACATTCGTGCCATTCCATTTTATAGCGAGTACAATTTGTCTATCCTTTAGTGTGTCTCTTGAAGGAGTGCAATATCTATGTTCTGGCGTCTCAAATATGACATTATCCTATTACGTTTAATATAACTATTAAGACCTATAACATTCCATGTAACTATCTTAAGGTCCCCCATCCGGTCTAGGCAAATCCGCATACCACAACAGTATGATGCAACTATCATTTGTCCCATGCATGGATCTATAGGCTAACCCATTTCTAACTACTCCAACTCCCTTACCCCCATCCCAACAATTGCCTAGCTCAATACCTTGTGCTCAGGCATCCCTGCGTCTACCCCCGACCCCTGTTGCTTGTCCTGGGGGCTTGGGTGCAGCAGGTGGATACTTGACAGCTAGTATACGAAAAAACAAATCCACACTGTGGGAAAGGTCGCCTCTCTGCAGCACGCCTCTGATGGTACCCGCACTGATTTCTCCTGTTGTGCTTGAGTATTGGTGCCTGTGTTCTCTGCACAAGGTCTTGCTCTAGCAATCTGACGGTCATACCGGCTACATCCCTGCGGTATCCTGCAGGCTTTTCACTGTGCGTCTCCCTCGCCTGTCATCTGTTGGGCCTCTTCAGATGGCAAGTTCTCTGTGTCCATCCATGTGTGAGCGTCCTCCGGGTTGTCAAAAAAGATGGCTCTGCCCTTGTTGAACACCTGTCTTGCTGAGTATCATAGCATATACTTAAGGTTCGCCCTCAAATTCTTCTCTTGACAGCGGTGAAATGCATCCTTTGTTTTTGCACACTCAGGTTATAATCTGGGTAAGTGATAATATTTGCTGAGTCTCTCTGAATTGTGCCACCTTTCCGGAAACGTTCAATGATCCTTTCTCTATCCTTATAATTGAAAAGCCTGGCTATTATTGGCCTTGGTGTGGCACCTCGAGGCGGTTTCTTCATCAAGGACCTGTGAGCTCTTTCCACTGTAAAGCCCTGAGTGAGGGGTGTCCGGGCCTATTTCCTGTAGCAGCATATTTTCAATACAATTAATGGGGTTCGCTCCCTCTTCCCCTTCCGGAAGTCCAATGATTTTCACATTATTGCGCCTGGCCCGGCCTTCTGCATCTTCCACTCTATCCTCCAAATTCTACAGTTGCTTTTGCAATATTGATATGTCCTTGGAGGTGTCCTTCTGCATGGCTGTGTTCACTGCTATTTCTTTTTCTAGTATTCCAGTACGTTCCGAGAGTGCCCGGACATCTTGCCTCAGGAGGTTCACGTCCAGGCTAATGGCTTCCAACTTGGATTCCAAAGCAATCTTCAGGGCCGCTATGGCATCCAGGACCTGTTGCTCTCCTTTCATTAGCCTTTGTTCTCCTTGTGTAGATGGAGCCTCTGGTGTAGCGCTGTCCGCCAAATTTGTGGATTTGGTAAAGGTGTCTAATGTCAGCTGTTTAGACTTACTTTTTTGTGCCTTGGACGCCATAGGTGAATTGTACTGGACCGGCAACTCCGCCCCTGTCCACCGACTTGGTTGCTTACAGCTTTTGTAGGACACCAGGTGATGATGACTGAGGCCTGATCTTAAAATTCCTGGGTAGTTGAGTTGCCTCCCAGGCACTTCTACCGGGCTCCGCAGCTAGATATCATCCTTTGTATTGCCGTAGTGCCTGCAGCCTTGTGCTTCCGCCTTCCAGAATTAGCTAGACACGCTGCTTATGTACTCAGCAGTGATCCCTGTCTTGATTCGCCACCTTCAGGTTCGTCAGTGCTTGCATGCTCTTTCCATGCGTGTGTCCACTGGGGTGTGTGTCAATGTTGGGGCTTCCCTTTTTTTGTGTGGTCCAGCTCGTTTCCTGTAGTCTGATTAAGGTTAACCAGCTGTCGTTGTATGACCTTTATGACTCCTCTCTGGTCTTTGCCCCCAGATTGCCAGTGTCCACCTCCGGAGTATGTACATTCTAGCTCTTTCAAAGTTATTTCGCCCACCTGGACCACTTCGTTTTTTAGCTGAGGTAGCTAGTACAATCTGTCTCTTGCCGTGCACCTCGAGTCATACAGTTTTGTTCGTTCTTGCCACTTGTTTAGTCTAGATTCTTGCCAGTGAAGCAGTGTTCCATAAGCCCTGGCGCTGCAAACGCTTCCGCCCTCTCTGAGGCTATCCCTGTATGGATGTCGATTGCACTGCAGTCGGCGGTGCTGTCTTCTGTTATGTCTGCGGGTGTACACTCTCTCGCATATTCCCCCATATCTGGGCCAATAGCTGCCACTTTTTGGTTGATGCTCACCGTGTGCCACAAAGGATGCAGTCTCTCCGGTACTGTCACTTATTTGGCTTAGGAGAGTCTTCCTTGATACCTTATTCTTCCTGCTCACACACGTATTGCCTTTCCACCCTCCTTCTGGGCCATCTCAGTGTATCTGTAGGTTGCTCTGAATCCGTGGTTCCATACTCCGTTGTGCCCCTAGGGTGTGTGCCCTATATTGTGCTGACCCTTTTCAAGGCTGCCCAAAAGCGGTGTTCGCTGTTTGATAGAATGTCCAGTACCCAGTTCATGTTTGCCGTTTGCCGTGCTCTTCGTTGCATACAGTTTCACCTAGTCTGATCCTTTTTGTGGCATGGGATCCTCAGCTCTGATACTGTGTTACAAGCTCAGGCGCGTTCCTCTCACTGTTGAGCAGTCTTGCTTTAATGTCAATTACCATCCGAGCAACGTTCTATCCCTATGTTTTATTCCCAGGGACGGGCACCGTCTCTTATAATGTCTATTTCAGAACTCCAAAATGCCTCCCTCCGACTTTTGCTCTGATGTTAGGCTGTCCACATACTCCTACGTGCTAGCGGGGGAGTTGAGGGGGCAGGCATCATCCCGTACATGCTGTCCCAGCAGTGCCTGTGATGAGGGCTTGCACACCAACTGCAGTGCTCCTGGCCGTGCCGCCCCCTCCAACCTGCTCACCTCATGTGTTTGCTCTCTGTCTTTTACTCGCCGCACACAAAGCTGCGGCTCCAGCCGCACGCCAGCGGACTCTGTCTCCCAGCCCTCCCAGGACCGTGACTTCAGCCTTCTCTTAGCTTCTACACGAGCGTCTTCACACAGCGCTGCCAGTTCAGTCCGCCTTCATGTGATTGTTGGTACATTCCTTGGGTAGTATCTCGCACAGCCTGCAACTGTGCTTCAGTTTCTTCCCGCAGATACTATTAATGCTTTGGTCCACAAAGCCTCAGCCAGGTCCCAGCGGCCGCCATCTTTTTCGCACTGTGCAGTTCCAGACGTCTTTTACTCTTATCCATAAGTCGGAAAGCAGCCCACCGTCACTATTCAATTTACATATGCATGTGCCCGCTGTATTCATACATCTGATGGTGCGTTATAGAGGAAGAGCGCACGCTGGGCCAATATTGCAGGCCAGGATCATTCTGGATCAACCGGAGCTTCACAGAAAGGCTTCTTTACAAAACGGCTGTCAAGCTGTCAAGCCATGCCCCCAGGTGACCAGAGATACTAATCACTTTTTTGTTAGCATAAAAATAGAGGAGCCTTGGGGAAAAGCGATACATAAATCCTGTTTGATAAAGATTTTTCAAACAAGAGCATTCATATCATATCTATCTAGACCATATCATATCTAGATCAATTTTGAAGCCAAGGCATCAAAATGGTAGCCGCCCAGTTTATTTCCCTGTGGCATGGGGTCTCCAATAAACTAAAACCCATGTTATTCTCTACTGTTGATGGGTCCTTCCGATAAGAAATAGGTGGATTCTGCCTGTGAGAAGGGCAGTAGAATGTAGTAACTATAGAGAAGCTGCAATGTGCTTGTTATTGCTGGAAGATCAAGAGGTACTTCTGGGGCTGGCAACGTATGTTAAACAAGTCCCAAAGATAAGGTATGTCTTTTGCAAGTAGTGTCTTGGTCCTCCTTTGTGGGGCATGTCTAGACGCTGATCGGTATGGCTGCCTGAACTGCCAACTCCTATTCTGTGTAAGCTACATATGTTTGGTGGCAGAGACAGGGGATCAGAAGGAGGGGTGCGGAATTGCCGGTAGAAGTCAGACCTGCAGTAGTGTTTGAGAGGCGATCCGACTTGGCACTCCCGTCATCCTCTTGAGCAGGGCGCAATACCCAATGTGGAGTGGCCTTGATGCTTACAGGGGAAACAAGTCTCTCCAAGGTGTGATGCATGGCGTTGTTGGGTACGTGGCAGTTGAAGACGAGGACTTGCGTCATTGCATGGCTTCCCACTTCTGGGTGCCATTTGTGTTCCAGTACAGAGCATTTGCTCATTCCTCATTTAAAAGGTACTATAAAAAAATGATCTTTTTGAAGTCACTTGAAAAAAAGGGCTGACTTTAAACAATTTAATTATGACTGGATACTGCTTAGCTTATATATATATCAAATTCACAAACATGTGGTAACAGCTTTTCTACTAATACATCCTGCATAATGCAATTAGATTTGTATTCATTCTTTCATTTTGTCATTTGGTATAGAGCCTTTCACCATAATTGTGGTCCCAACATGCTTTTGGTTGAACACCCTCGGAGGGAACAGAGTTGAAAAATGTGCGAGAATTTGGGAGGTGCTATAATGCGCGTGCGCATTGCAGCCATTACAGTTATGCTAGGTTGGCCAAGACCCTGCTAGTTGCCCATATCTAAATGGAGTGTGTACGGGCGCAGCACAGGTATACTATGGACTAAAGAGGGGGATTGTGTTTAAGGAGGTAGAGAGTTATGTGGGAAGCTACAGTTCGAAATGTAGCTTCATTCTTATGGCAGAGGTGATGTGCAATAGTATTTGCGTTATATGGGAGTACAGGGTGTGTGGAAGTGAGCCTGTGCTCCCTGCTAAATTGTGACGGTGAAGTGCGTGAGAGGAGAAAAGGGTTAGCTGTACAAACAACAATGTCTACTTCCTGGTTTCAACTATGTAGATGGAGCAGTGCTACATTTCACAGGCGATCTAAGTGCTAGATCAATGCATAACACCTTACACAATCAGGCTAAATGCAAGATATGTCTATATACTTTCATATTGTGATGACAAGATGTTTTGGTCTAATATTTCTTGGCTATTTATTTCCTAAACATGAGCCTTTTTACTGTTGACTAGCTGCTTGAGGTGTTTACATTAATTAATAGGTTTCAACAACTTTTCCTTGGATTTCTGATCCTTCGTTGTGCGCATATCTGGGTCTGGTGCATGTCTCTATCATATCATTAGGACTGGTCTTGAACCCTGAATACTACTTAGTTGAATATGGAATCACAAAAATTGAGTAAAGACTCTGCATTATAATCGACAAGAGCTCTTAAGAGGCCTAAAAGTGATTCTCCGCCTCCGAAAGACTCAACTTCTGATCTAACCATGCAATTTGTTTTAACTGAACTGAGAGCTCTTAAACCTTTCAAGGAGCTCATTAATTTGAAGCTACAACAATGATGATAGATGGGCCTCTTATTATTCCCGAATTGATGACGTTGAAAGAAGAATTAGTAATGCTGAAGATGTGTCTAACAAAGTTATTCGGCTTGAAAAAGCCATAAAAGCTCTTCAGTAGCACTCTATAAGCTTGGAAAATTGAAGTAGGCACAATAATGTGCACATCATTGGCCTTCCAGAGGGAATGGAGGGAGATGATCCTATGCAATGTCTGGGAACCATGATTCCTAAATGTCTTTCTTTACCAAAGACTGTAACTCTCAACGTTCAAAGAGCACATAGAGTGGGCCCTAAATTGCCATCCACCAACAGGATGGTTGCCGTTCCCTGCAGGGTACGGCAGGGCATGTACCTTTGGAATAACAGTGCTTTTGTCTTGAAGGTACGAGCATCTGCCAAAGGTAAAACTGGCTATTGGCGAGCGTTGGAAAAGTGGTGGGCGATCCCACAGGAGCTCAGATAGCCAAAGAAGGAAAGGCCTGGGGGGTGGGGGAGCAAAGGGGATGACAGACAAGGGATAAAGGTGCACATAATAGCACCAGGCAAAGGGGCGTGGGGGGGGTCCAGGCATAGGCACATGGGGAAGATGGCAGATGCAAAGGTACATGGCCGGGCATTTGTGCTTATCGATAGTGAAGGATGGGTTTGAGGTGGTCCGGGGGCAGGGAGCTGCTCAAACGCTAGTGTGGGACAAGGAACAATAAGAGGACTGCAGTGTGGGAATGGGTAGCGTCTAAAAATCCTTGCACCCATACTTCACTGTGCGAGCATGGGTTGGCCAGGAGACGTGATCATGTGGCTCAATTACTGTATGCACAGGTACACTTTCACATACACAGGGTAATTCATAGAATTTCGCAGAAAAGTGTCGCAAGCGGCTGGCGCAGAGTGTCCGCGTGCGATTGACTGCGCCAGGCACGTGCGATAAAACCGATTTCCGCGCACAGCATATTCATGGATTTCATGCTCCCAAACCAGCCGTGGCGCAGAGTATCGCAGCGACCCTGCAGCAGCGCCAGTAACGCCCCCAAGAACGCCCTCGCGCAAGGAAAAGCCTGCAAAATCGCTAAATCATCGCAAAGGGCTGCGCTAACCCTGGACCAGTTTACAGGGCAGCCAAACAAGGAACGCAAAGCGGGTAACGTGCATATCAGGGGTACACGTGAAGTCATACACGCGATTAGCCAGGGTACGTGTATTACAGGGGTACGCGGGAAGTTTAACACGCGATTAGCCAGGGTACGTGTATTACAGGGGTACGCGGGAAGTTTAACACGCGATTAGCCAGGGTAAGTGTATTACAGGGGTACGCGGGAAGTTTAACACGCGATTAGCCAGGGTAAGTGTATTACAGGGGTACGCGGGAAGTTCAACACGCGATTAGCCAGGGTACGTGTATTACAGGGGTACGCGGGAAGTTTAACACGCGATTGGCCAGGGTACGTGTATTACAGGGGTACACGTGAAGTCATACACGCGATTAGCCAGGGTACGTGTATTACAGGGGTACGCGGGAAGTTCAACACGCGATTGGCCAGGGTACGTGTATTACAGGGGTACACGTGAAGTCATACACGCGATTAGCCAGGGTACGTGTATTACAGGGGTACACGTGAAGTCATACACGCGTTAGGCCAGGGTACGTGTATTACAGGGGTACGCGGGAAGTTTAACACGCGATTAGCCAGGGTAAGTGTATTACAGGGGTACACGTGAAGTCATACACGCGATTAGCCAGGGTACGAGTATTACAGGGGTACGCGGGAAGTTTAACACGCGATTGGCCAGGGTACGTGTATTACAGGGGTACGCGGGAAGTTTAACACGCGATTAGCCAGGGTAAGTGTATTACAGGGGTACGCGGGAAGTTTAACACGCGATTAGCCAGGGTACGTGTATTACAGGGGTACGCGGGAAGTTTAACACGCGATTGGCTAGGGTACGTGTATTACAGGGGTACGCGGGAAGTTTAACACGCGATTGGCCAGGGTACGTGTATTACAGGGGTACGCGGGAAGTTTAACACGCGATTGGCTAGGGTACGTGTATTACAGGGGTACGCGGGAAGTTTAACACGCGATTGGCCAGGGTACGTGTATTACAGGGGTACGCGGGAAGTTTAACACGCGATTGGCTAGGGTACGTGTATTACAGGGGTACGCGGGAAGTTTAACACGCGATTAGCCAGGGTAAGTGTATTACAGGGGTACGCGGGAAGTTTAACACGCGATTAGCCAGGGTAAGTGTATTACAGGGGTACGCGGGAAGTTCAACACGTGATTAGCCAGGGTACGTGTATTACAGGGGTACGCGGGAAGTTTAACACGCGATTGGCCAGGGTACGTGTATTACAGGGGTACGCGTGAAGTCATACACGCGATTAGCCAGGGTACGTGTATTACAGGGGTATGCGGGAAGTTCAACACGCGATTGGCCAGGGTACGTGTATTACAGGGGTACACGTGAAGTCATACACGCGATTAGCCAGGGTACGTGTATTACAGGGGTACACGTGAAGTCATACACGCGATTGGCCAGGGTACGTGTATTACAGGGGTACGCGGGAAGTTTAACACGCGATTAGCCAGGGTAAGTGTATTACAGGGGTACACGTGAAGTCATACACGCGATTAGCCAGGGTACGAGTATTACAGGGGTACGCGGGAAGTTTAACACGCGATTGGCCAGGGTACGTGTATTACAGGGGTACGCGGGAAGTTTAACACGCGATTAGCCAGGGTAAGTGTATTACAGGGGTACGCGGGAAGTTTAACACGCGATTAGCCAGGGTACGTGTATTACAGGGGTACGCGGGAAGTTTAACACGCGATTGGCCAGGGTACGTGTATTACAGGGGTACGCGGGAAGTTTAACACGCGATTGGCTAGGGTACGTGTATTACAGGGGTACACGGGAAGTTTAACACGCGATTGGCCAGGGTACGTGTATTACAGGGGTACGCGTGAAGTTATACACGCGATTAGCCAGGGTACGTGTATTACAGGGGTGCATGGGAATCATCACACGCGATTAGGCTGGGTGGGTCCTCACAGGTGTTCCCTGTACACCCCCCACGGCCCCTGCAGGCAGCCTACAAAACAGGGGACTACCCTGCACACCTGCTCATGTCCCCCTGCACCCCCACCCCCCCAGCAGTGCAGGGGCAGCCTCCACCAGGCCCCCACTCATGTCTCCCACCACCCCCACCCTCCCGCCACCAGGGGCAGCCTCCACCAGGCCCCCACCCATGTCTCCCACCACCCCCACCCCCCGCCACCAGGGGCACTCTCCACCAAGCCCCCACCCATGTCTCCCACCACCCCCACCAGTGCAGGGGCACCCTCCACCAGGCCCCCACCCATGTCTCCCAACACCCCCAACCACCAGCACTGTGGGGCACGTGGCCAGCAGGCAGTCAGGCAGCAGCAGATGGCAGGTGGGAGCGTGCTCAGGGCTCTGGGGGGCAGTAATTTCGCCTCCTGGCCAGGAGCGTGGTCTCTCGTGTGTGAACGCGTGGACAGCCTGATAGGTAGTGAAATCCCACACGTCAGCAAAGGCCCTTAGCGCGTAAACCCGTCAACAGCATATGCGCGCCTATAGTCACCTGCACGTGCAGGAAATTGTTGCGTGACACGTCCCAGTGTCAAAGCGTGTGATTGGTGAAAATGGATGTACACGTAGAAGTGACAAAGCGTGTGATTGGTGAAAATGGATCTACACGCAGGAGTGACAAAGCGTGTGATTGGTGAACGTACACGCCGCGTAAGTGACGCTGTACGTGTGGGCCTGTATATAAGGTACATGTAGAACACCATTTCCTTGTACGTGCTTTTCGTGGAGAGCGAGTGGGTGAAATCTGTACTTCTTGTCGTTTCACACGCGATTTACTTCACGGCGTTTCCAGTTCGTATTCCCTGTTACCTCTGACAGCTTTTTCTCTTTTTTCTCTTTTACTGGTTTACCTGGGCCTGTTCCCTCAAACAGTGTCCCCTTCTACTGTTGTCCTGTCTTCTCAGACAGCGTACACATCTTCTTTTGGCGGGGGTTTAGCCAGCCAAACGCGCTCATTCTTCACGCTCTTTTACCTGGCAGACGGTGAGTCACGCACGTATCCAACTTCTGTGCTTGCCCCGTGTGTTGCCTACCCCTTCAGAGGTCATTCTAGGCTGCGTGTGACACGCATACGTTCATTCTTGTGTTACTGGGTGCCACAGCGTAGTGCAGGTTTTTCTTTCTGCACACGTGGTCTAGGAGGGGTTGCGTGCACGTCATCTCCCTTTTTTGGGCCTCCTGTGCGTTGCATGACCCGTCATCTTTCCCCAGGGGTTACAATCAGCCGTGCTAGAGCACTAGGGTACAATTACCATCTGGTACCCAACCCCTTTGACCCCCAATTGCCCAGGACAATTGTCTACAGCCACTCCCATACGCACATTAATATCAGTGCCATGGCTGGGAGGCGAGGATTCCGTAAGGGTGGCAAAGGTGGAAGAGCCACAAGTGGTGGCCGTGGTGGATCCGGTAGGGGACGTGGTCGTAACTTGCAGGGTGAGCCTGTCCCCCCATGTGTGGAGGACCAGTCAAGGGCACCCATCATCCCCCCCCTCCCCCCCTCCCCCCCTCCCGTTGAGGCTGAAGTGGCTGACACCATCCATGCTCAGCCCTTGTTGGACCAGCCCATTGTGGCACCAGACCTGGCTGACTCCATGGCTGACTTCCAGGTCAGCAGGGCTACGACACGTGCGCTGGTGCACGTTGATGCCATCATGCCACGTGGATCTGGGGCAGCAAGGTCATCCGCTGCACCAAGGAGGCAGGGCGGAGTGGCTGCAGGGGCAGCTGCGGCTCCATCCACCCCAGCCCTCACACACCCAGCCAGGACAGTGTCGGTCCTAGTCCATGCTGCTGACATTCCCCCTGACACCATCACACTCGAGCCAATGCCTGCACCAACTCCCATGCTGAGTGTGCAATCCCACACTCCTGATACAGAGTCCACCAGGGCTCCTGCCCCTAGTGTCCAGAGCGGCGCAGGACACTCAGGATCACCACCACCTTCCAAGCGGAAGAGGAAGAGTGCTCGTCCGGCACAGGCTGATGCCCCAGACACGGCTACACAGTCCGGCCCGTCCAGGAAGCCCAGCTTCACGGATGACGAACTGAATGCACTTGTCGAGTATGTGTCCGGACATGACAACGAGATGGTCATTGTTGCAGGATCCAAGACCACACCTGCACAACGCCAGGCACACTGGCAGACCGTTGCGGACATCGTAAGTGCCCTTGGAATCGTGAGGCGCACAGCCAATGATTGCTATAAGCGCTGGAATGACCTAAAGCGCAGGGCAAAGAGTAAGCTGGCCTCAAGTCATGCCGCAACTCTAGTGACTGGAGGTGGGTCTCCAGTAGTAGACATGGAACTCACTCCACATGAGTCAGTCGCTGGGACCTACGTCACGGAGGAACAGATCCAAGGCGTGGGAGATCTGGCTGATTACGAGGCATTGTCCGGTGAGTGCACATGCATGTGTGTGTCATACATGTGCATGGTGTGTGTGTGAGGGCTTCTGTTTGGGTGCCAGGTGAGAGTGTGTGCGCCTCAGTCGTATGGGTCAGCCATGTGCTTCATGCAATACTTCCTGCGCAGCTGCATTTGGCCATAGCAGTATCCCTTCTGCCAACAGTAGACATCTAGCACAACTGCACGCCAGTTGCCCTTGAAGTGTCACCTTGACACAACAGATTTGCTTATTTTTCACTGTTCATTCAGTCAGTTTGTTTGCATTCCACCACTTTCACTAGGCATGTCGCTGTCCACTAGTCACATGTCTGACATGGGTATGGTAAAGGGGAGTGACTTTGTTACCTGGATATCATTTGTACACACATGTCCCTGTGCAATTTGACCATTACAGACTGGCAGCTCCATGTGAAAAATCTGACCTGTTAGAATCAGAAAAGCTATTACATGCGGGAACTGGACTGAATGAATAGGTGCTGCCCTCCTCTCCATCTTCACTCAATAGCAATGGTACATGCCATCTGTGTGATGGCATGTGTGTTTCACCTGCCAATCACAGGCCAATGTGTGATGCCACTGCCAGGCAGCATGCAGAAAATGTGTTCATCTTCCATCTTGGTGTCATCAGTGTGTGCCGTTTGCCTGCACTTCATACGCAGTGAGGGTGCATGCATGGGAGGGTTTTAGTCATGTGGGACATGTCAATCAAGTACTGGTTCTCTTGCTTCTCAGCCCTCAATGTGTGCCATGGTGCTAATGCCTGTTTCCATTACTTTGTTTTCATGTCTTTGCAGGGGAAGACGCACCTGATACTGCTGGGGTTGTGGAGATGGTGCAGACCCAGGAGGTGTCCCAGGGCCGACCAACCACCAGTGAGGGACGTGGTGTGGTGGTGGGGGAGAACCCACAAGTGCTGCAGGTCGTGCTCTCAAGGGGTGTCTCTGGCTGCACCTCCCCCGAGCTGTACTCAGGTGTTGATTCGGATGAGACCTACGTGCCGTCGCTGGTGAGTGTTCCAGGGAGGGATTCTGTTCTGTCTCACCCACCTGCACCAGGGTCAGTACCCTCCATGGGGATGTCAGTGTTGGCAGCTACGCCTTCGGTGGTTACGGATGCAGGGTCACACTCCGCGACATCTGATCCTGTTCCTGGGCCAGCAGATCAGAGGGGGAATGCAGTCCTGCAGCCTCAGGCAGTGCCGGCACAGCAAGGCGCAGTTCGCCTTGCCCCAGACAGGTGTGGTGCCCGCCGACGTGGTGGCCGTACGCCACCTGGCAATACCGCATGGGAGCAATCCATTTACGGTATGGCTACCCAACAGGCTGCATCATCCGAGATGATGGCTCAGGCCATGGATAGGGTGGCCACTTCCATTGTCCCCCCAGAAAGGCTGATGGAGCGACTAGAGCAGGCAACTGAGTCCATCTGCCAGTCACACAGGGAGGACATGTTGGGGTCCAACAGGGACAGGCGGGCGGCACTGGCGACTCTGCAGGAGGCCATCTCCATTGAGTCCCAGGGCCACAGGGAAGCCCTGAGGCAGGAGCTCCTACACCTCAGGACGACTCTTGTTGAGCTTGAGGCTTCAACACACCAAAGGACAGAACAGCAGCTGGAGCGTCTCACCCGTACGCTCTCAGCTGAGATGCAGGCAACGAGGGCGGAGGTCCGGGCATCCCGTGAGTTGTTGCATGGGGACCTCCGCACACTCATCCTCCAGAACCAGACCTACCACACCCGCATGCTTGCAGCCATGGAGGAGCAGACTAGGGCCTTGCGTGGGCTGCCTCCCATAGTGCAACCACCTCCGGATGCAGCTGCACAGGGTGATAATAGCGACAGCAGTGACACTCCCACAATAGGGTAGCCGTGTGGGCCATGAGCCCATGGAGGTGTTTTATTTTCCCAGGATCCACGCAGGTGGGTTCTGGTGTGCATCCTGTCCTCGGACCTCCTGGGTGGCCTCCCCAACTCCCCCGGGCCCATCAATGGCCATTTTTGATTGTTTCTTATTTTTATTTTTATTTTGATTTCTTTTATTCCCAATTTTTTTGGGAGGATCTGTTGGCTCCGATCTGTTGGCTCCGATCTGTTGGCTCCGATCTGTTGGCTCCGATCTGTTGGCTTCCGTGGTTCCTGTGGGCATACGCTGCATTGTGGCTGGGCACATGCAGGCTTGTAATGTATTTGGTTCAGATGCTTGGGTTTGAGTCACACACACCCCTCCTGCTTCCCGTTTCCATGGGCTTGCAAAGGGTGTGCCCAAGTGACAGTGAATTACACAGTGACGTTGGACTCCCATGAGCTGTGTGGCCAGTCTGTAGTCAATACTGTGTATACATTCATAGTGCATATTGCTGTTGTGTTGTACACTGCATGTTGCATTGATGTGTAACTCTTCTTCTGTGTCTACCTCCCAATTTGCAGGTCCCTTCCTCAAGTCCACACAAGGACCTCAAGTCTGGCGATGGGGACCATGTTGGCAGCAGTGCACCTACAACTCTACATGGCGCCAACACTGCACAGTTGGTAGTGGTGGGAGTGCAGGCATTTCCAGGTGGTGAGACTACTAATATGTAACATTTTTGATGTCATGTTTATGGTACTACGTGCTCAAGTATGTTGTTGGTCCGGCATTGCTGTGAGCATTTCAGGTGTTGCAGGTTTCTAATAGTGCCACTGTACATAGTGAGAGTGATGTCATGTTGTGGGGATTACTTTGTTTACCTGCAATTAGCATGACATGGCACGGTGTGTCGTGTGGCAGTGCTGGGGTGTGGGGGTGGTGGGAGACATGAGTTGGACATGGGTGGGGGCCTGCTGGCAGGTGCCCCACAGTGCTGGGGGGTGGGGGTGGTGGGAGACATGAGTTGGACATGGGTGGGGGCCTGCTGGCAGGTGCCCCACAGTGCTGGGGGGTGGGGGTGGTGGGAGACATGAGTTGGACATGGGTGGGGGCCTGCTGGCAGGTGCCCCACAGTGCTGGGGTGTGGGGGTGGTGGGAGACATGAGTTGGACATGGGTGGGGGCCTGGTGGAGGGTGACCCTGCACTGCTGGGGGGTGGGGTGGTGGGTGACATGAGTGGGGGCCTGGTGGAGGGTGCCCCTGGTGGCTGGGGCGTGGGGGGGGTGGGAGACATGAGTTGGACATGGGTGGGGGCCTGCTGGCAGGTGCCCCACAGTGCTGGGGGGTGGGGGTGGTGGGAGACATGAGTTGGACATGGGTGGGGGCCTGCTGGCAGGTGCCCCACAGTGCTGGGGTGTGGGGGTGGTGGGAGACATGAGTTGGACATGGGTGGGGGCCTGCTGGCAGGTGCCCCACAGTGCTGGGGGGTGGGGGTGGTGGGAGACATGAGTTGGACATGGGTGGGGGCCTGCTGGCAGGTGCCCCACAGTGCTGGGGGGTGGGGGTGGTGGGAGACATGAGTTGGACATGGGTGGGGGCCTGCTGGCAGGTGCCCCACAGTGCTGGGGTGTGGGGGTGGTGGGAGACATGAGTTGGACATGGGTGGGGGCCTGGTGGAGGGTGACCCTGCACTGCTGGGGGGTGGGGTGGTGGGTGACATGAGTGGGGGCCTGGTGGAGGGTGCCCCTGGTGGCTGGGGTGTGGGGGGGGTGGGAGACATGAGTTGGACATGGGTGGGGGCCTGCTGGCAGGTGCCCCACAGTGCTGGGGGGTGGGGGTGGTGGGAGACATGAGTTGGACATGGGTGGGGGCCTGCTGGCAGGTGCCCCACAGTGCTGGGGTGTGGGGGTGGTGGGAGACATGAGTTGGACATGGGTGGGGGCCTGCTGGCAGGTGCCCCACAGTGCTGGGGGGTGGGGGTGGTGGGAGACATGAGTTGGACATGGGTGGGGGCCTGCTGGCAGGTGCCCCACAGTGCTGGGGTGTGGGGGGGGTGGGAGACATGAGTTGGACATGGGTGGGGGCCTGCTGGCAGGTGCCCCACAGTGCTGGGGGGTGGGGGTTCAAGGGGACATGAGTTGGTGTTCATTAGTTCAAGGAGACATGTGCCTTTGCTGGGGGCATGCCCATGGTGGGTGGGCTGCCTGCGGGACATGACCAGGGATGCAGGGTAGTCCCCTGTGGTGTGGGCTGCCTGCAGGGGCCGTGGAGGGTGTACAGGGTACACCTGGGAGGACCCACACTGTGAAATCACATGTGGAACTTCCCGCGCACCCCTGAAATACACGCGCACAGGCTGTTCGCGTGTGGAACTTCCCGCGCACCCCTGCAATACACGCGCCCAGGCTGTTCGCGTGTGGAACTTCCCCCGCACCCCTGAAATACACGCGCCCAGGCTGTTCGCGTGTGGAACTTCCCGCGCACCCCTGCAATACACGCGCCCAGGCTGTTCGCGTGTGGAACTTCCCCCGCACCCCTGAAATACACGCGCCCAGGCTGTTCGCGTGTGGAAATTCCCGCGCACCCCTGAAATACACGCGCCCAGTCTGTTCGCGTGTGGAACTTCCCCCGCACCCCTGAAATACACGCGCCCAGGCTGTTCGCGTGTGGAAATTCCCGCGCACCCCTGAAATACACGCGCCCAGTCTGTTCGCGTGTGGAACTTCCCCCGCACCCCTGAAATACACGCGCCCAGGCTGTTCGCGTGTGGAAATTCCCGCGCACCCCTGAAATACACGCGCCCAGGCTGTTCGCGTGTGGAACTTCCCGCGCACCCCTGCAATACACGCGCCCAGGCTGTTCGCGTGTGGAACTTCCCCCGCACCCCTGAAATACACGCGCCCAGGCTGTTCGCGTGTGGAAATTCCCGCGCACCCCTGAAATACACGCGCCCAGTCTGTTCGCGTGTGGAACTTCCCGCGCACCCCTGAAATACACGCGCCCAGGCTGTTCGCGTGTGGAACTTCCCCCGCACCCCTGAAATACACGCGCCCAGGCTGTTCGCGTGTGGAAATTCCCCCGCACCTCAAAAAAATACACGCGCCAAGGCTGTTCGCGTGTGGAACTTCCCGCGCACCCCTGCAATACACGCGCCCAGGCTGTTCGCGTGTGGAACTTCCCCCGCACCCCTGAAATACACGCGCCCAGGCTGTTCGCGTGTGGAAATTCCCGCGCACCCCTGAAATACACGCGCCCAGTCTGTTCGCGTGTGGAACTTCCCGCGCACCCCTGGAATACACGCGCCCAGGCTATTCGCGTGTGGAACTTCCCGCGCACCCCTGAAATACACGCGCCCAGGCTATTCGCGTGTGGAACTTCCCGCGCACCCCTGGAATACACGGGCCCAGGCTATTCGCGTGTGGAACTTCCCGCGCACCCCTGAAATACACGCGCCCAGGCTGTTCGCGTGTGGAACTTCCCGCGCACCCCTGGAATACACGCGGCCAGGCTGTTCGCGTGTGGAACTTCCCGCGCACCCCTGAAATACACGCGGCCAGGCTGTTCGCGTGTGGAACTTCCCCCGCATCCCTGAAATACACGCGCCCAGGCTGTTCGCGTGTGGAACTTCCCCCGCATCCCTGAAATACACGCGCCCAGGCTGTTCGCGTGTGGAAATTCCCCCGCACCCCTGAAATACACGCGCCCAGGCTGTTCGCGTGTGGAAATTCCCGCGCACCCCTGCAATACACGCGCCCAGGCTGTTCGCGTGTGGAACTTCCCGCGCACCCCTGCAATACACGCGCCCAGGCTGTTCGCGTGTGGAACTTCCCCCGCACCCCTGAAATACACGCGCCCAGGCTGTTCGCGTGTGGAAATTCCCGCGCACCCCTGAAATACACGCGCCCAGGCTGTTCGCGTGTGGAACTTCCCGCGCACCCCTGCAATACACGCGCCCAGGCTGTTCGCGTGTGGAACTTCCCGCGCACCCCTGAAATATACGCGCCCAGGCTGTTCGCGTGTGGAAATTCCCGCGCACCCCTGAAATACACGCGCCCAGGCTGTTCGCGTGTGGAACTTCCCGCGCACCCCTGCAATACACGCGCCCAGGCTGTTCGCGTGTGGAAATTCCCGCGCACCCCTGAAATACACGCGCCCAGGCTATTCGCGTGTGGAACTTCCCGCGCACCCCTGGAATACACGCGCCCAGCCTATTCGCATGTGGAACTTCCCGCGCACCCCAGAAATACACGTAGCCCGCTCCCCCAGACCCGATCGCGTGTGAAACTTCACGCGAACCCCTGTGATGCACGTACCCTGCTGAAATCGCGTGTTAGACTTCCCGCGCACCCCGGTATACACGCACACGTATTTTTTGTCAGCGGGTGTCCGTGTTTGTGGGTACCCCTTTGCACGTCTTTGTTCCTGGAGGGCCACAGTATGGGACATTCATCATGGCAGTATATAGGTGCGATTAGTTGGCGCACCTTTTGGCGCACATTTCTTACAGCCGCAGAGACGCTACCGCCTGCTTTCTTGTGGCGGTTGTGTTTGTGCCTGTGCGCTGGTTTGAGCGTGCGCTTTTTTCCCCTATTCTATTCCATGAATACGTGTTGTAGGCGAGCGTGTGGGCGTTCCGCGCACTTGTGCCCTGTACTTCCCCCGTGACGCCCACGTTTTGGCAAGTTGTTCCCCATTCCGAGTGTTACGCCCGTGTTCCGCCTACTTTTGTTGCGTGCGCCGCGCTATGTGCGATTTTCGCTGTGGCCTGTGCGATTTTCGCAGTGACCTGGCGCACGCTGTTAGATGGCCTGTGCGCTAACGTGCGCCGCGCACTTTTTATCGCACATCCGCTGGTTTTCTCGCGCACGGCCTTCCATGAATCGACGTGCGCTGCTTTTCGTGCGATTTTCGCACGTTCACTGCGATTTTCGCTATTCCACTGCGATTCGCACGTTTTTGCCCACTTGCGCCGCGCTAATTATTCCATGAATCGGCCTGTTAGTCTTTTTAGATAGCTGTCAGCAGTGTGGAAAATCCTATACTGAGAACGACCAGGGCTGCAATTGCTCATTCTATATTACTAAATCCCACTCAGGAGGCTCCCAGTTCCAGCTTAACTCTCTGTGCCAAAAAGAACACCATTATCTCACCTGCCTGAATGCGAGGGGGCTGCGAGGTGGGTGCTTTGTGGCAGGAAATGTGGCCTGGCTACAGCTGTTGAGTACCACCAGTGGGTAATACTAGTAACACCAACAATTATAGGGCTCGTACGTCTGGGGAATCGGGCATCAAGCACTATATTAATCGCTAAAATACTATAACTCATATTCTATCTATGCCATAGAAACCCATATGCATGAATGCCAGCATAGGGGACCAATCAAGAGATATACTTAGCATTTGAAAGCGAGTGTCCTGCTGACTTGCATATGAGTGGACAAGAAAGAAGTGGCAAAATACCTCAATGCTTGCCCATTAAATAAGGTGCACCACTCACCAATGTAAAATCATGCACAGTGCTAATTTCAACGGACAAGGGAAAAAAGCACTATTCTGATTAGTTGTTAACAATGAATGCATGTGTGAATTAGGACGTGTATATACCTTTATGCATTGGGTGGTAATTTAGTATGAAGGGGCATTCATAATAAATACCCTTGCATACCGAGTGGTCGTGCGCACCAGTATGCATAGGATGGCCATGCATTCATAATATGAATTGGGTGACCACTTTAAGTACTCGTATTACTGGGTAGTGGTGTGCACGTGCATACAGTTCGCCTACCAGTGTTTATATTATTAGGTGACATTGTCCTGGGCCCCCTTACTACCCCTCTAAACTGGTGATGTTATCATTTGTATTTTCTTGTATTTGTTTATCATTTGTATCGCGCATCTAACCCTGGGGTAGCTGGGCACATTTAAACTTGCTGATACATACATGCGTGTTATACAGATTTCAGACAACAAGACAATAACAGTGCATGTGGATCCCTGGTTATATATGGATCAAGCAATATGGATCCTTGGTTACATATGGATCAAGCATGGGGTGCATGGTGGCACACAAATGGGCAACTGTAGGAAGAGAACGGCCAGAGGAGGACTCTGGTTACGCAGGGGTTAAGAGCAGGGTTAGCAAGGAGTGTCTAACTGTGGTGAGCTGAGATATTAATTCTTATGATGAGGGATTGTTGCTTAGCCAGTTTTTTTTACCGGCTTTGAAGGTGAGAAAGGAAGGTTCCTATCTGAGGGGCATAGGGATGGAGTTCCAGCGCTTGGCTGCTTGGACTGGGAAGGTGGCTCCACCAGCCGTTTTGAGCTTGTATCTCGGTACCACTAGGTTGTGTGAAGTTGCGGATCTAGTGATGCGAGTGGGCTGTTGTACACAGAATTTGTCCGCAAGGTATTTTGGGGTTGCATTGGCCAAACATTTGTGGGGGATGGTGAGGGTGCGTAGTGTGATTCTATCATGGATAGGTAGCCAGTTGGCGTTCTGTCTATGTGAGGAGATGTGACATGTTTTAGGGAGACTGAGTGCGGCTCTGAGAGAGTTGTTCTGTAGCACTTGGAGTTTGTTTAAGTTGTGTTCTGAGGAGCCAAGGAATAGAGTGTTGCAATAATCAATTTTCGACAGAGCTAGAGCTCTAGCTAGTATTAGGCAGCTACTTGGTGATAGGAAGGACTTGCAGCTATAGATCAATTTGTTTGTGTAGGCTGTTGAGGAAGCAACGCTATTAACCTGTTTTTTAGAGAGTTGAGTCAAGGTAGACCCCTAACGTTTTTATCTCTTTAGAAACCTTGATTATGTTGCTATCAATAACGAAGGAAGAGTATCTGGTGTCGAGTTTGTTCAGGCGTGCCTGGGTGCCCACAAGCATTAACTCTGTTTTATCGTCGTTTAGACACAAGCCGTTGGTTGCCATCCAGGCTTGGATTTCTGAATAGATGTTATTGGGCAGTTTGGAATCGTGTTCATAGCAGCCAGGAGGCGAATGAGGACTTGAGTTTTGTCTGCATAGTTGGTGTAGACGACACCCAAGTTATCCAGACGGTCAAATAGAAGCTTTGTGAAGATGTTATATAGTGTGGGTGAGACGCAGTAGCCCTGAGGGACACCACACCATATGGGGGTTGGGTCGGCTGATGCAGAGGGAGAGAAGACTCTGGTGGTTCGGTCTGAGAGGAAAGAGTCAATCCAGTCGGTGGCATCCGAAGAGAATGGTGTTGCTGTGGTCAGGTGTTTGGTTAGTATTTGGTGGTCGACGAGGTCGAAGGCCGCGGATAAGTCCAGCAGTAGTAGGATTGCCAGTTTACCTTTGTCTTTCGCCTCATCCATTTGTATCTTAAGGTCTAAAAGGGCTGTCTCTGTTCTGTGTCTAGGTCTGAAGCCAGAGTTGTCTGAGTCCTAGGAGGTTGTTCTCTTCTAGGTGTTTCTGGATTTGTATATAGGCTACGCGGTCCAGAATTTTTAGAAGGAACGGGACGGTTGTGATGGTTCGATAATTGGTAGGAATATTGGGGTCGAGGTTGTTTTTTTTTTAATAGTGGCATGACCCAGCCTTCCTTGAGGTTGTTGGGAACTTGGTTGGAAGCGAATGAGGAGTTGATCAGTTTGCTAATAAATGGGGTTACATTTTTGGCTCCATCCTTGATGATGGTGGCCGGACACACGTCTCCTTGGCAATGGGATGGTTTTAGGCTTTTTATGATAACTTCTACTTCCTTGGGAGTAACTTGCGTGAAGGAGAAGGGTGTACAGGGGTTGGGGGTTCTGACAGGGTTATGGTGAGGGCTCTGAGGAGCATTGGTAAGGCATGCCTTTTTTGCTTTGATTTTATTTTGGAGCAGGGTTATTTTGTCAGCCAGGGCTTGTTGGATTTCAGTGCACCATTCAGTGTTTTTGATGCAGTCTTGAGGGGGTGCAGCAGGTGATTCTAGTTCTTTTAGTATGCTGAAGAGTTCTTTGGATTTGGAGTAGGCGTTTTGGATTCTGGCGTTGTAGTTGTCTTTTTTGGCAGAGATGATGGCTTTTTTGTAAGCTGTGGAGGCTGCTGTGAAGGCATTTTTATGAGGTAAGGAAGGGGTTTTTCGCCAGGTGGCTTCTGCTGATCTTTTTATATTGTGGAGACTCTTTAATTCGGGGGTGAACCACTTGTTAAGGTGAGCCAGGGGTTTGGCTTTCCTGAGCTTGAGAGGGGCTACCGTGTCTAGGGCTGATTTGAGTGTATTGTTATAGAGGTCTACCAGGTTGGGAGGATCAAGATTACAGAATGCAGTTTCATTAAGGAGGTTGCCAATGAAGGGTTGGAGGGTATCTAGGGTGATGTCTCGACAATTCCTAGAGAGCGTAGGTGGTCCTGGGGTGGTTTTGGCAGATGGCGGGATCGGGATGGTGAAGAGAATAAGGTGATGGTCTGACCATGCAACAGGTTCGTTTTGGGTGATGGTGATGGAGCAATTGTGATCGGAGACCCAGTCCAGAGATCTTCCTTTCGAATGGGTGGACGTAGTAATTTTATGCACAAAGCCTAGGTTGGAAATGGTGTTGTCCACGGCTGAGGCGGCGGTGTCATTTAGGTCTTGGAGTCCCAAATGTAGGTCTCCTAGGAGGATGGTTTTGGATTTTAGTTTGGTATGGGTGGAGAGGAGGTCTTGAATATCCTCCTCAAAGGTGAGTACAGGACCAGGGGGTCGGTAGATGAGGTGCATGGGTATAGTGTGAGAGGGTGATACCATTAGTTTGACCGAAAGGAGCTCCGCTGATGGAAAGCTAGCCTGGGGCAAGGCTCTGATGGCAAGGTGAGATTTGGCAATAAAGGCCACGCCTGCGCCTTTGCCTACAGATCTGTCAGCTCTGAGGGTGGTGAATCCTTCTGGAATGGCTAAAGCAAGTGCTGGACCTGCAGCCTGGTGAAGCCAAGTTTCTGTAACAGCAAAGAAGTCTAAACCGTTTAGAGTAATGAGATCAGCGATTTCTGTGGCATGGGCCATGAGGGAGCGAGCGTTGATAAGGGCTCCTTTGATGTTGGCGACTGGTGGCAAGGAAATGGTGTCTCATGGGTTTGTATCACATCCTCCTTTCAAAATGTAATTGTAATTGGTTATTTATATCACGCTTAATGCCCAGAGGTTTCTAAGCACAGACCCAGGGATCGAACCTGTGCTGCTCAGCGTCTTGCTTTCAAGGTGAGCGCGTTGCCCATGAGCTTTCCTCCGGGAACTCCTGAGCTATTCTCTGAGACACTCTTCTCTTTGCACCCTGGTGCCTATAAATGCATAATGCAAAGAACAACAATAAACGCCAAATTACCAATGCTTGTTATTAATTGACATATGCCTTCTTTTTTCCCCTCTACTTAGGTGTTTCAGGCAAGGGTGGCACTTCTAATGTTTCTTGCTTTGGAGGCATTCCTAGAACTAATCAGATGTAATGAAAATAATGTGGACATTAGGTATAACGATATTGCTATTAAATTGGCTGCACATACCGATGGCATCTTGATATACTTGAAAACGGATCTATTTGATCACTGCATGCCCAAAAATCATGCATTCGGAAATCCCGAATGCAAAAATGTAGGCACGCAGTGACCACATAGATAGCAAAGACATTGTAGAATCGCACATTCCGTGCATTGCAAGTGCGGTGGAAACCCCTGCAACACCCGACAATGTTATACTGCATAAGGGGAGAAGGGGACACCCCGGCAATCCCAGACCCCATTGTGCGATATAAGGGGGTTTCGGTATTTTCGTTTACTGCAAATACACAGTAAACGTGCATTTTTTATTTATTATTTCGGTATTTCAGTATTATACGCTTGAAAACGTCTGATATGAACCACCAGCACCTTTTAAATTCTAGTGCTTTCTTTACTTCTATAAACGGCTATAAGTTAAATGTTGAGAAAACTTAGATACAATTTTAATCGCGACTGTGACAAGTGTACTTTCAGCTATGTTATCATTACAAAATCACGCATACATCATATACCCGATCAAAGGGTCACCAATAGTCCTACCCCTTAAAAAAAACTTCTACCCCTCTCGCAACGTAGACCAGAGAAAAACAAAAATCAAAAAGGGACAAACAGGTATATCATATGTTTAGGGCGATGAATACCAAAACCTTAACATTATCGTGGCTGAGTTAGCAGGACATGGTGCTCTGTCGGATTCAAGCATCCATTTTCATGGAGGCTTATTGTCCTCGGGTTGTAGTAGACCATCCAGTATAACAGCCCAATTAGTTCTGTTAACCGCCAGTTCGGCTCTAGCCCATTTCAATTAGTCACCCTCCCAGTTGACAAACATCGGACCAAGAAGGTTATACCAGGTCATGGCTATACCTCTCTTAGCCAAAACTAGTGCCAAAACCTCCATTTTGCACACCTGTTCTCTGGTTTTTCTAGGAAACTGTCCCAGTAGACAATGTATCAGAGTACCTTCCACCCAAGTAATCCCCATAACATGAATTGTGTTCACCACTGCGTCCCAGAACGTATTTATTTTAATGCAGAACCATAACATATGCAGATATGAAGCGTCAGCTATTCCACACCTAAGGCAACACGTGTACATGGTCGAGTCCATCTTGTGTAGCCGAAGCGGCACTAAGTATGTTCTCTGTAAAACATTATCGAAGGACATATTCGAAAATCTAGTCCAACAGACCTTTGATGACATTGAGTGGAAGCCAACTTGGAGCAATAAATACTATGAGCTCCAAAAACGTGGTGTGTTGAAACTAGAAAAATGGGACTGGTCCTGCAACTACACACGAATTAAAAACTACAAGGTACTTAGTAAACTGGTGCATACACACAGAGTTCAACAGAGATATTTGCTGATCTGGCCATCACCTGGCCTTCTGAAGTTTATTTTACTATTGAGAACTAACAAGCTCCCATTACAGGCTTGTACAGGACCTGAATTGCAAGGGAGAACAGAATATGTCGTATAAACTGAAGGGGCAATTGGAAACTGCTCAGCCTGTATTACCTGAGTGCTGCAAAAAATGGTCCGCTCTACATGACTATGTTGGGACACCTGGTACATGTATATGACAATATCGAGGGTGATTCGTTTTGGGGAAGCTGTTTAAATACATCTAACCAGTCTTGGCACATTGCACTTCATCAAGTCTGGCAGAACATCCAAAGGCTGCTTTTAGAATTTTAAATGTACCTTGCTGCTATAATACTTGATGAATTGTGTTGCTATGGGTTAGTGGACGTTTTATCCTATTTTATATTGTGATATATAATTTAAACATTGAAGTGTATATAAATGTTGTAGTATGTGGATTATTGTGTTGTGAAAAATTCGTAAGAACTATAACACAATAAAGAAATAATAATAATAGAAAACATATTGCACTAATTTGAGACGTGCACTACGAGAAATTGATTTTGTGTACCTACATTTATTATCCCATTGCATATCATCAAAGGTCACAGCTAAGTCATTTTCCGAGGTTGTTTTAATTGTAAGCCTTGGTTTTTGTACAGTTTCTTGCAATATCTGATAAATTATCTAGTATTAAGATCATCTGCTTGCCCTCCCCGTAGTTCCCCTGTAGAAGAGGAAATGCTCTTTGTCTATGTCCCAGTTAACAGAGAGATCAGGAAAAGACAGTACATTACCATCCTCAAATATGCCCCCCCCATACTGACAAACCCTTGAACAGCCAGCATTCTAGTAGTTTCCTACTGTGTACTCCTTTTTTATCAATGCACATACTCAATGGGATATTGGGGGAATACAACAGCAAATTCCCTATCAACATTTGGGCTTGGTCCCATACCGCTTTACCCAGTATTATCAATGACGGCCATCCCCTATCCTTGGTAGTTAACCATAATACCTCCTTGAGTGTATAGGGACTAGATTATGCCACCAGCAGAATCTCAGGTGTTTCCTCATCCACTATCCATTGTGCAACAAACTGCAATTGTGCTGCATGCTAATACAGTTCTAAGTCAGGCCTGCATGCCTCCCTCTTTTTAGGGTCTCTGTAACATGGTCAGAGCTACCCTGCCTCAGCCTGTAGTCCAAAGAATTGATCGCATTAGAGTCTCTGGCTCCCTAAACGAGGTTTTAGGAATGAGATAAGGTACAGTGACAAAATAATAAAAGATGTGGGGTAGGACACCATTTTCATTAGTGCCACTCTGCCTATTAATGATAAAGGCAGCTTATTCCAGAAGGCGGCCGATTTATTTTATTGCTTCTAGGACCCTCAAGGCATTGTTGCTATGGGTTGCCTCACAATTCCTACTTATTTTAATCCCCAGGTATGTGAACGTGTCCCGCTCCCATTTAACCGGTAGTGTAGGTAGCGCTGGTATCGGGATCTTTGCCAAGGATGCCAAAGAAAAAATACATGATTTACTTTTATTAATGCATATACCTGATAGTGTACTGAACTTACCTAGCAGCTCTATTAATATTGGGACTTTTTCCTCAGGGTTTGAGACATACAGGATCATATCATCTGCATATAATAAGGTCATTCCCCCCGTGTACCATGACTCCCAATTCAGACATGTCTCAACACAACATACACGCCAGAGGTTCCAATGGCATGGCAAATAATATTGGCTATAGCGGGCATGCATGTCTTGTTCCTTTATTCACCCTCAACTTGTCCAAAATAAATCTCCCTGTTTTGAATCTGGCAGAGATGGACTCATATAATAGTTTGATCCACCTAATCATCGCTGATCCAATCTTAAACCTGAATTATATCTAGGTGCACTCAATTATTCTGATAATATTAATTAAGTTTATGTTGCTGAGGGCAAAGTGGGATCTAGCTATCCCAAATGGACTTTTAAAAAATGAAACTCCAACTCCTGTAACCAGGAGTTGCTCCCCCGCACTCTACACGAAGCCCGAGTGCTCTTCCGAAATACATTTTTGATGTAATAATCATAAAAAGTTTAAATAATTAATTCCCTATTTTAGTTGACATCTGAGTGTTTTTACAAACATTCTTAATGAATTGTAACATCCACACATCAATAAAATGTCAATGTTTTATATATCCCAAAGAATGATTATTAGATTCTCACATTTATAACATGTAAAACGATTTGAATAAAATGTCCAATTTTCTTCAACTTATTTTGAACAATTAACAAGGATTTCAACAAAACCAAAACAAACATTCCTTTCATATTATTAATTCTGTAAAGGCTATTCCCTTTGGTAGAGACGTCGGTGTTCTTGCATATTTCCACCAATTTAAATGGATGCTGCAATTGTAATTCAACCTGTTTCGAATAACATTGCATTCTTCATCAGGGGAATGACCCATTTAACTGGTCGATTCATGGAATTATTGTGCGCCGAAAATTCCTGCGCAGAGGTGCCAAAACGTGCGATTCGCAGTAAAAGTGCGAAAATCGCAGTGCAACTGCGAAAATCGCAGGGAAACCAGCGCACATCGATTCATGGAAGTCCGTGCGCGAGAAAAACATTGGATGTGCGCTGAAAAAGGGCGCGGCGCACGCCGGCGCACAGGTCATCCAACGGCGTGCGCCACAGCCACTGCGAAATATCACATAGCTCGGCGCACATCACAAAAGTAGGCGGAACACGGGGCGTAACACTCGGAATGGGGAACAACGCGTGAAAATATGGGCGTCACGGGGGAAGTACAGGAGGCAAGTGCGTGGAACGCCCACACGCTCGCCTACAACCCATATTCATGGAATCGAATAGCGCAAACCAGCGCACGGTGAAAGACGCGCACACGATTGGCCTGGGCACGTGTATTCCGGGGTGCGCGGGAAGTTTCACACGCAAATTAGCAGGGTACGTGTATTTCGGGGTTTGCGGGAAGTTTCACACGCGAATTAGCAGGGTACATGTATTTCGGTGTGCGCGTGAAGTTCCACACACAATTTCAGCAGGGTACGTGTACTCCAGGTGCGCGGCAAATTCCACACACGAATCCAGCAGCCTACGTGTATTTCTGGGGTGCCTGGGAGTCCCACACCTGAATTGGCCGTGTGGGTCCTCCCAGCTGTTCCCTCTACACCCTCCACGGCCCCTGCAGGTGGCCCACACCACAGGGGACTACCCTGCACCCCTGCACATGTCCCGCAGGCAGCCCATCCACCATGGCCATGCCCCCCAGCCAACCCACATGTCACCTTGCACTACTGCCCAGCAACGCATGTCTCCCAGCACCCCCACCCCCCAGCATCCAGGGGCACCCTCCACCAGGCCCCCACTCATGTCTCCCTGCACCCCCACCCCCCTGCATCCAGGGGCACCCTCCACCAGGCCCCCACTCATGTCTCCCAGCACCACCACCCCCACCAGTCAGGGGCACCCTCCACCAGGCCCCCACTCATTTCTCCCAGCACCCCCACCCCCCTGCATCCAGGGGCACCCTCCACCAGGCCCCCACTCATGTCCCCCTGCACCCCCACCCCCCAGCACTGTGGGGCACCCTCCACCAGGCCCCCACTCATGTCTCCCTGCACCGCCACCCCCCACCAGTCAGGGGCACCCTCCACCAGGCCCCCACTCATGTCCAACTCATGTCTCCTTGCACCCCCACCCCCCAGCATACAGGGGCACCCTCCACCAGGCCCCCACTCATGTCTCCCTGCACCCCCACCCCCACCAGTCCGGGGCACCCTCCACCAGGCCCCCACTCATGTCCAACTCATGTCCCCTTGCACCCCCACCCCCCAGCATCCAGGGGCACCCTCCACCAGGCCCCCACTCATGTCCAACTCATGTCTCCTTGCACCCCCACCCCCCAGCATCCAGGGGCACCCTCCACCAGGCCCCCACACATGTCTCCCAGCACCCCCACCCCCCACCAGTAAGGGGCACCCTCCACCAGGCCCCCACTCATGTCCAACTCATGTCTCCTTGCACCCCACCCCCCAGCATCCAGAGGCACCCTCCACCAGGCCACCACTCATGTCTCCCAGCACCCCCACCCCCCTGCATCCAGGGGCACCCTCCACCAGGTCCCCACTCATGTCTCCCAGCACCCCCACCCCCCACCAGTCGGGGCACCCTCCACCAGGGCCCCACTCATGTCTCCCTGCACCCCCACCCCCCTGCCTCCAGGAGCACCCTCCACCAGGCCCCCACTCATGTCTCCCAGCACCCCCATCCCCCACCAGTCAGGGGCACCCTCCACCAGGCCCCCACTCATGTCTCCCAGCACCCCCACCCCCTGCATCCAGGGGCACCCTCCACCAGGCCCCCCCTCATGTCCCCCTGCACCCCCACCCCCCAGCACTGTGGGGCACCCTCCACCAGGCCCCCACTCATGTCTCCCTGCACCCCCACCCCCCACCAGTCAGGGGCACCCTCCACCAGGCCCCCACTCATGTCCAACTCATGTCTCCTTGCACCCCCACCCCCAGCATCCAGGGGCACCCTCCACCAGGCCCCCACTCATGTCTCCCTGCACCCCCACCCCCCTGCATCCAGGGGCACCCTCCACCAGGCCCCCACTCATGTCTCCCAGCACCCCCACCCCCCACCAGTCAGGGGCACCCTCCACCAGGCCCCCACTCATGTCTCCCAGCACCCCCACCCCTCTGCATCCAGGGGCACCCTCCACCAGGCCCCCACTCATGTCCCCTGCACCCCATCCCCCACCAGTCGGGGGCACCCTCCACCAGGCCCCCACTCATGTCTCCCTGCACCCCCACCCCCCTGCATCCAGGGGCACCCTCCACCAGGCCCCCACTCATGTCTCCCAGCACCACCACCCCCCACCAGTCAGGGGCACCCTCCACCAGGCCCCCACTCATTTCTCCCAGCACCCCCACCCCCCTGCATCCAGGGGCACCCTCCACCAGGCCCCCACTCATGTCCCCCTGCACCCCCACCCCCCCAGCACTGTGGGGCACCCTCCACCAGGCCCCCACTCATGTCTCCCTGCACCCCCACCCCCCACCAGTCAGGGGCACCCTCCACCAGGCCCCCACTCATGACCAACTCATGTCTCCTTGCACCCCCACCCCCCATCATACAGGGGCACCCTCCACCAGGCCCCCACTTATGTCTCCCTGCACCCCCACCCCCCACCAGTCAGGGGCACCCTCCACCAGGCCCCCACTCATGACCAACTCATGTCCCCTTGCACCCCCACCCCCCAGCATCCAGGGGCACCCTCCACCAGGCCCCCACTCATGTCCAACTCATGTCTCCTTGCACCCCCACCCCCCAGCATCCAGGGGCACCCTCCACCAGGCCCCCACTCATGTCTCCCAGCACCCCCACCCCCCACCAGTAAGGGGCACCCTACACCAGGCCCCCACTCATGTCCAACTCATGTCTCCTTGCACCCCCACCCCCCAGCATCCAGAGGCACCCTCCACCAGGCCCCCATTCATGTCTCCCAGCACCCCCACCCCCCTGCATCCAGGGGCACCCTCCACCAGGTCCCCACTCATGTCTGCCAGCACCCCCACCCCCCACCAGTCGGGGCACCCTCCACCAGGGCCCCACTCATGTCTCCCTGCACCCCCACCCCCCTGCCTCCAGGAGCACCCTCCACCAGGCCCCCACTCATGTCTCCCAGCACCCCCATCCCCCACCAGTCGGGGGCACCCTCCACCAGGCCCCCACTCATGTCTCCCAGCACCCCCACCCCCTGCATCCAGGGGCACCCTCCACCAGGCCCCCCCTCATGTCCCCCTGCACCCCCACCCCCCAGCACTGTGGGGCACCCTCCACCAGGCCCCCACTCATGTCTCCCTGCACCCCCACCCCCCACCAGTCAGGGGCACCCTCCACCAGGCCCCCACTCATGTCCAACTCATGTCTCCTTGCACCCCCACCCCCAGCATCCAGGGGCACCCTCCACCAGGCCCCCACTCATGTCTCCCTGCACCCCCACCCCCCCTGCATCCAGGGGCACCCTCCACCAGGCCCCCGCTCATGTCTCCCAGCACCCCTACCCCCACCAGTCAGGGGCACCCTCCACCAGGCCCCCACTCATGTCTCCCAGCACCCCCACCCCTCTGCATCCAGGGGCACCCTCCACTAGGCCCCCACTCATGTCTCCCTGCACCCCCACCCCCCACCAGTCAGGGGCACCCTCCACCAGGCCCCCACTCATGTCCAACTCATGTCTCCTTGCACCCCCACCCACCAGCATCCAGGGGCACCCTCCACCAGGCCCCCACTCATGTCTCCCAGCACCCCCACACCCCACCAGTCAGGGGCACCCTCCACCAGGCCCCACTCATGTCCAACTCATGTCTCCTTGCACCCCCACCCCCCAGCATCCAGGGGCACCCTCCACCAGGCCCCCAATCATGTCTCCCTGCAACCCCACCCCCCACCAGTCAGGGGCACCCTCCACCAGGCCCCCACTCATGTCCAACTCATGTCTCCTTGCACCCCACCCCCCAGCATCCAGGGGCACCCTCCACCAGGCCCCCACTCATGTCTCCCTGCACCCCCACCCCCCTGCATTCAGGGGCACCCGCCACCAGGCCCCCACTCATGTCTCCCTGCACCCCCACCCCCCAGCACTGTGGGGTACCCTCCACCAGGCCCCCACTTATGTCCAACTCATGTCTCCTTGCACCCCCACCCCCCAGAATCCAGGGGCACCCTCCACCAGGCCCCCACTCATGTCTCCCTGCACCCCCACCCCCCTGCATCCAGGGGCACCCTCCACCAGGCCCCACTCATGTCTCCCAGCACCCCCATCCCCCACCAGTCAGGGGCACCTCCACCAGGCCCCCACTCATGTCTCCCAGCACCCCCACCCCCCTGCATCCAGGGGCACACTCCACCAGGCCCCCACTCCTTCCTACCACCCCCACACTCCCCAGCAGTGCGATTCGCCTGTGTACATGTATATCAGGGTTGCGCGTGTAGTCTGACACGCGATATCAGCAGGGTACGTGTATTACGGGGTTCGCGGGAAGTTCCACACGCAATATCAGCAGGGTACGTGTATTACGGGGTTCGCGGGAAGTTACACACGCGATTTCAGCAGGGTACGTGTATTTTGGGGTGCGCGGGAAGTTTCACACGCGAATTTGCAGGGTACGTGTATTTCGGTGTGTGCACGTGAAGTTACACACGCGACTGTGCCTGTGAGAGTGGGGTATGTGTATTCCAGGGGTGGGCGGGATTATTTACTCGCGACTGGGCCTGGGAGAGCGTGTTACGTGTATTCCTGGGGTGGGCAGGAAGATTTACACGCTCGCCTACAACGCGCCAAAAAATAAAAGGACGAATCCTGAAACACGTACGCCAGCATGAAGCAGGCGCACGTCCCGCGCAGCATAAGAGAGTGTGCAAACAACAAACAAGCTCAGACGCCAGGATGAATATTCCGTTCCTAGCAGCAGTGGCCGTGGGATAACGCAGAAGGAGGAGAAGGATAGTCAGGGCCAGAATCTTCACACCCGGAACCAGCCTATTTGGTATGCCAGGGGACCAGGTGTATGGGGGGTACAGGTTCCACCACACATAATACTCGACCTGGTCAGTGAGTGGGAGGATGACCTCACATCACCCACCCTGTGCTCCCAAGCACTCAGCCCCGTGGAGAAGGTCCTCAATGTCCTGCACTTCTTGGCTACCGGATCATTTCAGCGGACAAGTGCCATAGTGGGGGGGTGTCATAGGCCACGCAGTCACGGTGCCTACACCAGGTGTTGGCCATCATCACTGCACGCCCATCAGTCCGCAGGCACAAATACCTGCCCAGAACACCTGCAGAAAGGCAGGCTGTCAGCCAGGATTTCTACAGGGTGGCACAATTCCCCAAAGTGCTAGGTGCCATTGATTCCACCCATGTGGCTCTACGTCCCCCCAGGGCATCTGAGCACATCTATAGAAACCGCAAGCACTGGCATTGCATCAACGTCCAGGTAGTATGTGATGCCAAGGGAATCATCACCTCAGTATATGCCAACTATCCAGGGCCCACCCACGACAGCTTCATTTACAGGATGCCAACCCTAAACCGGGACATGGAAGCTGGGCGGCATGGCGATGCATGGCTGCTTGGTGAGTAGAAATGCCACAGCACACGCATGCATGACAGATACAGAGTAATGCCAATACCCCACTAATGATCCCCATCACCACCTCCCCAGGGGACAGTGCCTACCCTCTGAGCACACACATGATGACGCCAATTCGGAACCCCATCACGCCTCCCGAGGTAAGATACAACACAGCCCATATTGCAACACGGGGCATACTGGAGCGCACATTCAGAGTACTCAAGTCACGCTTTCGCTCCCTTGACCGTTCTGGCGGGCAGCTGTTATACGCTCCCCCAGTAGTGTGCAGGATCATAGTGGCAGCATGTGTCCTGCACAATGTTGTAACACGCCGGGGCCTGGCTGTGGACATGGTGGTGCCCCCACATCCCCAACCACATGCACGCCCGCTGCGCATGGGAGGGGAAAGGGCACGGGGTGAGGCAGCGCGTACGCAGCTGGTGGCTAATTACTTCACATAGAAAGCACACCCCTGTGGAGTGCACACAGCCCTGGCACATACCATCTGACAATCAATGATGACTCAATCTGACAATTATGATGAACAAAGGGATAGTCAACTGTCAGAACCATAGCAGCCTGAGATTGTTCATCTGGAAGTGTCACAATGTGTGCATCCCTACCTACACAAACACCACCAATGCAGTGTCATCGAAAGACACACTTCCATGCTGCATAAATGAATACCCACTTGCAAAATACAACATGAGAACAGTGCCATGTCATCCAACCCCTCCCCGGCACGGCCACACAACACACCATGGCATGTCATGCAATGTGAGAGCAAACAAATTAATCCCCACAACATGCCCCAAGTGTCACCAACTACGGTGTCCCTAATGGAAACTGGCCACACATGAAATGCTCACAGTAATGCAGGACCAACAACACACCTTACCAAATACTTACCAAGAATACCAATCACCTACACAACCTCCAACCTACCATAAACATGACAGTACAGACTTAGAAAATTGGTAGCCTCACTACCCGATAATGGCAGCACTTCGAACACTTCCAAGTATACAGTGTTAGCGCCACGCAAGAGTGTAGGTGCACTGCTTACAACATAGACTCCAGTCCCAAAGTAGACCGCCTTGTGAAGACATGAGAAATGGACCTGCAAATTAGGAGGATGAGATGGATGCAGAGGCACATATCAATACACCATGCAGTGTACAATACAACAACAATATGCACTAGGAATGTATACACAGTATACATATACAGACTGCCCACACATCAAATGGGAGTCCAACATCACCGTGTAATGTCACTGTCAATGTCAGAGTCAATGTCACTTGGGCACACCCTTTGCAAGCCCATGGAAACGGGAAGCAGGAGGGGTGTGTGTCACACAAACCCAAGCATCTGACCCAAATTCAGAACAAGCCTGCTTGTGCCCAGCCACAATACAGCGTATGCCCACGGGAGCCACACAAGGCAACACACTGTCCAAAAAAATCAAAAATCAAATAAATAAATAAATAAATAAATAAATAGAAAATGGCCATTAATGGGCCGGGGGGGGGGGGGGGGGTGGTGGAGGCCACCCAGGAGGTCCGAGGACAGGGTGCACACCAAAACCCACCTGTGTGGATCTTGCGAAAAAAAACACCTCCATGGGCTCATGGCCTGCACGGCTACGCTATTGTGGGAGAATCGATGCTGTCGCTCTCCTCACCCTCTGCAGCTGCATCAGGAGGTGGTGGCACTATGGGAGGCGGCCCACGCAAAGCCCTATTCTGGTCCTCCATGGCAGCAAGCATGCGGGTGTGGAAGGTCTGGTTATGGAGGATAATTGTGCGGAGGTCCCCATGCAACAACTCACGGGATGCCCGGACCTCCGCACTAGTTGCCTGCATCTCAGCTGAGAGCGTACGTGTGAGCAGCTCCAGCTGCTGTTCTGTCCTCTTGTTAGCTGAAGCCTCAAGCTCAACCAGAGTTGCCCTGAGCTGACGGAGTTCCACCCTCAGGGCTTCCCTGTGGCCCTGGGACTCAATGGAAATGGCTTCCCGCAGAGTCTCCAGTGCCGCCCGCCTGTCCCTGTTGGACGCCAACATATCCTCTCTGTGTGACTGGGTAATGGAGTCTGTTGCCTGCTGTAGTTGTTCAATTAGCCTTTCTTGGGGGACAATGGAAGTGGCCACCCTATCCATGGCCTGAGCCATCATCTCAGTTGATGTTGCCTGTTGGTTTGCCATACCGTATATGGATTGCTCCCATGCGGTATTGCCTGGTGGCGTACGGCCACCGCATCAGCGGGCACCACACCTGTCTGGGGCAAGGCAAACTGCGAACTGCGCCTTGCTGTGCCGGCACTGCCTGAGGCTGCAGGACTGCATTCCCCCTCTGATCTGCTGGCACAGGAACAGGATCAGATGTAGCGGAGTGTGACCCTGCATCCGTAACCACCAAAGGCTGACCTACCAACACTGACATCCCCATTGAGGGTTCTACCCCTGGTGCAGGTGGGTTGGACAGTACAGAATGCCTCCCAGAGACACTTACCTGCGACGGCACATAGGTCTCATCATCCAAATCGACACCTAAATAGAGCTCGGGGGAGGTGCACCCAGAGACACCCCTTGAGATGACGGCCCGAGCAAGTGAGGGTTCTCACCCACCACCACATCACGTCCCTCACTGGTGCCCGGTCGGGCTTGAGACCCCTCCTGGGTCTGCACCATCTCCACAACCCCAGCAGTATCAAGTGCGTCATCCCCTGCAAAGACATGAAAGAAAAGAAATGGGAACAGGCATTAGCAACATGGAACACAATTAGGGCTGAGAAGCAACAGAAACAGTACTTCATTGACACATGTCCCACATGACTATAACCCTCCCATGCATGCACTGTCACCGCGTATGAAGGGGAGGCAAATGGCACACATTGATGACACCAAGATGGAAGACCAACACATTTGCTGCATGCTGCCTAGCAGTGCCATCACACATTGGCCTGTGATTGGCATGTCCAATACACATACATGACACATGCCATCACACAGATGGCATGTACCCTAGCCATGTCACACATGTGACAATAGGACTGAGAAATGCCTAGAGAAAGTGGTGGAATGCAGACAATCAGCCTGAATGAACACAGAATAACATGCAACTATGTTGTGGCAAGATGACAATTCAAGGGCAACTGGCGTGAGGTTGGGCTGAATGTCTACTGTTGCCAGAGGGGATACTGTAACACCCAAATCCTGGTGCGTAGAATGTTTTGGATGAAGCACATGGGTGACGCAAACCACTTAGGCACACACCCTCTCACCTGGCACTCAATCAGAAGCACATTCAATCAGAAGCACTCACACACACGCCATGCACATGGATGACACACACATGCATGTGCACTCACGGGACAATGCCTCGTAATCTGGCAGGTCTCCTATGCCTTGGATCTGTTCCTCCGTGACGTAGGTCCCAGCAACATACTCATGTGGAGTGAGTTTTATGTCCTCTGCCGGAGACCCACCTCCAGCCACTAGAGTTGCGGCATGACTTGAGGCCAGCTTTTTCTTTGCCCTGCGCTTAAGGTCATTCCAGCGCTTGTAGCAATCATTAGCTGTGCGCCTCACAAATCCAAGGGCACTTATGAGTTCCGCAATGGTCTGCCAGTGTGCCTGACGTTGTGCAGGTGTGGTCTTGCATCCTGCAGTAATCACCATTTCGCTGTCATGTGCGGACACATACTCCACAAGTGCATTAAGTTCGACCCGATTGAAGCAGGGCTTCCTTGGTGGGCCGGACTGTGTAGCCGTGTCTGTGGCATCAGCCTGTACTGGACGAGCACTCTTCCTCTTCCGCTTGGAAGGTGGTGGTGATACTGAGTGTCGTACGCTGCTCTGGACACTAGGGGCAGGAGCCCCGGTGGACTGTGGACTAGGAGTGTGGGAATGAACACTCACCATGGGAGTTGGTGTGGGCATTAGCTGAAGTGTGATGTGGTCAGGGGGAACGTCAGCAGGATGGACTAGGACCGACACTGTCCTGGCTGGGACACTCAGAGCTGGGGTGGATGGAGCCGCAGCTGCCCCTGCAGCCTCCCCACCCTGCCTACTTGGGGCAGCAGATGACATAGCTGCCCCTGATCCACGTGGGCTGGTGACACTAACGTGCACCGCCACATGTGGCCTAGACCTGCTGACCTGGAAGTCAGCCATGGAGTCACCCAGTGCCAGGTCTGGTGCCAAAATGGGCTGGTCCAACAAGGGCTGAGCAGGGATGATGTCAGCCACGTTACCCTCAACCAGGGGGGGGGCATGGGTGTCCCTGACTGGTCACCCACACATGGGGGGCTAGGGGCACCCTGCAAGTCCTGGCCACGTCCCCTACCGTATCCACCACGGCCACCTCTTGTGGCTCGCCCACCTTTGCCACCCTTACCACGTGCTCGCCTCCCAACCATGGCACTGATGTTGTTGTGCGTATGGGAGTTGCAGTAAACTATTGTCCTGGGCAATTGGGGATCAAAGGGGTAGGGTACTAGATGGAATTCGTACCCTAGTGCTCTAGCAAGGCTGTATGTGACCCTGGGGGAAGATGACGGGTCACGCAACGCACAGGCACCCCGAAAAAGGTAGATAATGTGCACGCAACCCCTCCTAGACCACGTGCATGGAAAAAAAAACCTGCACTACGCTGTGGCACCCAGAAACACAAAAATGAATTTATGCGTGTCACACGCAGCCTAGAATGACCTCTGAAGGGGTAGGCAACACACGGGGCAAGCACAGATGTCAAATACGTGCGCAACTCACCGTCTGCCAGGAAAAATCGTGTTTAAAATACGCGTGTTGGCAACACCCCCGCCAAAAGAAGAATTGTACGCTGTCTGAGGAGACAGGACAACAGGAGAAGTGAACGCTGTTTGAGGAAACAGGCCCAGGAAAAAGACAAGAAGTGAAAAAGCTGTCAGAGGTAAAAGGGAGTACGAACTTGGAACGCCGTGAAGTAAATCGCGTGTGAACCGACAAGAAGTACAGATTTCACCCACTCGCTTTCCACGAAAAGCACGTACAAGGAAATGGCGTTCTACACGTACCTTTTAAACATGTCCACACATCCAGCGTCACTTCCGCGTGTACGCGCTAAGGCCCCATCCTCCAATTACACGCGCTGACACTCTGACGTGCAGTCATTGGACGTGTAACATGCACCCGAGTACAGGGAAACGCCCGCGCACGCAGGTCACAGACGCGCATACGCGCTGTTGGCCTTTGGGCCAATGAATTCACGTACGTGTGCTGACGCGCTTACGCGTTAAGGCCCTTTCCTCGAATTACACGCAGAGGTGCTGGATTTTCACGTGCCAAATCACTCCGTATCAAGCTGGCCACGTGTAAGCACACGGAAGACCACGCTCCTGCCCAGAAGGCCGAATTACTGCCCCCCAGAGCCCCGAGCACGCTCCCACCTGCTGCTGCCTGATTGCCTGCTGCCCACGTGCCCTGCCATTTGCTGCCTGCACATCAGCCAGGGGTGCTGTTGCTGTGACCACCCCTGCTGGAACCGAAGACTCCCGATTGGGATTCCATCGCTCCACAGCCCAGCCCCAGGACCCAGTTGCCCACCCACTCCTGCCTCTGGGGTTGTCATGTCGGGCACTGCAACATCTGGCACCACTGACAACCCCCGGCCAGAGAGGCAGAGGGGCACCAGCTTCACTGCCACCGAAGTTGGTGTCCTGGTGGAGCAAGACCTGGGGCAGTATGATGCTCTCTTCGGAAGTTTGCGCGCTGACAAGGAAGGACGGACTCGGATCTGGACGGACATAGTGACTGCCATCAACGCGGAGGGGGTGGCAGTCCGCGACTTCCAACATGTCAAGAAGCGCTGGGAGGACTTCAGGTCCAGGACCCTCAACAAGGCCCGGCGCCTCTTGAAGGCAGCGGATGCTAAGGGGCGCCGGGGCCACTTGTCGGAAGATCAGATGAGGGTCCTGGAACGCATATCCCCAGCGCTCCACGTCCAGGTCCTTGAGAGGCAGACCCGTCTGGAGTCGAGCGGTAAGTGTACATGCATCATGATTGTAAGCTGTGCGTGTGGTGATGTGCCAGTAGTGTGCAGGTTGCACATCTGTTTGCATGGGGCCGAGTATGGGTGGGGGTGTACAGGGCCGTGAGGCTAACACATGCGAGGGCTGTCATGTGTGAGATATGGATGGTGCTTGTGTGTGTAGGCTTGCATGCCAAATGCAGTTGTGTGGGCACACATGTTTGGATGAATGTGTATGTAAGTAGGCATGTTCGTGATGTCACACATGTATGTTGTTTTCAGCTGCATGTATCAGCACTGTGTACATGTGCATGTGTGTGTATTTGACAAGGGTGCAACAGTGATGCAACATGGATGCATGTGACAGCGGGATGTGGAAGCCTGATTGGCAGATGTGACATGGATGCCCATCTGAACACTGCGACAGTTGGCAGAGGTGTACACATCCATGCAAGTGTGGTGGTGTGTGTGCATGTGTAGTGCACTCCCTGTGTTGCATGTGATGTCTGGCTCACCTTTGCCTGCTCATGCTGTTGTATGTTTATGGATGGTGCTGGCAGTTGCGATATGGCTGTGGTATGGCTCATGTGTGCAAGTTGAAATGACATGTGTGTTGGCGATTGTGATGCCATGTCTGAGGTTTGCCAATGCCACTCATGTACAACTGTCATGTGTGTATGTGTCCATTGTACAGTGCCCTGATGCCTGTGTTTTATTTCTCCCTGTCTGCAGCGTCAACTGATGAAGAGGGCGGAGAAGGTGCTGTGGAGCACAGCGGCGGGGATTGCACCGCCAGCCGGAGATGCAAGGCCCGGCTCCCCTCCCAGGTTGTGATCTCGTTGGGGAGTGAGGAGTCCGGTGCCGCGTCCCAGGCCGCAGCTGCCGGGGGGAGGTCCAAGAGGCGGAGGTCGGAGCTGGACTCCGCAGCAGCAGAAGGGGCAGCTGGGACCCCACAGGGCCCAATGGGGGAAGATGGCACGGAGTCATCCAGGTTGGTGGGGGGTTTGGTGGAGGAGGAGGCCGTGCAAGCAACAGAGACGGGGTCTGGAGGTGGGGATTCCACTGGTGCTAGTGGTGCAGTGCAGGACCAGGGACAGGAGGCAGCACAGGCCGCCGCCGAGGTGCCTGTGTGCAATCCTGTCCCTGATCCGGTCACTGCATCATCTTGCACCAGCAGGGATGCCTACGTCCAGACCCGTTTTCAGGCAGGGGATGAGCTCGCAACAACTGGCCTTCCTCTGCCTGCGGACGTGGCTATCTGGGTACGGGTTGAGCCTGTCCTGACTGGTGTGGCGTTGCGTCAACTGGCCATGCGAAGTGACCTGCAGTCTTTTCATGAGGAGACTGCACTTCATCTCGAATGGCTCGTTGACCGCGTCGGCCTACTGGGACAGGTCACCCAGGCTGGATTCCTCCGTTTGATGGGGCTTGCTCAGCCCCCCTCCTCAACTGAACCCCCTATGCTCCAGTCGTCCTCCGTGCCATCTTCCCACCCATTAGTCACCTGGGTGCCCTGTGGAGCTGCCTCTGACGGTGTGGCCAGGCTGGAGGAGGAGGCATTCCTGCCACAGTCGGGAGTCGGACGTCCAGCAGGGGTGGCCACATCAACGACTGCACCCCAGACAGTGGATGATGTGCAGGCAGCAGGAGGCAGTGCACGGGCAGAGGCACAGCAGCAGCAGCAACGAGGTGGGACCATGATGGCTCAGGGCCTTCGACATCGGAGGGGCAGGCATCGGCCGGAGGGCAGGAGGACCCAGGACGGGAAGTGTCTTCTATGTGACAGCGGTTGGGCCACGCCATAGATGCGGAGCGGCAGCGGGCGGAAGAGGCACGGCTCAGGATGGTCAGGGGTGAGAACACCATGCGGAGGGCCCTGAGGCGGGCCGAGTGCCTCGGGGTAATCCGCAGGGAGTTGGAGGTGAACATGTCGACGGCCCTGCGGACCCTCCGGGCCATGGAGGAGGACTGCCTCCGGGACATTGAGCAGGAGTTTGATGATGCCCTGGCCCGGAACATCCCGAAGTGAGCCGTCGGACTAGCCCGCTGCCCTTGTAAATAGTTCTGTAGTTAGTGTTAGGTTTCCTTTGGTTTTGCATTTTTTTTGGACCTTTTGGACAATGGGCCACATTTTTGTATATAGTTTTTTTATTAGGTAGTGTTATTAGATAGGTTTAATTTCTTCTGTTGGGATCATGGACCCTGGATTGTTTATCTGCATATAGTTGACTGTTGGATTTTCATTTTTTTTTATGATTTACCCATGGAGCAATGGTTTTCGATTTTAATTTTCCATTGGATTTACTTTTGTGGACTGTGACTTTGGACACCTTTCCTTTGGATTATGATTTGCGGTTTTGCATTATTTCACGGACATGCTGGTTTCTTTTCTTTTTAATTCCCATTTTTGTTTGTTTATTTTTGATTCAATTTATGTTGCTTTTAATACATATTTTTTCTTCAAACTTCAATGTGTAGTATCATCTCATTGGTTTCATGCAACTTCAATGTGTAGTATCATCTCATTGGTTTCATGCATATCATGATATCGGTTTTGACATTCACTGACACCCATTGGGTGTATGTGAGGGACATGTGTTCATTTCCAAACTTGCAATTGGGGTTCTATCATGTTATTGCCATTTCTAAGTGGGTGGATGCAATAGTCGGGTGGGTGTTTGGTATTTGGAGGCTGACCATAAGGGCCAGGGATCTAGATTGTGATGACATGTTGGCTGGGGGACATGTGTGGGGGCCTGGTGGAGGGTGCCCCTGGATGCAGGGGAGTGGGGGTGCTGGGAGACATGAGTGGGGGCCTGGAGGAGGGTGCCCCTGGATGTAGGGGGGTGGGGGTGCAGGGAGACATGAGCTGGACATGAGTGGGGGCCTGGTGGAGGGTGCCCCTGGATGCAGGGGGTGGGGGTGCAGGGAGACATGAGTGGGGGCCTGGTGGAGGGTGCCCCACACTGCTGGGGGTGGGGGTGCAGGGGGACATGAGTGTGGGCCTGGTGGAGGTTGCCCCTGACTGGTGGGGGGAGGGGGTGCTGGGAGACATGAGTGGGGGCCTGGTGGAGGGTGCCCCTGGATGCTGGGGGATGGGGGTGCAGGGAGACATGAGTTGGACATGAGTGGGGCCTGGTGGAGGGTGCCCCTGACTGGTGGGGGTGGGGGTGCAGGGAGGCATGAGTGGGGGCCTGGTGGAGGGTGCCCCTGGATGCTGGGGGGTGGGGGTGCTGGGAGACATGAGTGGGGGCCTGGTGGAGGGTGCCCCTGGATGCAGGGGGGTGGGGGTGCAGGGAGACATGAGTTGGACATGAGTGGGGGCCTGGTGGAGGGTGCCCCTAGATGCAGGAGGGTGGGGGTGCAGGGGGACATGAGTGGGGGCCTGGTGGAGGGTGCCCCTGGATGCTGGGGGTGGGGGTGCTGGGAGACATGAGTGGGGGCCTGGTGGAGGGTGCCCCTGGATGCTGGTGGGGTGGGGTGCAGGGAAACATGAGTGGGGGCCTGGTGAGGGTGCCCCACAGTGCTGGGCGGTGGGGGTGCTGGGAGACATGAGTGGGGGCCTGGTGGAGGGTGCCCCTGGATGCAGGGGAGTGGGGGTGCTGAGAGACATGAGTGGGGGCCTGGTGGAGGGTGCCCCTGGATGCAGACATGAGTGGGGGCCTGGTGGAGGGTACCCCTGGATGCTGGGGGCGGGGGTGCTGGGAGACATGAGTGGGGGCCTGGTGGAGGGTGCCCCTGGATGCTGGTGGGGTGGGGGTGCAGGGAGACATGAGTGGGGGCCTGGTGAGGGTGCCCCACAGTGCTGGGCGGTGGGGGTGCTGGGAGACATGAGTGGGGGCCTGGTGGAGGGTGCCCCTGACTGGTGGGGGGTGGGGGTGCTGGGAGACATGAGTGGGGACCTGGTGGAGGGTGCCCCTGGATGCAGGGGAGTGGGGGTGCTGAGAGACATGAATGGGGGCCTGGTGGAGGGTGCCCCTGGATGCAGGCGGGTGGGGGTGCAGGGAGACATGAGTTGGACATGAGTTGCGGCCTGGTGGAGGGTGCCCCTGGATGCAGGGGGGTGGGGGTGCAGGGAGACCTGAGTGGGGGTCTGGTGGAGGGTGCCCCACAATGCTGGGGGTGGGGGTGCAGGGGGACATGAGTGAGGGCCTGGTGGAGGGTGCCCCTGACTGGTGGGGGGTGGGGGTGCTGGGAGACATGAGTTGGACATGAGTGGGGGCCTGGTGAAGGATGCCCCTGGATGCTGGGGGGTGGGGGTGCAGGGAGACATGAGTTGGACATGCGTGGGGGCCTGGTGGAGGGTGCCCCTGACTGGTGGGGGGTGGGGGTGCAGGGAGGCATGAGTGGGGGCCTGGTGGAGGGTGCCCCTGGATGCTGGGGGGTGGGGGTGCTGGGAGACATGAGTGGGGGCCTAGTGGAGGGTGCCCCTGGATGCAGGGGGGTGTGGGTGCAGGGAGACATGAGTTGGACATGAGTGGGGGCCTGGTGGAGGGTGCCCCTGGATGCAGGGGGGTGGGAGTGCAGGGGGACATGAGTGGGGGCCTGGTGGAGGGTGCCCCTGGATGCTGGGGGTTGGGGGTGCTGGGAGACATGAGTGGGGGCCTGGTGGAGGGTGCCCCTGGATGCTGGGGTGTGGGGGTGCAGGGAGACATGAGTGGGGGCCTGGTGGAGTGTGCCCCACAGTGTTGGGGGGTGGGGGTGCTGGGAGACATGAGTGGGGGCCTGGTGGAGGGTGCCCCTGACTGGTGGGGGGTGGGGGTGCTGGGAGACATGAGTGGGGACCTGGTTGAGGGTGCCCCTGGATGCTGGGGGGTGGGGGTGCAGGGAGACATGAGTGGGGGCCTGGTGGAGGGTGCCCCTGGATGCTGGGGGGTGGTGGTGCTGGGAGACATGAGTGTGGGCCTGGTGGAGGGTGCCCCACAGTGCTGGGGGGTGGGGGTGCAGGGGGACATGAGTTGGACATGTGTGGGGGCCTGCTGGCAGGTGCCCCACAGTGCTGGGGGGTGGGGGTGCTGGGAGACATGCATTGGTGGGCAGTAGTGCAAGGTGACATGTGGCTTGGCTGGGGGGCATGGGCGTGGTGGATGGGCTGCCTGCGGGACATGTGCAGGTTAGTCCTCTGTGGTGTGGGCCGCCTGCAGGGGCCGTGGAGGGTGTCGGTTGAACAGCTCGGAGGACCCACGCGGCGGATTCACGTGTAGGACTGGCTGGCACCCCCGGAATCCACGTAGGCTGCTGGATTCGCGTGTGGAATTTCACTTGCACCTTGGAATACACGTACCCTGCTGAAATCGCGTGTGGAACTTCCTGCGCACCTTGGAATACACATACCCTGCTGAAATCGCATGTGGAACTTCCCGCGCACCCCGAAATACACGTACCCAGGGCAATCGCGTGTGGAACTTCCTGCGAACCCCGTAATACACGTACCCTGCTGATATCGCGTGTCAGACTACACGCGCAACCCTGATATACATGTACACAGGCGAATCCCACTGCTGGGGGGTGGGGGGTGGTACGAAGGAGTGGGGGCCTGGTTGAGGGTGCCCCTGGATGCACGGGGTGGGGGTGCAGGGCGACATGAGTTGGACATGAGTGGGGGCCTGGTGGAGGGTGCCCCTGGTTGCAGGGGGTGGGGGTGCAGGGAGACATGAGTGGGGGCCTGGTGGAGGGTGCCCCTGGATGCAGGGGGGTGGGGGTGCAGGGAGACATGAGTTGGACATGAGTGGGGGCCTGGTGGAGGGTGCCCCTGGATGCAGGGGGGTGGGGGTGAAGGGAGACATGAGTGGGGGCCTGGTGGTGGGTGCCCCACAGTGCTGGTGGGTGGGAGTGCAGGGGGACATGAGTGGGGGCCTGGTGGAGGGTGCTCCTGGATGCAGGGGGGTGGGGGTGCTGGGAGACATGAGTGGGGGCCTGGTGGAGGGTGCCCCTGGATGCTGGAGGGTGGGGGTGCTGGGAGACATGAGTGGGGGCCTGGTGGAGGGTGCCCCTGGATGCTGGGGGGTGGTGGTGCAAGGAGACATGAGTTGGACATGAGTGGGGGCCTGGTGGAGGGTGCCCCTGACTGGTGGGGGGTGGGGGTGCAGGGAGACATGAGTGGGGGCCTGGTTGAGGGTGCCCCTGAAGGCTGGGGGGTGGGGGTGCAAGGAGACATGAGTTGGACATGAGTGGGGGCCTGGTGGAGGGTGCCCCTGACTGGTGGGGGTGGGGGTGCAGGGAGACATGAGTGGGGGCCTGGTGGAGGGTGCCCCTGGATGCTGGGGGGTGGGGGTGCAAGGAGACATGAGTTGGACATGAGTGGGGGCCTGGTGGAGGGTGCCCCTGACTGGTGGGGGGTGGGGGTGCTGGGAGACATGAGTTGGACATGAGTGGGGGCCTGGTGGAGGGTGCCCTGGATGCTGGGGGGTGGGGGTGCAGGGAGACATGAGTTGGACATGAGTGGGGGCCTGGTGGAGGGTGCCCCTGACTGGTGGGGGGTGGGGGTGCTGGGAGACATGAGTGGGGGCCTGGTGGAGGGTGCCCCTGGATGCTGGGGGGTGGTGGTGCTGGGAGACATGAGTGTGGGCCTGGTGGAGGGTGCCCCACAGTGCTGGGGGGTGGGGGTTCAGGGGGACATGAGTTGGACATGTGTGGGGGCCTGCAGCATGTGCCCCACAGTGCTGGGGGGTGGGGGTGCTGGGAGACATGCGTTGGTGGGCAGTAGTGCAAGGTGACATGTGGCTTGGCTGGGGGGCATGGGCGTGGTGGATGGGCTGCCTGCGGGACATGTGCAGGTTAGTCCCCTGTGGTGTGGGCCGCCTGCAGGGGCCGTGGAGGGTGTCGGTTGAACAGCTGTGAGGACCCACACGCGGATTCACGTGTAGGACTCGCTGGCACCCCCGGAATCCACGTAGGCTGCTGGATTCGCGTGTGGAATTTCACTTGCACCTTGGAATACACGTACCCTGCTGAAATCGCGTGTGGAACTTCCCGCGCACCCCGAAATACACGTACCCAGGGCAATCGCGTGTGGAACTTCCTGCGAACCCCGTAATACACGTACCCTGCTGATATCGCGTGTCAGACTACACGCACAACCCTGATATACATGTACACAGGCGAATCGCACTGCTGGGGGGTGGAGGGGGTAGGAAGGAGTGGGGCCTGGTGGAGGGTGCCCCTGGATGCTGGGGGCTGGGGGTGCTGGGAGACATGAGTGGGGGCCTGGTGGAGGATGCCCCTGGATGCACGGGGGTGGGGCTGCAGGGAGACATGAGTTGGACATGAGTGGGGGCCTGGTGGAGGGTGCCCCTGGATGCACGGGGGTGGGGGTGCAGGGAGACATGAGGGGGGCCTGGTGGTGGGTGCCCCACAGTGCTGGGGGTGGGGGTGCAGGGGGACATGAGTGGGGGCCTGGTGGAGGGTGCCCCTGGATGCTGGAGGGTGGGGGTGCTGGGAGACATGAGTGGGGGCCTGGTGGTGGGTGCCCCACAGTGCTGGGGGGTGGGGGTGCAGGGGGACATGAGTGGGGGCCTGGTGGAGGGTGCCCCTGGATGCTGGAGGGTGGGGGTGCTGGGAGACATGAGTGGGGGCCTGGTGGAGGGTGCCCCTGGATGCTGGGGGGTGGTGGTGCAAGGAGACATGAGTTGGGCATGAGTGGGGGCCTGGTGGAGGGTGCCCCTGGATGCTGGGGGGGGGGGTGGGGGTGCAAGGAGACATGAGTTGGACATGAGTGGGGCCTGGTGGAGGGTGCCCCTGACTGGTGGGGGGTGGGGGTGCAGGGAGACATGAGTTGGACATGAGTGGGGGCCTGGTGGAGGGTGCCCCTGACTGGTGGGGGGTGGGGGTGCAAGGAGACATGAGTGGGGGCCTGGTGGAGGGTGCCCCTGGATGCTGGGGGGTGGGAGTGCAAGGAGACATGAGTTGGACATGAGTGGGGGCCTGGTGGAGGGTGCCCCTGGATGCTGGGGGGTGGGGGTGCAGGCAGACATGAGTTGGACATGAGTGGGGGCCTGGTGGAGGGTGCCCCTGACTGGTGGGGGCTGGGGGTGCAGGGAGGCATGAGTGGGGGCCTGGTGGAGGGTGCCCCTGGATGCTGGGGGGTGGGGGTGCTGGGAGACATGAGTGGGGGCCTGGTGGAGGGGGCCCCTGGATGCAGAGGGATGGGGGTGCAAGGAGACATGAGATGGACATGAGTGGGGGCCTGGTGGAGGGTGCCCCTGGATGCTGGGGGGTGGGGGTGCAGGGAGACATGAGTTGGACATGAGTGGGGGCCTGGTGGAGGCTGCCCCTGACTGGGGGGGCTGGGGGTGCAGGGAGACATGAGTGTGGGCCCGGTGGAGGGTGCCCCACAGTGCTGGGGGGTGCAGGGGGACATGAGTTGGACATGTGTGGGGGCCTGCTGGCAGGTACCCCACAGTGCTGGGGGGTAAGGGTGCTGGGAGACATGCATTGTTGATCAGTAGTGCAAGGTGACATGTGGCTTGGCTGGGGGGCATGGCCATGGTGGATGGGCTGCCTACGGGACATGGGCAGGGGTGCAGGGTGGTCCCCTGTGGTGTGGGCTGGCTGCAGGGGCCGTGGAGGGTGTAGAGGGAACACCTGGGAGGACCCTCAGGGCCACTTTACATGTAGTGCTCCTCGCGCACCCCTGAAATACACGTGCCCTGATGGAATTGCGTGTGATACTTCCCGCGCACCCCTGGAATACACGTACCCTGATGGAATTGCGTGTGATACTTCCCGCGCACCCCTGAGATACACGTACCCTGCTGATTTTGCGTGTAATACTTCCCGCGCACCCCTGGAATATACGTACCCTGATGGAATCGCGTGTGATACTTCCTGCGCACCCCTGAAATACACGTACCCTGCTGATTTCGCATGTGATACTTCACGCGCACCCCTGGAATACACGTACCCTGATGGAATCGCGTGTGATACTTCCCGCGCCCCCTGAAATACACCTACCCTGCTGATTTTGCGTGTGTTACTTACCGCGCACCCCTGGAATACACGTGCCCTGATGGAATCACGTGTGATAGTTCCGGCGCACCCCTGGAATACACGTGCCCTGATGGAATCGCGTGTGATAGTTCCTGCGCACCCCTGGAATACACGTACCCTGATGGAATCGTGTGTGATACTTCCCACGCACCCCTGAAATACACGTACCCTGCTGATTTTGCGTGTGATACTTCCCGCGCACCCCTGGAATACACGTGCCCTGTTGGAATCGCGTGTGTTACTTCACACGCACCCCTGATCTACACGTACCCAGGGCAATCACGTGTGATACTTCCCGCGAAGCACTGAAATACACGTTCCACGCTTGGCGTTTGCTGTTTGGCAGCCCTGTGAACTGGTCCAGGGTTAGCGCAGCCCTTTGCGATGAATTGGGAATTTTGAAGGGTTTTCCTTGCGCGAGGGTGTTCTTGGGGGTGTAACTGGCGCTGCTGCAGGGCCGCTGCGACACTCTGCGCCACGGCTGGATTTGGAGGCTGAAATGGATTTTATCGCACGCGGCTGGCGCAGTGTATTGCACGGGGACACTGTGCGCCAGCCGCGTGCGCCACTTTTGTGCGAAATTCTATGAATTACCCTGTCAATCTCCTATAAATTTATTAAATGTGTTTCAGAAAAAGTATATTATCCCATATGTGTTTATTTTCAAACCCTAAATGAAATCTCACTAATGTGTATAAATAGTAAAATATCTTCTCATGTAAGTTGATTTGCCACAAAATTAATTCATGTGACTATATTTCAATTTAAAAAAAGGAAAGCTAGGCAAATAATTACCGCAAAAAATTCCTACTCAAAAAAAGACAGAATTATTTTAGTCATGACAAGAACGATGCTAAGGAGTTCAAAGGCACTATTCCATGCTTGAACTGTGCAAACTGTAACAAACTGTAACAACCACTGTATAAAAGGTAATACAATCAAACATCCACACACCATAAAAAAATAATTTCATTATACCATACAGCTACATGTGACACCAAGAATATTATTTATGGGATTAAATGCCCATGTGGATTTTACTATATTGGAATGACAAGAAAAGTGAAGATTAGATGCCGTGAACAAAAGTCGAACATCCACACAAAAAATGGTCAATCCCCTGTATCAGGGAAATATTAATTTCTGTACGATTATTACTTCAAAAATGTATTTTGGGAGAGCATTTTAACTCAGTGTACAGTGCGGGGGAATAACTCCTGGTGATAGGAGTTGGAGTTTCATTTTTTAATAGCCCACCTTAAACTGTGCCAATGTGGTCGAGAATGTCCTTTTGGCATCTAATATCCCTGCGTACACTTGTGTTCTATCATTAGTTTGAGCAATTACAAGGTGAAGACATCTCAAATTGTGAGAGGCATTCCTGTCAGGCATGAAGCCAGCCTGGTCAGGTTGCACTAACCCCATTATTACTTTCTGCAATCTGTTTGCTACCATTTTACTCAATATTTTAACATCTGAATTTAATGAAGACAAAGGACGATATAAACCCATATCACTATGGTCTTTGCCCGGTATGGGCACTGAGACTATGAGTGCTTCCCTTTTTGATTGTGGTAACATCCCTATATCGAAGACATATAGAAAAACCTGTAATAACGTGTCTCCCAGTGACCCCTTTTATCTCCTGAGCTGTCAATGGTTCATCCAATTCAGCCGATTGGGGGGTCCTAATGTGGACATGTCTTTCATTTCTAAAGCGTCTGTCCCTCCTATCCCCACATCAGGTTTAGAATCTGTATAAAGTACCTTATAGTACTGTGCAAACACTGTGTTAATATCTTACTGTCTGTGAACTATCCTCCCCTCCATTTTGCAGATGTTCGTAATCATATGTATCCATCTTTCCTCACTGTCGCCCAGGCCAATAGTCTTCCCACTTTGTCACCTTCCTCATGTAGATTGCTAACATGTGTTAGATAGTCATGTTTGCCCAATTCTTCCCAGCTGGTAATGTACTGTGTTCTTAAGTCTTGTAGTTCCACTTCTCTTCCCTGGTGGTACACTATCTCATTTTCAATCGATTATATTTGTTATTCTATACCTTCCAAAGTAATCAGTTATATGTTCGTCTAGCTAATCTATGTAGGCTGTGCTCCTCAGACCTTCCACTTATAGTCTCCAAGTGGGGACGCTTATAGAATTGGAGCAGCAGTTCCCGAGTTGAGTGATCAGATAGTGTCCTACCGAGATAGCGCGTGCCAGCACACATATTCACATGTTCTCTTCCTAGAAAGAAGTTATCAATTCATGTATCCACCCTATGAGGAGGTGAATAAAAGGAGTAATTCCTAGAGACTAAGTGTTCCTCCCTCCACACTTCTGTCATATTCCAATTAGTTAAACTCGTACAAAGTGGTTGGGAGGACATGGACTTGTACATGATGTTCACAGGACTACCCAATATCGGTTCAATTACACAATTAGAGTGCCCGCCCCATAATCAAATGGCGTGTCTACACTTTGCACACCTAGCTAGTAGTTTGGGGGAAACAATCATTGTTGGGAGCATACAAATTGATAAGGCATATCTCTTTGCCTTCTAGATTTCCAAACACTTCTATATATCTTCCCTCTGGGTCGGTAAGAGATCACTCAACTTGTGGCGGTGCTCCCCCGCCACCCATATCAAAACTCCCGTAGCATATGAGGAGTATGAGGGCCCATAACCCGTACAACCCTATTTCTTAATCAACGCGCAGAGTTTATCGGGCAGGATAAACTGTGCACGGAAGCCTCTACATTTAAGAGTGGCGGCTGCTTTGGGCATTGCATTCTTTTTGCTTTACCCTTGAATGACAGCAACTGTACATCATGGCTAAAGCAAAGATAAGTGTTATTACGTGAATAGATTGGCCTACACTGAATGTAGGCCATGACCCCTATTTAAGCGCAAAACACAGCGCAAAACACCCTGCTCCACTGTTGGAGCGGAAGCTTTTCACTTCAGCAGAGGGCAGAATTTGAATGGCTTCCCCAAGATGGCGTGGTGGCAGTGCCATATTTGAGTGAAAAGCTACCGCTCCAGTGCTAGAATTTCTCATGTTCCCAAAATGCTCTTTGCATTTATGCAAAATGCATGTTTAAAATTGAAAATTGCCCACAATTTTAAATTAGAAACATGTCTGTGATAGTGATTCAGCAAGAAATCCTTTTGAGTGAGTAATGGAAGTTGGACTCTGTTGTTTTCATTGGTCACAATACTCACCATAACAAAAAAGGTCTGTACATTGCAAGACATATATACCAATTTGGACATCTTTTGACCAAGATGTGAGGCTGATTGGTTCTGTATTCAGTCTCACACCAAGTGTTTTGAAGCAGATCTGGGAATGTACCGGATCAGCACAGGTACTCAAGACAGAAACGCTTCCTGTGCTGGTGCTGAGAGCTTTTCTTTTACATAGGGTGCCTCCCTGAGCTGGCGCGATGTTGGAGCCAGCCTCAATTTATATTTTGAAGGGTGGCTGGATGACAGTTTTGAAAGCTCATCATTATAGGGATAGGGTGATATTGCCTGTACATCCTTTTGCCCCCTGACACTGTATGTTTGCTGCTGCTGCCATGTTAATAAATGTTTAAATGTAAATAGTTTGCTCTCCCAGGTGAGAAATCGGACAGGATCTTGGTAGCACCCAATTCCCATCAGAGCCCAGGGCTTAACACTCAGACATCAAGGCAGAGTGATGCCTTCTTCCTGAAACCTTCTCAATGTGGGAGGATTAAGTCCTCAAAAGCAGGGGCTGGTGCCACTCTATTTAAGTGAAAAGACCCCAACTCCGATGCTGTCATCGGTGGTGCCAAATTCTGTTTTGCCCAGAGGGCTGCTAGAGCTGAGGCCTTCCCTGCCTACCTTGAATGCATGCCAGTCTTTCCACCTAATAGCACTTGTCTGTGCTTTACCCTTGATGCACAGTTACTGTGCATCAAGGATTAAGCAAACATGACAAGTGTTATTACCCAGAGATGCCAACGTTTCAAAGTGGGCTCGAGGGTCACTTATGCGTTACTCACACTCCTATAGCTTGCACTCCAAAAAGTTGCATAATTTGTAAATCTGTGCCCACTTCACTAAAAGAACAAAATGCACTGTAAATCCACAACATTGAGGGCAATTCTGTTAGAATTAGAAACAAGCACAGTTCCCTTTTATTTACATTTTTGTAATAGTGTTTAATAGCATAGATAAGTGCATGTGTCCCAATAGAGCTGACAATTAGATATGATTTGTGATTAGTTTGAAAGACAAGCATTTCACCTTATTTGCATCACTCAGATAAAGTGTGCACTGAGTTGTACTTTTGAGTTACCCTTTAATAGGTAATTAGAAGTGATGGGATTGCACTTGAGTGCCTTGTGATCTTTGGCAAAACTGTTCTGGAAATGTGTGTTTAATAGCAGTGACTTTCTTGACAAATTGAAACATTAGTAAGGAATATATGTAGTGATGGGGCAACACAATCATCTGGACTTACAATTAACCCAATTGTAAAAACCTGTATATCAGTGCATGGTTGACTTTCAAAATGTATCATTTTTTCAACCCAGACCCACCAATAACTCATGTGCCTGGCTCCAAGGCCGCTAAATATTTTTTTTCTTATATGTGACAGCAAGCTACGCACTTCTGAGCTGTGAAATCTGCCAACTTTAGGAGATTACAGGAGGTAAAAGCTTTGTTGCTGGCAGAAGCAGACCTCAGTAAAGCCATTGTACAGAGATGAAAGGCTCGCTTTGCATGTGAAAACGTAGTCACGTTAACAAGCGATGACCGTTTCTCTCAGCCTGCCCTGTCCAAAGGTTTTCTGACACGTTTGAGGCCTCAAAGTAATTATTTTGCTGGTCAACCCCGCTAGTGGCGGGTCAGTTGACAGCTCTGTTTGTTACTTGGCTAGGCTTGCCCTATATTGAATGTAGGCCAGTCTACCCACCACATAATAGCACTTGACTTTGATTTACCCTTGATGCACAGTTACTGTGTATCTTAACTGTGCATCAAGGGTAAAGCAAACATGACAAGTGCTGCCACTGGCCTACAACATATGTAGGCCAGTCTAGCCCGCTTTCTGTCTGTGGCATGGCATTTTTTTTTCTGGCTGGTAGTCTTTATTTGGTAATATTAACATATTGGTGCAGCATGCATGGGCATGTATGGGCACAGCCAGCATGAAAATATTGTGTATACTAGCATATGTTGTGGGCAAAAGCCTAATGAAAATGCATCCTGGGCACTATTGGTAACTTGCATCTTTTGGGTTTTTCATGTTCTACCATACAAAGTTGATTGCAAACTGTGTGTCTTTTAATCAAATTTTTCACTGAAAGCCCTTTAAAATGCAGCATTTTAATCCCATTATTTAAAAAGATTTATCGGGGGGAGAATCCCACGGAAACCCCAATGGTTTGGTTGGGGCTCCATCGCTGCACTCGGTCGCTCACGCCTATTAGGCACATACATTTACACCCCACCAGTGCAAAAATTCAGCAGGCACCACTGACTTCATTCAATTCCTCCAACCCATCTGGACAATTTGTTCTCTGTTTTTATGATCCAAGGGTCTCTTTTCATTCTGGATTTGGTACACAACCCGGATCAGCGGAGCCATAGCATGCGCATCTGCAACACTGTGTAACAATTATTTGGCCACAGGTGAGTTAGATATCCCTTCTATTTGGTCCAAACCAAGTTTTAGACCATGTGCTCATGTTCTAGATCCCCCTAACCAGCTTTCACTTTTCTTGAACGACTTTGAGGGTTTCCACAGTCTTCGCCAACCAGGTCATCCGCACTGAAGGTGTTGATTCCCTGCGGCTGTAGCCAAATCCGGGCCAGTTCAGGTGTCTCAAAAAACATTAATTTACCCTTAAATAGTACATTCAGCTTCCCCGGGAATAATAGCATGTAGCGGATCTGTGCCCCTGCCCCATTGCATGCTTAATTTTGTCAAATGCTCTGCAGCGCAATTAAAATATCCACGTATAGTCCGGAAATACCACCAGAGAGTTATTGCCACCTTGGATTCTACCCCCTTCATGCATATGTCAAAATTTCAGCTCCTTATCTCTGTAATTCATGGTTTATTTGAATAATCACTGCACAGGGTGGCGTACCTGAGGGAAGCCTCCTTATAAGGGTGTGATGCAGTCTCTACAACACAAATCCCTGTGACAAGTACCCTAGGCCTATAGACTGAAGCAACAATATTTCCACATAGTTTGTGGCATTTTCTCCCTCATCACCTTCTGGTAATTAGTACCTATTACCCTTCACAGCAATCCACCCCTTGAGCCACACAAATTATAATAATAATTTTGCATTTATATAGCACTACAAACCCTCAGGTATCTGAGCGCTGCTTATTATTTTCCACCGTGTGTGGTGCTCATTTATTGACCTCGGAAGGATGAAAGGCTGAGTTTGGCCCTACCGGGATTCGAACCTGCGTCAGCAGGCTCTGCACAGATGTCAAAGCGAGCGCACTACTGACTGTGCTATTAGTCCGGCAACTCTTCCATTCTCCAGCACTACAGCATCACTCAACACCTTCCATGTAACTGGTTATTCATAACGAGCTTTATACCCAGAGGTTTCTAAGCGCAGACCTGGGGATCGAACCTGTGTTGCTCCGCGTTGTCTTGCTTCGAAGACGAACGTGTTGGCCCTGAGCTATCCTCCCACAAAGGTCCTATACATTTGCTCTGACACTTGGGGATATACCCTGGTTTGCGCATCCACGCACCTACCCTCCCTCCCCTCTAGTCACTCTTGTGGGCCTATCCCCCTTGACTATCAAATCTTTCCTTCATCTCCTTATTCTTGACACTAATTCTCTCTCTCAAAGAGCATTCATCCCACTTCATAAAGTGGGTCCTCCCCAGCCATGATAGACATACTGATGTACCTGCTGTCTTACGCCTCAAAATATCAAAAGGTACGAGTCCTGTAGTGGCATGTGGAGCAAATCAATATGCATATACTCTTTTATCCACATTATCTGCATAGTCCTCCCATTCTATCCCTTCCCTTATAGCCATGCAAATACCTTGCATAAAAATGTGATTAAAGCGTTCGACAGTCCTAATTGTACAGGGATGTTGCCGTCCTGTGATGAAGCACCCCAATTCCTGACAAGAATTCCTTCATAATTCTAGATGTGAATTGAACATCATTATCTGTGAGTATTTTGCTTGGAAATCCTTCCCTCTGAAACACTTGACCCAAGAACATTATAACAGCTTTGGAGTCTGCCTCCTGCACTACCTTAACTTCCCCCCACTGAGAGTATAGTCTACCAGAACTATGACATATTTCTACCTCTCTACTTCCAACATTAGACCCTAAAATGTCCATAGCTACAAGTTCCCACAGCATTTCAGGCATCTCCAATGACTTCAGTGGTTGAACAAAATTCCAGAATTCGCCATTCCAACCCAGCCACCAATAATCCGTCATTAGGTGTCCGATTGTTTTTGTCATTCCCAAATGGCCCTCATGCTCTCCTTCCAACAATTCGCATCTCACACCTATGGGTGGTATCAAACACCCAGATCTAAACATATAATCCCCCTCCACACTCAATTCATCCGTCACCCTGTGGAACACTCCCAAACTATCCCCATTGGAGCAATTTGAGCAGTTGTTCTGTACCATCATTTTCAGTTTGGCCAACATATTATCTTCTTTCTCAGCATCTTTCCAATCCGGTCCCCCTGATAATACCACTGCAAAGCAAAAATACCCCATTATTTTATACTTCCTCATGTGCTTCACCCTCAATTTCATCTCCCACACTATTGTTTTGTGCTCTAGACAACAAATCAGCAAACATATTTTCCTTTCCGGGAGTATACTCTACCACATACTGATGCCCTTGAAGAGAAGTAACTCACTTCACTTTCCTGTGAGACACACCGTCCAGACCCTTAGATGTAGAAACTGCCCACCAGGGGCTTGTGATCATTGAAAACTCTGAGCTCTCTACCCCACAATAATGTTTTGATCTTCTTTATAGCCCATATCACACATCAATTCTCTTTCTCAATTACAAAGTAACGTGACCCTAGACGCAAAGCGATCACCATTTTCACCCCATTTTGTCTTTGTAGAAAAATCTGTGTTGCTGGCATCTGTCATTAAGTAGGCCTCACTATCTGTATCAAAGCTTCCTAACACCGGTGCACTTGATATTGCCCCCTCAATCACTTCAAATTCATTCTCACACCAACGACCAATTAAAAGTAACATCTTTTTTACACAATCTCCTTATTTTCTTGCACTGATCTGAAAAATTTCTAACAAATTTGGCGTAGTATACCACTATGCCCAAGAAAGAAACAATAACACCCTATCTTTCTTTAGATGTTCCACCCCTAAAATAGCTACACCCTTATCACTTAATCTGTTTCCTAAATAGTCAATCGCTGCTACTCTGAAATGACACTTACTTTTTGGGAGTGTCAGGCCTACTTTGCTCAGATCCCCTAGTGTATCTGTTAATCTATAATCATGCTCTTCCACTGTAGTGCCCGTTATAAGGATATCATCCTGAAAATATTGAACACCAGCTACTCTTCCCAGAACTGAGTGTATCACGGGCTGAAAAAATGCTACTGATACAAGTCCAAAAGGCATGCGTTTAAACCTGAACATGCCAACATGGTTAATAAAGGTTGTGTAATCCCTTGACTCATGATGAAGTGAAACCTGAGGGTATGCAATGCTAAATCCAAAGTTATGAATACTTTGGCCTCTGCCGTCATGCTTTCTAACTCCCCTATATCGGGAAGAGGGAATATGTCTACCACAACACACTTGGTGAGGCCACGAATATCTACACAGAGTCTCACCTTTCGTTGCTATTTCTAACAACTGCAATAGGGGAAACCCATTCTGACGCTTCTATTGTTTAAATTAGTCCATCACTTTCTAATATTTTAATTCCCAGAGAGACTTCCTTCTTCAAAGCTATGGGAACTGTGAAAAATATGAAGGTGTCTTACCCGCAAGTTCTCTGGGATCTGTCATCCAGGTGTCCAGGACACGGCCATCGCTATTAGATCCAGTTCCTGGGGGTGGACCGGGCGGGAGTGTCACCTGGATGAGGGGTCTTCGGGGGAGTGGAATTGGGACACCGAAGGGTGAGATGCGGTATCCCCTTTCCTGTAACACCTTTTCCCCATCCTACCAGGTAGGATACCTAGAAGCTCAACCCGCCTCCCCCTTTTGTGACACAAACACTTTCTCACGGACAGTTCATCCTGAGAAAAAATGGACTAACACCAGAGCCGTATACCTGACATGTCCCAACACCCTGGTCAGGCAAGGTCAGGCAAATACTAATCATTACACACACACCTACTCCCATCACACTACCCCTCACGGATAAAAGGTGGAGCACAAAAGCACACTCTGAGCGAGGAAAAGCACACAAGGAAGCAGCAGTTCCAAGATGGCGATTTAACACAAGGAGAAAGGCGGCGAGACCGGAGAGCTCTGCAAGGAGGGAAGTACCCTTGACCGCTAGAAACCGCTACTTTCACGATCCTTGGAATGTGAGATGCCTAAGAGCAGGAACTGAAGCCGAACAAACCTACGCTGTGCGTCAAAGGTATCTGGGCCGCTACCCGAGTTGATAACCCAGGGGGGGAGGAGCAATTGTCACCATGGTACTGTCCTTGGCTCCTGCAAGAAAGCCACGCCAGTAAAAGCAGCACAGCCAGTGAGATGGAGCAACTGATACGAAATCAGATTATGTTTGAACCAAGGTTGCAAGCGGCAACATTATATGAAGAAATCCATAAATGACAGTGTTTGAAGCGCATGTGATGAGAGGCATGAACAAGTGGAAACTAAAGGAGTGAATGTACTTTGAAAAAGCCAACTAAGCTACTTTGTACAGAGTGGTCCAGCGCCACGTGGGTGCTCATTTGAAGGTCTCTGTTAGGTATCCAACTGAATGGCAACTGCATTGCTCAAAGGGAACTTTGTATCAAAGTGGTGCTTCAACGGGTCAAGTTAAACCCTGTGCACATTCGAAAGTCTTTGATATGTGTAAAGTGAACTGCAATCGGTCTGAGCCTGGCTGATGGAGACTAATTGAAAGTGAAGAAGGGATCTGAGCCCAGTTGAGTGGAATCTGGTGTGAACCGTGAGTCACCCGAGAAGGAATATGTTTGGGAAACTGAAAATAAAGGGATATAAACCCAGAGGAGGGGGATCCACCGTAATAGAAAAGGGATCTGAGCCAGACTGAGGGGGATCCAGGGAAAGACACCCGAATCACGTAATTGTAGGAAGAAAACAACTCTCTATTTTTGTTTTGTACATCAACCCCTTTGAGTCAAGAGACTTTGATAAGAAAAAAGACTTGAGTGCAGAAGGCCCTGATACTGAAACTAGAACTGTATCCTCGTGTCAAGGTAACCAGAGTGTGTGCTTGGCTCGAGTGAACCGCATTGCCCGTGCTGACAACGCAGGGAAGGGAGGCCAACGGCCCGAACATCCTGATTTATCGATTTTTGAACACTTTTTTCTTTTTCATGAACGTTACCCCACACTATTTCTAAAGTAGCAGTAAGGATTGGCAATCTTTTTTTATAGTACAGGACCTTTTATCTTGACAAGACTCCACTAGGACTGCATTATTATTATTTGATGGTTGTAGCTTGCTCCCATCTGCATATTTAGGTTTAGTTAGGCGTTTTTCACCCCCTTTTGAAAGTTAAATAAACACTCTTGAACAGTGGTTACTTGTGTCTGTCTCACTTCAATACCATGCCTTCCTTACTGAACACACCTACATTTTACCGCTATGGGCGTGGAACCTCACTTCACTTTAAACCTTCTGACAGAACCCCTTCATGCATCCAAAACTATCACTAAAAACCTCTTCAAACTTGGCCTCTGGCCTAATGGTACCCAGATCAATTGGGGTGATATGGCCAGGTATTCTGGGATTGATTATAATGCCCATGCCGCATTGCTCAAACCACTCAAGCAAGCTACCCCTTTTCTTGACACACATTATTTTCCCTTCCATCTTCTTTCCTTTGCACTCCAACGTTGCTTCAACAATCCCTATAATCTCTATATGCACTCCACCATGAGCATTTGCCATCAATTTACTATCACTATGGCATGTGGCTTCTCATCTTTTCTTGTTCTGGAGCCCACATGGCTCACAGACTAGATGACACCCTAACGCACACCACCTGCTACATCGTAACAACTGTAATGATCCTTTTCGATAGTAATCTCTTGTACACCTTTGTGCGAGAAATTGTAGCAACATGAAGCACAACGTCCCTTTTCCCCCACATTTGAGACATACAGCATTGTTCGCGAAGTGGAATGTACTCCCGCACCAAAACCATTTTTTGATCCTTGCACATTGTCCCATCCCCATTGTACTCACTATCCCTTTATAATGATTTCTCCCTGTGTTCTCCCACTTCTTGTTGGGATTCTTCATGCTGAATGTGGACTTCTTGGAGGTTGAAATACCCCCTTTTTTGGAGTTGCCACTCACTGCGTTCACTGTTACCCCAGAGCGTTTTACTTCCCTTTTTTCTATGTAACACATGCCATCATGTGTTCTATTTGTTTGGCAATGTCAAGCACTTCGTCCAGGCTCGGGTCTCCTTTTGCCAAATCTCATCCCTGATCTTGTTCTCCATGATGTTCAGCATGAATTTGTCTCCCAGTCTCTCATTGTGTGAAGCTCCAAATTTACATTTGTTGACCAGTTCCCTCAGTGCAGTGATGAAGTCTTCAATGATTCCCCTTTGTTTTTGTCTCTGGTGCCAAAATGATACCTTTGAAGAATTATGCTGATTTTCCTTTCCAATATACTTGTCCAATTTTTCCACAATTGTTTCATAAGCATTTTGCAGTTCCACGCTGACACCTTCTCCAGCCCCTACGCCTGGCATTGCCAAATCCATCAAGCTTTTCAAGATGCGCCTGCCCTCGAATCCCAGACTGTGCATTAACAGAGCTCTGCAATGCTCTATAATGAACATTGGACTGTTTATAGCCAAGATATATTTGGGGGTCATGATAAGTTTGCCGGTCTGCAAGAAATTGCTGGTCATTCTGTGACCATTCTTGTTCAGGCCTCTCTCAACAAAAAAAAGAACAGGGGTTCCACAAGTCTAACACTTTCATCACTGATCCTAAATAAGAAAGAATAGGAATACCAAATAATTTGTCTTTCTGGAATTCTATACAATAATTTCTAGACTCATTAAAGGTTTACTTCAGGCACATTTCAGGGGGGGAGTCACTGATTTAGTCTGCTCTTAAACACCTCAACTCAGCCTTTCATACTTCTGAGGTCAATAAATGAGTACCAACACAGGTTGAGTCACTGGGCCCTTGCAGAAGATTGGGCCGAGCAGTAACTACGAATTTGCTTGTGACTTGTCATTCTATGGGCAATTATCTATCCAGCTTTCAAGCTGGATACCTCTTCTGCAAGGTGCAATACACGCACCACTAAATACAAGAGGCTATACACTAGTCAGAAACACTAGTTTTCAACCACCTTTTAACTAAAATTAGGTGGGGTGCAAGCCAGAGCCTGCGGTACAAGTAACTATTAATTATAGGATGTCACAAATGCTTCATATGTGCATATGGCATTAAGCATTTATTATGCAATTATCCAAAGAATACAATTTTTGGGGGGGTTATATTAAGTATGGATCACCCTTCTCTGTTTTAAAAGCAGCGTTAAACTCAATGGACTTAGCCCCAATTTAATTTAACTCAAAACTTAAACTGAATAAATTGATTGTGATGTTGTCACCGGTATAAATATCAATGTCTAATATCAAACAGAACAGATGTCGCCATCAGGATTGAAGTAATTGATTCCTAGATGTACATCTACAAATCAGTAAATATATATTTAAGATATCGTAACCGTGTGGATTTTGGGCAGTTAGTGACCAGTGACGTTACAATAAGGTCAGGTGATTGATCTCTCACTAACATATAAACCATGGCATCAAAACGCAGTACTCCCCTTGCCGGAGCAACATGGAATCCCTTGCTCATTAGCTTTGGCAAAATAGAACAATATCCCTTTACTTTGTTGCAGCTATCAAGCAGCGGCATGGACTATTGCACTTATGTGTAGACTTTCAATCACCTTACTCTGACTACCATTCTCAGGTAAGTGCAACTTGCAGTTCCCTTTTTTCAGTATTGATGTGAAATAATCTGCTTATTACAACATGGACAATAGTACAACATGTTTTTACTTTGTTGCAGCAATGAAGCAGTGCACACGATTTAAGGCAGATCATTAATAGGCGTTGCCATTGACAATAACAACGGTCTGAGAATATTATTTGGCAAACATAGTCACCACGCCATCACTCTACAATAGGTAAGATGCTCATTGACGTTGATAATTGACTTAGTCTATCTAAGTAGAATGAATATTTTAGTTACCAACATGTGACATTACACTTATCAGTTGATGCAATACGGCGACACCCTTATAAAACTTAAACAGTGCCATCCTATTTAACAGAGAGTTAACGCCCAGTTCGAGGCAGCAAATTGAAAGCAACTATACTGCTGGCATCTTAAGGATTGCGCAAGACAAAAATAGCACACATCACGATCAGTGAGACAGTGAGACAGGTAACTTACTGACCTTTTCCCTCAATCATCAAACGTTTTCTAAAAAAAAAGCTCTGTATAATATGTGTGTTTTTTCGTGATGTCTATATGTACAAGGAGGCTCCCTTGTGTGACCATTTGATGTTCTTTTTAATTACCATGATGATTATTTGGGCATTCCAATTAACTAAATTGGGGACAATCAGACCACAGTTTTAGGATGATTATTTGTGAATTTTAAGTAACCAAATTGTGGAATAAGAAATATTATTGCATATTACAAAGATCGAACAAAATGATTCCCAATGGAGATTTTGCAACAATTTAATAGTTGTCTTTTCTCGGTTTTATCACCTCCCCTCTCCCCCAACAGTGACGTTGTTTTCTTTGACTGATCACCATGTTACTCATATTACTTAAGTGTTCTTGTGAATATATGGACAGTATATTAACAAAATGTAAGAGTTCTATTGCTTAAGTATGCCCTAATGAGGACCCAACGGGTCGAAACACTTGTTGGCATTTCTGAGTTTGTGTCATCAAAAGTGGGGCTCACCTGTGCTTCGAGATCCGATTCGCCGGAGGAGAGGTCGGATCCGGAAAGAGCCGTTGCCGAGAGATCAGGCGTTCCTTTTTTTGTGAAGAGGTAAGGTCTGTTCCGGGAGCTCGCCACAATTGTCGTGCTGAGTAACAGCCACAGACAGAAATGACAATCCCCCTGTGCAGACCACGGAGGGGAAAAAGCCTGTGGCACCAAAAACCCCTATAGATGGAATATGGAATGGCAAGAAGGCGTGGAGGTGATGGCTTGTCCGATCCAGTAGAATGACTTGAATAGATCAGGTAAGTTGAAAAGTAACTATTCTTTCTGCAAGTCTGCTCCTGAAGGCTGGTATGATGGAGATCCAGCAGACGAAGAAGAGACAAAACTCCAAAGGCAAGATGCGAACTGGGATATGTAGTTCTGAAGAAAAAATGGAGGGCGGAAGAGGACTAGAGACAGGAAGATGTGAAACTTCGGTGGAAAAATAGAAGGAGAAAGAAAACCAAGGAAAATATCAGGGGAAAAGGTAGAAGGAGGTTAAGTAGGTATAAGAAAGAGAGAATGGGACAGGCGCAAGAGGTCACCGTACTAACATGTAAAAAGAACCCCTGCAAATGGAAAACTTCTTACCCCAAGAATGAAGGCACCGAAACGGGAGCAGAGTGGTCAGGATACCTGGGAACTCCTGTAAGGAAGGTAAGGTAATCAAAGTGACTGAAAGAGGCGGAGTAAGAAAAGCGCGAGCGCCGTGACAGAAAGTGAAAGTAAACAATGTCAGAAAACACCCAAATACTGCATGCAGGAAAAGGTAACAACAGCAGACAGATAGGCTGGAAGAAATGAGCTCAGGAAGAAACGCTACGGAGGGCTTTCAGGAAGAAACGAAGGAAGGCTGGAACTACGAAAGAACCAGAGAGCGAGGAAACCGCAACACAGTTGCAACGCACTGAGGGGGCGTGGCTTCCCTGCATTTAAAGGGGAAGAGATACATAGTTGCAGAGAGATAGAAACAGGACTAGCGGAGTTTCCACCGGGACCACATCTTCCATGAACCTCCTTTCATGACAGTTTGCTATCTAGGGTTCTAGTGAGACTTTCCACCACAACTTCGCATTAACAAATGTAGAGAATCTCTATTAAAGATCATCTGACAATCTTTTGTGAATTGGTGAATTTCCTATTCAGAACACGTAGTGAACTGTGTGTGCTCATAACACCTTGAACTGTACTTGCAAAGTATGAATGTTTCGCAGTGATATATATTCCAGTGTTCTGCCAAAATTGGTTTTGAGTAAATACACATTTTTGAAACCATAGCAAATAAAACACTGCAATGTTCGCAGGTAATCATACTTCTTTAAAGAGGAGTGTAGAGCGCGAAAGAGGAGAACAATTGAATCATATCACTTTAAAAAGGTGGTTCGGGGTTACCCACCATTACTACCTGTACCGCAGCCCACACTCACCTGTACCATATAGACCCAGACTTAAATGAACATCTTAAGCTTGTAATTTGTGGGAGACCTTCAGCGCACCGGCACCTAGATACCCCAATTACACCAGCTTCCAAGCTGCTCAATGAAAATTAACATGGTTGGAAACATTTCCAAAAGCCTTAGATTACGGTGGTAACGTGAACATAAAACTGCTATACACTCTGGCCTGTTAAAATCCTGCTGAGTTAAGAGCTGACCGTGTTGATGAGCTGGAAATAACACACACACACACTTGCACTGAATGACCCTAGTACCCTGAATATCTGCTACTGCACAACGTTTATTCACAATATGCTGATTTTGTGTGTTCAATCAGTGCAATATGGGGCCTGATGCATGTTCTTCCTTTAATTGTGATATTGTTAAGACTATTGTTTTTCATACTCATGGTCTCTTTTTTTTTAGGTTGGTGCATACTTATGTGATTGTTTGGATTATTTTTACTAGCCAGGTGGGAGTAGAAGTGAATGGTTCAATTTATTTTTTTCTTGATTGTAAATAATGGTGTTTTTTTAAAACCTTGCTAATGGCTGGGTTACGTATAGATGTGACTATTTTTGTGTTTTATGTTTTTTGGTTGTCTTTAGTTTTTGTTTTTTCTTCACTACATTTCTGATGGTTACTGCATGTGGTATGTTTTTCTATTCGTTTGGAACCTATCTAGACAAATTACTGGTAAATTATTGTTTGCGTGGACTATGTGATTAGACTGTTTTTCAATATGCTCACTATATACATTGGATAACCCCATTTTGAAAATGGTGAACAATTTCACCTTCCTGACGTGGAATGTTAAAGGTGTCAACGGGTCTTCAAAGAAAAATACAATTTTCATAGACTATGGAGGATGAGAGTAGACATTGCTCTCCTTCAAGAAACCCATGTATTAGAAACCAATCCGAATATTCTACTAAACTCGAGATACACCCACATTTTAATTAGCAGTTATGTTACTAAATCTAGACGGGTTTGTATTTTATTTCGTAAAGAACTGAATGTTGGTATAGACAAAGTTGTGAAAGATGATGATGGTAGGTTTGTACTTGTCAGTATTGTCTTAGATAATGTTAGGATTACTATTGGGTCAATATATGGCCCCTTTGCGAAAAGGTAGTGTATTCTTCAAGATTCTGAAATCACATTTGCAAGTCATGGGTGATGATTATATCATTCTGGGAGGAGATCTAAATTGTGTTATGGAATATAAATGATATAATTTGGGTTCCTGCAGATACTCTGGACATGATGTCTGGAGAACTAAACACCAGGGAGTACAAGAGTATACATTCTACCCACCAGTACATGATTCATACACAAAACTAGATTATTTTCTCCTTCCAGACGCACTTCTTGATGGGTAGTTGACATAGATATTTAGGAGAGGAACATTTCAGAGCATGCAAGTGTTAAGCTGAAAATAATCATTAATAAAGTCAGTCAAGGTTACAGGAGGTGGATGCTTGACTCGTATATTCTAAAGGCTAAAACTGCTTCATTGGGACTGGGGAATTTTATTGATCAATACTTCACTGAAAATGTAGACTTTGCAGAGATTAACCAAGTTTGGGATTGTTGTAAAGCCACTATAAAGGGAGAACTCATTATTCTGACTACACATCTTAAAAAGCACGGTGCGGCAGAGATTTCACTACTTGAATATTCACTAATTAAAGCATAGAGAAGATTTGCAAATTCAAAAATGGGATAGTGACAGACTTCAAGCAGTCAGGCTGAATGGACTCCTTAATTGCAAAATATACCAAGAGGTCGAGAGGAGACTATTTTATACCGGACAAGCCTATTGCCAAAGTGGGGAACTAGGTGGTAGGCTCTTGGCTATGAATCTTAAGGGATATTTAAACTACTCCATTATACATATCATAGTGACAGTTGATGGATCGCCAGTTCTTACCAATTATGAGATCTGTGAGTGTTCCTAGCTGTATTATTGTTCCCTCTATTCTGAAGGCATATCACTGACACATGATGAACTAGACTCTTTCTGTAAAAAGATCAATTTACCTGCTTTGTCTGTAGCAGTCTGAAACTGGAGGATAGGGTCTCTGAACTTGAAACCAATACAGCTATCAATCAATTACAATTAGATAAATCACCTGGCCTAGATGGTTTGCCGGTTGAATTGTATTGTTCTTTTTCCGATTAACGCTCGCCAATCCTGTGTAATCTTTATAATTTCTCGTTGACAATGGGGGAATTAAGTTCTACAATACAAGATGCCTTGATACGTTTAATTCCTAAGTCTGGTAAGGACCACACTAAATGTGAAAATGATTGCCAGATTTCCTTACTCAATGTTGATACCAAGATTCTTGCAAAGGGTTATGCTAATAGATTGAGCATCTGCATTGGTGAGGTGATTCATGTGTCATAGACTGGTTTCATCAGTCAACGATATGGCTATGATAAAATTAGAGTGATTTCTTAATATGCCTGGCCTTAAAAGTGTTCATGCCTCTAAAGTAGCTCTGATTTCTGGGATGCAGAGACGGCTTTCGATAGACTCAATTAGAAGCTTCTGGAAATGACTTTGTAAAAAATGTGCTTTAGTAAGGCACTTGCGAACATAGTGAACTGTCTACATAATGGCGCATCAGCCAGAAGTTGGCAGAATAGTAACATCTCTCTAGAATCTAAGTTGGTTAGAGGTACGAGACAGGGTTGTCCATTATCCCCCCTTTTCTTTAATATAGCCTTGGAACCTCTTATAACCCTTATACGTCAGCCTATGGACCTTACTCGGTTGAAGATAGGCTCAACTGAACTTAAAGTGTTGGCTTACGCTAATGATTTGATTGTTACACTGTCTAATCCACATGATTTGTGTCCTCTTCTAAAGAGTAAATTTGATGAAGTTGGGAGGCTGTCTGGACATAAAATGAACTGGACAAAAAGTGAAATCTTTACCTTGACAGAGAGCTGTTGTAGAGAAGATTTTGGGGGCTGGGACTGCAAATTGGCCAAAGAGAGTATTTTTTATTTAGGGATTAACTTTGTGCATGATTTGAGGATGACTGTAGACATCAATGTTGATAAAGTGATTAATCTTATGAAGAGGGACATTAGCAAGTGGAAGAATTTTAGTTCGAATATTTGGGGGAAAATTAGCGATATAAATATGTCTTTGCTCCCAAAGGTCTTTTATGTTATTCAATCCTTGCCACTACCCTTTTCAAAGAAACTGTTGAATAAGCTAGAAAAGTCTTTAAATATTTCTGTGTGGACAAGAAGACTAAATAGATTCCTTAATATATTTTGGCATGAGAAGGTAAGATGGGAGGTTTTGGTTATCCAGATCTTGAAAAATATTATAGGGGCGTTGTCCTTAAGAAAAGAGGATTGTACTTTAATCACAACGAAATGTCTTCACCCAATTGGCTGAATATGGAAACGCAAACAGGAATCCTACCTTTATTACCACGGGCTAGTAAACCTTTACCTACTATAAGAGCAACTCAAAGTGTTCAGTTCCATTGGCTTAAAGAAAATGATCAGAACGTTTGGTTGTATAGGGATGCCTTTCTGTGGTTTAACCCTGCGCTTCAATTAAGTAATAGGACATTATATTGGAAAAGTTGGGTCTTAAAGGGTATATTAAGTTTGAGTGATGTATTAGAGGGGGATCAGATACTTAGTTTTGAGGGTCTGCAAAATAAATATAACTTATCAGCAAGGGAGAGATGGCGATTCACAGATCTAAGTGAATTATTATTGCAGCGAATCCTTATGACTAACATCCCACTGATTGATAGACCAGAACTTTACAAGACCTTTGATTGTTTTCCACAAACGGTACCATCATATGTTGGACTTATGCCGATTAGTTCTAAAGTCTCTGATGGGTAGGAATGTCTTCAGTTAAAATGGTATGCGGATCTGTGCTGTGACTAATCACAGGATGAATGGGTAACGGTGATCAAGAAGGTTACCTTGATGAAACCAGACCTCGCTTTCTGCCTGGTGCGGCAGATCATATTGGGTAGGCTATATTGGACACCAGAAAGAATGTGTTCATTAGGTCTCCTGGAGGATGATTGCTGTTGGGGGTGCGGTGTAAGTAGAGGGTCAATGCTACACATGTTGTGAAATTGCTCTATGGTCGAGGAGTTTTGGAGGGAGGTTCTGGATCGAATACAATTGGTATTAAATGCCAATGTTTTAAGATGTCACAAATAACCTATTCTACTGTTGGGTAAATGTAACATCGAGGTTAATTTTAATTTGGAATTGCGGTCAGTCAGAGCACTGGTTGTGGCTCAGAAGCAAAGCTTAATGGTATGCAAGACTTGAAAAAAGGCTCAAATTGTATTGTCCAACTATGAGAAGTTTATGTACAAAAATAAGTATCACTGACATGTATGATTATGTTTGGATGTCTTTTAATTAATTATATAGGTGATTTAAACGCAATTGTATGATGATGTGTTCTACTAAATAGCTATGCACGGTCGAAGTTAATGTTGTTTTCTTTTTTTTCTTCATCTCTTTTTGTTGTGTCCTTATTGTTTGACTTGCCTATAGGTTAGTACTGTAGTTGTATTTGCATGTGTAGATTCTTCTTCTGTTATTTCACTTGTTATTTCAATGACAATATCGTTTTCTTTTGTTTGTTCTCGTTGCACTTAAGATAAGATCTTTTCTAACATTATGAGAACTACCCTATACCGATTCTGTTTTTTCCAGATTCCCTGTTTGGTATTTTGTAATTTTGGAATACTACAAATAATGCTTGAAAAATATATAAATATATTGTAACATACATGATTGTATCATATTTACTTGCTAAAGGGTGAGAGTTGGACATGCTAGCTAAATAGATATGCATAGCTTTCACATATCTATGAGGTATTCAGTATGTGAGTGTAATTAGTGTGGTGTGCACATATCTTCTTATATGCTTCTTATGTTCCAATGTATTTCTATGGTTTCATTATATTTGTAGTAAACATGGTATATGATGATCAGTGAGGAATTGTTTGTACTTTTCTATGGTATAATCAGTTTTGTCAGGGCAGTGCACGTTCACTTGTAGCATATCAGACTATAGAAAGGGTATTCTCTTAAAAGAATGAATTTTGGAGATATTACTAAGTTAATTGATGATCCATTGGTACACTCGGTGCATGAGTACCATGTAAAGTGTGGCCTGCACACAAACTTGTAATTTGACAATATTGACATGTTATGGCATGGACACCAATGAGCAAACTGGGAGACCATGATGTCATTTTTTGATACCAAACCATCATCTTCTTGAGTAGCTCTGAATATTCCTGTACTTCAGGTGGGAGGCAACAATATGGAATACATGAAAGGGACAGAAATGTCACAACTAAAGCACCATGATTTGATTACCCTCATGGACAAACATCCTGGATCTCACATTATTTCTATAGTAAATTGTACCTGATGTTAACCAGTAAAATTGAAAAAGCAGGATGCCATATTGAGAAGTGTATGCCAGCTATGAATCAAGATTATAAAATCAGCAAAACAAAAGAGTTGATGGCTGGAAGGTTTAGAATTAATCTTAACATTTGGCATTGCTCTGGGCAACCCGCCAGCCCACCGTTCCCCTTTTGGGATGGGACCAAGCTTGGTTTGCATATGGTCATTCCTCTTTCTGTAATGAAAGGGTTGTCCAGAGCTAGGCCAAGGGTTAGGAGTAATTCGAAAACTTTCAGCCATCACCTCTTTTGTTTTCCAAGATTATGTAATGCCAGTAATTGAACATTTCAACGTAAGACCAATATTGCCTTCAAAAGGCTAATACGACTGAACTAGAGCCAGCCATTTGGAGCATGTCAGTCATTGGATAAAGTGGAGGTTGTCAGTGATCATAGGTTGAGCTTCAGGGTTTCTGTGGGAAAGTGCATGAAGGTACAGTGAGTGCTGAATGCGGGAGGTTGTTGCCCTTTGTTTTTGGTTACCATGCACCTGAGCTGGACTGTGATAGTGGCATGAACCAGCCAATCCAGTTGTATGGGTGGGAGACATTTCATGAGCAGGGATGAGGATATGACCAGATCTAATGTGTTGTCCTTGGGGTGGCTGGGCCCAGTGATGTGCTGTACAATATTCAAGCTTTGATGAATTCCAATAAATCCAATCATGTGGATTTTGTAGCTGTGGAGATTGAAAGGTAAAGGTGGCTAAGAACCTTTCAATTGTGTTGATATGAGGTCTGCAACATCATCTAGAAAAACCCTGGTGTACCCAGAGGATGGTATATTCAGTGAAACGTTGGTATTTGTAAGGGGTACGTGGCATGTGAGAAGCTGCATGGATGAGAGTGTGCCTGTTTCCTGTGGGGTGCAGGACCATGTTATGCTGTGAATGACAGAAAGGCCTGGCTACCACGGACCCCGCACACTCAGTCTCCATACCCGAAGGTGCTAGCACATGTGTGATGTTGTGGTGGTAGACCAGATTTCAGTATTGAAAATGGGTTTGAGCTTGTGAGACATGATCCGGCCAGTGATATCGAAAGCATGCCCCACTGCACAGTATGTGAGTAGCATGCTCTGGGTTGCTGGGGCATGTGTTCTGTGATCACTATGAGATTGTGTGGATGTGACTGGCGGTGAGCCCGTTGGTAGCTAGGCTGTCTATGGCTACCAGCGAGCGTGGGTATGGTAGAAGTTATGCTTGGTGAGTGACACATCGTTGAGTTGTGTATGTGGGTTGTGATGCGGGAGAGGAGGGGGCGTGCCCAGCTACCTGTAAATAGTGAAATGGACCAAAGCTAGAAGGATGACGTTTGGACAGAGACAGGGGAAGCAGTAACTACCAATGTCAGCGTGCTTGTTACCCCTAGTATTGCCTTGCAGCACTGGCCTAGTGATCACAGGGACAGGGCCAAACCATCAGTGCCCTCGGCTCAAGAGCCAACTTTAGTTTCCTCAGTTCCTTCCCATTGTCCCTCGCATCACCCCTCAGCGGCTTTCCAATGAGCATTACTTTCCATTGGATGGCATCTGAGGCTATTATTGGCAGCAACAGCACATGTGAGGCTGACCATTACATGTGTGACCACGCCATGCAAATGAGGCATTAACAGGCGTGGCATTGGTAAGGCATTTGAGGCTGCACTTGGCATGTGATGGCAGCACTGGCACATGTGAGACTACCTTATATAATATGACTCCACCTGGCATGTGATGCTATAACACACATAGGTCGTCAGTATCTGCATAAAGAAGTCTACACTTGGCATTTTTTTGGCAGCACCTGGGTGTATTAGGCAATACTTAGCATATAATGACTTTACCGGGCTGTGGTAGCGAGGTGATCATTTCTACAATATGTAAGTTAATAGAAATATGTTGTTGTACCGGCATAGCAAGGCAGTATGCAAGGCCTATGTTAGTTCTTCTGGGTCTACACACGTCGTCTCATTATACCACGCATGGCATATCAACCCAGCCCCCTTGGTACCTAAAGAAGTATATTGTTTTATTTTGTTTGCTAATGTTTAATGATGTTTATTTAACTTTATTTTTTTACATTTCTGACAGAGTTTCAGGTGATGCCATTATGGGCAATCGATGCAATCTCCTGTGATGCCATGAGGGTGAAAAGTCATGTGACATCATTTAAGTGATGTCATCGGCTATCCCTGGCATGCCGGTGACCTGAGGCTTCAGAAAGACTTATAACTTGGGGCAATGTTGTAGCTGAATAAGGCTGAAGAACCTGGTACCTGTCCCTACACAAATATTGCACCCACCGTACACACTTGCTTTTCTGTTTGTCATTATTGATGTAGTACAGCTGTGTTGAACCCACATTGTATTATTTGTTCATGGGAGACCTGTGCTGTGTCTACTGTGGGGATGCTGAACACATTGGTAGTCACTAGTCCTTTATCGGCAATGAATTCTATTTGAGGGAGCCTACAGATAGTAATTTGCAGCAGGGGCAAGCTGTCATAAATGTTGCTGCACCGTACTCTTCCCCCTAGGTCTGCGCTCAATAAATACCCTAAAAATATATATTTTTTAAATGTAGAGTTGAGGCAGGAAACTCTGCTGTTGAGGGGCGTTTCCTGCACTGCCAACGGAGCGAGCTAGGGTTCTTTGTCATCTCGGGTTAATCATCAGAAGCACAGTTTTGATAGAAAAAAAAAACAGTGGTAAGCCCAGGTTGGTGCTGCCAGGCTAGCACAGAGATCTTGCTAGGGATTGCCATGCCTCAGATGATTTCATTTAAGCTAACCAGATAACCTAATGTAGTTTGGGGGCTTAGACCTGTAACATTAACGCAACTTTTTGTACACAGATTTTTCGTTGATTGTGTCCTGTCTCACAATGTACTTCCTCTGATTGTTTAGAACACAGGAAAAGAAAAACTCCTTGTCAAAGAACTCTGCACTGAACACACACCGGACTAAGCAGCCGCTTGCCGCGCCGGTGCCGGCTACCACCCAGGGATACGAGGCGGCCACACAAGTGGCTTCGGATACCAATTAACATAACCTGATATGTTTTTTCAATCCAACTCATAATTTGGTTACTTTCAAGTCACCAGCTCCCAGGTACTGGGCTGCGTCAGAAGATGCTATCGCTGCATTCACACCCCCGGCCCATGATTGGTCCAGGCTAAGTCTTCTGTAAGCCAGTCTCCCGCCTGCCTCTTCCACTCTGGGCTCTTAAGCAGAGCCTGCGTAGGGAGCAGTCTTGCTGTGCTGGACCAGTCCCTCCAAGCCCAAATGGCTGCCTTTCAGGTACTCAGTCTGCCCCAAAGCAGCCCTTTCGTTCCCCTCGCCCTGTGGCCCTTTTTCTCTGAGGCAACACTGCCTGCCTTTCTTTCCCAAATGGACCTCTTTGGGTATGGCTTCAAATTCTCCCGCCACTTGACCCCGGCTCGCAAGAGACCTAGTCGACTGGCAGACTTCTCCATTCGCTCTATACTATCGCTGGAGGGCACGGGCGACCTGGGCGCCAGCCCAGGCCAGAGCCCGGAAGAAGAACCTGAGGACACTTCCGCCAATGCCAGGGCGACCCAGGGGGAGTATTCCTGGATCCACTGCACTCGTTTCAAGCCACCCAAGATAGCAAGTAAGGCTTCCTTGTGCGAAATGCGCCTGTTCGTGTTCTTCTTTCAGGAGTATTGGAGTACACCTCCTTCCTGGCCAGCAGCACCTCACCTCTGAGGGTCTGCGACTCGGGCCTCCCCTCTGCCAAGGTACTAGAATTTGACCCTATTGCGCACTAGCTCTGCCAATAAACCTCAGTTCAATTCACCCGAATCCTTACTTGCAGCTCCATGCTATTTCACAATGGGGACCCAACAACCACTCTGCCAATGCACATCAATCCTGATCTTCAGCACCTCCTGCTACACAAGTATTTGGCAGAAGCCAGTCCACCTTATCCTGACCTGCGTCGCCCCATTCTGTCACAATAGTAGTACCAGTGCTGGAATTGGGCTGGATTCCCCTGGATCTGGAATTCAGCAAAAAAAAATATCTCTCCTGATACTAGAACTGTGGAATGCAAAAGTCCATGCTTGAGTCAGCATACAACACTGCACAGGCAGTGATCAGATGGTTCTAGGGTTTGGAGACTAACTTCCGAGCTCAGAAAGCACTGCTCGGGTTGTCTTTTTTTTAAATGTGCCTTTAACTACACTAAAGTGTCATTAATGTTAGATGGCTACACACACAGCAGTGAGTGGGTAATGAAGAGCAGCTATTGTCTGTCATGTTACTATACTTTTGTACAGCAGCAAATAACCACCATAGTAGTTTAAAAGCACTGAATCTGCGCGTGCGGTATATTGCCCGTTGTCCATACCCTGGCAGAAAAAATAGCATGAGCAATGATGTAAGAGGGAGGGGAATCAGGAAATGCGTTTGGAAAGCTGGAAAGGAGTTTGCAGGCACAGGGAGGGAATAAGGCCTGGCTAAATGCATGTATTAATATGGATGCATGTTCAGCCAAACTTAAAGGATGGGTGAATGATTAGCAAAGGGAAGGATGCACACATCTGCATGCATTATGAAGCAATGAAGGCAAGCGTAAGCAGGTGATTGTTTTCTTTCACTGTGTTCCTTTCAGTCTTGACAATGATCTGTAAAACCTTGCATTGTTTTAGGTTTATGCTGGCAATTGTAGGCTCCCATTCAGGATGGGGGGAAATCAACCGAAAATCACACTCCTTTTGCTCAACATGTTAATATAACTATTTATATGCTGTCAGGTTGGTTTATTATGTAATTCTTGCATGTTTAAAGTAATCTCTATAAAACAGTTTTTTTAGAGATCTGTTTTTTTTACTAGCCTATCATTTCCCTGCCGTGACCCCCCGCTCCTATCCCTTTGCTCTGACTAACCCCCCACCACCACCATTAGAGGTGGGTCACCAGAGTACATGTTGTTCCATTGACACCACCTACTACAGCCGACAGCAAGGTAAGCCAGTGCACCTCATTTCTGGGCTGCTGCTCACAGAATGCTCTACTGATGATGAACCTGGTTTATAAAAGTCAAATTTTTTTTTCAATACGTTTTTTTTCGAAATGGGGGGTTCCCCCCAACCCCCTCTTTTTTATTTTTTTCATATTTTTTTATATTTTTTTTATTTTACCCATTTTTTATACTTACCAAACCCAAAAAATACATATAAATAAAAAAATAATAGACTCGACTTTTTTTTTTCAACATTTTTTTTTCGACATTTTTGTCATTCAACTTTTTATTTTCGACATTATGACTGCACACTGGTGAACCTTTATCCTGAATTGCACCATCTCAGCTCATCCGGTTTGAGATTGCACACATACCTTTGTTTATTCACCACAACCTACCTAAGCCATGAGGCAGTAGTAAAACCCATCTAGCTAGGAGTGTGTGTGCTCTGGTCATGCAGTAGGTATTTGAGGGATCTGGGACATGTGTGGCATGACTACATACCCTGGGGGGGCAAGCATCGGAGGGAGTATTCAAGATCTGACTTCATGGGCTGTGAGAATGCAGATATCCTAGGAAGTATGGGAGAGAGTGCTGGGTATAGCGTGGTTCTTGTATTGCAGGTATCTGATTGGGCATGGTGCTAAGCACTGGGTATATGTTAGCCCTTGTTGAGCGAGCATATAATGACGCATGAGGAGATGACTGTGTACAGCATGTAACTGTTCTTGGTAGTGCTAATATCTTGTGGTGGGTATGTCCTGGCCTTGTCGCTCCGGTGTCTGATGGGGTATAGGAGGGTGGACTGGATATGTTGTGGCCCTGGCAGTGCAGGCATCTTATATGGCATGGGAGATAGGGCTGGGTAATTTCTGCCACTGGCAGCATGGGAATCTCATGGGGCTGGATAAATGGGTATTCCCGGGCAGAGGTAGTGCATATATTTGATGGAGTATGGGAGAGATTACTGGGTATGTCCTGGCCCTAGTAGAGTGAGTATTTGATGTAGCATGGTGGTGAATATTGGCTATTTCCTGACACTACTAGTGCGGGTATCTGATTGGTCATGCCCCTGCTGGTGTTGGGATCAGGTCCACGATGGGCGCTTGGACTGGGTGTGCCTTGACTCTGGGAGGGCTGCTATCAGATAGGGCCTTAAAAGGAGAGTGCAGGTATCTTAGAGACAATGGGTGCATTTTAGGAGAACAGGCATACAAAGTGTGACAAAGAGTGAAGGGAAGGGGACATGGGCACGCATGCTTTGGGGGTAAAGGTATCAGAAGGAAAATAGGAGAGGAGTCAATGAGTCCTTTGGGGGTTAAGGTAGGAGATGGAGTATGTGAGGGTGACAGGGTGAGCTCTGAATTTGTAAGTGCATGTATCAGATAGGGTGTAAGAGGAGGGAGATGGATTCACTGGCTCTTGGAGTGCAGGTATCTGATGGAACCTCATGGATCCTGAGGTGCCCTGGCTATGATAGCGAAGGCATATGATGGAACCACGTGGATCCTGGAGTGCCCTGGCTATAATAGTGCAGGTATATTATGGAAGCAAATTGATCCCGGTGTGCTCAGGCTATGATAGTGCAAATACATGATGGAAGCACGTGGATCCTGCCTGGTGCGCCCTGGCTATAATAGTGAAGGCATATGATGGAACCATGTGATCTTGGAGCGCCCTGGCTATAATAGTGCAGTTATATTATGGAAGCAAATTGATCCTGGTGTGCTCAGGCTATGATAGTGCAAATACATGATGGAAGCACATGGATCCTGGTGTGCCCTGGCTATGATAGTGCAGGTATATTATGGAAGCAAATTGATCCCAATGTGCTCAGGCTATGATATTGCAGATACATGATGGAAGCACATGGATCCTGATGTGCCCTGGCTATGATAGTGAAGGCATATGATGGAACCATGTGGATCCTAGCGTGCTCAGGCTGTGATAGTGCAGATACATGATGGAAGCACATGGATCCTGGTGTGCCCTGGCTATGATAGTGCAGGTATATTATGGAAGCAAATTGATCCCAATGTGCTCAGGCTATGATATTGCAGATACATGATGGAAGCACATGGATCCTGATGTGCCCTGGCTATGATAGTGAAGGCATATGATGGAACCATGTGGATCCTAGTGTGCTCAGGTTATGATAGTGCAGATACATGATGGAACCACATGGATCCTGGTGTGCCCTGGCTATAATAGTCCAGGAATATGGTGGAAGCACATGGATCCAGGTGTGTCCTGGCTATGATAGTGCAGTTATATGATGGAAACACATTGATCCTGGTGTGTCCTTGCTATGATAGTGCAGGTATATGATGGAAGCACATGGATCCTGGTGTGCCCTGGCTATGATAGCACAGGGATCTGATGGAAGATGGTGCAAAGGGCAGAGTGTGTTCTAGATATGTGAGTATGAGGCATATGAAATTGTCTTGTGGGCATTTTGTATGTGGATATATAAATAGGCATGTGAGAGGGGAATATTTGGGCTCTGTGAGTGCTGGGATCTGATAGGGCCAAGGGTAACAAGACTAGGCGTGATTTTGTGTTGCAGATGTTGTTGGAGCCTTGAAGGTGAAACTTGGTCTGTTCTAGCTCTGGTAGATCTGGTATTTGACATGATCATGGGTGATAAGATTGGGGGTGCTCTGGGGGTTAGGCTTTCCGGGGAGTCTCCTGCTGATTCAATTTTTCGTACATGGGAAGTGATGACCAAGGCTGTGTTCTTCTAATTCGATTCCCATTTAACAACAGAGAGGAGCAACATCAGCAGGGGTCAGGCCTGAAGCCCTCTTTCCACTTTCTACCCCCTGTGCTGCTGCTCTAAATCTTGCACAGACCCTAGTTCTCAGTTCATAGTACAGCTACAGACCACTTGTTGATGGACGGCTGAGCCACACGCTTCCGTCAATGGTGTAGCCAGCATTTCCTGACAGGTTGGGACTGCACAGTACACACGTGGGCCTAGGGCAGAAAGCCCAGCAACTAACGAAGGGGCCTTCATTCCATCCGGCCATTTTCTTCCACGTGCGCATGTGGCCCAGGCCATTCTTCTAACTATTATAGGCTATTAGATACGTTTAACTAAACAGCTAAAAGACTCAATTTACCCAACTGCCCACGTCCATTGACTCAGAACGCAAAGTGATGTGGGCCCAAGACAAATCTCTTGAGTTTTGCTGCTTTGCTTTCCAGACACACAACAAAAGGAACTCTGCCACAAGGGCACCTGCTTACAAGGGCAAGCAGCTTGCTGTTTCATGCGATGGATCAAATGATTAGTGAACTGCAAAAACTATTTTTGCATGTCCAACAGGCAACTATTGCAGACATAAACTGAGCTGTTTGAAAGGAAAGGGGTACACTCAATTTCTTGTCTTGAAAGATGAGATTGCTAACATGAGTGTGGGAGGCTTTGAGTGCCAATATACTGGGAGGCATTGTCACAGGCAAAGGAGTAAACATCTGTGCATTGCAATGAGTGGAAGTAGATTTTAAACTTTTCAAGTAATTAAAAAATTACCTAACTGAATGCTATTCAGATGATCAACTACATAATATCAAAGAAATGGCCACGATGGCTCAAAAGTATGCATGCTTTCTCATCTGCAACACAACATTAAAGTGCATGTAAATTAGCTGCTGAATGTGAACATTTAAAGTCTGTTAAAGCTAGTAATGCAGAACAACACTGACCACTTTTCTTTCCCACTACCACTAATTCATGGACACTCCTGTTCCTTAAAAACAAGCTGAAAAAGAGCTTTTAAATCATGTTCTGGAAGTCCTGACTGCCGGTGTTCAAACGGCTGGCCTCACAGGTGCTGGGGGGCCCAGCACCATGTTGGTTTGCCAGGGTCACACAGACTTACTTGTGTTGAAGGGCTGGACCCTGTGAGGCCATGGGGTCACGGCCTGCGTGCCAGTGGCACCTTGGATGTAGGCAACATCCTGGATGGTGGGTGGCCTGGGCTGGACCCAAGGCACCATGCTGATCCAGGGAGGGGGGGCGGGCAGACCAGCAGGGTCCTGCAGGACCGTGATCACACGGTGAGGGCCTGCAGGCCAGGTCTGCAGGACCGTGATCACACGGTGTAGGCCTGCAGGCCAGGTCTGCAGGACCGTGATCACACGGTGCAGGCCAGGTCTGCAGGATCGTGATCACACGGTGCAGGCCTGCAGGCCAGGTCTGCAGGACCGTGATCACACGGTGCAGGCCTGCAGGCCAGGTCTGCAGGACCGTGATCACACGGTGAGGGCCTGCAGGCCCAAAGTGATAGACAGAGACAAAAGGACTTCCATTGTTGGAGTCTGCAGCCTCTCTGCTGCATGTGCCTGCACTTGCTCCCTGTATTAGCTCGGGCCATGAAACAGTCATGGCCCATCTTAAAAGGGCAATACACTGGGGAGGGTCACACACAACACTCTCCCATATTAAAAGGGTAACACATTTGGGAGGGTCACCCATATGGCCTTTGTTGTCCACGCCATTTTGCATTGCTGTATATATTATAAATGCAGGTCTTCGTGTAACGAAATGCAATATGATGTGATCATAAAAGGTAGGACAGATTTATTACTACAAACCCGAGAAGGCACTACTTCAAATCTCTCATAACCACTGTATGGTTGTACTACTTTCAGATTTACACAAACCAGGCAAACCTGTGTGATAGTAACCTGCTTTTAAGACAATCAATGTATTAAAAGCCCTTTGAACATATGGTCATTTAAAGCCTCTTGCTGGGGTCCAAGCAAGGAATATTCACAGTAATTACTGGGCTATATTTGCATGTGTCTTTAGCAGCTCTTCTACACAATTGTACATTGTTAAATGAAAAGCTAATAGCCTGCAGTTAGAGCAGGTGTAAATACTTCCCAAAAAGATGAGAGTTTCATTTTGCGCCCAGTCTCCATTTCCATGCACGTGAGATAAAGAATGAGTTGAGAACATTTAGGCAATATGACCCTCTGAGGGGGGAGGGGTGTTACCGCTCGGGCCATATTGAGAAGCCTGACCAGTTTTGGCCCCCTCCGAGGGTCATATTGCCATTAGTACTGCAGCATGTTGTACCAGGGTACTAATTGCAATTTTTCTCGAGTTAAGAAACAGCGCTGCAACCCTTTCTCGACTCTAGAAACAAAAAGCCAAAAAAATGGCTGCTGAGAATTAGGATAAGTGACTACACGTAGGTCCTCCTCCCTTTCCATAGTGGCCATTGAAATCAATGCAAAACAAATAAACAAACAAAACGGCCACCATGGAATGGGGAGAAGGGACTTCTCCCTTTCCATAGCAGCTAGTCATGGAAGGCCCACCAGAACCGTGGCGGTGAGGGAACCTTGACGGCCGGGTAATGCCCTGGCGAGGACCAATGAGCTTGCTTGTTACAAGCTCATTGACCCTCGCGGGGTACTAATGTATGTTATCAAATGGAGGAAACCAGCCTGCGGACAGTGCCCTGAGACTGATGATGCAGCTCTCTAGGTTTAGCTTCCTCCAGTTCTATCTGTTGTTCCCTGTGCGAATGTGTTTGGGGCAGTGTGAGTGTCTTAGTTTATATACATGCTGCATGCAGCATTCTTTTAACTCATTAACAGCTGGAGTTGCTCCTTTCACACCCATCCCCGCCCCTTCATTGTATGTTGAAGGTTGAGCCCTAGGGCATTAAGGGCAGGTCCTGCCCCTCAGGCCATAACCTGCCTACAACACTGGTCTCAAAGCAGTCAGACTGCTATGTCCCTGACAACTACACCCCTATGTGGGGTGCTCTGGCTCTGAAAGTCCAGGTATCTGTGCAGCCATGGAACAGAGGACTGAACATGTTCTAGTTATTCAAATGAATATAGCTGCGGGCTGGGATGAAGGTCATCTGAAGATGCGCCTGATCCCACCCAGTTCTAGCATTTAATGATTTCTCACTCGCTTGTTAGGTGTAACAGTGTTGAATGGACCTCGTGGCCCTGTGTTTGCATGCTTCCTTGCATGCATGCATGCAATAATGGCTGCTGCATCATCGTGATGTGAAAATAAAAGCTGGCCTCTGTGCATGAACAAAGCCATTCAGGATTGAAATAGTATTAGTCTCAGTGGCTTCCCTATGCAATCATTTAGCCTGATACTCTCAGCAGGAAGAGCTCCCAGAACATAACAACTGACAACTGGGTACTGTTGCCCCATTCTGCTCCATGCCTAGATTTGCCCCTTTCATCGGTGTTAGGTGTACGGCAAAGAACTCGACCTTAGTATCATATCTCTGGTGATGGACATACTGCTTTGGTCAGATATAACGTTCATTACCATGCTGTTCGTTCGTGGCCCCCTCAAGGATGCTGCATGTGTGAGAGCCCACACAAAAGATTAACAATAGGGTATCACTGATCAGGCTCTGGCCTGGCTGACCTCTTTCCTCTCAGATCGACCTTTCCAGGTCCAACTTGGATCCTTCCTTTCATCTATCTTCCTCTCTACCTGTGGTGTTCCCCAGGGGTCTAACCTCTTACCCTGGCTTTTCAACCAATACCTGGCAACCCTCGCCCACTGCATTGCCACTTTCTGCTTACATTTCCAGTGCTACGCTGACGACACTCAACTCATTTTCAGGCTGCCCTCTGCCACCTCCTCTCCCTCTCTCATCTCTGATTGCCTAACTGCCATTCAATATTGGTGTGCCGCCAATGAGCTTTGTCTAAATGCCAGCAAGACGGAGATCCTCCTCATCGGCACACCTTCACCATCCTTTCCTCTCACTCTCTGGCCAGCCTCCCTTGGCCCTCCTCCTACCCCCACCTGCGAAGCTAAGAACCTCGGGGTCATCTTTGACTCCACCCTTTCCTTCTCTGCCCCCCACATCTCTGAGGTCTCTAAAAAGTCAAAATTCTTACTGCACCTCCTTAGAGGTACTCTTCCCTTCCTTTCCTTCCCTCAGAAGCTTACTGTCTCCCAAGATCTGACTCTCGCTAGGTTGGACTACTGTAACAGCCTCTTTCTAAATCTACCTGCATCCACTCTCCGCCCTTTACAACAAATCCAGAACAGGACTGCGAGACTTGTCCTTGGCCTCAAGCCCTGGGATCGTATGTCTCCAGCTCTGAAATCTCTCCATTGGCTCCCAGTGGATGCAAGGATTAAATTCAAAACCCTCTGCATTGTCCACAATGCTTTCTGGGGCCTAGGTCTAAAATACCTTCAGCTATCCCTCCGCAAATACCTCCCCTCTCGAGCTCTTTGCTCCTCTACCTCCAACTCCCTCAGTGTCAGTCGTTTTTCCAAGAAACAAGCTGTGGGAGATCTCTGTCTTCGGCTGAGGCCTCCCTCTGCAACAACCTCCCTGCCACTCTAAAACTTGAGGAGAACCATCTCCGGTTCCGGAAGCACTTCAAGACCTTCTTCTTTTCTTCTGCCTTCGCTCCCCTTCTCCCCTGCTGATCCGTTCTCCCTTGGCACCGTGCACCTTGTAACCTTCTGTCCTCCAGGCTCAGGTACCTGCTCCTCACCCTGCCACGGTCCTGCACTGCTTCCAGGCCACCCCTTGCACTGGGGTCTGTATCTGTACCCATACAGCACCCCCTTTTTTCCTGCACTTATCAGACCTACCCTCTCTGCTGCCTTAAACCTAGTACTTGAAAATTGCTGGCTGCACTACCACTGTTTGTTGCCTTTATTATTTATTTATTGTTATTTATCTGTTTCTGCTCTGCTTCGCACTTTCCACTTCTCCCCCTTCCATGCACTTTTACCCTCCCCCTCTCCCATGTACTTGCGCGTTCTCAATGTTACTGGACCTAGTAAGATTGCTGTTTTGTTCTCCCCTGTTCCCCTCCCTTGCCTTTTCGCGCTCTGAAACACTTGTGTACGAGCGTGATAGAAATAAAATATCAATATCAATATCAACAACTAAGGGCTGTATACAGTCATCAGTAATGTGGTTTCGAATGGATTCTGTACTCCAACATATTCCTCATCTTTGACATACAATGTTCAGCTTTGGCTGCTTCAGACCATTTCTGGCAGAGGGCGGCCTGCGTCGATGGCATCAAGTCGATGTCCCTCGAAGGCCTCCATCGAGGGTGACATCCTCCGATGTTATAAGTAGCACGCACGGTGCCAGTTGGCCTCAGTTCTGCTTTTCCGCATACGTGTTTGTTTTGTGAAACTCGGCGCCCTCGTACTTCTGAAGTACTGCTGTTATTTGCTTATTCTTCGACGATGTCTGCGTCTTCAACCCCGACGACTCTTCATTCCGAGTTCAAAAAGTGTAAGGAGTGCAGCTCCAAGATGTCAATTACGGATCCGCATCAGATCTGTCTGTGGTGCATGATGAGGGCCACGAGATGGATACTTGCTCAAAATGTCAAGCCATGACAGTAAAGGCCTTGCAGGAATCAAAGGGGAACATACAGGTAGGCAAGGTGTCTAAGCCCCGTAAATCCTGACTGGCTGGGGCTTCGACCGACGAGTCGAAGGGGCGAGTCTCCTCGTCGGAAGAAGTCCAAGCATTCACTGTCCCGTAGTGGTCGCCACTCTTTGTCCTCGTCGAAACGAAGGCACCACCGGTCACCTTCCTCGTCGTCTTCGTCAGGTGGTACACCCAAGAGGGTGACATACCTGTCCAAGACATCGACACCGGCAGAGTGGGAAGCTTTCCGTATGGAGATGCTAAACATTTTTGAGTCACAGGGGAGGGCTCCGTCAACGCCTTCGGTGGAAGCCGGCAAGGAGCGGTCTCGCCCCGATACTCGCCGCCCTCGCGCCCGAGTACTCGGCATGATTCCCATCGAGAGCCCTCAAGGTCTCGAGATTAGGCATCGAAGGATTATTCGAAGCAGAGAGAGAGGTCTCGGTCTCTGACTTCATCGAGGCTTTAGAAGCATTCAAAGCTGTCAAAGCCATTGACGCCATAGATGCCTTTGTTGGTGCCAGTTGCGTCTTTGACGACTGTCAGGCCTTCGGTGCCGTCGGTCCCATTGTCGAAGTCGACATCGAAGCCGTCGACACCGGTGGCCCTACTTAACCGGCTCGGCCCCCAGGATCTGTTCATCCTTCTAGAAAGGCTTTGGCTAAGTCAGAGTCGATGCATTCGACACATTCCAAGCCTCTGAGCTCCATGCCAGAGAAAACTTTTGTCCCTCTTCATAAGAAGGATTTTATCAGGAACCTCACTTCTATCTTTGAGGAGGAGGAACGTTCGGAGGAGGAGGGGTGGTACCCTTTGGCCTCCAATATGGGACACTTAATGTGCCGGAGTGCCTCATTTCGGAGGAGAGCAGGATGCAAGACCTGTGTGACACTTTCCATAACGCAAGTGTAATCGATACCGCACCCGAGCTGAAGTTCGGCAAGCCAGGCCCTGGGGAGCATGAAGACTCTTCATACATACACCTTATGTCTAAGGTGGTGGAATACTGGCCCATACCTCCAGCGCCTTATGATCAGGATGATCTTACGGACATTTTGGACAGGGGTCCGCCTACGGATCCTGTGTTACCATTCCATGTGGCACTTCAAAAAAGGGTGGCCAGGAATTGGGAGACCCCAGAGACTAATCCGGCGGTAGACAAGTATCTGACAAGAAGATACTGCCCCTCTAGTAGCGACCCCAGCTATCTGTCACAACATCCCAGACCGAGAGTGTGGTGGTCCAGGCAGCTACGGCTACCTCGAAGCAGGCCAAGTAACCCTACCATCCCTCCTGATAGGGACGATAAGCACGTAGCTGGATGGGCACAGAAGGTATTTTCGGCGGGGAGTATGGCGTTGAAACCAGCCAACTCCAACTGTGGGCTTGCAAAATATTTGTACACTCTGTGGGAGTGCATCTCCATGGTGGCGGAGCACATTCCAGAGGGGTAGGAGAGGGACGGCTTCCTCGCTATTGTTAAAGATGGCAAGGAGGCCATGTGTGATTCCCTCCAATTTGGATTGGATTCTGCAGATAGTGTCAGTAGATCCATGGCCACGAGGACCGTGATACGCAGATTTGCATGGTTGCGGAAGTGGGGTTTTGCACCTGATGTGCAGGCTTGTCTTCTCAACATGCCGTTTGACGGGTGTCATCTTTTTGGCAGCAAGGTTGACGAGAGACTTGAGAAGTTGCAGACCTCTAAGGCGGCCGGCAAGTTGTTAGGTGCTGCCGTTAGGCAGCCTCAGCCTTTTCGTACTAGTGGACAACCATGGGGGGTAGATCCTTTCGTTATTACTTCTCATTTGGAAAGGCGAGAGGAATAGCCAGTGAAAGGGGCCAACGAAAGTTCCCTCGTGGTGGACGAGGTAGAGGTGCCTAGTCAGCTCCAGCAGCAGCCTCTGTACTGTGAAGGATTCGAACCGGGCGTCACACACTGGATCAGGAATCTTGCCCTTGGCCTAGGATGTAGCGCTCAATTAGAATACTTTTTCTTTATTTTCAACGAATTCGAATTGAGCCGATACCTAACCCGTCTCACACACCCTTTTACAAATACCCCAGGTCACAATGGACCATGAACCAGGCCGGTTGGTGGGAATACAATATTTATTTATTTTAATTTCAAAGGAAATCACACAATATTTATGTTGGGCAGCAATCACCAATGGGATGATAATTACAATGAATACCATTGAAACACACTTTGGTAACCTTTTACAAGAACATATCCAAAGCACAAATGAATGGGAGCACTTTTTCAATTAGGATGGATAGCACCCAAGTTGAGGTTTCCCCCTGCAATGTTCCCTCAACCCACCATTAAACACATTCTGAGTGGATAGAAAGAAGCACCAGGGATATGAGGCAACAAATAGAATCAAAATCCGACCTTCCCTCACAAAATAAGATTTCAAACCCTTTGCAATGGCTTAAAATGACACTCGGATTTTAACAAATAATTAATTATATGTGTGGTCAAATAATGATGTAAATATGTTTTATCACAGTATCAGGGATGTTATATCACTAGCAACTATAAGGGAAGGTATCACAAAAGGCATACAGTTCACAAAGCAGGTTGAAATTGAAAACAGTGCAGTCAAATCAAACATGGAAAAGTTGCATTTTTCTCTTTTTCAGCTTTAAATGTCAAAAAAGTTATTTTTTTTAAACGGTTGAAAAACACAAAATCGGAATGTGTTTTTTAGGCTGGGTGATAGATGCACATCACAGGGACAATATAGAAGTGAAATAGTGACTATAGCTGAGGAATTGTTGAGATTTTCAAGGTGGACCGAGGTTCAATTTTAGGAAAATAAAGCAGTTAAAAAGAGAAAATCAGTTTTGAAACAAAAAGGACTTTTTTACTTACACAAGATTTAATGGCTAGAAAAGAGGAACACCAACAATGAATATAAAAGTTACGCTGCAGTTGTAACCCTTCACGCAGTGTACCTCTTTTCTTTAGGGAAAATACATTTATTTAATCAAAATATTGCTAAGGACTCATGATCTATGTAAGACAGCAATGAAGAGAAAAGTGGCGCTAACGCTTGGAGATCAAGGACAAGATGCACAGAGAATTCTAACAGTTTTAAACAACGAATCAGGGTATGGATAGGATTTCTTAGCGAATACAACAAAGAAAAAGGCATCAAGATGGGTGGATAATGTGTTTCTATGGGATGGGGAAATACTCACAATCTGCACTTGAGTTTGGGGATTTGGACAGCCAACAGGATTCTGGACTCAAAGTATTCTGGTCACAGGAAGGCGTCTCTCCTAACAGCAAGCAGCTGGGCAAGTCTGGTCACTGGATGATGGAAAGGATACAGCGGGCATGAGGGGAGTGGGCAAAAAGCGGTCTGGCCACAGGATGCTTCCCAAAGGGTACCCAGCTTTTCCCCTTTGTTACTGGGAATTTAGTGGAATTTACGAATCAATGGCCTTGCTGGGATAGATCAGCTATGCTTTGGCCTTGCTGGGATAGAATCAGCTATGCTTTGGCCTTGCAGTAGAGTCTGGAATCTTGCAAAGGTGAATCTGGAATGTTAGGATACGCGGCGCTGGAAATTCATAAGTGAGTGTTCCTGTGACTTCCCGTCCTTTATATAAAAGCGGGTGACATCACTAGGTTTATTGTTGGGCAGAACCGAGCTAGACCTACCCTCAACAACTGGATAGGTCTGCCTGTGTTAGTCGCCTCCTCAAGAAGGGGACTCAGTTTAGGGGGTTGTGTTTTATGAGGTGCAGAGCCTTCCCACAGTCCTTTTTGCCAAAAATTATTCTTAACATAAATTACACATTTGTACAGTTGTGGGACTTTCACATGTTACATAAGCAGATTACATATTTTATAGAGAGCATGGTCTTCCCACTCCCAGGTCTGTATGCCATTGTTTTTCCCTTCTAATAGTTTTTCGCGATTTTAGTGAGAACCGCTTCACCCAAAATCCCACAATTTAAGGTGTGTGTGCATACTATAATAGGGCATATTTCTATTGATTTTTAATGTTCCACCATATGTTCTTTCCCCTTGATTTACATTCCTCTGGTGTTTGTGCCCCATACATGCTATGGACGGCCACAATATCTTGTTTAGAAGCCATGAAAATCACATTTCAACTGTACAACTTTCACATTTATGCGCTGTCCGGTTACAAAATTAAGTCTTAAAAATGTATCATTAAATAGTATTTTGAGACAGATGGTCAGCCTTTGTCCTTCAATTGGGACCATTTTCTTTCTTCAGCTACCACCAACTGTCAGTTCAGCCCAGGGTGGCCATGGGGGGTTTCCCAGTTTGATTGAATGTTTATTCCCACTTCCCCACTTCACACGTCGGTGTCCCAGAATCTATTGTCTCTGCCTGGAGCACAGACAAAAGTCTGACAAGCGTGTGATATTTCTTTGTCTTGGTCATTTACAGTTTCCAAAGGTAGCAATTAACATGCATGTGTCCCAGAAGTTTATGGTGGCTCCTTTTGGGGGAAGGCCTCAGTTTAGCCAGCAGAAAAACCTTTTCTGGAGCTTGCACAGTCCAGCCACTGCATTTAATTCTTTATTTTATTTTATTTTGTTCTGAATCAGAAGAAAGCCTATTGAAATAAAACTTCCCATATATGTTTCCCAGCAAACCCCCCTTGACATTGCTAGGCCAAGACTACACTTTTAAAAAAGACATTATTCCTTATTTGCAAAAGCGCATTTTATCCCATGGAGAAATCTGCTGGGCTGACCATTTCAAAAGGTTTTCTCTTCCTTCTGACTTCCCAACATTGTTTTGCCCTAGTCAGATTCACTTATACAGCAATCTGTTTAAGACCCAGGTCCACTGAAATTGACATATGCCCTTAGAGATAGGGTTTCTTTTGAAGCAGTGATTTTTGACATTTTGTAGCCGCCCAAAAGTCAAGTGTTTTTCCGTATGGCTGAAGTGAAGTTTCTGTTGATTTCCCAGATTTGGCTGACCAAGCCTGCCATTCAGGAATAATGCTCTCTCCTGCTGAGGCACAATCTGAATATGGATGCGCATGTCAGGGCCTCACTGATGAAAGCAGACCAGATGAAAAGAGCATCAGAGTGGCATCATTTGAAATGTAAAATATTTCCCTTTCTCACTGGGAAACTTTGGGCTAGCAGCAAAGCAGTGCAGCTTTTCACTTCGCTTCTTTAGTACACACAAGAACACACCCTGGCAACATTTCTCTTGGTGCTCCCTGTTCCAACTTGCCACATGGTGCTTGGCAAAATAGGGCAGCCATCCTTTTGTAGCTGCAAAACACAGTTTTGATGCAAGGCCCTGGTACTGAAGGAAGCCAGCACAGCCATTTTGCTGGTTCTGCTGAAGTACATCTTGGTGATGTGGGGAAGTACTGCTGAGTGGGTAAATATATCCCACAGCACCATCAGCCTCTGCAACAGCCGCTTCAAAACCACTCTGAAGGCTTCAGTCACAGTTCGCCAGTGGGGGGCAGGCTGACTCAGCATCTCAAAGAATGGTGAGCCATTACTTCAGATGCATGGGCTCTGGAAATAATAGCCCGCAGTTACTGCCTTCCCTTTCTCAAGAAGCCTCTGACCAATCCACCGGGGAAACACACTTTGAGGATTCCGGATCTGCTCCTTGGGCAGGAGATTTTAACCCTGCTAGAGAAAGGCACTATAGAACCAGTGCCTGTGGCGCAGAGTAACAAGGGTTGGTACTCCCCATATTTTTTGATTCCCAAAAAGGACGGGGGACTGAGACCCATCTTGGACTTGAGATACTTGAACAAGTTCCTCAGGAAAGACAAATTCAAGAGGGGCACTCTTTCTCAGATCCTTTAGGCCTTCCTACTTCAGGATTGGTTGGTGTCATTGGACCTTCAGGATGCTTATTTTCATATGCCAATTCATCTCAAGCAGAGGAAATACCTGAGGTTCGCTGTTGGCAACTCGCACTATCACTTTCGAGACCTGCCATTCAGGTTGACCTCCACCCGAGGGTATTCACCAAGCTGATGGTGGTGGTGGCAGTGCATCTCTGGAGAGGGGGGATTCACGTCTACCCCTACCTGGATGATTAGCTGATCTGGGAACGTTCTCCCGAGCAAGACCTGGATCATCTCAACGTTACCTGCCACTCTCTCAATTTCACAAAGTCCCATATGACACCTTCCCAACAGCTCCTATACATCGGGGCTGTTTTAGACACTTCCTTGGGAAAGTGCTCGCAACCCAAGGTGAGGGCTCAAGACATTCTCCAGATAGTAACCAAATTCCAGAATGCCCAGGATCTTCCGGTCTTCGAGTTCTTGAAGTTGCTCGGTCCCATGGCATCTTGCACTTTCCTGGTGCTGGAGGGCCGCTTACGAATAAGATCCCTTCAATTGGCTCTCTGATCGCAATGGTCTAAGTACTCAGGGCGGATGTCGGACCGTCTTCAGATTCCGACCAGGGTCGCACAGGATCTTCTGTGGTGGGCCTGCGAGGAGAATGTTCTGAAGGGTGAACACTTTTGGCAACCATGGCAGGAGATCACTGTATTGATGGATGCCTCACTCACGGGGCGGGGAGCTCACACCAACGATCTGACTGTCAGCGGTCGTTGGTCTCCATTGGAGTCCAAGCTACACATCAATATTTTGAAGCTGAGGGCAATCTGACTAGCCCTGAAGGCTTTTCTGACATCTGTAATAGGAAAGAATGTCCTGATAATGACGGACAATATAGTGGCCATGCACTACTTCAACAAGAGGAGAGGTGTAGGGTCACTACCACTGTGCAGAGAGGCAATGCAGCTCTGGTATTGGGCTATTCAAGAAGGAATCTTCCTATCGGCGGTTCACCTGGCCGGGGAGGAGAACACGGCGGCGGACGCTCTGAGCAGGCAGAGCACAGTCTCCCACGAGTGGGAATTAGCTCAGGAAGTCCTTCAAGAGATATTCGCCCTTTGGGGAACCCCTCAAGTGGAGCTGTACTGCTCAAGGGAATTTCCACTGAGAGGAGCTCTAGGAGACGCGTTCGTGGTGGATTGGGAATTCCCGCTGCTGTACGAGTTTCATCCAGAGCCCGTCATTCCTCAAGTCATCAGGAGGTTGAGGAGGTTCAGGAGCCGCATGATCCTCACTGCCCCAGATTGGGCCAGGAGAACGTGGTACACGGGCCTTCCGGATGTGTCCATCTGTCCTCTGATACGTCTTCCGCTGAGGGAGAATCTTCTCTCACAAGAGTGGGGTCGGGTTCTCCATCTAGAGGTCCACACCCTCAACCTTCACGCTTGGTTTCTGAATGGTTGACGTACAAGGATTGGGACCTTCTGGATGACGTAATGGAGGTGTTGCTTTCGGCCAGGAGGCCAGCAACAAAGTCTCTGTACTGTTGCCGTTGGAATACGTTTTGTCACTGGTGCAGAGACAGGAATGTTGATCCTGTTCAGTTTACAACACCAGGTGTTCTATCCTTTCTGCTTTCATTGGCACATAAAGGCCTTCAAGTTGGTACCATTAAGGGTTACCTGGGAGCGCTTTTGATTTATAACCGCTCATCACAATGTTCCTATTTTAAGATCCCTCTGGTCACTCAGTTTCTAAAAGGGCTCACAAATGTGTTCCCATCTTCTACATATCAGGTTCCGGTGTGGGACCTCAACCTGTTTTTAAAATTCCTGATGGGACCATTGCACTCATGCCCTTTACGGTTATTGACCTTTAAGACTATCCTGTTGCTTTCTCTTCCATCTGCTAGCAAGCGCTTTCTTCCAAGCCACCCTTTACTATATTCCACAGGGACAGGGTTGTATTGAGGGTGAAACCTTCCTTTTTGCCTAAGGTTGTTTCAGAGTTTCCCCTAAGGCAGAACATTATGCTACCAGCATTCTATCCTCCTCCACATCCTAGTGAGGATGATGAAAGGTTACATCAGTTGAACCCTAGAGAGCATTAAGCTTTTATGTTTCCAGGATGTCCAAATTGAGAGTGGACAACCAACTCTTTGTGGGGTATACCGGACATAGACTAGGCCAGGGTGTTTCCAAACAGACCTTGTCTAGATGGATCACTCTAGCTATTTCGGAATGCTACAATCTGGCACATGCTCATTCCACCAGGGGCATGGCTACATCGACAGCCCTGCAAAGGGGTGACCCTATTAAAAACATCTGTGGTGCTGAAACGTTGTCCTCTATACACACGTTTACCAAGCATTACCCTCTGGATACTTTCCACGCTCAGAATGTTGTTTTTGGCAAGGCGGTCCTTTATTCAGCAAATTATTTTGCATGTATAAATTCCTCCCCCTCCCCTATTGTGGATACTGCTTTGCGAGTCTGTCAAAGATGAGGAAATCGTTGGAGGCCACAATCCATTCGAAAAACAAGTTACTTACCGCTGGTAACATTCTTTTGACTGGCTGTTCCTCCAACGTATTCCTCATTGCCCTCCCATCCTACCCCTTTGTAGATTTTCTGGTGTAATTACCACTTCAACTCTCGCAAGGCTGACACCTGGCTAACTACACTATCTATACAGCAGAACAAGAGGGGAAAAACAGAACTGAGGCCAACGGGCGCCGCGCATGCTACTTGTATACCCGATGACGTCACCCTCGACGGAGGCCATCGAGGGACCTCGACTCGACGACATCGACGCACAGCGCCCTCTGCCGAGAAACATTTCTGAAGCAGCCAAAGCTGGACAAATAGATCTAAGATGAGGAATACGTTGGAGGAACATCCAGTCGAAAGAACGTTACCAGGGGTGAGTAACTTGTTCTTCAGGTTTAGGTCAGGTCAGACAGGCCCTCAACCCGAATGAACATTCCAAGAATAGGCCCCAAAATGTGTGTGGCGCCAGTTGGCCCATTTGATAGGAATTGCTTCCCATGTGCTTTGGACACTAAGGGGATTAGAGTATTTGGACCTGTACGTGACGCCGGGTGAGAACAAGATGATGACCCAAACAGGGTGTTATATACTTAAACGGTGAGGATGTACATGGGTATAGGTTGTATGTGGCTGAGGCCACAGATCTAATAGCATATTTCAGCTAACTTGTTAGTAAAGATAATGAGTAATTATATCTGTTATGTGCAATGCCCGCTTTGGCTCCCAATGGTCTTTGTGGCAATGCTGCAAGCGTTGCCACAACCAACCTTGTGGCCAGCATCGGCCACATTGCCCATTCCAACATGGCGCCTGCGGCCCCCTTCATTCCATTTTCGCTTCCATTGGCGGACTTCTGTGCTGCGTTCATTAGGATGTGGATCCCAACATTCGTTGCATCGCAACTTCAGGTATTCCCTGGATCCTGACGCTCCTTGTTTTCTTACTCTTGTTATTCTGTTGCTAGTCTCCACCGTTGGTGCCTTCTGCTTCTTGCTCATTCCATTCTGCTGTGTTCTCTGTGAATGCTGGTCCTCCGGTCTACTGCCTCTCATTATTCCCTGGTCCTCCTGTTTAAGGCTGCCTGCATTACTCCTGCGTCCTCCCGCCGTCTGTATCATTTCCTGGGTCCTCCTGCCTCCTGTATCCTTCTCTGAGCCCCTCACAGGTTCTGCCTTGTTTTCTTCTGAAATCATTCGCTATCAACTGGTCTCCTTAAGATTCTACCTTCTTTTCCCTGCATGTGACATCTTCCACCCTGTCACCGTGGAGATGGGGATTCTTCCCCAAGAGGGCTTCCCTTCAGGAGGTTTCCCTGATGGGCACTCACCTACCAGTCCATCCCAGAGAGGAGGTGAAGTGGCCTCCAGTGGCGATAGCCCATTGTTCAGCAAAACCAAGAGCAAGCAAAAACCTCAGTTACGTCCAATCGCTGACAATAGCTGTCTCAAGCTCTACAAGGCCCAGAGCAATCCCTGGATACCTATCGTGTACACCTAAGTCTATAGACCCACACACAAACTTTCACCGATGACCATCCATCCCCCTGTGTGGCTGACTGGCATAGGTCCTGTGTATTTCACAAACTCCATCTATATGCTGGGTCTCTTCAGGCACCACTATATGCAGAGTCTTGGCACCTCACATATTTTTCTTTGTACACAGCAACTAGCTCTGCAATAGGTTTAGCTTTGGTGTTTCCTCCACAGCAGAGATGTTCCTTCATACCACTCAGGGGATACTGGATGGTATCAAAGGAGTCCTTAATTTCAGTGATTGCATTTTGGATATCTACATCACCCATAGCATCATCAACACACTGAGAAGATGTTTCAACAACTCACGGAAAACAACTTCATCCTGAAGAAGTAGCACGTGTCTGCAGTCAAGCCTTGAGTTCTGTGGGTATACTCGTGGGACATGGAATTTCTGCAGATTCAAAGAAGGTGTTAGAAATAAAAGTGGCATGCCTGCCGATGGCTCCTGGCCACTCTGACAGAGTCACTGCATTTCCTCATGAAGAAGGATGCTCATTGGTTATAATCTAATGGGAAGAAAGTTTCATTCATTTGCATCAAAAATGTGCCCATGGCAGGGACTCTGATGGCCTACTTCAACCCTTCATTTCTGATGAAGCAGAGGTTGGATGCTAGTGTGGTACTGAAATAGGAAGATCTGAGGTGCAACGTGCCACCCATGACATATGCAAGAAGGATTTGGATGAGGCTCTGGCATCAGTGTGGTGTTGCAACAATTTCACATTTACCTCTTTGAACACTCAGTGAACGTGGTCAAAGTTCATAAACTGCTCCTCTCCATCATGTTAGTCTGGCACCTTGACCTTGTGCCCACAAGAGAGGGGGCTCTTTCACTTGCAGAAATACAATGTTGCCCTGCAGTATCAACCTGGCTTTGATAATTGCAACCTGGGCACCACCTGAGGGATGCTAAGGTCATTGAAACTGTGGAAAAGACCCTTACCAACGAACCCACGCATCTATCCAGCTTTCAATGTTATTGATATGATATGATATGATATGGCATTTATAACGCGCCTATACACAAGTGTTTCAAGGCGTGAAAAGTGCAGGAGGTGATTGATACCATCTGGCAGGGCAATTGACTTAAGCTGGTAAAGCATGCCATCACCTGAAGGAGCTGAAGGAGATTCCCAGAGTTGTGGACACACTGAACTAAGGCCCAGGATACCATTCAGGTAGAGGTGCAAGGATGAACTGGCTATCCTCCCCACCCCCCACCCAGAAGGTTTGGCACTAAGATGGATGAGGATTGCTTTGCCATCATTTCTGTAAGGGAAGTTACTGAGGTTGGTTCATCAAGGCATGGCCAAAATGAAGGCCAAACTGTGGAAGAAGTCTGCATTTCCTGGGGTGTACTCTGCCAAGCAAATAGGCAACCGAATAGCCTCCACCACTTGCCAAGCCCCAGTGTTACCATTCCCCATGAATGAGCATGGATTTTGGGACTCCCCCTTCAGGCCAACATGTCATGGTGGTGATAGAGGATCATTCCTGGGTCACTGAGTGGAGTTTAAGACCTCTACTGCTGCCTCTGCTGTGATTCCAGATTTTGAAAACGGGTTTGCCATGCAAGGACTGCCCATTTCTCTAAGCTTGAACAAATGTCTCCCATTTAAAGTAAGAGTGTTTCTAGAGGTTCTGTGGCCTGTGAGGATCGAACACAAGTATGTACCTTTCTGCAGGCTCCAAGCCAATGAATGTGTGTAACGTTTCATGGGAACACTGAATAAGAAATTCTGGATTGCCCAAGAATGTCAAGAAGTCCATCAATTGCATTACATAAGCTTCCTAAGGAATATCACACCAGTTTACAATCATCCAATGGGGTTTCATTGGGACTCATGAAGCACCCAATAAGAGGCACATCCCATTATACTCTTCACACATCCTCCCAGTGTTGAAACTTGCAGAGGTTTTGAGAAGGAGACTAGAGGCACATTGATAATAGACTGTTTCATGGGGCGTGGAGGTGGGGAGGCCTCCCCCGGTCTCTCATGTGAGTTTTCTGCTTTTAGTCACTTCTAAGAAAAAACTTGTTTTCGTTTAGCTAATACAATGTTTTTTTTGTTTTTGTACTATGATGTACAATTTAAGAAGTAAGCCAAATGGACGGCATAGGCTTTCACTGGATCACTTGCCCTTGCACCAATTACCTGCCCAACTGAAATCTCATATTTCATTACTCTGCACACATCCCATTGCCACATCAGAACACCAGCCTAAAGTTAAATTTAGAACTCAATGTTCCCTCCTTATCTAAGATGACCCACTTTTTAGGAAAAAAGATCAAAGGAAAACAGAAGCTAATAATGGTCCTTTCAAAGCAACCAATAGCTGTAAACCTGCTTTGAACTACAGAAAGATCACTTGTTACTTTGACCTGTGGCATCACCTACTAACTTATGCAAGTCTCTTACTTCTAACTACCAGGTGCATAATATATCCGTTTCCTGTTCCATCTCTGATCTTGCACTGGATTCAGTTTTTCCCCACAAAGATTTACCTATGTGGACAATCTACAGTTGCATACTGAAACTCAAACTCTCCCTTTTGAAACCAGCGGGACACATTCATCAATTGTGCCCTTTGATCAACCTAAAATAGTTCTTCTTAAACTTGACTTGGAGTCCCTTTTTCCATCTAATTCTATGGCACCTCTAAATATATCTAACATCCTGTGTTTATTTTATAAAATTCCCTCACTTTGTAACATCGACTCCAAAGACATTGAGTAGGTTGAATTTTTGGACGATTCACAAACTGTTTTGGTTTGTTTGCACCTAAATTCCTGCATTATGGTTTTCTTGTTGATTGAAGAGGGAGATGGATGTTTTCTTTTAGGATATGATATTTTTGCCTTTTCTGAAAAGGTACTTATTAGAGAACAAGACTTGTTTCCCTGTGGAACCAACAGGGAAATCTTGATGTGATCTAAAGATATCTTATTTTTCTAATTCTTCTAGGAAGCGGTCAGTTCTCTTTGAACAGGTTTCTGACATTCCTAAATCTCCATTTAAGGACTGGTCTTGGCTCTCATCAGCCCTTTCAGTCAGCACAGTGCTTTCTAGACGAGAGTACTGTTCTTTTTAACAACTTGACTTTGACCATTTTATCCTGCAACTTGTGAGGGTATGGCAACTAATTCTCTTTACCTAACCTCAGTCTAATTTCACATGTTTCTGAATAATCTTATTACAAGAGGCTTGGTTGAGTATGTGCTCTCTATTACATGGCTACTCTGTCTTCTTACACCAGCATCTGTGGGATCCAAGGGAAGACCTTGTGGAGGTCTATCCATGACAGCTTTTGAGAATGGCCTCTTTACGGATCTTAAAATATTGCTCATCACCAATACTGGTATTTTTGCTGTCTTTGCTAAATCCACCAATATGGGCCATTTTCAGGAATCTCTTACTTTGAACATTGGAATCTTTTTCGGGAGGTTTTTAACTGCTTTTGGGAGACCTTCCACTATTTTGTCTTCTCAGTTTAAACAGGGTCAACCTGACCATATTTAATTATCCGGCGAGTTTAACAGTGTGTGGCCAAATACTTCTAAGTAATCCCAGGTAACAAATCTTTAACCCAGTAATACCACATTCAAAGATGATAATGCCAAGGGCTTTAAATGGGCTAACTTTTTGGAGACATGGGGATTTTCTGAAATTCAACAGTAACATTGAGGCAGGCATGCCTTCTGCCTTTACCTGGCACAGCCACTTCACTTCCTCCACTGTTGACACATCTTGGTCTCCCAAGCATCTTTAAATTGTGTTCTCACTTTGGTGTGAATTACACAACCCTAAGCAATCACAATTGGTTACACAGTGAGCTCTTATTGTCAGAAGTGAAGACTCGTAGGATGCCACACACTTCCACTGTGTCCTTTAAAGGGAATAGATTACACAGGCATAAGCAAAATGTCAATACTTATAATTCTGGAGTCAGCCATTTATTTACTAACGAGAATAAAACCTCAGTAGGCGATCGTCTCCACCCACTGCAAATCTGCACCTTTATTGAAGGGACTATTGCCCTCATGCAACATTATTGCCACTGAAAAGAGTATGCTGCGTTCCTCTCTCAGAAGGTTTCGTCGTGCTTTCTGTAAAGACAATAGCTTCCATATTGGTACAGTAAGGCCCTTTAAACAGCAGTACAGGAATTGGCTTATAAGGCACCGATACTTTCTGTACAATCAGGACAGTCAATCCATGCTGAAATCTTTATCTTCTAATCGGGCAGACTAATTTTGGTCACATACTAATTCTGAATTGGAGCTCCAGCAGTCTGCTCTGAGTAATCCAATTTCAGAAGAACTTTGGTGCCTTCACTTCACCATTTTATACGGTCCTTCTAGGGAAACTGAAGCTGTATTTGCAATGTCATCTTCCATCACATGCAAATTAACAAGGGGGGGGTCCTGGGAGTCCCTCTGCCAGACATTAGTCCTGGTTGCAAGAGACTTACCCAGAGTCTTTAGCTCACTATCTTTCACAGAGAAGAAATATCCTAAACATATCAGTCTTTGTCCTGCCGTGGGGCAGTCCAGCACCGAAATGCTAGGCAATTCTCCTCTGAACAAGAGTACCAACAGCATCCCCAGCATCCCCAGAAACGTGTTTCGGTCTGGTTGGACCTCATCAGTAGGGATGAGCTGTGCCTCTCTAAGAATAGTGAGCAAGGGGTCCACGTCTGGATTCCCCTAGTAACTTAGGGTGAGACCCAAAGTTACTTGCATATGCAAATTAACAAGGGGGGTCCTGGGAGTCCCTCTGCCAGACATTAGTCCTGGTTGCAAGAGACTTACCCAGAGTCTTTAGCTCACTATCTTTCACAGAGAAGAAATATCCTAAACATATCAGTCTTTGTCCTGCCCTGGGGCAGTCCAGCACCGAAATGCTAGGCAATTCTCCTCTGAACAAGAGTACCAACAGCCTCCCCAGACACGTGTTTCGGTCTGGTTGGACCTCATCAGTAGGGAGGAGCTGTGCCTCTCTAAGAATAGTGAGCAAGGGGTCCACGTCTGGATTCCCCTGGTAATTTAGGGTGAGACCCAAAGTTACTTGCATATGCAAATTAACAAGGGGGGTCCTGGGAGTCCCTCTGCCATACATTAGTCCTGGTTGCAAGAGACTTACCCAGAGTCTTTAGCTCACTATCTTTCACAGAGAAGAAATATCCTAAACATATCAGTCTTTGTCCTGCCCTGGGGCAGTCCAGCACCGAAATGCTAGGCAATTCTCCTCTGAACAAGAGTACCAACAGCCTCCCCAGACACGTGTTTCGGTCTGGTTGGACCTCATCAGTAGGGAGGAGCTGTGCCTCTCTAAGAATAGTGAGCAAGGGGTCCACGTCTGGATTCCCCTAGTAATTTAGGGTGAGACCCAAAGTTACTTGCATATGCAAATTAACAAGGGGGGTCCTGGGAGTCCCTCTGCCACACATTAGTCCTGGTTGCAAGAGACTTACCCAGAGTCTTTAGCTCACTATCTTTCACAGAGAAGAAATATCCTAAACATATCAGTCTTTGTCCTGCCCTGGGGCAGTCCAGCACCGAAATGCTAGGCAATTCTCCTCTGAACAAGAGTACCAACAGCCTCCCCAGACACGTGTTTCGGTCTGGTTGGACCTCATCAGTAGGGCGGAGCTGTGCCTCTCTAAGAATAGTGAGCAAGGGGTCCATGTCTGGATTCCCCTAGTAACTTAGGGTGAGACCCAAAGTTACTTGCATATGCAAATTAACAAGGGGGGTCCTGGGAGTCCCTCTGCCAGACATTAGTCCTGGTTGCAAGAGACTTACCCAGAGTCTTTAGCTCACTATCTTTCACAGAGAAGAAATATCCTAAACATATCAGTCTTTGTCCTGCCCTGGGGCAGTCCAGCACCGAAATTAACAAGGAGGGTCTGGGGATGCTGTTGGTACTCTTGCTGCCAACTTATTTGAAGCCACGATCGATCTCTTTGCAGCTTTTGATCATATTAACATGGTAAGGCTCTTGAAGAAATTGGCAGCTTGGGATCTTCCAAAGAGACTCCTTGACATGATCATTCAGCTCCATATTGCATCAGTAGTTCGAGTCAGACTGGATAACCTATGCACTCTGATTAATAAGGTTCCTTCTCATTGCAGCGTTAGAAAGGGATGTGTGCTGGATCCCTGTCTTTTTAATCTTTACATCTCTGATTTGAGTTCAGCGTTCACTCATACTAGAACGTTCCCTCCTAAATTAGGGAACCAGCATATTCAATGGATTGCCTATGCTGACGATATTTTATTGTTTGACCACACACCCTTGGTTCTCCAGAGAGACCTTAATAACTTTTATAGCTATCTATTGGATAATCAACTTGTTTTAAATACAGAAAAAACTAAGATACTGTATTTTTCCAGCTCAAACAAGCCCATGGGCCTCATTACACAGTAGGCAGTAGCCATGGCGCTATTAGCGCCATAGTTACCCCCTTACCGCATTCTGAGTCCGTGTTCCCAGAATAGGGACTTACCGTGTCATTCCGACCTTGGAGGACCCGTTAAGTCCCCATTCCGGGAACCATTCCCCATCCCCATATGAGCCCCCATAGGGCTCAATGGGAATGGGGATGGAGCTAATAACGGGCCCGCTATTAGCTGGCCCGTTATTAGCTCTGAAGTCCCTCAACGGGTCCCTTCCTTAATGCCTGGTAAAACCAGGCGTTAGGGATGGGACCCGCTAAGGGACCTCGTAGTAGGGCGGTAAGGGATTACCGGCACCGGTGTCCTTACCGGTGCCGTTAATCCCTTACCGCCTACCGTGTGATGAGGCCCTATATGTTTTAAATATCTAAGTTCTTGCATATTTCACAAACCAACCGGCTTTGCATTGTATCATCTGACAAAAAAATATATTATTTGCTTCACAATTATGCATGGTGCTTTTCAGATTCAGTCGTTCTTCCCTTCTACCCCTTATCACATACTATGAAGGGAAAATAGTATTCAGAATTACCTTTGAGCGTGAACTATGGCACCTGGCCGATTGCCTTAGCTTTCAAGACTATAGGACTTCATCTGGAGGAAGGCTCTGTCTTTGCCAAATTAACTACCAATATATAACATTCGGTATGAACTAGGCCTTAATTCCCTTGCGTCTCGTATTTAATGGAATATGTTGTGCCAGTTTTGAAAGATTATCCTGCCTGTGAAGGATTCTGTGTTTGAAACACTGCATGACTCTTTGCGAACAGGAAACACGGACATTCTGAATGTACTATCTAAAAAAGGCACTGTAAATCTACATATCTAGAATATTAATATTTATTTGCTAATACATAACTGGGAAAATTGTAAACAGCCGGACTCATCTTAAGCCTATGGTTCCAAATTGTAGATTCTGTCAAACTATTGGACAAGTGGAATCATAGAAACATCTTTTTACAGATTGCACTCACACTTTATCTATACGATGTCAGCCTTTGAATTCCTTTGTAGGTTCCACTGATATGTTAGCTACTGCCCACTTTTGGAAACGCGTTTCAATTAGTTATCATACTTTTCTAACAATTGCTGCTGTTAGCGTAAGTAATCTTATCATTAAAGATCTTTCACAACAATGTTTAATATGAATTGCTTGGAAAAAATGTGTTTTCCTTGTTTGTGCCTTTTAAAGCAATTATTGTTTTATTTGATACTGTCTTTCTACTGGATATGATCATTTAATTACTATCTTTCCTCCTTAGTTGTTTTTCTTTTTTGTTCTCTTTTACTGTTCATTATTTAACGATGGTGTTGTGAAAGGTTTCATGTAAAAACCAAAGCAAATTATACAAATAATTCAACATTTTTCAAATAAAAAAATAAACGACAATGTTGAATAGTCACAATGACTCAGTGTTTGCACACTGACTCGCATGCATGTGAGGATGCCTCAGGCATCCTCACACAGAAAATAAGAAAATAAAAGGTGATCTTCCAGCACGCGCAGTGTCAATTGGGAGTTAACTGCTATCAGTCTCTGTTTCATTGCTGTGCGATCATTTGGCCCAAGTACTTTCAGAATGTGCCTACCTCCCGTGACCAGGGGACTGTGAATGGTAATGGTGGCTGCATGTTTGGGACTATAGTGTCAAGTGCTGCTAATCCTCAGATGATATTGGGATTAAGGTAGACATTGCCTGGGGGGGGGGGTGAATGAATCACTAAGAACCTCACAACTCATATGTCTTTCCATCCCATTGTGTACAGAGATGAAGAAAGAGGGACTCCCTCGAAGAACTTCCAGGAGCCCGAGGGTCCCCTTCTCCTCCTTCCAGCTCAGCGTCCTAGAAGGAAGGTTCCGACAGACGCGCTACCTGAGCACCAATCAGGTGCGGGAGATCTCAACGCAACTGGGACTGACAGAGAATAGGGTGAGCAGCGACATGCATGGCCCATATTCACTTGATTAACCACTGCCATTGAAGTTGGAGGCACTCTCTTACCTACAGCAAATGTGGACTTGCATTGCCAAGAAGACTAGCTTCCCCCTATAAATACAAGCACACATATTTTACAACCTCGGCTTGCTTTTTAAATGTAAATGCTATGACTACAACAACACATGACCCATATCTGATGCATTAGAACTAGACATCTCCTTGTCCAGTCCCAAACTTGCTCAGGTGGTATGAAGGGTATTGCCAATGTAAAACAATGTCAGCAAAAACACCATGGCAACAACATCGGAAAAAGTTTCTCTTCGTGGTGTTTTTTTAATTAAAAAACCCTTAGAATGTCAGGACCAAAAATCCAAAGTTGTCTTTATGAAGCTGAACTCCACCAGGATGGGGAGTTAAGTAACACTGGGTGGCGCAAGTGGCAAGGTGCAACAAGAAAGACACAACACAGTAATACATTTGGAAGGCATTTGACAGCATTTATTCACAACATACCAACATCCTCAAGCCCCTCCCATACTCATGTAGTGGTTCTACCTACCTCCCCCACACCCACAAAAATGTCCTAGGGGAATGATGAAAACCCTATGTACTGACTGATCCCCCCCAGTCCCGTTTCCCTTGCCCCTGTGCGATTAGCCTTTAACCACTGTTTGGTAAGCGCCAACCATGAATGCTTCACCGTACCGCTTCGAGCCTTGGTCCCCCAATTTTGGAGGAACATCTCTGGATCAGTATCCTAAAATGTTTGGGACCAGTATAAATTCAATGCAGTGTGCTAAACCAACCACTACTGGGACCCTGACCGTCCAGTTAGGGACACTCCCCTCCCAGTAAACCTGAGGATTCCGATTCCACCAGGCACCCAGCTACCTTACCCATCCGATCCATAACCTGAGCCACTGAGACCTCGCTTCTTCAGGGCTGTTTCATGAGTCGTCTGTGGCACGAGCCAGCTGGGACGCGCCGTACTCCTTTTCCACAGGGTTGACCTTTGCACAGATAATTCCTCCAGGCATATTCTGCAGAAGGGAATGATCGCTGCACCACTCTGTCTCACCTAAGGGGGGAAAAGACAAGCTCATAAAGCAACCTCTGTGTTCCACGCTCCCCACAGCCACTCTTGCTTCACCTTCTCCTGGACCAACTGTTACATCCTCCGGACCAATGATGCACACCACACGCCTCTAAAACAGAGAGATAACCAAAACAAACAAGAGAAGTCAGATACGCATAAACGGCAACAGCATATTCAAATGAACATAAAATCTCACCCAGCCCCCGGAACTCCCATCCTGCCCTTGACTACCAACAAGTGAGGACGGATGGAGCCTTTGAAAGCATTATATTTCCATCTGCCCAACCTCATAATTTTCCCTGCTCCCAAACCAGCGTTGGCTGCTGGGGTGGCGGCCCCTATCCTGAAGGAATCTTGAGAAAAACCCTGCCCCCTCCAGAATTGGAAATAAGACAAGCTGGAGCCATTCTGATGCATAAGCAATGGCCCTCACAGTCCTCACATGCTGTGAAAAATTCCGACACGGCCTTTACTGGACATACCAATCCTTCCTTATAGGTTCCCAAGGAAAGCCTTGTCCCTTTCCCTCCTGATTGGTCTTAGACCGTCTGACCATAGGTGCAACACTGTGTCACCACAAAGCTCCACCTCGCTGCATGCGAGCCCCCCACTCCTGTTAGCAGTAGATGCTGGGACCAACTCCCCAATGCAAAAAGCCCCATAAAATGCTGTGACAAAAGCCAACCTGAAGAGCAGATATTCCAATCTGTTGCGGCAGATCTCCTCCAATGCTCGTACAACACCCAGTAATATATTCGGGTTCAAAGGTCTCCAGGAATCCTTCTTAGCCACCTGCAGCCGTCCCCATCCCGCTAAGATCTTGCACACCACAACACCCGCTGCTGTGTGGGGCCACCTCCCCTGACAAACTTGCAAAGGAGCGCACTTCTTCCACATGCCTCAGTGCCCCTGACCATAAAGATATTCTAGATAAAGTAGCAAAGAGCTCTGTCAAACAAAGACCCATAGCCCTGCTCCTGACAAAATGCCCAAAGCCCTTTAAAGGCCCCCTCATAGGCTGTCTTAGTTTTCGCTGCTAACAACCCAGCGATCAATGGCGACAGTGCTGGCCACCAAGATTCCAAAGAATCACCGGGAATGGAGTCATCCGGCCTTCCGCCTATGGGGGCCATCTCCAGAAATCCTTCATTTTGAAATGAGAGTGCATCAGATGCATTGTTGTTAATATCAGGGACATGTCTTACACGAAAAAGTATATTCGACACTAAGCGTACGAAGACCAGTTTCTTTAGCAACCTGAGTACCATGGGGCATGCCATCCGCTGATTGTTTACAGCCTTCTTGGGTACCACACCCAACGAAGAGCAAACAAACGCATCTGGGGGAGGGACTGACAAAGGACCTGTCACCCTTCTCAGTGATGCCTTCTTGCCCACTTTATCCCTCATCACATTCGGCTTTTGAGCCCTCTGAATTTCTCTTCATAGACCAACCATGCATCATGCAGACAATCCTGGTACATGTATACAATAAGATGCAAGTACGAAAACAAATTGTGGTGCAACTCGGGAAACCTCTCAATCATGACCAGAAAAAAAACTGAAAAACAATTAGATTTCTCAATGGGAAGTTTGTTGTCCATGCTGTCCATTTAATTATTTTTATTGTTATCAGTCACAAAATTCTCCAATAATGAAAACAGATATATATATATATATATATATATATTTTTCCTTCCAAATATTTTTCATTTCCTCTGGAGCTATGTGCCATGTTAACATACATGTTAATGTTAAAGGTATTTGTACCGCACATCGAAACCAGCGAAATTGGTCCCCAGGCGCTCAGGTGGATCTGCAAACAAGAAGGCGGGGGGGTTAATCGGGTGAAGAGGGAATAGGAAAGTGAGAAAGGTGATGTGCTGTTGGCAGCTTCAATTCGGTTTTCACCGTACACTGAGCTTGGGTGTGAATATCAGATCGATGTGAGTCCTCGTGTGCTGTTGGTGCGAGTTATGTTTTGTTTGTTTGTTGTTGCAGTGTGGTGAAGGGCGTGCGGTTTGCCTTGTGAGAAGGTGGTTGTGTGGATTTTTGTGTGAGTTAAGTATGCAGAAATTTGAGTTTTTGGGTTAGTGGGTTATATGTCACTTAGTCCTTATAATTCTTATTCTATGTATCCATTTGTCCTATGGAGTAGGGATAGTGTTTCTCTTTCCTGTCCATCTATTTTTTAAGAGTGATGGCGTGGCAAGTTCCCAGCTGTGTTATTTCTGACCTTTGTGTACCAGGTTGAGGCGTGCATTGTCCCCCACTCTGGTATTGGTGCTGTATTTTTTACAATAACTCACTCCATTCCTATTTCCTGTCGGTGATCCATTGCTGCCTTTGTTTACTTTGTAGGCCAAGGTGATATTGACATACCACCCTTACCCTTCCATCTCGATCTCTCCGTGATCATTCTTTGGTATTATTCTAGCGTATCTATCTTTCAATTAGTATGTTGATATGCCGTAGATAGTCTTCCCTTACTTCCATTGATGGGCGGTAGATTAGGGAGATATGGACAATTGGTTTCCTCTCTCAGCATTGTTTCAGCTGTTTATGTGCCGTCATAGGCACTCCTTCTAGTTATGGGCTGAAGAGCCAAGATTTGAGGAGTTTTCTGAATAGGAGGTGATCTCTTGTGTTACGTTCCAGGTTTTTGGGGCGAAGTGAGAGAAAGAGAATCCTCCGAATTTTCTTTTGTTGTATGGTTTTGGTTCCAAACAGATGTCGCTGCTGGATCTGAGTGGCCTTGTTGGGCGGTGTACGTTTATTTTTTATTTTAGCAACTCTGCGCCTTGGCCATGGATTGCTCTGTGCATTATGCACATTGATCTGAACTTGATTCGCTTTTTTATTGGTAGCCAGTTTACAATTTTCAGCACTGGTGTGATGTGTTCTCTTTGAGGTAATTTGAGGAGCAGTCTGGCCGCCGCATTTTGTATGCATTGTTTTTTTTTTAAGTCATTCTGGCATGCCGAGATATAGGCTATTGGCGTAGTCTACTCTGAACATGACGAGAGCGATGACGGTGAGTGTTCATTGGCGAATTATAGGAATTCTAGGATCCTTTTTACTGCTTGCAGGAGAAAGAAGCATTTCTTGATTAGAGAGTTTATTTGTGGCTCTAGAGTAAGTTTGTTGTCCTTCAGGAATCCCAGGTGTTTTACAATCGACGATGGAGCTGGGGTTCTACCAAGTTCTGTTGGCCATGGGATGTAGTGATTGTCTCCTGCATTTTTTGTGATGATCATTGTTTCTGTTTTGCCTGGGTTGAGTTTGAGGTAGTTCGAGTTCATCGACTTGTAGATTTCACGAAGGCAGCTCTCTAATGTTGTGTTTTCTTCTTGTGTGTCTTGTATTTTGTAGACTATTTGTGTGTATGCAGCATTGTTGTAAAAGGTGAGGCTGTGTCTTTTGATGATCTCGATTAGTTGAGACAGGTTGAATAATAGTGGGGAGAAGGTTGGTCCTTGTGGTACTCCACATGAGGATTCTCTTGGGTTAGATTTCAAAGGTTTGATCCATATGGTTTCTGTTGTGTTTGTTAGGAAGGATTTGATCCATAGTAAGGCGCGGTCTGTGATTCCAATTTCTTCCAATCTTATGATGAGGATATTGTTGTTAACTCTGTTGAACGCTGCAGAGAGGTCTTGAAGTATCAAAGCGGTACTATTGTCTGAGTCTGCCTTTGCATTTAGATCATCTGAGATTTAGGGAAGTGCTGTTTCCGTTCCTCTCATTGGTCTAAAGCCTACTTGTGCATGGTCCAATAGGCGGTGCTCTTCTATGAATTCGTAGGTTGATCTATATATGTATGTTTCTAGAAGTTTAGCTGGGTACGGCATGTTGGAGATAGGTCTGTAATTGGAGAGGTCCTCCACGTTTCCTGCTGTATCCTTGAGGAGCGGCTTGATGTATGCTGATTTGAACGATTGTGGCACTTTCCCTGTTGAGATTGATTGGTTGAAGACGTTTCTGTAGTAGTCCATAGTTTTTCCTTGTGAGAGGATTGATTTGTATGTGTCTGGGGGGCAGGGATCCGTGGGGGAACCTGTTTTGTTACTTTTTTTTACCAGTTTAACAAATGTCTCCACTGATATTTGGGGGAAGCTTCGGAGTTTGTTCGGCCGTTCCTCATAGTGGTGGGTGGGTTGCATATGCGGCCTCATGGTCTGCTTGCTATGGTCTGTTGGATGGTCATGATTTTGTTTTTGAAATGGTTTACAAGGTCATTGCATAGTTTTGTCTATGGTATTGGAGTGTTTTTGTAGCCAGGTGGGTTTTTTATTTCATTTATGATTTTACAGAGTTCTTTTTGGGTGTTTGGTGTTGTGAAGATTCTGTTGTCATAGTATTTCCTTTCTGCTTTTTGCATTTCCTTTTTGTATGAGCGGGTATGTTGTTGGAATTTAAATTTCTTTTTGCAGTCATTTTTGATCCTCCATTGTAGTTCAAGTTTTCGGTTTTTCCTTTTCATGTCTCTGTGTAGTGTGGTAAACCATTTAGCCGTTGCTCTTTTGTGTGATGGGGTAAAAGGTTTTTCTTTGGCGATCTCGTCTATAGTTGTCGTGATCCAGTTGTGAAGTAGTTCTATTTTTTTTTCCAGGTCAGCTTCGTCCATAGTTGTTGCTTGTGGTTTGCCGATTTCCAGTAGTTCAGTTAAGTTGCAGTTTTTGATGGTTCGCCAGTTTCTTTTCATGATGATCGGTGGCTTGTCCTGTTGCTTGATTATTGGTGAGGCCATTGTGATTACAAAGGGAATGATGAGGTGGTTGCTCCAGAGGATCTGAATTGATGGTGCCGTGGTAATGAGTTTTTGTTGGCGAAAATTGCGTCTAGTATATGTGCTGCCATGTGGGTTGCTCCTTTGACTAGTTGATGTAATTTCATTCTTGCTAATTGGCTGACTAAAGATTTTTGTGTGGTTGTGGTTTGTTCATTGAACCAGCTGTTGAAGTCACCGAGGATAATTAGGTGATTGTGCTCGATGGCTAGGTTGGTGTTTGCTTCTGTGAAGGCGTCTAGAAAGGTTGCATTGTAAGTTGGTGGTATACGAGTATGAATTTCAGGTTTGTTCTGGGGTTTGTTGATAGGCGAAGGATTAGAGATTCACAGTTATCGATGTTTAATGGCTCTTGCAGTTTAATTTCCAGGTGTTGCTTGTGGATTATTGCCAGTCCGCCACCTCTTTTGGTTTTTCTGTTTGCTTAGAAGCACTTGAAGTCATCAGGCAGGCAGTTGAGAGTAATCTTGTAGTTGTCATCTAGCCATGTTTCAGTTACAAATAGAATGTCGATACCTCCACCACATAGGAGGTTGTAGATTTCTGTAGCATGTTTGGACATTGACCTTGCATTGATTAGATTGCAGTGGATCCTTTTGGTGTGGTTCGGTTTATTTGTTGTTCCCTGTTTTGTATTGTGGGTGTTCAATTGGGGTCCTTCTGTGTCGGTTGGTTGAGGTTCCGGTGAGGCTGCTTCATCATTGAATCAGTCTGTTAGATTGATAGTTGGGTTGTTGACTTCTACTGCTTCCTCATCTCCTATGGTTTGATGTGAATATCGGTAGCGCCCTTCTGTTCTTGTGATATATGGAGTAAGGTGATTGGTATCATCCCATTCACTTCTTAGGTCCTCCCATCTTTTTTTCTGTTGTTGGGGGGAATTGTTTGCCTGTCTGGAGATGTCAATGTTGTTGAAATATCGAGGATCTACAGTTGTTGCGAGGTACGGTGTAAGGTATAAGGATTTTTCTCTTAAAATGTTTGTTCTGTTGAGTTTATTATTTGGCGGGGTTCTGTATTCAAGGCAGCTTCTACTGGAGGTGGTTGAGTTTGTGTATCTATATTAGTTGTTCCATGTTCCTGCTCTCTTTGTCAACGTACAATTCAGTGTCAGGGCATTTTGGGTCCTCGGTGGTAGGAGTTGGTCTGAGTATTGAGTTTACAGGGGCAGATGCCCACCTGTCGTGCCTTGTGCTAGGATAATTTTGAGTTTTATCCTCTTATGTTGCGATGCCTGGATGCTCTCCGAGGTTCTGTCTGCTCAGTCGGTTGGGTTCGAGTGTTCATCTTTCTATGGGAGGACGGTACAAGGGAGTACTAGGCATTGGAGGATGGGAGCGGTTGGTTATGGGGGGCTATGTGGTGCAGGTTAACTAAGGTAGTGATTTTGGTTGTCGTTACTAGCTTTTAGTGGCTGCTGGGTGTTCTTGGGTGTCAGGGGGGCCTAGGACACAATTATAGTAGATACTGATAGAGCACCCAGAGGTTTGAGATGACAAGATAGTGGGGAGCCTAGGTTTCACAAGTCGTTTACAATGAGATAGTACTCTTAGCTGTAGGATATCAGAGGGTGGGAAAGGGATCTAGGTTTTGGCGAATGCCAAGCAATAATTAGACACCTCAATTCCTGATTCTTAGATGAAAGGAAAACGGCCTAGGCTTCACAGAATGGCAGGAAGTAATGAAACACCTAGATTTGAGACACCTAGACAACGGAAGAAAGGCCTAGTCTTCACAGAATGGCAGGCAGTAATTAAAACACCTAGATTTGAGACACCTGGATAGAGGGAGAAAGGCTTAGACTTCACAGAATGGCAGGCAGTGATTAAGACACCTACATTTGATACACCTAGAGAACGGAGAAAGGCCTAGTCTTCGCAGAATGGCAGGCAGTATTAAAACACCTAGATTTGAGACACCTGAATAGAGGGAGAAAGGCCTAGTCTTCGCAGAATGGCAGGCAGTAATAAAAACACCTAGCTTTGAGACTCCTGGATAGAGGGAGAAAGGCCCAGTGTTCACAGAATGGCAGGCAGTGATTAAAACACCCAGATTTGATACACCTAGACAATGGGAGAAGGGCCTAGTCTTTGCAGAATGGCAGGCAGTAATTAAAACACCTAGATTTGAGATACCTTGATAGAGGGAGAAAGAACTAGTCTTCACAGAATGGCAGGCAGTGATTAAAAACCTAGGTTTTATACACTTGGATAGAGGGAGAAAGGCCTAGTCTTCACAGAATGGCAGGCAGTTATTAAAATACCTATATTTGATATGATATGATATGATAAGGCATTTATAATGCGCATATACACAAGTGTTTCAAGGCGCAACTAGGCAAGGGAGGGGGAACAGAGGGAAGACAGACAACGATCCAACTAGGCAAGGTGTCATTCAGATTTCGCAAGTGCATAGGAAGGAGGAGTGGGAAAGTGCAGGGGTGGGGACAGTGCAGTACAGGGGATAGTAGAATAAATAAGCAATAAGTAAAAGTACGGTCAGCAGGTGGCAAGCGCAAGGGTAAGTGCAGACATCGGGTGTCAAGTGTTGGTAGTGGGACTGTAGGGATACAGAAACAGTCCCCAAGTGCTGGGGTTGCCAGAAAGGCAGTGCAGGTGTGCGACTGGCAGGGGAGGGTACTAGGGCCGGAGATCAGAAGGTGGCCAGGTAACCAGTGCAGTTTCAGTTTCAGCAAGGAGGTCAGCAGGGGAGAGGAGGAGAAAAAGCAGAAGCAAAGAGAAAGGTTTTGAGGTGCTTTCGGAACCAGAGATGATTCTCCTTAAGTTTCAGGGAGGCAGTGAGGCTGTTCCAGAGGATGGCCCCAGCCGAAGAAAGAGATCTACCACCAACTTGTTGCTTGGAGAAGCGACTGACGATGAGGGAGTTGGAGGCGGATGAGCGAAGAGCTTGGGAAGGAAGATATTTAGGAAGAGAGAGTTGAAGGTATTGAAGACCCAGGCCCCTGAAGGCCTTGTGGACAATGCAGAGGGTTTTGAACTTAATCCTCGCAGCAATTGGGAGACAATGGAGAGATTTCAATCCTTGAGGGATACAATTCCTTGGCTTGAGGCCAAGGACAAGTCTCGCAGTCCTGTTCTGGATGAGTTGCAGAGAGCAGAGAGTAGAAGCAGGCAGATTTAGAAAGAGGCTGTTGCAGTAGTCCAGCCTAGACCTAGACAACGGGAGAAAGGCATACGCTTTGCATAATGGCAGGCAGTAACTATAACACCTAGATTTGAGATACCTAGACAACAGGAGAAAGGCCAGGGAAGTAATTTCACCAAAATGCCAGGGGTAGCGGAAGTGACATTACATGACCTTTGACCGCTGATGACATCACAGGAAGTGATGTAATTTGACCCCAACCCGAAGAGACATCAGGGGAAGCAATGGAATGTGACCTCTTGACCCCTTGACAAAACAGGAAGTGGCATCACATAGCATTGTTTCTAAGTACACTACGAAAGATATGGTTACGATATCACTATAAAGTGATAAACATTTCATACAAGAATGGATCACCATATTTATCGTTAATATCAGTGAGTAAAGGCCCATTTACCAAATGACTGTGAATGCAAGCAGACGTCCAAGGCCAAATGATAATGATGTGTTATTATATAGCACTTACACTTAAGCGCTTCATATAGAACAAATATACATACAATATCACCCAACCTGTGTTGGTACTCATTTATCAACCTCAGCAGGATGAAAGGCTGAGTTGACTTTGCTGGGAGCCAAACCTGCTGATCACACGCACATTGCAGCAGTGAGCGCTCAGCGAACCGAGCTATCTTGACGGCTATAGCTATTAGAAAACCAGCCACTCCAGAAACAAAGTGCCACATGCTGCTGGCCCAAAGAGCCACATACTGCTGGCCACAGCCCAGGAGCCTCAATTAAAAAAAAATAAAAAACAGATTATTTTTTTTAGGGGTAGCAAGGGACACCACAGGGCTAGTAAGGGAGACCTCAGGGGTTTCAGTTGCGACCCATGGCAACCCTAAATGACATCCCTGACAAAGGCATAGTCTTCACAGAATGGCAGGCAGTAATTAAAACGGCTAGATTTGAGACACCTGGATAGAGGAAGAAAGTTCTAGTCTTCACAGAATGGCAGGCAGTAATTAAAACACCTAGATTTGAGAGACCTGGCTAGACCTGGAGAGGCTTAGTCTTCACAGAATGGCAGGCTGTAATTAAAACACCTAGACTTGAGACACCCAGACAAGGGGAGAACGGCCTAGTGTTCACAGAATGGCATGTAGTAATTAAAACACCTAGATTTGGGACACCTAAACAACGGGAGAAAGGCCTAGTCTTCGCAGAATGGCAGGCAGTAATTAAAACACCTAGATTTGAGACACCTGGATAGAGGAAGAAAGTTCTAGTCTTCACAGAATGGCAGGCAGTAATTAAAACACCTAGATTTGAGAGACCTGGCTAGACCTGGAGAGGCTTAGTCTTCACAGAATGGCAGGCTGTAATTAAAACACCTAGACTTGAGACACCCAGACAAGGGGAGAATGGCCTAGTGTTCACAGAATGGCATGTAGTAATTAAAACACCTAGATTTGGGACACCTAAAAAACGGGAGAAAGGTCTAGTCTTTGCAGAATGGCAGGCAGTAATTAAAACACCTAGATTTGAGACACCTGGATAGAGGGAGAAAGGTCTAGTCTTCACAGAATGGCAGGCAGCAATTACAACACCTAGATTTGGGACACCTGGATAGAGGGAGAAAGGGCCTAATATGGGGGGGCACAGTAAATACAATAGCAGTTGTAACAGTAACACAAAGGCAGGTAATAATGAGAAAGACTCCATTTTAAATTGCTGAATATTACTATTTGGCACAGTCAGGCCAATTTTGATACAGCGCTGTCTGTCTCAGTCAGGCTGTCTGGGACAGTCAGGCTAGATGTGAGAGGCTGCTATCTGGTGCATGTGGCCAGGGTACAATCTACTGAAACCAATGTTTTGCTCAGGGCTATCTGAGAACAATATATCTCTGGTTTGGATAGTCTTGGAGCAAAAAATAAGAGGTACCGGCTAACTAGATGCAAAACATGGCTATTGTGGGCAAACTATGTAAGGCACTATTTGGCTAGGGGTCGAATCTAACTGTGATAGGACTCAGTAGGTGGGGTAAGAATGATTTTCAATGAGTTTGGACAATTTACAGAGGAGCATCGTGTGCTGGTCTCCTACCTTGTTGGTCGCTGCTGGTTGATGGCTGCAGGCCCCACAGGCGAACACGGGCAAACACGGTCTGGAGCTTCCCTTTGTACTTGGAGTCCTTTGCCCAAGGGGCTGTACGGGCAGTGGGCTGCCCTATGGGGTGCGGTTAAGAGCCTGCCTCCTGGAGGGAGACAGACAATCATGGACAAGGGCCAGGGGAGAGGTCACACAGGTGTGGCAGAGAAATGGAAAAAAGTCCAGAAGGCAAGTGGAAATGGCTGCCAGGAGCAAGACAGAGACACACCCGACTATTCTAACCAATTGCAAGGGGGAAGGGTGGGGACTGGGAGAAAGCCAGAGACAATCAAAGGACTACACCCCAGGCACTGCACACACTAGATGCAGGTCAGCTCAGAAGAACAGGATGAGAAGCCACAGAAACACAAAAGAATACACACCTGAATGGGTACAGGGGGGTGTCCAGCCTTCGAGTCACCCAAGATTATCACCACGGGGTGCCCCAACAGAGATTCCTGTGAGCCCTGTGCTGCACCGCCCACTGCTGACCCTCCCAGGTACTGTAATACCACTGGCTGGACCAGCTTCCTCAGGCATTGTCACCATATTACAGGCCCCTGCAATGGATATACTGCCTTGCCCATTATGTCCAGTCATAGACATAGCCCCCTGCTGCACTGCTCATGGAGAGCCCCAGGTGGATGTCAGAGTAGACCACTTGCTCCAAGGATCCGACCATTGGGCCAGTGGGGCCAGCGTCCAGCACTCCTGGCTGCCTATTACCACCCCTCCCAACCCCGACCGACCATGCTGGGCCAGTCCATTCCCTGCCCATTCTGCTGCCCCATGCTATTCCACTGTTTTAAGGCCTGCCCCCTACCTGCTTATAGTAGGAGCCACTGGGCAACCAGGGACCCTTTCCCCCCCTTGAGGGTATGCTGCAGGGCTATCCCCTTGCCCCTGCCATGATCCTCCATTAACCTCCCCCCTGGCTCCTGAGTACTTCCGCCGGTGAGTGGCAGTGTCCAATGATGACGCCACCATGCCGCTCGGCGACTGATCCTCCCCCTTGAGCTCTCTCTCTTGGGCAGCCCCTACGCCTCTCAATATTGCTGCCCTGGAAAGCTGCCTTGGCATGCTGGCAAGAAGCAGAAGACACGAATAAAACAAGGCAGAGACAAGGCAAGGCTGCACAACTTGCAACCGGGGGAAGGGGTTGCAACAATCAAATGGAAAATGGGATGAGAGGTATTAGGGCTGTCTGTCCTCTAGTAAGGAAAGGGACAACTCCCTCTATCACCTCCACACAGAGACACGGCGCCTCAATAAGTATAGAGATGTTAAAACACGGGGTTACAAAGGAAGGGTTTAGACGAGCAATCGCAGGCCAGTGTTTGGAGGCATGCGTGGAGACAGACGGGCCCCAAAATAGCCAATGGGTAACGACACAGCGTTCACACAGCTACAGCTTACATGTTCAGTGTAACAGCAACCATGATAGGTCACCTCTACCGCCCCCCCCCACCTTCTCACCTGCATGTCTATCCCTGCCATTGTCATCCTCCTCACACCACCCCCTGAAATGTCAGCCAGACTCGAGCGCTCACTCTTTGGCCTCCAGCTCTTCCTTTGACCTTCTGGCAGCAGACCACTGCCCACGTCCTCCGCTTGCCACCATGCCATCCGCTCCCCATTACTGCTTACTGTAGCCCTTAGCTTTAGCTCCGAATATTTGCCCACCTCCATCGCTTCCAGTCTCCCTGGCATCTTCATCTCTACCTCTGGCCCCCTCCATGCGCTTCCCTCCATTACTGCCTGTCCGTCTACCTCTCCCAGTTTCCCTCTTAACTCTCTCTGCCAGCCTGCCAGTACCCTCGCCTCTGTAGCATTGCCTCTCAGTTATACGTTCATCTTTCCCATCCCTCGAGCACTATGTCTCTCCACTGCTGCGCTTCTGCCCCACCTCACACCTTTCCTCTCTGCTCTGGTGCTCTCTCTCCACCTGCAACCCTCTTTCTCTCTCTCCCTCCTGGGCCCCCCTGCTTGCTGTGCCCTGCCATCCTCTCCCTATCTCTGACTGCCCCGTGTGGCAATGTTTCTCTTTCCACCTGTTGCCTAACTCTTTAAAACTTTATTTCTGATAAATGGCTCCTTCCTTCCTTTGATGTTTTCTATTTCTTTGCTCTTCTGACATTTTATTGTAATTTCACCTGTCTCCCTTTAGTTATCCTTTTAATGTTTCTGTGTATTTAGTTCCTTCTTGTTGTTATTGTTTCTCCTTTCTCCTGTTCTTTCATTCTCGTTCTTCCGTTTTGTCATTCCCCTCATTTCATTTCACTTCTTTCTATCTTTTCCTCTCTCGTTCTAATTTGTTCACAAGTCTTGTTTTTAATATTGTTCTTTCCCTCTCCATTTTTCTTTTTGTTTGCTGCCCCCACCGTTTATCTTTCCTTTCCCTGCCTCCCTCGTCTTTTTTGCTTTCCCTTTCCTTTCTCCCTGGCTCCTCCACATCTGGCTCTTTTGACTCGTCTCGGATGCGCACCCCTGAGTGCCGCCAGACGGCTCCCTGGCCGTCAGGGTTATCTGGAATCTACTGAAAGAGCTTGCAGGTCTAGAGGACAGCAAGAAGAGTTGAATAGTCTGGTGGGACGCAGAGGTGCTGTTTTAGATCAGCGCCAAGCCCTCACTCTAGATCTGCTTCCAAGGTATACAGGCAAACATGGAGTCTCAAGATTATTACTTTCACTCATTGCTTGCACATCTCTTTCTATGCAAATCTTCTTTCCGGTTTCTAGTCCAGCCTTACCCTCTGTCCTGATAGTCGCCTCCTGAGAGTCGCGCCTAGAGACGGCACATGCTAAGTAGCCAACTTAACATAATGCAACTTCATATAATATTAGGATTTCACTTTTTGAAATATTTTAGATAAAGTACCCCCTATCGTACATTATAAGGATATTACAGATGCCGCTGGGTTACGTGCGCATTACAAATGTCAAATAAATAAATAAATTACAAGTCACCGAGGAGTTCCGTGACCTAATGGAGGAACAAGACCGGCGGGCGAGTTCCTTTATAGGTTCACAGATCTCCAAAGTAACTTGCAATATCTTTTTTTACCTATGGTAGGGGTATTACATTCCTTATAATACATGGCATCACATTGACATTCCCTGTAATACCTGGCTTGTGCTTAATCTAATGGAAGAGATCTTCAATTTGCTGGAACATATAATCAATGTAGAATCTGTTTGGATTTAAAAAAGCAAACATGCAGCTCCTAATGTGTTGCAGAAAAATAGTTTAAAAGGTTTAATAAAATGCATTGAAAAAACTCATTTTTTGCTTTAAAATGAGTAATTGTATGCAGATATTTTCTCAGGTGGGTTAAATAAACTTCAGCAGTGCACAAATTAAACATTCTACCGGAAACACTTCCTTCTTAAATAATGGCTGTAATGCATCATAGAAAATTATTTTACAAGCAAGGAAATTGAAAAGCATGTTATGGCTTTAACTAAGTGCTGCAGTGACAGTTGGAATTCTGCTTTCTGCTGGCTCAAGCAGCAGGCATTGAAACATCACCAGTGAAGCGTAATCACTGATGACAGAGCAGTTGTGATACCATTTGCTTCTTATTGGTCACTTGTGCTGTCACAACTTGGATGTAATAAGAACATTATGTTCAGGCTTCTATACGGATATTGCAGGCTGCCATGCATTATAAGATGATAACATAGCACAATAGACAACGTATAGGATTATGTGACAGCATTAAAGAACTTCAGAACATATTACATCACATACTGGTAGAACATAAACCCCCCAAAAAGTAACACATTACTTTTGTGACAGACTCGAGGACATGCATACAGATGCCAGTCTCAAAGAATATTGATCATGAACAGGTGTGCTAAGAAATTGTTGGCCCTTGTTAGCACGCCATCTCCTTCAGCAAGTAGTTTGTAATTCTTTTAGTTCCTTGCGACTCTGGCTCACCCTCAGCTGGTGATGGATGGCGTTGTTGAGGGATTTCTTGGAGTTGGCTAAAACTTGAGACCTTATTTTCCACCATCTCATTTCCCTTTGTACAGAAGCCCTCTCTGTGCGTTCTGGAACTTGTATTTCAGTTTTTCTCCACAATTCGAAATGTCAATGCTTGAGTGTTTTCCAGCCTCACAGTGGACACTTAAGGGCATTTTCCCACAACTCAGATTTTCACAGTTCACACGCTTTCTTAGATCACTATTGACGTTTCTACTCAGTTTCCCACAGTTCAGCCTTTCACTATTATTATTATTTTTATTAGAGTATTTATTGAGCGCGGACTTACGTTTGGGAGGCAAGGGAGCGCTTTACAACCAGAGGCGGAAGAACACAGTGAGAAAAGCAGAGAAATATGGGAGTGGGCAGCAGCTAACAGGGAAGGGCAAAGGTGGGCAATTGGCAGCAAGGGATCTACAAGCAACCAACGGGGGTTGGGGGGTCGACAATTCACAATTTCCATGCTTTCTTTGATCACTATCGACGTTTACTACTCAGTTTCCCACAGTTCAGCCTTTCAATGTTGAAATGCATTCTAGGATCTCTGTTATGTTACTTGGCATTTGTATAGCACCTTATGTATCATTGGTATGACCTCAAAGCGCTGGTCGGTTGAATGCCCTCGGGAACCACAATTCAAGTCAGTAGAGAGAGAGAGTGTTGTATGGTGCATCAGCGCACTGGATATGTGCGTTGTGCTATTATTATTCGATTTCCTATGGTTGGAAGTTGGAAGACTTGTCTTATTGTGTTTGCCCTTTGGCCATTAGTACTCAGTTCCCCACGCTTCAGCATTCCAGTGTTGAAATGCTTTCCTATTTACTAAGGGCACCAGTACTCAGTTTCCCACCATTGAGTGTTTTCAATGCTTTGGGATTTCGTTAGCGCCATTGGTATTTAGTTTCCCACAGTCTCGATTTTTTTTGTTTTTCTAGGGGCCGTCCTCTGCAGTTCAGTGGTTCAATTTTCAAATGCTTTCTTGCGTTGTTGGGGTCGTCCATGTTCAGATACCCACAGCAGTGGTTCCGCAGCACTTAACTGTTTTATAATCTGCCAAGGTGCTCTATCTCATTTTCTACAGCCACTGTTGCCAGCTATATTCATTGGGTTGAGTGAGCCTCTGCTCTCCCACTTCTCCTAGGAGGCGCTTTAAGTCCCGTGAGCCTCTCTTCTGCATTCTCGCTGGACTTTCGCTAGTTCTGCTTCACCCTTTTCGCGAGTACTTCTGTGACATTGAAACATGACCTCTTTGTGTTCTGATTGCACGGCTAGGTCATGCGTCAATAGGCGCTGCAAGCCTGTTAAATTGTTAAATGACAGAGTCAGCAGTTCCTCTCTCTGTTGCTTGGGACAGGTTCACTGTCAGACATGCTCCCGAGTTTCGGGTCTTCCAGAAGTCATAGTTGACACTCAACACTCAGGCTGCAGGTTTTGGTAAGAAGCCTCGATTCCTCAAACTCATACCTCACTTCACAGAAAGCGCCTGGGCGGATCTCTGATGAGCTCCCAACTAATTTGTTACTGAATTTACTTTTTGCTGATTTCGTTTTTGCCGATTTTACCGTCTCTTTTACAGCAAAAAGTGGCGGACAGCCCTGGACCTTCTTACCTCTCTCCCCAACCCCCTTCTATAAACCTAAACCAAACCCCTATAACCCGTGCATTTGTCCATTTGTACCAATAAACATTATACTTGCTCATTCTTCAATTCATTTCATTTCCCCTTAGTAAGGTGCAGAATGAGACTGATCTTCATTTTGGCAAAAATTGGCCGCAGATTTATTTTCACAGCATCATAAAAAAACACTGCTCATATTAGTGAAAATAGTTCTGAAGGTGCGGTGCCTGCTCCGTGTTCAACAACCTGATTCCCCCTTTTCTTGCACAAAGTCCACAGTAGGCCCAACTCTCCCAACGCTTCGTGTCTGAGCCCCGCCTGCCCTTGTAGTTCTATGTGGGCAGGGAGAGCACCGTTACTTCGCGGGAAGCTGAGCCCTTATTGTTACCACATTGTAAGACGCCCCTGTCACTTAGGCTCCCAAGGGGCGCTGGTCTGAGAAGAGGGAAGACCCTTCCGGCTTTCTCATGGCTCATTCAGAGTCTGTCTCTTGTGATTGGTCGCCCAAACACTGCCACGCCACAGGTGGGTTACCGTCCACCGTGGCTCCCCCTTTCATCATTTACAATTCCAAAAGCTTTGTGCACACATTCCGGTAAAAGAGTTCCATCCCTATCCCGGACAAATGTCCTCCATCCTTTAGATAATATTCCAGGGATTTCAAGTTGATCAAGCCATGTCTGATTTGTGGGAAGCCTCTGCCCTTGCAGAATTTTGACATAGCACAATTCAATTTTCTCCTTGATATTTCCACCGCCCCGTGGTTCTCCACGCCCGTCCATTCCTGCCTTGGAATTATTTCCGACCACACGATCTCGGTATCCCCCAGCTGTGCTGACAAATCCTGCAATGAGAACATCATCTCCCTCATCAAAGTCCCTCTCCCCATGCTTGTCAAGTCATTACCGCCCAGATGGATGACCAAGACCTCTGGGTTTTGCTGCTTACACAGCAACTTGTGAATGTGCCCTTGCAGCTGGGCCCATCGCATCCCAGGCACCCCATGCCACCATATTCAGTATTCACCGGCCGTCAGCTCCTCCTGCTCTGCCGTACAGCTTGCCCCGGCCCTCGACACAAAGGAATGCCCTACCATCCAGACGGACCGCCTCCTCCTCTGCGCTGCTGCTAGTGGGAAGGAGATGAGAAGGCAGCAAGTTAACGCTACATTTTTACAAGTCTGATGTATCTTTTAAAACACCCCGATGTCCACCTCCCTATTCGCTTGATTTCCTCAGACCCCAAACCCCCAGCTGCTGCGATGGTGGCCGCCCCTATCCTGAAAGAATCTGTTCCGAACACCCCCTCAGTTAGCCCTGTTTTCTCCAAGGCCATATCCATGACCCTTTTAAACTGAAAGTGGCTCAATGCGGATCCATCCCTGTGTAGTAGCAGTGGTAACCCCTTGTCAGAAGGCAGCCTTTGTTGGAGATAGTTTGACAAGGCAGCCACCGGGCAGACTATACTCTCCTGGATGGCGGAAGTGTACCATACCCTTCCCTTTCTGATCGGTTTTTGACCTTCTTAGGCAAATGTTTACCCGAGCCTTCGTAACCTGGACATCTCCTAATCGTAGAAAACCGGAACCTTGCCCTTCTTGTTCTCGGGTACTAGCTCGCTCACCCTGAAGGCCCCAAAGAAAGCTACTGTGAAGGCTGATGCGAACAAAACCCTCTCTGAATCATTACGGCAAACCAACTTCAAGCCATGTAATTTCACAATGTCAATGGACCGTCTTTCATCTGGTTTCTTCACGACCTGGTTTGCCCACCCTTTCATAGCCATTACAATGTAATGCTCCTTAGTGGGGTCCACTTCACCACGTAGCTTTGCATAATGTGCTATCACTGCCAATTGGTATGCCATCCAAGCTCTGGTTTTCCCAGACCGCCAACACCATCACACAAAGGCCCATACTGGTAAGTCCTTCTGCCCCTGCAACAGAATTTCGCTTTGAAATGCCAAAAACCGCTCTGAGCAGGCCTTTTATCTTCTTGCCGTGCCTGGTGCTAGTGCTGAGCGTATCAGAGAACTCAGATCACTCCAATCATGCCCCCACCACTGATACTTGAATGGAGTCATCACCTTGCTTGCTTCTGGATAGTTCCCACAGAACTTTTCCCACTGTAAACGAGAGAGTGTCAGTGGCTACATTTTTGACCCGTGGAATATGTCGCACCCTGACCTCAATGTTCAATGAAAGCAAGCGCTTGGTGAGTTCCCTAAGCCGTTTTAACACCCTTGAATTGCTGGACGACCCCTGATTGATGATCTGGACCACCGCTAGATTATCCGACCATAGTGACACCTTTTTGTTCTTCAACCACTCCCCCCACATTTTAAATGCTACCACAATGGGAAACAGCTTGAACACGTGATGTCCCTGGTAATCCCCTTCAGATGCCAAACCATTGGCCAGGCCTTACCACACCAATTGTCCAATATTGCCCCAAAACCATGGACCCCTGAGGAGTCTGTGAATAGCATGAGCCTCTTGCTACTGGCCCATACTCCGCTCCACAGTAAAACACCATTAAACTCATCCAAAACATTTCCCCACATCCTGAGATCATCCCTTACTTCGGGTCCTAGCCGGACATGCTGGGAGGCTGTAAACCCACTGTTTTAAGCATGATACTTCTAGCAAACACTTTCCCCGAGGGTATGACTTTCCCCGCAAAATTGAGGTTACCTGCTAGTGACTGAAGTTCCTTCAGGTTTGCCTGGTTCTTCCCCTTCAATACCTTGATCGTCTCTTTCAACCTCTGCACCTTGTCATAGGGCAGTCTGCACTCACCCTTGACCGAGTCAATTTCTATCCCCAGAAATGTCAAGGTTGTGACCGGACCCACTGTCTTACCCTCTGCTACCAGGACCCCTATAACATCCATCAAACCCTGAAATGTGCTCATGAGAGCCCTGCATTCCCTGGTCCACCCTTTGCCAATGAACAAGAAGTCATCAAGATAGTGCAAGATGCCGTCCTTTGGGACCTTCTGCCTCAATGCAAACTCCAAGAAGGTGCTGAATGCTTCAAAGTCTGAATATGAAATAGCACAACCCATTGGCAAACATTTATCATAGAAATACTTGTCCTGCACCTTGAAATCCAGCAAATGATGGCTCTCATTGTAGATAGGCAGCAACCTGAAGGCCGACTCAATGCCTTCCCTCTAGGGCACCCTTCCCAGACGATCGTACAATCTGTATAGCATCGTCCAAAGAGGAATAATGTAACCGGCACCGCTCCTCCGCTATGCCATCATTCACAGATTCCCCCTCCGGGAATTAGAGATGGTGGATCAGGCGATACTGGCCCTCCTCCTTCTTGGGAACCAACCCCAGCAGTGATACCACAAAAGCCCTCCATAGGTGGGCATGAGAAAGGCCCTGCAACTCTACCCAAATTGATTTCTTTCCCCACTTTCTGTGCCACCGCCTCTGGCATCCCCAATGCCGACCGCAAGTTGCTTGCTTCCCTGCCACCAACCTTCCCAGAGAGGGGGATCCTGAAACCCCACCTGAAACCTTCCCACAGCAATTTAGCATCTGCCCTGTTGTGGTACACATTTAACAGAGGCTCAAAGCGTGGAGTTTAATTGTCGTGGGTAAACATGTTTTAATTACACTCTGGCTTCCCTTTCATTTGGCAAACTTAGGCATGGGCAATTGGTCATTACTCCCGCTTTGGTTTCTCTTTGAGCTTGGCGCTGCTCTTATGTTTCCTTTCACTTGAGGAGGAGCTGCGGGCCCCAGCGCTTCCACCCTTTGCATGCCTAAATCGACACGCCTTGCCAAAAGGGCAGTCCCCATCAGCAAACCTCCAGCAATCCGCTTGCCCCCCCTGGTAGCTGGACCGGTTGTTCTAGGAGGAGGGCTCGCAAAATCACTGCCTTCCCCCGTTGGGAGTAACCCCCTCTGCCTCTCCAAACTTGGGTTTTCTCCCCATGGGTCTTGTCCCCAGATTCCCTGGTGGGTACCATTTTATCTATGTACCCCTCGACGTCCACCTCATCCCAGGACATAGCAGGCCATACTTGGATTTTGAGCCTAAAACCCCAGTCATATTCCAACCATCCCTCACCCCCATATTTCAGGTATAGGTTGTGGATATATTGCTGATACGCAATCATTTCCAGTGCTTCCTGCGGAAATTTCTCTAGCATAATTGACATATACATTCTTAATGCCTTGATCCAATTGTTGATGGTGGGTTCCACCTTGGCTCTCTCCCTATCCCTCTTTTCCTTCTCTTTCTCTGAAAGATCCTTTAAGCCTTTCCCCAAGGGTACCATCCCTACCAAGTCCAAGGTATCAATAAACTCTTTTCTCCAAAGCTTTTCCTTAGTGTCCCATGGGATGTGCCATACGAAGGAGTTCACCACCGCTCAGATAGGAGCAAAGCCTGGCATCGGTCTCACATAATGGGTTACATTACCCCAAACTCCACCCTACCCCAGATTGGATGGAGTTGCTGCAGCTGACTGCGCCCCTTGTATCCCCCACTAAAAGTTGAGACCACAGGCCCTGACAACCCTTGACCCCACCAGGCCAGCCCATGTTGTGTTCCTGCTGGAGACGCCCCCACCTGAGGCATCTGGTTAGCCCCCCCCTAAGGGGCCTGCACTGGGTAAAGCAACAGCCTGATACCCCCTTGCTGGAATTGCCCCTACCTGTGGCAATCGGCTAACCCCCCTACCGGGCCTGCGCTGGGTAAGGCAAAAGCATGATACACCCCTGTCCCAGGACCCGCTGGACCCTGATTCATCACTTGACCGTTTACCATTTCAGCATTATTTGTCACATTATTACCAGAAGTCATTATCACATAATACTTGACCATGTCCACCTTTCCCCCATCCTTGCATGCACTGCATGAACATACCTTTCACCATCTCTAGGGATGTGGGTCCCTCCGCAGCTACTACCACCGGTCTGGTTACAGGAGTGCTGGGCGTACTACCACAGTTCCCTGGAGCCTCAGCAGGTGCCGGTGCCGGTAAGGCTACATCCTTCTGTGCCCTCCCTTTTCCTCCGGGTTTCTTGCTTGCCTTGGCTTGCTGTTTGCTTGCTTTGGCTCTCTCTGTCATGTCTTTTTCCTTTTTGATGTCTGCACCTCTTCTTCCTCGCAGTGTTCCTCTGCTCTTTCTTCTCCTTCTTCCCATATTTGCACCTCCCTTAATGCCTCTTTGTTGGAGCTGTCCTGAACATTAGGGGGGAGTCCCCCCTTTGGCTGGGACCCGCTCCTTCCTGCCCTTGCTGGAGGACCATTGCATCCATCCAATTGGGCCCATGTGTAGCTGCCGCCAGCTTTGCCATGGCAAAAATGCCTCCAGCTCCATTCCTCCAGGCGCGATGATCAAAACATTTCCTTACTGCTGTGTTGCTGTTTCAAAACGAGCAGCCCTACACCGTTAGAAATCACCCAAAGCTGCAGCTGCCTTCACGTAGGCAGCCTGGTGTACAAAGAATTGAAAGTGTTTACTTGCAAGTCAATTTTTCCCTGAGCGGCTTGGGGCTGAAAAAGTAACCAAATCAATGATCCGCAGTTTCGCCCAGGTGGCCCCTCTTACAATAGATTGCTCTGTTCCTTAAAACCGTTTCACCCCTCAGCGGCCTGGATACAGTCACAAGCTTTCAAACTTATAGTTTCACCCCTTGGCGGCCTGGGTTTAATGTTCAGGCAGATCTTCCCCGCTCGCTCTCATGCGTCGCTGCCTTACCCGGAAACCGCGCCGCCTCTGACTCGCTCTGAGCTCTTCGCTGCTCGCCGACTGTTCCGCTCTGCTGCTCCCGCTCCTATGGCGCTGCCCTTGGTCCTGCGTAGCCTCTCTCCTGCTCTGCTACTGTTGCTGGTTGCCGCTGTCCGCTCTGTGCTCCTGCTCCCCCACAGCAACGGGCACCCACACAGCTCCTCCTCTGATGTTGAGCCTCCCGATGCTTGGTCAATGACGGCAGCTCCCTCTCCTGCGCGGCGGCCCCAGGCACCAGCACCGCGGTTCCTCCGATCGTCTCCTCGACGAGACTGCTGCTTTCCGGCTTCTCTCCTTCCTCACACGACGTCTGGGCAGCACTTCGTGACAAACTGGAACCAAAATCGAAAATTCCTCCTTGTTTTGTGGCAGGCGTCCTTCTGCTGGAGCTGGATGCTTCCTGTAGTAGGACGCTCGACGGTTATAAAGGGCTTCCCCCGCCCCTTTCTTTTGTCTGCCCTTCGCAGGCTTTTTGACGCTTTGCTGCTCTTTGTGACTGGCGCCCTCCCCCTTACCCAGGGGGGAGGGAGGAGGAGGACCCTGCCCGAGTTAATGGGGTGCCTCCTCCATTTTCTGTTTTTTCTCCGTCGTCACCTGCATTTGTTCCCCAGTGCACATACCCAATGGGCTGGGCAAGGCCTGGGGCATGTTGCCTCCCCAAACTTGCACATCCCCTTGGGGACGCAGGCTGGGGACGTGCAGGCCTCTATGTCCCTAGGGGGTGCTCCCGCGTATCCCTGCATATTTAGGTCTTCCAGGCTGGTGTCTAGAGGGCGCTCAGATGCATGCCCTCCGGAACCCGGAAACTCTCTCTGGTTCCTGTTTATGCTACATATGGGCCAAAGAGCCTCCGTGGAAAACTGCGGCAGGACCTGGACTGCAGGTAAGGGGAATGTGGTATGTATGCATGCGTGCATGCGAGTGCTTATATCTGTAAGTGTGCGCTAGTGAATGAAAGAGTGTCTTTTGTATGTGAGCGCGAGTGAATGGAAAAATTAATGGATGTCTGAATGTGTGTTTGATTGAGAGAAATGAATGTGTATGAATGCGTGCGTGCGTGCTGGGAACCAGGCCTATCTCTGTGCATGAGGAAGGGAGAGGGGCACGGGGGAATGGGAGGAGTGAGGCTGCAATGCCGTATCCTGGCATACCCCCAACCACAGTGAGGGTGAAAGGGGTATGCCAGGACATGACATTACATGTTTTAATGGGGTTCAAGAGTAAAGGAAACATGATTCATGTTTGCTTTACTCTTGATGCCCATTTTGTTGTTATATGACAAGACTTTTCTACATTGGGTGGCCAGACTGGATGTATGTTTTACCTGAGAGTTAAAAAAATCCAGACTGGCCCACTGTGGTATCTGAGAGGCAATAATCATCAGCCAGCAATCAGGAACCAGTCCAGAACCAGGTATGTACAAAATAAAAGTGTGCTTTATTGTTTCAAGTACAGGAAGGAAGGTAAATAGGGAGAGCAGGTTAAATGCATCTTTCCTCTTTGTCTCTCTATCTTTCTCTCCCCAACCGTCATTCCTGGAACCTGGTTGACGCCCAGGTTCCAGATACCTCACCACATTCCAAGCACCACTACACTCATGCACACAGCTCATTCAGCCCAGTGCTAGGTCACAAGACATCTTTTTTCTCAAAAGAAGAAAACCAAAGGAAAACCCACAAAGTACATAAGGAACACCATTACCTCTACAGCATGCCCACAAAACAAGGAGTCTAACATATTTAGGAAACATAACACCTTTTGTTCTGGTCTGCACCTCAGGTCCTCAGGGCTCCCACCCCTGAGCGCAGACTGCTCCCCAAGAGCAAAATAACTTCACTAACATTCACAACCATCAACATAAAACCTTGCTCCTTCTGATCAGGCCTGCCATGCACAAACCCTAGACCTGCCACGCCCAAGCACAAGATCACCCACAGCACATCGCACCCCAGTCTCTACAGTGCGAGCAAACCACGCTAACGTCCATAAATCCTTTAGAGTCATCACACAACAACTTGTTAAGCCACACGGAAGGTAACATACATTCCTGACACTCCCTTCGAACAGGACCAAGGCAAACACTAACAACAACCACTAAACACCACCACAACAATTAAAAGAAATGAAAAGATAGGAAAGTAAATAACAACACCAAGAACACACGTAACACTGATGCAACCACACAGGCATGGTGAGTAGGAAAGCACAGGCTCTGTGGGAGCGGGGGGCCAGGCGTATTTTTCAAAGACTGTATGCAAGCACAAAAAGATGGAAGAGCTGCAGGCAAAATAGAAAAATGTTTGAAAGGTAAAAACAATTCGAAACAAGTTGGGATACCTATTATCCCCTACCAGTGCTCTAAACATGACCACATGCCACTAAACAAACTTACTAGTACCCTCTAACAACACTGGTAGTACATTGTGTGCCAAAAGCAAAATCTACTGTCTCTACTCCAAGAATAGGAATTCCCATCCTAATTCTTCCAATACTATAAAACTGGCAACACAAACCCCAACCATAGACTTCACTTTCATAAATGTCACGCTCATAAAACACTCTAATTGTAAACTGCATACTCACCAGATAAAACTCCATTAATGGACCCTCTCTCAGCAGTGCCTCTCATATGTCCACTAACATCATCTTATGAATTAACTCTATACATGGCTGCTATGATTCAACAAACGACCCATATATGATAATTTAACTTAGCTCTCACATTTATTCATCTAAAAAAAATGATTCCAAACATGACTGTTCAGATTCAACATGCAACTCATGTAACCACATCTAACTTGGATGCTCTCACACTTATACATCTCAATAACTTCAATCATGGCCGCTCAGACTCAACATGCGACACACCTAAGAACAACATCCTGGATACTTTTACACTTATGTATCTCAAGCTTCACCTCTAATGAATTATAACTTCACTGACATATTACACTCTTGATTAATATGTGGGCAACACACCTGGCCAGCATGTGAGCCACAACAAATAACTAAATGCACATTTTATCTCACAAATGCACACACTCTCACTCATACATCATGCACATTTCATCTAAAACATGCACTCACATCCACATGCACTCAGCACTCAATCATTGTCCTTAAAACAATCTGAATGATTTAGGGATGTACAAAAGCACCAGACAGAAATGGTGGTAATCAGGCACCGTTCTGTTAGTGTGCGCTAACTTCAATTCAAACATACATTTCCAAAACATCCCTACCTGAATCATAAAATACATAAATAAAGAAAATATGTTGTGCAAAACATTTACCATTTCCTAATAAAGTGCACGTTTTGTCCATAATCATGAAAAAAGAAAAATTATCAACATCAATAACACATACTAGCTCAATCCTCACGACTAGTCATGAACACTGAAATTATTCATTATTACTGCTTTGCACCTTTGCACACTACACTATTCACTTAAGCACATACAACACTACAGCATACTTGTAGCACTTGTCATGCACATTAATTTGCATCATTTCAAATTAACTAGTGCCCTTGCTACTTGACAGATGTATTGCCCAGAGCTCCTAGATTCATAAGACTATTAATGCAGCTACAGCATAATCTATCCAAGGACGGAGTTGACTTCAATCCACGAGTACATGCAAGGCATACTTCGCCGTTGCTATGAGAACGTAGCCAAGGTGTTCTCACCTTCACTCCAACAAAACAGTTGGCAGCTCAACTAAACATTTCTTTCCCTGACACTGCCGCATAAGCCTCATTAGAAGCAACAGGCAAAGTAATCGTCAACTCCCTTTTTTTTCATTATCCACCACCGTCGCAATATAAAAATAACCCATTACCATGCCGGCATTGTGCTTTAACAGACTTCTGCTCAGCGCTGCAAATTATTTCAAGTTCAGTACCTTGGCAATTGTCCAAAATCTGCTGCATTACTAATTTTGTATGTGCCAGCAACGTTCCTCCGTACCATGTCCGCGCAGTGTGAAGAAACAAACCCTCAAAGTTCCATCTTCAGGAACGAAACCCCCTCGTTCAGCGTGCGTCAGCACGCAGATACATGACACAAGAGCCTTTCCTCTAATTCCTCTCCAAAGTTCCACCAAGGCCAGTGAATGGCGCTGGGCCCACTGCTTGCGTTCCAGCCCAACGGTGATGATTGAATGCAGGGCTCTGCTGGGCGCGCGCACCCAACGGCCCTCCTCAGACGCTCACTGGGTACCAAAATCGCTCCAGACTCTGCCCCATATGAGTACCTTGCAACGTACTCTGAACTGCAAGGGATACGACCACATGTCCCACAATTCTCCTGTGTGAGCACAAAAGCGGTCAATGCTGCAGCGGTCTCAGCGACCTCTCCTGAAACATAGCCGGTGTGAACGTCCATATGGCGGCACATTTATCCTGCAGTGTACTTATGCTGGGCATAATTCTCTTCATATTGGATGCTTAGTCACACTACCAGCTGCACCGCCTCAGAGGTATTCTTCCTTTCCTCTCCTTCCTCCAGAAGCTCACTGTCTCCAGAGCCCTGGCCCTCTCTAAGCTGGACTACTGTAACAGCCTCTATCTAAATCTGCCTGCCTCCACTCTCCGCCCTCTGCAACTTATCCAGAACAGGACTGCGAGACTTGTCCTTGGCCTCAAGCCCAGGGATCGTATCTCTCCAGGACTGAAATCTCTGCACTGGCTCCCAGTGGCTGCGAGGATTAAGTTCAAAACCCTCTGTATTGTACACACGGCCTTCTGGGGTCTGGGGCCGCAATACCTTCAACTCTCTCTTCCTAAATATCTTCCTTCTCAAGCTCTTTGCTCATCTGCCTCCAACTCCCTCAGGGTCAGTCGCTTCTCCAAGCAAGGAGTTGGTGGCAGATCACTCTCTTTGGCAGGGGCCTCTCTCTGGAACAGCCTTCCTGCCTCCCTGAAACTCGAGGAGAACCATCTCCGGTTCCGGAAACACCTCAAAACCTTCCTCCTTGCTTCTGCTTTCTCTCCTCCCCCCCCTGCTCAATTCCTGACTGAAATTGCACGGCCCCGTCAATTGCCCACCTGCACTGCCTCCCTGGCAACCCTTGCACCTGGGGACCGTTTTCTGTATCCCTTCAGTCCCCCTACCAGCACTTATGTCTACACTTCCTTGCACTTGCCACTAGCTGGCAGTTTTATTTGTCTTATTTATCTATTTATTCCACTTTCCCATCCATTGCACTTTCCCCTCTCCCTCCTCCCCGTGCACTTTTCCTTTCCCCCCTTCCCATGCACTTGCGCAATCTGAATGACACCTGGCCTAGTAGGATTGTTGTCTGTCCTCCCTTTGTTCCCCCCTTGCCTCGTCGCGACTTGAAACATTTGTGTATAGGCGTGCTATAAATGCCATATCATATCATATCATATCACTATTGCCAGCCTACGCAATGCTCCATGACTGTTTCCAGCTGGCTCTCTCCTGCTCTGCAAATTCTCTTTTGGACACTTTAAAACTTCCACGGTAGCTGCCCACCGTACACTGCTTCTTACTGAATCTCTGCAGCAGCTGCCCTCCCCCTCCTCATATGGGTTCTTTAAAAGACAACTCGTTGCCAAAATGTAGAATCTGGGTAGCAATAATCATCAGTCAGCAGTCAGGAACAAGTCCAGAGCCATGTATGTACAAATGGAAAGCTTACTTTATTGTTTCAAGTACAGGAAGGAAGGTAAATAGGGAGAGCAGGTTAAATGCATCTTTTTTTATTTTGGCTCTCTAACTCTCTCTCCCCGACCATTATTCCTGGAACCTGGTTGACACCCAGGTTCCATATACCTCACCACATTCCAAACACCACTACACACAGCTCATTTAGCCCAGTGCTAGGCCACAACACCCACCAACAAAATGGGTATCAAGAGGAAAGCAAACGTGATTCATGTTTGCTTTCCTCTTAATCAGAGGTGGACTGAAAATCAAAAGAGGTCCTGGAAATAATGTTAAAAGTGCCCATATTACACATTTTCAGCAAGTCCAATCCTTTTCCTATGAGAAAATGTGAAAATAAAATAGGTTACCACACAAAAGAGGCCCAGGAGGCAGAGGCCTATCGGGAAATCTCCAGAGTTCCTTATAGGCCAGTCTACCCCGGCTCTTGATGCCCATTATAACATTCCATTCCACAGTATCAACATTTATACTGACTGGCCCACCAACATAAGCCAATCTTGCCATGTATTAATACTTAACAAGTTTGCATTACTCTTGATGCCCATTAAAACAAACCATGGCACAGTATCAAAATGTATACAGACTGGCCCACCAACATAGGTCAGTCTTCCCACACAATATGCTTATCATGTTTGCTTTACTTTTGATGCCCATTTAGTTATGTCGTGGTAAGACTGGCCTATGCTGGCAGGCCAATCTGGATATATTTTATACTGTGGCATAGCATTATTTAATAGGCATCAAGAGTAAAGCAAAAATAAGTCTTATTACAGAACTAGACTGGGCTACTTTGGTGCAATCAGTCTGTATATATTTTCTGACGTGGCATTATAAAACCAGTATAATGTGTGTTCTAATGTGCCAAGTCTGTCTTATACTGGTATTATACTGACATTTCCTATTGTGGCATGGCCTTTTTACTGGCAAAGCCAGCAGGAGTATGGTCTTACAGAGAGATACTGGCATATAATGGCAGAGCCGGCATGCATATTCTCAGATATTGCTGCGGCCAGCATCAAAATGGTTTTATATATATATGTACACACATATATACACACATATATATATATATATAAGGCATTGCAAAATGCCCCTGTGCACTGTTTGCGCCTTGCATCTATTGGATTTTTCCATGAGCTACCCAACAAAAGCAATTGGAAACTGTGTGGCTTTTTACACAATTTTTCAAAAAAGTGTGCTGTATAATGCACCATATTAACCCATTATTTTTATTAATATTTTTAAATAATTTCATTGCTTTTAAACATGCTATAAACCAAAAAGACAAACATCTCAGAGTCCTCAATGTATAACAACCGTGATAACCAACTTAAACAAGAACAAAAACCTCCCCTACCTCCCTCCTTTCCCATCCATTCACCACCACCCTGCAGTTCCCATGGCACCGAGAGTACCTTCTCCCACCAGACATAGATGCACCATAACTTCACTCAATCTCTTTCCATTGTGTCAATTTCCCGCAAAGCCTATCATACTTACCAGGACACTCTCGGTTCTTGTATACAGCGTTTCCATTTCCCCACTGCTGTTCATGGTACGCTCCCACTCCACGAAGGAAGACTTCTCCTTTGTTATCCCTACTCTTGCTATGCCCCTCTTGGCAAGGACAAATGCCAGATCCACTTACTTTTGTTACCACGTGCTGTTTTTCCCCATATTCCGAACAAACAAACTTAAGGATCCACCTCTATTGCTTCTCTTACCGCAGATGTCATCCTTTGTAGCACTTCCCCCAATATCTTTTGTAGAATATATTTATGGGACACCATTTATGTGGGGAATTCCTTCCCTCCCCTCAATCAAAAGCGCACCACCAGTTAACCAGCTCTGCCTATGACAAATATCACACCACTATTATCCCTCACCCCTTTGCAATAGGTAAGCCAAGAACCAGGCCGATGTGTAGAAGAATATATAGTTATTGATCAAAAGACCAAGTCAAAACCACACAATATTGATCACAATGAATGCCACCTTTGGTTCCGATCAAAACTTTGATACAAACAAGTTGAACACAATTCACATTTGGTAATAAAGATTAACAAAATATCTAAGACATAAAGGGGTTGATTCATGGAATTATTTGCGCCGTAAAACGGGGATACGTGCGCCATTCTGCACGCGAATCCCTGTTTAACAAATGGGGATTTGCAGGCAGAATGGCGCACAAATCCCTGTTTTTCGGCACAAAAATTCCATGAATCAGCCCAAAAATGTGCAATTTTCAATTCTGATCTCAAATTCCCCCCTGTTAAAATGTAAAAAGAAGCACAGGCTCTGGTGAAGACTTAAGATGATTGGGTCACTCACAAAATGTCCATGAATACAATCATAATAAATGCAGCACCATCGCACCTGACATGACCATTTTATTTGGCAGGGTATTTTGTAATTGGCTTCACTTAAATACACATAGCGCTCTTCTGTTGCTTAAGAAGAAATCTTATATGCGTGGCGCTGTTTATTTCTGACCTCCCTGTGCACTCTTCATTTCTAGTAATGTACTCGCACAACGATTATTTAGCAAAATATTTTTCTCAATATCTTGAATCTTTTTCCTTTACCTCTATGCAGTGAAACATCTCTCAATTTGAAGTCCCCTCATCTTTCCCAGTAGAGAGTGTACCTTTTAATCAGTTATTTAACTTTGTTTAACCTGGAAGACACTTTTCAGCACTGCACAAACCCAGAGGTTCAGTTACGATTTAGCACCCCTTCTGCTTTGGTACAGGGTTCAGGGATTGTTAAACCATTCCGACGTTTCTTTTTAAATGCATCCTTTCCCTTTAGGGGATTTTGTGGATGGCAAAAAGGTTAGTAGATCACCCCAATTACTTCAACAACTATAACATTATTCACACTTTGAAAGATGTTGAAGATTCCGAATATCCCCAAGCTCTCCCCTGTGTCCATTGACTATGTAGGAATTAATGAAATTATTCATTAATAAGAAATGTTAGGGATCTCGTTTGGATGCCCACCCCATTAACCTCTGCACAAAATTGAAATCCAACCCCCGGGTTCCTCCTCACGGGCCGGGGGTTGGATTTCTGTCAGTTTCACGTCAGCACGCATAGAGACTCTCCCCTTTCCAACGACACCTATGTTTGAAGCATTGCTCGGCGCGGATAAGGCGCAGAGTGCTCGATCCTCGCCCAGCAATGCCACTAGACCACCAGGGATCTGTTTGTGATGTGGGGGAGACGGGTTGCTTACTATATAAGCAGCCCCTCTCCCCCCGGCCACCAAAGCAAGGGCCCACAAGTATTGGGCCCCCTGTGGGCAGATGGGTCCCAATCTGCCCATAGGGGAAAAGAAAAAAACAACATTTGGGTGGGAGTGGGGGAAGCCGGGGGGGCCACTAGACCACCATGATCTTTCAGTATTGAAAGGGAGCTGGCCCTCCCCCCTCCCTAAGTGGATGGGGGGTACCTCATGTAGCCCTCCCTGGGGACAGAGTTCTGCCCCTATCTGCCCCCAGGGAGGGCTACATGAAATGCCCCCCATCCATTTGAGGTGGGGGAGGAGAGGGCCCCCAGAAATCTTGCCACAGGCCCCCCCAAGCCTGGGGCAGTACAAAAAAAGAAAAAAGAAATTATAACTTGTTTTGGGTGGGTGCCACTAAACCACCATGGATGTTTTTAGTGGAAAAGGGGGTGGCCCTCTCCCCCCCAAATGGATGGGGGGCATCTCATGTAGCCCTCCCTGTCCCTAGGAAGGAGTACATGAGATGCCCCCCCCATCGATTTGGGGTGGGGGGAGAAGGCCACCAGAAAACATTGGAATGGCCCTCCAATGCATGGGGCAGTATGCTTTGCCCACCCCAGGGGCAAATCAAAAATAAAATACAATTATAACTTGTTTTGGGTGGGTGTGGGGGTTCCACTAAACCACCATGGATGTTTTTAGTGGAAAGGGCGGTGCACACGGGTGTATTCTTTTCGGAAATGCATGAGGTTCCCTATTTTCCTAGTTGGCTGCAACACCCCAGGCCCAAATCTGTAGGTTGTCCACAAGAGCAAAATTCATCAAAATCTGCTCTGCCGAAAAACGGGGGGTTACCAGTGGTTTGGCCTTTTCCCTTTGCGCCCATGTAGGTGCACCCACACATGTGAGGTACCGTTTTTGTCAAGACACCTGTGGGAGCGCAGGAAGGTAGGACATGTGGTGTTGGCAGCGTGTTTCAGTGGGCGGCCAGAATGAATTGTCTGAAAATTGTGTTTATTTTCGCCTAATTTCGGACTTTGCTGGGGATTGTGGGTAATACATTTTGGGGCGATTCGCGCAAGTCAGACCTATGTGGATTCCCACGGGTGTCTTCTTTTCAGAAATGCATGGGGTTCCCTGTTTTCCTTGGTGGCTTCACCACCCTAGGCCCAAATCTGTACGTTGTCCACACAAGCAAAATCCCACAAAATCTGCTCTGCTGAAAGACTTAGGGTACCAGTGGTTTAGCCTTTTCCATTTGCACCCAGGTAGGTGCACCCACACATGTGAGGTACCGTTTTTGTTGAGACAGCTGTGGGAACTTGGGAAAGTAGGACATTTGTTGTGTTAGCATAGCTTTCATAACGTTTCGACACATTTGCTGCTGCACTTTGTCACACAACCCTTTCATTTTCCAAATGTGACCTGCATTTAGTCGCTGCTTTAGGCACTATACACTTTTGTAACCTGCACAAGTCACCTACCCTTCAAAAGGTCTGCCTGTGCTCTTTCAAGAAATGTATGCTTGTCCTTCCTCACCACATTTGATTTCCTTATTTACACATGCTAAGTACGTCTGTTTAGGCCGTAAGCATAGAAATCCTGTGTACCATGGCTCAGTTTTTGTCTTGTGGTATTGCTTTTTTGTGAAACATTAGGAAAAATGTGTGATTGCCTAACTGGAAGAGTTGGGGGAATGTAGCGGAGCATTGCTTTTCTCAAATTCACAGAATCCATTGCCTTACCGGGCCAACCATGTGCACAACATACCTTTTTTCTGTCATTTTCCCAATTTCTCCCCCAAACTATGGAATTTTCCCCTGCATAGTTGTTGCTTGACCTGCGCAAATCACCCCTTCCTAAAATGTCTACTTTTCAGAAATGCATGCCTTTCTGTCTTCCCATTCAGCTTTCCTACCCTTCTCTTCCATTCCGTCCACACATGTCCTATTGGACATAAAAGGCCAAAATCACCTACCTCTCACAAAACGGCTGGTAACCGTATCAAAATATGTTCTTTTGGTTTCCACTCAACCTGTTCTTGAAAGCCTGGAAAATGGCAAATTCAGCACAGCAAACCATTTGTTCCTAGCTCTTACAAGGACAAACCACAGGCGTCTTTGTACATCATTTTATTGGTGTTTTCTGAAGAAAAAAAACAAATGTTCTCCTTTTTGTTTTTTTTCTCTCACCCCCTACAGCAAACTAGGATTATTTGGTGGCGTTACGACCACCTACATGTGGGGAAAAAGGGGCAAAATTTGGCCAAGATATCTCATGTAACAAAAGCTTTACAAGGGATTGAATTGCGACATACCAAAATCAACAAAAAAGGCCTTGGCACTGGGGGGGTGAAACCATGGCAGTTAAAAGGTTAATAAGGGGAAGAAATTAATTCTAACAGATCCCCACCAATGGTTTGTCTTATGCACTTACTTTAAATCACTCTGGGTCTATGCTCAGGGGAAAAGTCATCAGGCCTCCTGGGCCATCTCATGGGAAGCATAGGGACCTAGTTAGATTGCCTCGTCAGACTCAGTTATGGATGGGCTTCAGTCTCAGCCTCTCTCCTGGTGGCATCCAGATTTTAGTCCACCTTTCTCCTTATCTCATCCACCTCCTACTGTCTCTCTTGCAAAGTTGGTTCTCCTCCAGCAGTCAGTCTTTTTTTCCCACTGTGTGTCTACTTTTAAGATCTCCTAACCACACCCCAAAATATCTAAATTATGAGGTGCCGGATCATTGGTTGATACTCCTGATTGGCCATCTATTGTTTTCCTCCTACACAAGGCCTAGTCCCTTTCTTCTATTTGGTCTTTGGGTGTCTAGGCTCCATCTCTGGGAGTTCTTCCTCCACCCATCTGAAATATTTCTGACCAACGCAGATATGAACTTAAAAATCTTCAACATGACACGCTTCTTCAATTTACAGATAAGTACCACAAACTATATATTTCTGAATTGGTCTGATCATGCCAGTCACAACACACCGTGTCTCATGTCGGCATATGGTTGCAGGTGCAAATGTCAGGTTTATGTGATTTATATAGAGAAAATGAATGCCACAATCACAAAATTTGACAGACAAGTATCTGATTCCATAAAATACCATATTCCTCAGTCTTCTATCTGTAATTTAGTCTGGGAAGCTCTAATCACATTTTAGCTAATATCTTTGGTTCCCAAGGTCTGGGAGTAGTATCATCGGATGGGGCTTTTCATAGGCTTTTTGGGAATATTTGAACCATTTCTGTAGGTGCCACGGTTCTCAAGTTAATGGACAGAATATGATTCTCCATATAACCTATTGCATCCCATTATTTTCATGCATATTTTTCACTTCAATTAACTAGCATATTGTTGTTCCCATGATCTGTGTCCAGGCCTGGTTATCTCCTAATTGTAACCTACGCTGCCATAAAACACTTAACATTTTATCTCCCTGAGTTGATTGACCATCTGTGTTCTTGGCTTACTTGAGCATAGAGGATAACTCTGTCCCCTGACTTGTGTGACATTCTGCTGTAATATATCAATTGTCATCAGCCCAGAACCCGACCAGGAATGAATTTTAATTTTTAGTATTTTACAAAGATCACCATCCATTATGTGCAGTTTTATTTACTCAGTGATGGTCATCAAACCCCACTAAAACTCTTCCCAGGCACAAGCTCTGTTCCCTTCCTGGCTCTGTGAGCTTCAGAGGAATTCCCCCGATTAACAGAAATTGTTCTTTTTACCTTGTTGCATTTTTTTTTCTTTATACTTGAGGCCTACAGCAATACCTTACATCACACAATATTTGTTTTTCTCCTGCAACATGCTATCAATGTTCCTCTTTATATTATAAACTATATTAGAATGGCTCAGGCAATGGAGTTACATCTGTACATATTCATTTCCATGTTGCAGAATGAACACATTTCTCCATGTCAAGTCCGTTGCAGAAAAGCTGCATTTGCAGGTATCGGGTGCATGTAGTTGGAATTAGGCCACAGGCTTTTTTGGCCTAGTCATTCAAATAGAGTCCACACTTAAAATTTGTATTTGTAATTTTATGTTCACCATATTCAGATATTTGGCAGTTGAAAGTTCAATGCTGGCCTTGTCTCTGCCACTCAACAGTGTGCTCTCATATTTCTGCACCTCTGGGCCAAAACTGGCATGGCGCAGTTCACTAATGTACTGTGACTGAAATTACCCTACACTTTGTACATAATTTCACTGCCATACCATATGAAAAATGGTTCTCCTTTCGCATTTACATTTAGGGCATTGATTATCCTCTCTTCTTCCCATTCAGTGCAGCACCTGGTGGGTATAATGGACCCGTTAACCCATTATTTTAAAAATGTTCATGGGGGGAATGCCACCAAATACCCTTTGATTGGCTAGGCACCCTTTCTACGCTCCGTCGCTCCCGCTTATTTGGAGGGAAACGTTTATGCCCCTCCAAGCAACCATTGATTCCATTGCTTAGTCCACTTTGCATTGGATGCCCAATAATGTTTCAGTATTTCACCTATTCTCGCTCCACTACATTGGCTCTTACTGGAGTCTCGATCTATTTTAAGTTCTGCTGTGTATACTTTCATGCTTTGCATCTCCAAC